>NC_138353.1:9628481-10228481 GCF_046562875.1 Panthera onca | reverse complement strand
CCCCGTTTCAGTCTTGTCTTCCTCTACCCTCCAGTACTCAGCTTTGGAGGGGAAGGGGCTAGGTTGGATCCAGGGTTCTCTAGACTGTGGTTTAGACCGAAGATTCACTCAGCACCCGACCCTCAGGGTTTTATCCCCAAGGATCCTGTGAGACCTGGGTAGAATAGATGGGGGGTGGTTGGCTGGTTATTGCTCTCCGGAGTCTGGGAATGTCTGCCCCGTTTCCCCTACTTCTGCCAAGGTTCGTGGTGGTGAGGGGGCAGGTCTCTTTCCATTACCCTCCCCCGGACCTTTATTTTTCTCACTCCTGTCTCACTCCCCAGCCCCTTCAGATCCCTGGGCTTTGCAGCTTTGTGTCCTTCAGAACAGGAGAGTGCAGCAGCTCACAGGTTTTTTTTTTGTTTTTTTCCTCTTACTTTCCCTTCCTCCTTCTCTGAGCTATTGTAAAGAGACAGTTGTACCCTTTCCCCACCTCCACCTCCAAGCCAGCACCCCTTGGGAGAACTTACAAGTGTGCTTTTTTGCCTCCCCCCCACCCCATGACAGTCTAATTTTTGTTTTACCTCTGGCTGGGGAAATGCTAGTTCTCAAGTTCTCCCCAGTCCCACCAGGGGTTATGGCCACATTTGGTGTTTACTGCTCTGGGGCTGCAGAAGCTGCAGTCTTGCCTTCCCTAATGGCTTCGGGTTGGCTGTGTGACCTTTGGGAGGGTGGGCTTACTTCTTTTCACCTCTGCCCCAGGAAGGCTCTGGCTTCCTGGTCTTCAAAATAATTAAGGCCTGAGTTTGGAAAGCCCGTTGCGGTTGTTTGTTGAAAGAGAGAGTGCCAAGTGTCACTCAGATTTCTGCCCTCTGGTGTTGCAGGCAGCTCCCAGCCACCGGAGCTGAATGCCTCTGGGCAGATCCGTGCTGGAGGGGGGGGCGGGGTGGGGGTGGGGGACTCAGTGGTGTACAAGGAGTCTGTGGGTGGGCCCTGACATTCCCCAAGCCTTGTGAGTGACCTGATTTGGTAGAGTGAGAAAAGAGTGCCAGGAACTGGCTGATACGATTGGATTTGTGGTCTTATTACCTGAGAAATTATTACCTTAGCTACCTTTTCTCAAGCTTTTTCTTTAGTGATCTTATGTTGGGAGTGGGGTTCAGGAAATTGACTCAGAGAAAGAGGTGTGTTTTACAGAGAAGCCATCTAACCATTTTCTGTCCTTAATTTGGGAGCGGGAACCTTTGCATGTTATGGGTTTATTTATTTTATTTCTTAAGTAAATCAAAAGCCTGATTTTTTTTTTTTTTTTTTTTTTTTATCCCTGTGGCCTAGGGCAATTGCATATTAAAGCAGCCATCCAGCTGTGGAGGAGCATTTACTGGAAGGACTTTTATTTCTTAACTGAGCTCTGATCAAACTTTGTTTACTTCAGCACTTATTTAGAAATAGTTCTACGAGAACACTTGAAATAAAAGAGCATTCACTGTTATCTGCAGAATTGGACTATTGACTCATCAAAAGTTAGGACATTTGTATATGATACAGTGAGGGGGGCTA
The DNA here is from genome assembly GCF_046562875.1 of Panthera onca. Classification (NCBI taxonomy): domain Eukaryota; kingdom Metazoa; phylum Chordata; class Mammalia; order Carnivora; family Felidae; genus Panthera; species Panthera onca. Next base: position 10,226,942 of record NC_138353.1, on the reverse strand, counting down.
GATGGTACATCCATTTGGTTCTTTAGCTTCTGACTTCTTAGGTCTTAAATTTTCTGCCAAGCAGAGTCTGGCAATTTTAATTACCTATAGCATGTGTCTTCACCATTATTGACTTGAATTTTGGTTCATCTTCCTGTTGGTTTCCATTCATTTTTTAATTTTGGCCTTGTGAATTATGATTCATTCTCTGGATTTATTTTAGAATTTGTTTTCCACGTTGGTATAAATAGTTGTTTTTTATTCTTAATGGGGAAGTGATAGCTAATTAAGAATTAAAACAACTGTGTGTGCAGCATTGCTTAAATTTGTGTTTCAGAGTTTTGACATCACTGGCAGCATAGAAAGTTTCTCCATGCCCAAACCCTAAGCTTACATAATAGGAAGAGAAGAGACAGAAGAACAAAGCTGATTTTTCTTCCTAAACTGGTAACTGATGTTACAAAGATTGTCAGATTTCTCTGATGGTAGCAGAGGCTCCAACCTCGGTGTCAGCATTTGCTTTCATGATGGAATTGGGTGCTACAGAAATCTGAGGTGGTAGTCTTGGCCTTCTGGAACAGTTAATATGCCAATTGGGAATGGGATGGGGAGCAGGAGATGGTAGATGACTGTTTTCAGCCTAGTAACGCGTCTTAAGGTCTCCTGCAGTGCCTAGAAAATTCTTGTAATACTAGTCTGATCAGAGTTCTTCCCTTGCTGTTTTTCTTTTTGAACTATCCTTTTGACCATTTCCCCCTTCCCTTGCCTATTTTCTCTTTTTTTCTTGGCACGATTAAGGCCAAAGCATTTAGGACAATAAAAAAAAAAAATCAGAAAAGTCATTCTTCTTGATACAGGTTACATGGAAGAAGTTGTCCACGTGCAGATCCTTTGGCCTGATGGTAACTTCTGGCGAAGGACAATCTGGGAGGAGCGAGGGTTTCACAGATGACTGTAAACTGTAGCCTCTCAGGTGTTTCTGTGGTCTCTTATGTGATGAGGAGACACATGAGGTCAATACAGTTGGAGATTGATGAGGTGAGAGTGTTTGTCCATCTCCCTCTAGGCTCTGCTCTCACATCTTCAGTCTGCGAGGTGGAGGGCCTTCTGAGAGGTGTGAAGCCACCTGCAGGGCCTTCCTGTGATCTGCCTTGACTGTTGTCATTCCCCACCTGGGTGTCTTAATTTACCCAGCCAGTGTGACGTTTTATCGATCATCTAGTCTAGTTGTTTAAAATTTCTTTTTCACACTATATGAAATACATAAACTTGGAGAGTCTTTGCTTGAAGAGGGAAAGCGATTAGCAGAAATCCCTTGGGTTTGGACAACACAGTTGGAAGACCCGTGCCTAGTCTAGCCTCCTCATTTACAGATGGGAAAATGAACTCGCACAGGGCATGGTGACAGGCTTCCTGTCATAATTGAAGGCGTACTGGAAATACAGGCAGCAGACCTTCTGGTCTAGGCCTTAACCTAATTAGTGGGAACCGTGAACAAATCACTTCACTTCTCTGGGCTTCACATTCCTAGTCTGAAGTGTAGTGTGCTCTCCAGCTCTGATTTTAGATTCTTGTTGTCCTGGACCACATACCAAGTTAGAGCTGGGATTGGGACTGGACTCTTGGTGCTGGTCTTAATCCCACCCCCACCTCTTTCCCTCCCCTACATCAAATCCTGTAGCCTGGAATTGGGGGGTAAGGAAGGGCCCTTTCTCTGGGAGATGCAGTAAAACGAATTGGATTGCCTTTGTCATATACTTTTTCAAACATAAACACTATCTCTTTTTCAGCCATTCATGTGAAAATTAGAGTTTATCATTTTGGGGGAGAGTGGCATCCAGATTGTATTGACTACATAACTTAAAACCGTACGCCGCTTTTAAAAGCAATATGGAATCTTTCAAGCTGAGTCATTGTTGACCTAGGCTCTCAAATAGCAATGTCTGAATAGTACTTGAATTGCTGGTATTAAGAAGTGCAAACAAATCATTCATGTTCATCTTCCTGAAAGTTTATTTTTATTTAATTTTTGATACAGTGCTTTAATGAGGCTTCATCTATGAAGAATTCTTGAAAATAACTTTCGGCATCTGGCAGTCTGATTTTCATTTATTTGCTTCTTTGGGGTTGGGAGACACCATTAAGTTGATATATTAGCAGAGAACCAGGTACTTTTCAGCCATGAGCCATCATCACAGGAAAGTAGTATTTACTTTAGTTGAAAATAGCCAGACTTGCCTATCTCCTTCATCTTCCTTTATTGAAATGAGCGTTTTCATTTTATGAAATTTGTGGCAGTTGTGACTGTTGCATGGTGTATCTGTGGTATTTCATACCTTTTTTGTTCTTCCAGTGTCTCTGCATTATTATTGGGAAATGTTTTTTGGCTGGTCATTATGGTAATATTTGCACTTGGCAAATTTGAACAAATTGAGAGGCAGCTTCCTATGGCATAAAGAATGTTGAGTTGATAACGAAGAAACTCCGGTCCTAGCCCTGACTCTGCTGCTTACTAGCTGTGTGACTTTCGACAAATCGTTTTCACTTCTCTGGGCTAAGGTTTCTTCATTGGAAAGATGAAGGGATTGTACTCATTGGTTCCCATTCTGCTTTATTTTAGCTAATGATGCTTGATTGTTTCCTTTCTCCAGATGGTAAACTCCTTAAGGGTGGGGACCCTCCTGTATCTTTTATTTCCCATCACACCTAGCAAAATCACCTTGTACTAGTAGGCCCCCTGCTACATATATGTTGATTGAACCCAACAGGTGCCAAAGCCTTTTTGTTTTTATCTGTGCGGTAGGTGGGTGGAGAGATGTGCACCAAATATAATGGCCATTTTTAGACTTTAAACTCTCAGAGGGCATGCCCTCCTGGTCAGCATTTAATCCTCATGTATATATACATATTGTGTCATAAGTGTCTTGGCCAGAGTTACACAGCTAATAAGTCAAGAGCTATGTCTGTCTAATTTTAAAATCCGTGTTTATTTTATTAGTCTGCCTTGTGTTTCTGGGATGTAAGAATAAGCTATAGTTCATCCCCTTAAGGAATTTATAGTTGTGAACGGTTAACTCTCTATATAATAATATAAAGTGGGTGAGGGAAGCACGTGTTGAATAGACTGTTCTGATAAATTTCTGCATTTGAGAGGCAGCCCCATATTAACAGTCTTAAAGGGTTCCATATTCAGAGACTACTGAGCACACAGTAGGTTCTGTGTCACATTACTTTGAAAAAGAATCTATAGCTCCAAGTACCAGCTTGTCATTCTAGCCAGCATGTGGAGAAAGTTGAGCGGTTGAATTCTGACCTGGATTCAAACCCGGGTATAACAAACAAAACTGTATATAAGTAAAGTAGTCCAAAGGAAAGAAGAAAGACATGTTTGGTCATGTAATGATTCCTTTAAGCTGTATTTTCTTTGGTAAGTAGGAAAGTATCTGAGTGGTTCCTGATTGACAATTTTCAAGAGAAAACACTCTACGCAACTAGAAACTTACAGATAAAACTACACCTTGCCCCTTATTTGTGTGGCACTCTCTACAAGGCTTTTTTTCAAAAACACGATTCAAAAAGTTATTAAATAATGTTGGGGTAAAAGTATGTTGGCTAGCTGCGACTAATAGCTTCCTGAAGTGTAAAAAATTAAAAAAAAAAAAGGTTGCATTGTACTTCTCCCTGTCTCCATTTAAAAGAAAGGTCAAAATCCCGGCTTCATCTATTGTAGCCTGTAGTTCTTAGGAATAAGACAAAAGAGAATGATTACCGTTAATTGCCATGGGCAATTAAAAAGGATTCTTTGTTCAGTAGCAAATTGATTGTGTACAAATGAAAGCCAGTACTGCATTAATACAAGATTATTAGATTCTCGAAATCTGCATCTTTAACTAGAGTGGCTTTCACTTCAAGGGAATTATTTCACTGGGATTAGTGTACTTGAATGGTTGGTGATAAAAGTATCACTAGATCTTTATTTTCCAGATGTGTTAAGTTTGTAGGTAGAAGGGTGGTGGATGCTGCTTTTGTGGTACCATTTCTAATGGCCTGAAATAATTGAATACTTTTTGAATGTTGCTGCCTTCTAGGAGATTTCTTCCTCTGATTGGTCAGTCACCAGAGGAATGCAGATAAAACTTTTGGTAAATGAGGAAAAGGGAAAAAGTCCTCTCAGTGCTCAGGCAATGAGTCTCCACTGTTGGCCTATGCCCAGCATTAGCCAACAGCCATAAAGGCTTAAAAACGGCAGCATTAGCTAAAATAGTTAGGATTTCATGTTCTGTGTGAATACAAGGAATACATATGTATTCTTGTGTACAGATCCTCTAAATTTTTTTTTATTAAAAAAATTAAGGTACAACTTACGTGTAGACAAGTACATAAAACTTAAAGTTTACATTTCTGAATTTTCTACATATTGTCTACACAGCTTTTTCATATAATGGGGCATCATTTCCTTATCCATACACTTATTAATAAGTTGAAAATTATTTGAGAGGCATTTAAATCCTGACTTTAATATAGAAAGTGAATTGTATTGAGTGATATTTGCAACTTTTCCAAGTTTGTTGGCTGACTCTTGATTTAGGCTCAGGTCATGATCTCAGTGTTCGTGAGACTGAGCCCCACATTGGACTGCACAGACAGCACGGAGACTGCTTGGGATTCTCTCCCCCTCTCTCTGTTTGCTCCTCCCCTCCAATAAATACGTAAACATAAAAAAAGAGAGAGAGAATGGAATAATAGTGACCTGGTACAAATTACCACAAGTGATGAAAGCATTCTTTTAATAACAGATCTTCCCTATTTGTATTGTAATTCCAGAGGTTTTGGGTCTCTGTTTGCTGGGAATTAAAAGGAAATAGGTAATAGTCATTGCGATCAGGACTGTCAGACACAAAAACTGGTGTGAACTTTCTAAAAAGCATTTTGACAATGTTTTAAGTGACATAAAATCCTTGATCAACATACAGATTGTGTATGGACCAAGAAATAGAGATGAGGACCAAGATTGTACACAGAGATACTGACTCTAGTGATGTGTATAAAAAATAAACAGTAAATAAATGTTTAACCTTAGAGAAATGGTTGCTTTATGGAAAAATACGGAGTCATTTGAAAAGGATGTTTTTTGGAGAATTCTTGACATGGGAAAGTACACACAAAATAAAATTAACTATGAGAAAAAAGTGGGATATAGAACTATAAACAGTATGATCCCAGGTATTTTAAAATATATATGGGAAAACTAAAAGAAACATGCCAAAGTGCTGTTTGTATTTATCTCTGTGTTGTAGAATTTTGAGTAAAAATTTTTTTCCTACTATTTTTTAACAAAAGGATAAGGTGTTTTTTTTTTTTTTTTTTTTGTTTACTTCCGTATGATTGTATTATGTTTGGTGTTATAAACACATGAAGGAAAAATTGAGCTGAAAACCAAGAAATTAGTCATAGTGATATCTGCTGGATTCTAGTTCCTTTGAAGGTTAAAGCAGTCGCCCTTTCTTAGAATAATAATTGAATTAGTTATTAGCTGCATTAGCATTTGATAACAATATGCTTATTGTGTACCAGGAGACTGCAGAGTGTTCCCCTCAGTTCTCTGAGGTAGGTGGTATTTTATTTTGTAGCCTGGGAACTGAGGCTTTTAGAAGGGACTTGCCCAAGGTTACACAGCTAGTAGGTTCCTGAGGTAGCATGGTTCAGAGCCGTAGTTCTCACTTTATAGAGCCTGGGTGGCTCAGTCGGTTAGGTGTCTGACTTTGGCTCAGGTCATGATCTCACGGTTCATGGGTTCGAGCCCCACGTCGGGCTCTGTGCTGACAGCTCAGAGCCTGGAGCCTGCTTCGGATTCCGTGTCTCCCTCTCTCTCTGCTCCTCCCCCACTCATGCCGTCTCTCTCTCCCTATCCCTCTCCCTCTCTCTCTCTCTCTCCCTCTCTCCCTCTCTCTCCCTCTCTCCCTCTCTCCCTCTCTCCCTCTCTCAAAACTAAAATAAAACATTAAAAAAAAAAAAAGAATTGAGTGTACCCCAGAGAAGAGAACTGAAGTCTGCTTTGTGGCTGATCACATAGCTAATCCATTAGTTCTCTTTTCAGCAGGGTGTCCCCCGATGCTTGTTTTAAGAGAGAGAAGGGGCACTTGGTGGCTCAGTCGTTTGAGCATCTGACTTTGGCTCAGCTCATGATCTCGTGGTCCATGAGTTTGAAGCCCGAGTCGGGCTCTATGCTGACAGCTCAGAGCCTGGAGCCTGCTTCGGATTCTGTGTCTCCCTCTCTCTGCCCTTCCCCTGTTCATGCTCTGTCTTTCTCTCTGCCTCAAAAATAAATAAACTTAAAAAAATTTTTTTTTAAAAAGAGAAGCCATTCATATATTATTTTCCCTTTTTCTTGGCCAAAATCAAGAATGGACATGACATTAGTTACATCTTCCCTTCTATGAACCAAAATTCTTTAAGATTTAAATAATTTAGGGCTATTAAGCAGAAGAAGGAATAAACCTATAGGTTTGTAGCTCCAGAGGATAGAGATACAGGGAAACAGGTTTTATTTTTCCTTTTTCCTTCCCATTCAACCAATATTTGGGTGTCCACGCTGTTGAGAGTACTAGTTATACAAAACACGTCTCTTCCTCCCTGCGAGAGTTTATATGCCATTTATTAAAACAAAAGCAATTCTTCCCTTACAGGTGAAACAAGGAACATCCTGTTTCTGTGCCAGAAAGTAAAATATTTAGAAGGTCAGTGGCCTGATTTTTCCTGATCTTATCTTAGAGAAGTGTGACCAAACATTTCAACACAAGAATAGGTAGACTAGGAAGATAGATTTCGTCTTATGATAAGAAAGAACTTCTTAAGAATATGGTCCAAGTTCATATTTTATCTTGAATAAGGAATAATTTGGAGATTTAAATTTTTACCTTGTTTTTATTGTTGTTAATTACTAAGACGTTTGCACACACACATTTATTTACTGGTCATTCTTTCATGAGAGAGAATACTGGAAGACCTGTGGTTCATTTGAAATGTGAGGGGGTTTACATTCAGACAGCAGGAAGAAATTGCAAAATAGGTTTGGAAGCACCGCAGGAGTTTTTTTCTATTCTCCCATTTATTCTGTTAACCCACTGGGCGCATATATCCTAGAACCTGTCAGTAGGAACACAATATTTGTTGAATTAAAGGCATACATTTTATCTTATGTTTTATTTTACTTTATTAGTTTTTTTAACTTTATTTTTGAGAGGAGAGTGTACTCGAGTCAGTGCAGGGGCAGGGGGAGTCAGAGAGGGAGAGGGAGGTGAGGGGTGGGCAGAGAGAGGGAGAGAGAGAATCCCAAGCAGGTTCCATGCTGTCAGCGCAGAGCCCCACGAAGGGCTTGGTCTCATGAACCGTGAGATCATGACCTGAGTCAAAATCAAGAGTCAGACGCTTAACTGACTTGAGCCACCCAGGTGCTCCCTAAAGGTATATGTTTTAGATAGAAACCAGGAAAAAGTAGTCTCTGCCGTCTTTCAGTCCTTTCATTCTTAGGATTCCTCAAGCCACATACAGAACCCTCTCTGCCGTCCGTTTTCATTTTGCTTCTCACCAACTTTGTTACCTTGGACAAGTCATTTATTTTCATTTAAATTCTTGTCTATAAAATGAGCCTGGGTATGTACTCTACCTACCACAAAGGCTTTTGTGTTCTGATTCTAGATTTCTTTTGAGAACTGAATGCCAAGATGAATGTGCAAACTCTTTAAGGTTGGAAAGCCTTTCAGTTTTCTCGGGGGAATGAAAGAGAACAATTTGGTTAATTAAACTGTTCAGGTAACCGCCACGGAAGAGGGCTACAAGGGCAGCGTGCAGGCATTTTGACTCTGCAGAGCAACGAGTGCTACTGATGTGTTATCTTGTAACTTGCCCCCAGGTAGCAGTCAGTTTTCGGGTCTTATCAGTAAGTGTCTCACACATCTAAATGTTATAGGTCATAGGCCAAATAGCAGTGGTTGAGGTCTGTTTGCTTTCACAATGTTAGGACTGCGGCCTCAGGTATTCTCACCGAGACACATAGGCCTCCCTTCAAGTCCCCAGTCCTACCTCTGGCCAGCTCTGCGCTCTCAGACAAGACTCAAACTTTAGTGCCTCAGGCACCTCATCTATAAAAAGGGGAATATGGTAGTGTTTACTCCCCGAGTCACTGTGCAGTTCAAAGGGATGGTATATTTAAGAAGCTTAAAATAATGCTTGGGTCATGGTAAGTGCTATGTAAATGTCATTATTAGTGTAGTGGTTCCCGGACTTGGCTTTTATAGACCAGTTGAAAATGATAGTGGGAGGGGCGCCTGAGTGCTGACTTGATCTCAGCTTGGGGCCCGATCTCACAGTTTGTGAGCTCGAACCCCACATCGGGCTCTGCGCTGACAGCATGGAGCGTGCTTGAAATTCTCTCTCCCTCTTTCTGCCTCTACCCCACTCATGTGTACGTGCTCTCTCTCTCCTCTCTCTCAAAATAAATAAATAAACTTAAAAAAAAAAAGGAAAGTGGTGGAGGGAAGAGACATACAAATTTTGTAATTTGTAGTTTTGCCAAGGAGGGCATTAAAAAAAAAAGAATGAAAAACCTTCCTCACTATTATTTTATAAAAAATAGGATCTAGTATCAAAATAAAAGGTAGCCTTTCTCAAGGAAGTTGGCAGCCTTATATGGACATGTGTAGGCATATGTTTCTAAATCTCATTTTTACGTAGACTGGGGAAGACTTTGCCCCAGGCCAGCACCAATAATGTGTGGCTAGGTATTTAGACAGCCAGACGTAAATTCATATCCCACTTCCCCATTTATTCTGTCACCTTAAACAAGCTGTTTGACTTCCCTGAGCCTCTTCTTTAAGTTTTCTCATGTGTAAACTAAAGGTACTGGTATCTGCTTCGCTGGGTTATTGTGAGAAGCTGAGGTAAAGAATGAAATGTTTGTCGTATAGTGAATGCTAAATTGCTAGGGGTTCTCACAGGGAAGTCAAATATTCGTTGGGAGCCAGTCAAGTGAAATCCACAGTGTATGCCATTGGGAAATCCAAAAAGTAAGGTAGTGTGCTTGACGGTAGAAGTCTCTTGCAAGGTATCCTTCTCTACATAATTTCCTCTCTCGTTTATTCTCTCTGCAAGTCACTAAACAAAAACCTGACTTGCATTCCCTTGCTTGAAAACCCTTAGTGCTTTTCTATTGCCTTGTAAAGTGCCTGACTTGTCACAGGCGCCTAATTAATGCCCGAATGAGGGATAGAGTAGTCTAGCTGGGCAGACCAGAGAGATTTTTGAAAAAAAAAAAAAATTGAACACTGATAATACTAAACCAGCATATCAAGGGTCCACAGCTAAATCCTAAAGCTAAATCCAAAGTTCTAGCAGTTGTCCCCTCCTTGGCTTTGGGCGTTGTCATAGCCCATAGGACATGGTTGGAAGGTGTCTACAAAGCTTCCTCAACCTGGAATGCTGGAATGGATTGGGCTTTTTTTTTTTTTTTTTTTTTTTTTTTTTTTATTTAAGTTTATTTATCTGAGAGAGAGAGAGAGAGAGAGAGAGAGACCAAGACCAAGACCAAGACCAAGACCGAGAGAGACCCAAGCATCCTACATGCTCAGCGCGGAGCCCGGTACAGGGCTCAGTCTCATAACCACGAGATCATGACCTGAGCTAGTATCAAGTTGGACGCTTGACTGACTGAGCCAGCCAGGTGCCCCTGGATTGGACTTTTCAAACCGCTCTTCCTAATACAGTCAGTACAGCATCCTCCTTCCTCTGGGCTCACCCCTGGGGAAATCTGTTTCCTTTCCACCAAGTGAAGCTGGGTCCTCAGAAGCTTCTGCGATAATAGTAGCCTTTGCTTCCTTAGTCCTTTCCTACGTACCAAACATTGTTCTGTGTGCTTTATATCTTTTAACTCAAAGAATCCTCCTAATAGCCCTCAGAAATAGATACTTTCCTTGTATCCATTTTATGTATGAGGAAATTGAGGCAGCACATGCTAGGTAATGTAGGAACATTCAGAGAAAAGAGGATTACCCCTCCCACCTCCCAAAGTACCAAATTGTTATACAGCTGTCTACTGGGCTGGTTTTGTATGTGTGCTCTTCTCTCTCTCTCTCTCTCTCTCTCTCCCTCTCTCCCTCTCTCCCTCTCTCCCTCCCTCCCTCCCTCCCTGGGGTTAATCACCTTCGATTCACATATTGACCTCGATTATTGGGAAATATTTCTCCCACTGAAAGGTATTTGGATGAGCATAGCGAATTCTTTGGTTTGTCCCCTTGATCCTTAGTTTGGCTTACCTGTTAAAGATTTCCAGAATGATCTGGCAGTTAATTCCAGTTCTGTTTTCCTTCCTCGTTTTTAGTGAGATCCTTATTGGAGTTTATCATCTGTTTTTCTCATTTTAGGTATTTTCATCTAAGTTTATTTCAGCAAAATATAAATCAAAGCCTATCACCCAATTCGTTTTTATAATGCTTCCTTAAAGTATTTTGGTTTTTGGGGAATTGCCCTGGAAATTTTGGTGCTGTATGATGCAGGGAAGGTCCGTGGCATGTGCTGTCTGCCATCAGTTGGCCTGGAATGCTCACTTTAATACCCATTTCAAATATATATTTGTCTTTCCGGAAACCTTCCCCATTCCTCCCTATTTCCAAGGTCTGAATTAGCATCAGGGCTTCTTTGCAGATCAGCCTTGTCTAATAGAACTTTCTGTACTGTTAAGTTTCTACTTGAAATGTAGCTAGTGGGACCGAGAAACTGAATTTTAAGTCTTATTTAATTTTGATGAAACTTTCAATGGCCAGGGTATTGGGGAGTGCAGATCTACACTATACGCTCCACAAGAGAGTTTGTTTTTTTGTTTTCTTGTCTCTTCTAACTCTGGCATAGGACCATGCTCCTTGATGTATTTGATGACTGTTTGACAAATAGCCCTCAATAGCAGAAATAATAAAGGAAATATTCCTTAAATTCTGCCTTCCAGGGATAACCATTGTTAACAATTGTGTTTTACTTGTAGAAAAAATTGCCGGTTTTCATTGACATTGCAGTGATTTCTGCATAGGATTCATCCTTGATTCTAGAAATCCATTTTAAAAAAACTTTTATTTATTTGTTTATTGTTTTCTTTAAAAAAATTATTTTTTAAGTTTATTTATTTTGAGAGAGAGAGAGAGAAAGAACAAGGAGGAGAGGAATGGAGAGAGGGAGAACCCTGAGCAGGCTCTGCACTGTCAGCATAGAGCCCGATGCGGGGCTCCAACCCACAAACCGTGAGATCATGACCTGAGCTGAAATCAAGAGTCAGTTGCTCAACACACTGAGCCACCAGGCACTCCTATTTATTTAATTTTTTTAGTAATCTCTACACCCAACGTGGGACTCAAAACTCACAATCCCGGGATCAAGAGTTCGCAGGCCCTTCTGACTAAGGCAGCCAGGCGCCCCTCTAGAAATCAACATTTATCAAGGTTGTTGCAGATTTTGGAATTTTAGGAGATGGAGGCTTAGAATGCAGGTCATACATGTAACAGAAGCAAGTTATGACTAATTTTGGTCAAGTGCCTTTATAAAGATTGTTGTGACATAATGGAATTCTGTCCTAACGCTTAGAGTTCTTAGTGAAAATCTAGGAAAGAGGATGAATCATCCTTCTTTCCTCTTCCACAGCCCAGATGATTTTGCCAGCATTTTGTTTTGAGGATGAGTTGGGCGTTCAGGGGATTTTGGCTTGGCTCCTTGGGGTGGTGGGGGTATTTGGAGAAGAGAAATTAAAGGGATTTATTCCTTGCTGGCAAGATGGAAGAAGCAGAAGCGGGTCTGCTTGAATTTCTTTTCTCTTCCATAGTGGAAGCAGCACCTTAAGCCAAGTTGTTTTTGTGAACATTGTGTGTGTGTGTGTGTGTGTGTGTGTGAGCGTGCATGCATCTTTCCTGTGTAAAGATGTCATTGATTTCATTTTTTGTCAAATTTCCTTTAATCCCTAACAGTTTTTCCTATTTCATATTACCTGTGTTGGTAACTTCCATTCTGCTTTGAAATGACGTTTTTACCTTCAGAGTGGGCTATTGATGTTGGGGGATGGATGGGAAGCGGAGAGAGAGACAGAATGCAAATGGGTGGGGCAGAGAAGGAGGTAGACACAGAATCTGTCAACCCTGAGCCCAAGCCCGATGGAGGGCTCGAACTCAAGAACCGTGAGATGACCTGAGCTGAAGTCGGACGCTTAACCGACTGAGCCAACCAGGTGCCCAAGGAAGGAATTTTTAAAAGTCTTTGAATTAAGGGGAATCGGGGAATCTTGGATTGGGTCCTGGAACAGAAAAGAGAATTAATGGAAAAATGGTAAAATGCAAATGAAATCTCTGGTTTAGTTTTTTTTTTTACCAAAGATAATGTCTTCGTTTTGGCACAGCTGCAATGGTTATGTTAATCTTAGGGGAAGCTGGGTGAATCGAGTATGGCAGCTCTGTCATATCTGCAACTCTTCTGTAACTCTAAAGTCATTCCAGAATAAGTTGTTGTGTTTTTTGTTTGTTTGGTTTTTGTGTGTTTGTTTTGTTTCGCGTTTTTTTAAATTTATTTTGAGAGAGAGCGAGCTAGCTGGGGAGGGGTAGAGAGAAGGGGAGAGTGAAATCCCAAGAGGGCCCAGCGCCATCAGCGCAAAGCCCGGCACGGGGCTCTAACTCACCAACCATGAGATCATGACCTGAGCCAAAGCTGAGAGTTAGGAAGCTGAACCAACTGAGCCACCCAGGCGTCCCCCTCCCCTTTTTTTAAAGCCAAGAAGAGCCAGAGCATTTCAGGGTTGTGACTTCAGCAAGGGGGAAGCATACATAGATTTGGTTTATATAAGCACCCCCCGCCCCCCTCCAGGAGCTGTGCCTGTCTCTGTCCACTTCCCTCCTTACGCCCAGTGTTCCAGCCATGTTGAATGTAGCTCTTCCAGAAATCCTAGCTTCTGGGCCTTTTTCATGTACTGTTTCCTTTTATCTGGGGTGTTCTCCTGCTACCCCTATCCCAACCAAAGCAACAAAAACTTAACTAATTTATTTTAATTCTTTAGATCTGGCTTTTTTTTTTTTTTTTTTTTTTTAAGTTTTAGAGCATCTGCGCGAGCAGGGGAGAGGAGCAGCGAGAGAGAGAGAGGGAGACAGAGAGAATCTTAAGAGAATCCATGCTGAGCATGGAGCCCAACTTGGGGCTTGATCCCATGACCCTGAGATCACGACCCGAACTGAAATCAGGACTCAGACACTTGACTGACTGAGCCACGCAGGCGCTCTAGATCTGGCTCGGATTTTGTTTCTCTCAGAAAGCCTTCCCTGATTGACCATCAGTGGTCAGACCTTGTCTGAGTTTGCCCCTGATGTACTTACTACCGTGTGTTTGAACTGCCTGTTTTCTTTTCCTTTCTCTTTGTCCAACTACATCTTAAGCTCCTTGAAGGACTGTACTTTTCATTATTTTATCTCCCAGGCATAGAACCCAGGAATCTCAGCATCCTGGATAACTTGGGGAATGTGTCTTGAATAAATTGCTCCAGGAAGCAGGAAGCAGCAAGCAGCAAGCAGCACACCTCACACTCTCTCAGCCTCCACTGGCAGTTTCACTGAGGCCTGTAAGGAATGGTGGCTGTAGTTTGCTGTGAACCCGCGTATGTGCCATAGATGGCCAAACCCCTGCTTTCAGAGATGAGAAAGCACATTTTTTACAGGCTTATTCTTGCACATCAAGCTCGAGGGGTCCAGTTTAGGAAGGCATTTTAAAATCTTCCAGTTCTGTAGCATTATCTTTTCCTGTACTATGTGAGTTTATCTCATTTTACCATAAGAGATAATGTGCAGATTGTTGTAAGTCTGTTCTTTAGTAAACCAAATCAACAATTAATTGTCTAGAGTGTGTACAGCCCTAGGTGGAATACGTAATGCTATCTGATATGGTCCCTGCTTTTGAATTTCTTACATTCCAGTGGGAGAGAGAGAACATCCTCACCCTATAGTTTGTTATTGTGGCTTAATAACATGAATCAGGTAACAAGAGGAGTAGGGACCCTTGTGGTTTAGCAGGTGCTAAAGCCATCACCTCTGTCCTCAGTTTCCCTTGGTGTTGGTATGACCTCTGAAAAACAGTGGTTGGTGAGTTTGGATTGCCCCTAGTTAGATGTGGCTAGAGATGCAAATTCTAAGCAAAGGCGATAAACTGAGGGTCTTTGGATCCTTAAGGGGTATGGTTGGGGGAGTGTCCATAATGTTCCTAAGAGAATATGCTGCATTTTGGTTCCGTTTATTTTTTGTGGAGAGAGGATCTGTAGCTTTCGTTAAATTCTCAAAGGAATCCATGACCCAAAAAAGATTAGAACCACAGGTTTAGAGTAATGCTGAGACCCATGGCCTCATTTTGTCTTCCTTTTATTTCACCATTTTAGATTGGGCACTGCATTTGGTTTTTCTGTGATACTTGGAGGAGTCCTTGTTGCAAAAATTGTACTGTTGAATATCTGAGGGAGGATTGTGTGAAGTGTTCTCTTTTTTTGGAAGCTTGGTATTACGGCTCTTAAACTTTCATCTATTCTCTCGCTGTTTAGTAAAAACATCTTTATATTTGAAATAATAATCACTGCTTTCCTAGGTCCAGGTAACTGAGTAGTGGTCACATAAAGATGAGGATGAGCAGGTCCTGGCCCTAAATCAGCTCTTGGTGATACACAGTGTAGGTACTCCGAAATGGTAGCCAGTAGTCTCATGGGAACAGCTATCATGTTGAATCGCAGCTGTAGTCTTGGAGGATGTTCAGGGTAGGATGTACAGGACAGGAACACAGGGGAAAGAGTATTTAAATTGTATGTTTTAGTGAAATTGTACTGTTGACTTATTACCTCATTGATATGTTGCAAACCTTTGCATGTGAGGGTGTAACAGATTAGGTGCTTATGGCCATTGCCAAGCTGGGGAGGTCCAGTTGGAAACATGACAGTGACACACGTATTAACATGGAACTCTTTTGAAGACTGCTGGCACCGTTTCCCCCTGCTCTGGTCAAGAGTGTAAGGTTCTCTTTGCCTTAGGTCACTTAGCAAGCATCTATTGGACACCGAGAGGGTGTGTAATTCTGGGCTGGACCCTTGGACTTCACTGTTTACTTACTAGGAGATGGCAGTATCTTTTGATTTCTCTCAGTAATCAATATGGTGTCAAGGTCACCTCCCCTGGGAGGCAGTATAGATGGGTTTTGAAAGTCAAGATGCCAGAGTTTCAAACCCAGCTGTGCCATTTTCCAGCTGGATAGCCTTGACTCAGGTCATGGTTGACCCCTCTGAACTTCAGCTTCCTTATGTATAAAATAGGGTTAAACTATTAGCTGCCATATAGGACTTTCATGTTATATACAACGTGTCCACTGCTTCGCAAAGGGCTGGTCACAGAGTAGGGCCCAATAAATGGAAGCTGTATTGTTATTAGTAAGCAATGATTACAAATCATGGAGAAATTCCCTCATTTTATTTTTTTCACTAATGATAATTACTCTGTCACTCAGAAGAAAGATAATTCTACTTATGTGAATGGGGGAATTGGGTACTCCTAATTAGTATTGGAAGGAGTAGCTGAATCTCTCTCTCTTTTTTTTTTTTTTTTGGCCTGTTCCATGATTTTTGCTAGGGCAAAGGCTCTTAATCTGGGGTTCCTGAATTTTTTTTTTTTTTTTAATTTTTTTTTAATGTTTATTTATTTTTGAGACAGAGAGAGACAGAGCATGAACGGGGGAGGGTCAGAGAGAGAGAGGAGACACAGAATCGGAAGCAGGCTCCAGGCTCTGAGCTGTCAGCACAGAGCCTGACGCGGGGCTTGAACTCACGGACCGTGAGATCATGACCTGAGCCGAAGTCGGAAGCTTAACCGACTGAGCCACCCAGGCGCCCCTGGGGTTCCTGAATTTTTTGTGTGTAAGTGCATTTTCTGTGGGAGAAGGTCCAAATTTTCATCATATTGTCAAAGCGATCCTTGACTGGTAAAAGATTACTTGGTTAATTGATCCATTGGGTAGGTGTAGAGCCACAGTTAATTGTCCATCATATTAAGATACTACTGAGAGAACTTTTCCAAATAAGAAGAACATAATGAAGATAGAAGTTGAATACTCAAAATCTTTTGTGTGCTTTTTTTCTTCCTTTGGCAAAGAGAAAGTGGGACCAGTAGGGAAGAAAGAGATGTCAGGAAGGAGTGAAATACTGCCTGCAGAATGACATGGCAGTTTCTTGCCCTCAGAGGTTGATTCCAGATCATCACTTGGCTTCCTCATCTGCACCACGGCTTCTGGTCACGTGTACCATTTGCTCTCTCCTGAACACCTGTTCAGGTTCTGTCAGCTCAGGTTGGTCTTCTTGCTGAGATTGTCCCTTCTCCCATAGTCTGCAGGTGCAGGTGTCCTTCCTGATCCTGCCTGTCTTAATTATGATCAGCTTCGGAGTCCTTCAGAGCACTGACATTCGTCTTTACCCTCCACGGGCACTGTCCTTTGTACAGAGTAAGCACTGCCTGTGTGCGTGATACAGGGGCATATTATTACACGTAATAAAGCGTTGTGGAACTAAAGTGAATACTGATGCATAAGAAGAAACTAAATGTCTGCCTGAGGGAGGAAAAGAATATAGGTTAAATTTATTGAAAACATGAAAAATGGTCAAATGCCAGTGGGAGTTTTGAGTTCTGAGAGGGTTTGGGAACCCTTTTATAGCCTCAGTGACAGCCTTGTTAGGGGGAAGAACCCACCTTGATTTAGGAACTAGGAGTGTGGGAAACAGCCAGCATTATGGCCCTGGCTGAGTCATAGTACTTCTGGACTGGGTTATCTTCTCTGCAAGGTGGATTAGACTTTTTTTTTTTTTTTTTACGATTTTATTTTTTTATTATTATTTTTTAAATAATATATTTCTTTATATCCAAGTTAGTTAACATATAGTACAGTATTGGTTTCAGGAGTAAAATTTAGTGATTCATCACTTACATATATCCAGTGCTCATCCCAGCAAGTGCCCTCCTTAATGCCCATCACCCATTTAGGCCATCCCCCATCCTCCTCTCCTCCAGCAACCCTCAGTTTGTTCTCTGTTTTTAAGAGTCTCTTATGGTTGGCCTTCCTTTCTGTTTTTTGCTGTTGTTTGTTTTGTTTCTTAAATGTTTATTTTTGAGAGAGAGAGCATGCACAAGCAGGGGAGGTGCAGAGAGAGGGGGACAGAGGATCTGAAGCAGGCTCCATGCTGAGAGCAGAGAACCCGATGTAGGGCTCGAACTCATGAACTGTGAGATCATGACCTGAGCCAAAGTCAGATGTTTAACCACCCAGGCCCCCCCACCCCCGCCATCTCTGTTTTTCTCTTATTTTTCCTTCCCTTCCCTTATGTTCATGTTTTGGTGCTTAAATTCCACGTATAAGTGGAATGATATTATTGATATTATAAGTAAATGACTTATTTCACTTATGATAATACACTCTAGTTCCATGCATATTGTTGCAAAAGGAAGATTTTTTTTTTTTAATGTTTATTTTTTTTATTTTTGAGAGAAAGCCTGTAGGGAGGGGCAGAGAGAGGGAGAAAATCCCAAGCAGGCTCTGTCTGGGCTGTCAGCATAGAGCCTAATACAGGGCTTGATCCCATGATCTGTAAGATCATGACTTGAGCTGAAATCGAGAGTTGGACGCTTAACCAACTGGGCCACCCAGGTGCCCTACGATATCATTCTTTTTTTTTTTTTTTAATTTTTTTTTGAAAGACAGAGCGTGAGTGGGGGAGGGGCAGAGAGAAGGAGACACAGAATCTGAAGCAGGCTCCAGGCTCTGAGCTGTCAGCACAGAGCCCGATACGGGGCTTGAACTCACAAACTGTGAGATCATGTACACACACACATACACCACATCTTCTTTATGTATTCATCAGCTGATGGACATCTGGGCTTTTTTCATAATTTGGCTATTGTTAATGGTGCTGCTATAAACACTGGGGTGCATGTGCCCCTTTGAATCAGCATTTTTGTATCCTTTGGGTAAATACCTAGTAGTGCAATTGCTGGGTCGTAGGGTAGTTCTATTTAGAGATTTTATTTTTAAGTAACCTCTACACCCAACGTGATGCTCTGAGCTCAACCCCGAGATCAAGAGTAATATGCTCCAGATGAGCCATCCAGGCGCCCTGGATTGGACTTTCTGAACATGTAATAGTGGTGTTGATGAGCATCTACCATGTACCAGGTACTAGGCTGGGTCCTGAGAATATAATCAGGAACAACCAGACAAGACCCTCTGCTTTTATTCTAGTGGAATGTATTGAGTGGGATGTTAGTCCCTTCACCAGCATTACAATTCTGGGATCTGGATAGTGGGCACCAGCCTCTGCTCTGGGGGTTGTTGTGAAGATTAAATGAGAAAGCACTTTGAAGATTACGAAGTACTCTTCTCTTATTTATTATGAGTACTGTCCCCACCCTGCCTTTGGCCTATAATTTAAGCAGATTAAAAATGTTTAAAATGTGTGCCAAGGTCACTGCCAGCATTTTTACATTATCTAGTCCCCAGTGAGGTCTTCGTATCATATCGTAAGTAAATTAGCCTAGGAAGATTGGGTGGAAGCTTTTTGCACCAATAGGAGTATGATCCCAGGGTTTAGGTAGATTTAGGGACTTAATTCCATCCATTATAAGTGAATCCCTTAAACAGGATTGGGATATAGATTTGTAATACCGTCTTCACTAACTGAGAATGTATTTGAGAAGAGCACGTTTACTTACAAGTATTTTTGAAGTGTTTCTGTATCGGGTTTATTTCTGCCTTTCTGCTGAGTTCTTTCCATTTTTAAAAAAGATTTCAGTCTGGGGGCACCTGAGTGGCTCAGTCCATAGGGCATTGAACTCTCAATTTCGGCTCAGGTCACGATCTCATGGTTTGTGAGTTTTGAGCCCCTCATTGGGCTCCATGCTGGTGGTGCAGAGCCTGCTTGTGACTCTCTCCCCCTCTCCCTCTTTCTTTGCCTCTTCAGTGCATGCGTTCGCTCTCTCTCTCAATCTCTCTCTCTCAAAATAAACTTAAAAGAAGATTTCAGACTGACTCTTAAATTCTTACATACAGTTTCACATTGGCAAAGACTGCATATTGGGAAAAACCAAACTTCTCTCCTGATTTGTTTTTTATTTTTATTTTTTTTTTTACCATAAATTCAGGATGCAGTTGTTTTCCAAGCGCTTCCATTTTGTGATTAGGCTTAGTATTTTTATTTTTTATAATCTTTAATCTTATTTTTTAAGTAAGCTCAACATGGGGCTTGAACTTACAACCCCACGATCAAGAGTCGCATATTCTACTGTCTGAGCCAGCCAGGCATCCCAGGGTGAATATTTTTAGATACAACTCCCTTGCCCTTAAGTTTGTCCCCAGCACCCTCAACACAAAAAGTGATGTAATTAGGATGCAATCTGTTGCCTGTGGATTTCAAGGGAAATTATTTCCACGCAGCTCAGAAGCTTATGGACAAAGTCAAGCTTCCATTTATTTATTTATTTATTTGTTTATTAAAAAAATTTTTTTTTAATTTCTTTTGTTTATTTATTTTTGAGACGGACAGACAGTGTGAGCAGGGAAGGGGTAGAGAGAAAGGGAGACACAGAATCCAAAGTAGGCTCTAGGCTCTGAGCTGTCAGTACAGAGCCTGACATGGGGCTCAAACTCACGAACCGTGAGACCATGACCTGAGCTGAAGTTGGCCACTTAACTGACTGAGCCACCCAGGTGCCCCCTATTTATTTAAAAATTTTAAAAATATTTTTATTTATTTTTGAGAGAGAGAGAATGAGAGGGGGAGGGGAAGAGAGGGGGAGACACAGAATCAGAAGCAGGTTCCAGGCTCTGAGCTATTAGCACAGAGCCTGACGCAGGACTCGAACTCATGAACGGCAAATTCATGACCTGAGCTGAAGTCAGATACTTAACCGACTGAGCCACCCAGGCACCCCTCAGGCTTCCTTGTAGATTGGGCGAATTTATCAAAAATGACCTGATGAAGTGAGATTCTTACCTTGAGGTTAGAGATTTTGAGTGTGAAACAGTGATGTGAGATTTCTAAAGCAGCTTTGATCTATGAATAAAATGTTACTTCTAATTGTCTTTGAGCTGTTTTAATTTTTTCTTTGAAACTTTAAATGGAATTGACGTGTGTACACTGTGTCCGGGTGGTTTTCACTTTGAGGGAAAGGAAAGACACGGGTCTTTTCCCATTGTCTGCTGTGTCACGTTTTACTCTGCTGTTTTGTGGGTTCTTGAGACGGAGATTAAAGAGATGGATTCTCCTACCCACGGGGTTTTAGTACAGGTGTTTTCATTTTGTACATTTGACGTTGATTTTCTTCCCGGAGCGCTTAATTTTATGATTGTCCTTAGGAGGAGCTGCCCCTCACAGGACGTATACCAACATTGCTGTCTGATCGGTATGAAAGAGGTCATTTTTCTGGAGCGTTGAAAGAGGATCTCCAGAATCACAAGGTCACATAATGACTTCCTTGGTGATTTTTCAGGTGTACTTTCTATGTGAGTAGAAATGCGTTTTTGCAGTGGGATGAGAGAAAAAACATGAAATTAAATTTAAGGGCAGAAACTTAGAACATCTCCCTTCCATGGTTTGAGAAATGAAGAAAGGCTCAAGCTAGTGTTTTCTCACAATTTAAAAATACTGAGCTCAGACAACTGAAACGATACTGATTCTCAGTGGCAAATTATACTGAAGTTTAAAGACAGCCATGTTCCATTAAGTGGCGTTTTGGAGATGGTCTTTGTGTTTAAAACTATGGCAGATGTTATGGGGCGCTGGGGTGGCTCAGTCTGTTGAGCATCCAACTCTGGCTCAGGTCATGATCTCACGGTTTGTGAGTTTGAGCCCCGCGTCGGGCTCTGTGCTGTCAGCTTGGAGCCTGGAGCCCGCTTCGGATTCTGTGTCTCTCTCTCTGCCTCTTCACTGCTCGTTCTCTGTCTCTCTCTCTCTAAGATAAATTAAAAAACAGTGAAAACAAACAAACTATGGCAGACATTCTGTTTCTCTTGTGAGTCTTGGGTGACGTCATCATTTCCATTGAGGAGGCAGCATATTGAATCCTTCCCTACTTGGGTGAGGGGTGTAGTCTCCAGGTCTCGGTGTTCTTATCTAAGGAAGGGAGGAAATACCTGTCATTCCCAGGTGCGTTTAAGAAATTGTAAGGCAAGGTATGTAATAGTACTTTGAGCAGCATGAGGCACTCACACACATATATTATTCCGGTTTTGCTTCTAGGTAGAGAGGAGCCTGCCCCCGTCACAGTGGAGAGCTCTGCTAACAGAGCAAATGGATTCTAGCAATAGGTAGCTTTGATTTTTCTTCAGGAGGCTCAACCTGCACAGCTGTTCTTGTCCATTCTGGCTTAGCAGCCGTGCAGTGTTGGGGTTCAGCCGGGTGTGCCAGCTTCAGAAGCAGGCGATAAGCGTCACATGAAGCTGGGTGGTCTAGAATGAGTTACTTTCCCTCTCTGAGCCTGTTTTCTCATCTGGAAAATGGGGGTTTAACAGTACCTGCCTCATTGGATTATTGTGAAAAATGAAATGAAAACACATGCATATAGTTTATTTGATGCTGTGCCTGGCTTGAGAGTATTTGATGGTATTTTTTTAATAGTTTTTTTTTTAAGTTATTTATTTATTTATTAAAATTTTTTTTAGTGTTTATTTTTTTTTGAGACAGAGAGAGAGCATGAACGGGGGAGGGTCAGAGAGAGAGGGAGACACAGAATCAGAAGCAGGCTCCAGGCTCTGAGCTGTCAGCACAGAGCCCGATGTGGGGCTCGAACTCACGGACCGTGAGATCATGACCTGAGCCGAAGTCGGATGCTTAACCGACTGAGCCACCCAGGCGCCCCAGTTTTTTATTTATTTTGAGAGACACAGAGAAAGAGTGTGAATGAGGGAGGGGAGAGAGAGAAGGAGAAAGATCATTCCCAAGCAGGCTCCACGCTGTCAGCATGGAGTCCATCTCAGGGCTCTATCTCACGAACCGCAAGACCATGACCTGAGCCAAAAATCGAGTCAGACTCCTAATTGACTGAGCTCTCCAGGCGTCCCAGTATTTGCTGGTATTACTTGTACAAAAGAGAGATGACAAGGCAGGCACCTGGGTGGCTCAGTCAGTTAAGTGTCTGACTTCGGCTCGGGTCATGATCTCACGGTTCATGAGTTCAAGCCCCATGTAGGGCTCTGTGCTGACAGTTCAGAGCCTGGAGCCTGCTTTGGATTCTGTGTCTCCCTCTCTGTCTGCCCCTCCCCTGCTCGCGCTCTGTCTCTTTGTCTCTCAAAAATAAATAAATGTTTATTTTTCGAGATAGAGACAGAGCGTGAGCTGGGGAGGGGCAGGAAAGAGAGGGAAACACAGAGTCTGAAGCAGGCTCCAGGCTCCCAGTCGTCAGCACAGAGCCCGACGTGGGGCTCAAACTCACAAACTTTGAGATCATGACCTGAGCCTAAGTTGGACCCTTAACTGAGCTAACTGACTGAGTCACCCAGGTGCCCGGAGATTTGTTTTCAAGTTGCTTTTAGAACTGGACTATTTGCGGGGCGCCTGGGTGGCTCAGTCGGTTAAGCGTCCGACTTCGGCTCAGGTCATGATCTCGCGGTATGTGAGTTCGAGCCCCGCGTCGGGCTCTGTGCTGACTGCTCAGAGCCTGGAGCCTGTTTCAGATTCTGTGTCTCCCTCTCTCTCTGACCCTCCCCCGTTCATGCTCTGTCTCTCTCTGTCTCAAAAATAAACGTTAAAAAAAAAAAAAAGAACTGGACTATTTGCTTGGCCTTCATCCCCCAATCTCTGTGAATTCCAAAGCTTTGTAACAGTCATCAGTCAGACACCACTTACCTAAGAATTACTTCCTGTGTGTGAGGTTCTGGAGAAACAGAAAGAAACACTTGGAAGGATTCTCTGTATTCCACAGAAACTCGGTTAGTCAAAGAGAGATGCAATATTGACTTCTTTTAAAAAACATACAACTAGGGGCGCCTGGGTGGCTCAGTCGATTAAGCATCTGATTTCGGCTCAGGTCATGATCTCGCGGTTCGTGAGTTTGAGCGCCACGTGGGGCTCTGTGCTGACAGCTCAGAGCCTGGAGCCTGCTTTGGATTCTGTGTCTCCCCCTCTCTCTGCCCCTCCCGTGCTCATGCTCTGTCTCTCTCTGTCTCAATAATAAATAAACGTTTAAAAAAAAAAGAATTAAAAAACATACAACGAAACTATACTATAAATGTTTGGCTAAATATACAGCTAAGCTAGCATCTTAATCTTTAGAACTCAAAAAGTACATTGTAATATACCTAAGGAGACATTTTCTAGGATTTCATTCTATGGGATTTTTAAAAATTGGTAGTCATCTTTGGCCAGTTTATATTTCATTTTCCATCTTTGTCGATGCTGCTATTTTTATTTCCTCGTCATCTGCTGTTCTATCAGTTATTGTCCAGTCAGGAAAGTGGAAACTCCACTCTAGCTGCGTCAAGCAGAGAGGGATTTAAATGCGAGAGATCCGTTCCAGAGGTGTTGGAAGGCCTGGAGGAGCAAAATGAGGAAAAGATGGTGTGTGGAGAGAAGCAAAAGGGAGACAGGGGGTCGTTACCCAAAGATGAGGAAGCTAGCTGCCTTTGGGCTGGAACCTCCAGACTGGAGAGCTGCTGCCGGAGCTCTTTTGCCGCAGCTCAGCAGGAAGCCAAGAGCCAGCACCCGGCTGAGGATGCGGAGCCTGTGCCGTGTGCCGTGTGCCGTTGTCTGCAGCCCTCCACAGTTGCTTGCTGCTGCAGACAGACCAGAAGCAGGAAGAGTGTTGTCTCCCTCTTCCTGACATCCAGTCTCCCGCTTTTGGCAGAACCTACCTGGAAGCCAGCTGGGAAAGGGGTCTGGGAAATGTGGTTTGCGGGCTTTCAGTTCTGGTGATGCAGAGAAAAGCACAGAAAGCCAAGTGTGGCCGAATGAATGCTATGACTGCTTGGGGATGATGAATATGTCATAGTGGAGATGGGAAGAGGAGGCGGTATTTTAAACTGACAGCATTCAGAAAGGGGAGAGGTGTAATGGGATTCCAGATAAGGGGTCCAGCCTGTGTGGAGGTTTGGAAGCAGGAATGTACAAGGCATTTTCAGGGAACAGTTTATCTGGAGTGTGGAGTTCTTGTCGAAGGATAGTTGGAAGAGGCTGGAAAGGTAGATTGGAGTCAAATTGGGGTGGAGATGTGACAAAGACTATTAAAATTAACACGGAGCACGGTACACAGTGCTTTGGCCTGGGAGAGACCAGTGAGGAAACTGCCCTTAGTCCAGGCTTTGTGATGCAAAGGGCACGGTGAAGGCCGCGACAGTGGAGTTGGGGGGGAACAATCCATCCGATCAGCTTTTTGACTGGCCTAGCTGGCAGTGGGCTGGGGCAGGCCATTGGAGTCAATAACGAATTCTGGTTTTCTGCATCATTTGAACGTCTTGATTACTTTATATCTTTGAAGGTTCTTGCTCTTTCTTTGTATGCTTTTACCTCTTCCTGGGATGATTCCTTGGTAAGACTCATTGTTGTTATTAGGATATCTCTTTAAGTGGCACTAAATTCACTCTAATCATAAACCGTGTATTTGAAGTCTTTGTAACTTCTGCAGGCACCTTTGATAACTTGAGGTAACACTTTTATTTCTTGGGTACACCTTTCTGGCTTTTTTTCTGGTTCGTTTATTGTTTTGGTTTGGTTTGTGGGTTTTGTGGGGTTTTTTTCTTTTTTCTTTAGAAACTGATTCACTTGGGGTACCTGAGTGGCTCAGTTGGTTGAGTGTCCGACTTTGGCTCAGGTCATGATCTTGCAGTTTGTGACTTCGAGCCCCACATCAGGCTCGCGGCTGTCAGCCTGTGGGCGCAAAGCCCGCTTCAGATTCTGTCCCCCGCTCTCCCTGACCCTCCCCTGCTTGTATTCTCTCAAAGATAAATATTAAAAAAAAAAAAAAAAAATAGAAACTGATTCACTTATCCCATTTATTTAGCAGGTAATTATTGAGCCAGGCATTATGTTCAGTGCTGAGGTTGGATGGAGAGCAGAATAGATAAGACAATAGAGGGGCACCTGGGTGGCTCAGTTGGTTATGCATCCAATTTCAGCTCAGGTCATGATCTCACGGTTGGTGAGTTCGAGCCCTGCATCGGGTTCTGCATTGACAGTGCAGAGCCTGCTTCGAATCCTCTCTCTTCCTCTCTTTCTGCCCCTCCTCAGCTGGTGTACTCTCTCTCTCAAAAATAAATAAACATTAAGAAAAAACAAGATAAGACATTAGATCCCCATCTTGGAGTTCACAATTTAACAAGAAACATGTGAAAAGAAAACTATTACTCGTCCCTAGAGCCTTTGCAGTTAGGTTTACTCTGCCTGGAACGGTCCTTCCAGAGCCCACATTATTTAACTCCCTCACTTTTTTGTTTTCTGATTCTGTTTCCCCTTGGTAGAGTGTAAGCAAGGATCTTTGTCTCTTTTGTTCATTGCTGTATCCCCAGTGTGTAGGACAGTGCCTGGCACAATCGTAGGTAATTCATAAAAATACTTCAGTAATTTTTTGTTGAATGGTTGAATGAGAATAAATAAGTGGGGCATCCAGGGAACTGAAGGAAGGCCACAGTAGCTAGAGTCTAGTGAGAAAAAGGTACAGTGGTGGTGATGAGATCACATTTGGGGACGTATAAGAATTTGAGGTTTTAGTAGAAGGGCAGAGAGGCTCGGAGGGGTTTTAAGCAGGGGATTGACAAGATCAGAGATGTACTTCAAAAAGATAATTTGCTGTTCTACAGAGTGTGGTTTGCGGAAAGCAAGAGCAGATGTGGGAAGGAACACTTGAGGCTGTGGGCATCCAGGTGATCTAGCTTCCCTGGCAGCAGATAGATTCTCTCTCTCAGCTGTTGAGTTTGAGTGTACATTCCAGCGGTAGGGATTGATCGTTATCAGCCTGATTATAATTGTGTGCACTTAGGTTGTCATTAGCCCCCAGAGACCTACCTGTCTCCTTGAAGAACATTATTGTCCAGTGATCCTGCTGACGGATGAAAGCTGTCAAGATAGCTTGGCTCTGAGATGCCATTTAACTAGTTTCTATCTGTGTGTGCCTCCCCCGCCCTCCCCACCTGCAAGATTTAATGACCTAGTTAGAGAGAAAGTCCAGGTCTCTTGGCTACTCTCCAAATGTTCTACCACTAAAATGCTAATGTTACCTTTCTCAGAATTCTTCCGAATCATTTGCTGGCACCGTAAGTGCCAGGGTTTTTAAACTCTGATTTTGTCACTTTTCAGACTGTTTGCGCTGGTTCTTTTCACTGTAGGCGCTTGAGTTGCTTTGGTAACTTGAAGAAGGCCTTTTCACTTGCCTTTGCTTTTCAAAATGGGAGTAGCCTGTGACAGGAATGTTTCTGCCTCTTGACATGTTAGTTGGCATAGTTGGAGAGGCAGCCCTTAATAAAGGTCACTTTGGAAGAATATTAGTTGGTTACTTACCATTCTTGGCATTCTTGTAGAATGATACAGGTTTATGGCCTTTTTATTAAGTTCTTAAAATTGAATGGTCTTTAATTAGCAGCAAGCATATATAAAACTTAGTGACTCCAGACAACACTGGCCTTACTGTATTGGATTATAGAGCGAGGCTTGCGCTCGTAGGAATATGGGTTTTGGAGGGGGGATGGAGAAGGGGCGTGCGAAGGCTGTATTGAACACGTTCCAGCTCTGTCCGTGCCATCTGCTCATTGCAACCTTAACAGTGTGGAATGTGGACGTACAGCTTTCAAGCTCAGTTGCCTTTTGATTGCTCCTGACTAGGCTTTTAGCGCTCATGATTTAACTGGTTGAGTTGGGCTTTCTGTTCCATAGTCAATATGGAAAATGGAGTCAGTAGCCCAGTTTTTGAACTCATGTAATCGTAAGACTTGACAAGCCACGATACATAGATTGTAATTGCTGTCTTTGAAACGGCCCACTCCAGTAAGACAGTGGAGGAATATATAAATTCAAGGACTGACAAATTAACACGAAACAACCCCACCCTTTCCAAAAAGAAGAAGAAGAAGAAGAAGAAGAAGAAGAAGAAGAAGAAGAAGAAGAAAAGAAACAACAGTGAGAGAAACCCCACCTTACTGTGTACGATTCTTCACTGGGCAAAAGGGCTCAGGCAGGTGTGGATCATCTCTTCACCCAAGTGTACCCTAGAATGTCCTTGCTGGAGAAGACTGAAAGAGGGGTTGGTGTTTTGGATAGGGCACTTCGGTGCAGATAAGTTATATAAGTTTATTTACATGCTGACACCTGCACTCTTGAGGGGTTTGATTGCCAGAGGGATTGTCCTTTTAGGGACAGCAAAATGAAACCCCTTTATGGGCTCTCTTGCACAGTGGCTCCTCTGAGCAGAAAGTCAAAATAGCGGATGCAGGAGCAGGGGAGCGGTCCAAGGAGTTGGGGAGATGTGTGCAGAAGTGAAGGAGCTGAGTTGAATCATGTTTGTTCATCACCAAATCTCCTCTTCCTCCTGCAGACCGTAGTAGTCACATTAGCCATGAGATGACAATTTTCATTTAAGATTTTAACATAGTCGATGCTGTGGGTAGTCAAAATCAGTCTGTTGATAAGGTTTTATAATGGTGGTGTACTTTCCTATTCCATTCTTTCTAATGTGAGTCAGAAATCAGCAGTAGCTATTTGTTGTACTTTGATTTTAAGACTTTACAAAGAATGTACCTGCGATATGTTCTTAGGATCATGTGTAACCTGGAGACTGGAAGTTGAGGTCACTAGACCCTCAGTGGGTTTATGTCGGGAAGAAATAGGGCAGGCATTCTATGCGTATATAACTGAGAAGGGTATGCTGTTACCCAAAGTGAGTGTATTTTTGAGAATTTTAACTCAGACCTGGTTTCCTGAACAGCAGCCAAACACATGAGGTCAAGGTGATTTCCTCTAGTAGGACAGCTGTCATGGAAGGGTAGGCCGGACCTGTTTTCCTTCTTAAGTCTGAGGGCTGAAGTAGTGATAAGAGGTGACTCATTGATCTTCATGAAAATTACTGGCTGAGGACTTTCAAGGAATGGTGGTTGATAAGGAGGAACTAGTTACTATTCTGGTCTGTTATCTAAGGGAAAATCATGTAGCTAGCATTTTTTAGAAAATGCCATTTAGTAAGTTGCTTACATGATCACAAGTGTTTTCTTAGTTATTTTTGGACTCCCCAACAGGACGTGTTTTATAGTTTGAAATTTATCTTGAAGTAATGGGTGGTAGTTAGGTACTGTACAGAACACGTAGCAGAACCTGGTGAAAATACACACATGGTGAAGGGCGGAGATAGTGACTGTAATACGTGGTAACTGGCCAAATGTCACTCCTTTTTGCCCCCTTTCCCTTTTGATTTTATGCTCTTCATTAATCTTACCATCTCACGGCAGAGAGGGGTGTGTGGAAACCACTCTGGGGTGGGAGCTGGAGGTGGGAGAGAGGCCCTGCTTAGTTCGAGCACAGGTCTGACAGCGGCTTGTGTCCTTTCTCCTCCTCCTTCCTTTCTCCTCTCTCCTCTTCCTTTCTCCTCCTCAGCTTCCGCATCTGTTACCTGAAGGAGTTGGCTGTCAGCTTTCCCCAGCTCTGCCTTCCAGGGGCTTTTCATTTGGAGAAACAGATCCGTTCATCTAGAAGTCCTTTTAAATTTGTTAATCCCAAGAAGAATCCTAGGAATTTTTTGCAAAGTGGCCAGTTTTCTTCAGATTTTGCTTCTTATTTATCTGCCCTCTCCCTTTGGCAGACTCCCTTGACAGTGAGACACAGGGTCATTGGTTTAAGTATGGGAAGGAAATTATGGCCTTGAGCACAGTCAGAAAGAATCTGGCTCTCAGGCGCTTCCTGTGAGCCACCACTAAATTACAAAGACTGGGCCCTGACAAGGCTTTTCAAAGGGGCATCTTACACCACCACTGTGTCAGCGTTTCCATCGTGAGCAGTTGTTTTTCACAGTGCTTATTACGACCAGGTTCGAAGTGGCCTTTACACGGGAAGCATTTACCCACTGGGTGAGGGTAAAATAGCAGACAGATTTGGAGGGAGGATGAGGGTGTACGGATTGCTCTCAGAATTCCCCTTTTCGACCCAGACCTGACCACGCCATTCTTGTCCAGCATCCTGGGGCTTCCTCGGAATGAAGTCCAGACTCTCCTTAGTGTAACTGTGTCCTCCGCAGATTTGCCCCTGACCTCTCCTGCCGTCCATGTCTCAGGTAGGCGGGGACAGCACGATACAGTAGGAAGACAGGACCTGGGGGGCAAAGGAGTGGGGCATTGTCAGAGGAGGCCTGGATTCTGGACGAGTTCCATTTCTAACTGAGTTGTTTCTTTTTCCTTGATCTCAGTAGTCACTAATCGGGATGAGTTTCCTGAATGAGGGGAAGAAAAGAAAGGGTTGGGGGGATGGATCAGGAGGCTCTTTTTGACTCTCTTGTCTCTTGGCAAAATCTTGGGAATCAGACCACCAAATGTCTGATCGTTAAATGGCTTTTCAAACCATGAAGTTTTTTGAGCTTTTAAAAAAAACCCATAGAGAGGGGCATCGGGGTGGCCCAGTTGGTTAAGCATCCATCTTTGGCTCAGGTCACCATCTCACGGTTTGTGAGTTTGAGCTCTGCATTGGGGCTCCATGCTGACAGTGCAGAGCCTGCTTGGGACTCTTGCTCTCCCCCTTTCTCTCTGCCATCCCCCACTCGTGCTTTCTCTGTCAAATAAATAAAAAAATTTTTTTTAAATTATTCTTAAAAA
This sequence comes from Panthera onca, assembly GCF_046562875.1. Classification (NCBI taxonomy): domain Eukaryota; kingdom Metazoa; phylum Chordata; class Mammalia; order Carnivora; family Felidae; genus Panthera; species Panthera onca. The sequence continues at coordinate 10,197,107 of NC_138353.1, read as the reverse complement.
AAAAACCATAGAACTTTCAAAAAGTTTGTTTTATGGGGGCGTCTGGGTGGCTCCGTCAGTTGAGTGTCCGACTTCAGCTCAGGTCATGATCTCGCGGTCCGTGGGTTCGAGCCCCGCGTCGGGCTCTGCTGAAGAGCTCCGAGCCTGGAGCCTGCTTCAGGTTCTGTGTCTCCCTCTCTCTCTGCTCATCCCCCACTTGCACCTCTGTCTCTCTCTCTGTCTCTCAAAGGTAAATAAACATTAAAACAAAATCAGAAAGAATTGTTTTACGTGGGATCCCAACGTATAAAACAGATCAAATTGAGTTGTTCTGTTTTAAGGCTGGAAGGTCTGATGTGCCACCCGTTCAGCCTTCTGCACAGCCCTGCAGAACTGCCGGTTACATCCAGGGCTCTCCGGGGCACTGCTTCTCAACACTCCTCGCTGGCTCCCGTGAGGATTGGAGTCACCTGTTTGACGTGATCCCGGGCGGAGGCCTCGTGTAGAAGGGGGCGAGTATTGCAGTGCTTGCTCGTGTTGGTCGAGCACAGGGTTGTGGCAGTACAGGGCCGGCTCGACCTGCGAGCCGTGTGAGGTACCCGTGCCACTTCACTTCTCTGATGGCGTGCTTTTACAGAAGTGTACAGAGAAGTGTGTAAAGCCTGCACAGTGTGAACAATTGCAAAATGACTTGCCGTGTAAGCAGCCCGAGTCAAGGAATAAAACAGAAGCTTCACTTGTACCCTTTTCCCGCCATATCCCCTTTCCTAGCCTCAAAGTAGGGACCTGAAGTACGCTTTTCAGATATTGAGGCGATAAATACTTGAACAGGAAATAATGTTTTCCGTAATAACTTTTTGTTAATAGTGCCAACGTGTAACATCGTTTCATTCAGAAAATCCACTTTGCTTTACACGTATCAACTCAAATATTCATCCCTTCTAGAAGACAGGGATACACACCTCAATGTAGCAGAGCTTCAAATACGATTAATTGAGCTTAGGACCCAATTTTGGGCTGATTCCAGGCCCTTTTGCGTGTTTTTTCTTGCACGTGTTAATTTTTTTCATCTCTCTCAGACATCTGTTTTTAGCTTCGTTTGAAATAAGGCAAATGTGTGAGTAAATGTGGAGACCGGCAAGTAGAAAAGATGGCTATGAGTGTGGATTTTGCTGGTGTGACCCTAAGTTAGTTCTTTAATCTGTGGATCCAGATTGTTCCAAAGGAACAATTCAGATATAGAAGTTGACTCTGTTTCTTCTGTCTCTTTGTGACCCTTGTCCTTATCTTCAGTACAGGTGCTTTAGGTAAAATAAAACCATTCTTTTTTGAAAAGTTTATGCATGTGGCCTGGCTTTTATTACTTACAGTAGCCTGTTTTACGACTGACAATTTATAGAAAAATTCAAACAAGGAGTGAAGAATAATTTGAAATAATGGGCTGAAATCCTCATGTCCTCTTAGAATGCCATCAGGGGAATAGAATAACAAGGCTTACTGTTGGACTTGAAAAGAAGCTGACCTGTTTTCCCCAATTTGACAGAAATGCCTGTTTCTTCAGCACTGTCCTCTGTTGGCAAGGCACATTTGGCTGGATGGTGCCTCCATTCTCACACATTCAGAGAAACGTTTATGGAGAGGATCATTTACAAAATTTTTCTAGTTTAAAGCAAAAACAAAAACACCGGAATAGCTTAGATCGTAAGTGCTCAGAAGCAACTGCTGAAATAGTAATACAGGTTTTCTTTACCATTTCAAAAAGTGTAGAATTGATCTGAAAACCAGGAAATTCAAAGGTAAGACTTGGCTGTGTTTTTGTTTCTTGGTCTCCTAAGAATCTCAGCTCACTGCATTTAATGCTAAGTAGGCTGTGATCCTAAGACTTATTGGACTGCATTGGCCTTGGTTTTGAGTTTCCTTTGGCTTGGGATATTTTTACAGCTTATCGAGAAATCCTGTTTTGTTGTTGTTGTTGTTGTTCTTGGTATAGGTAACGCAGGGAAATCCTGCTGCATCAGTGAAAAAGATTTCTCAGCCTTTGGTTTTGTCTTTGTTTATAGTTGCTTTGATCAGATAGCTTGATTAGAACTCTAGAGCTACCTGGTAGAAACCTGCTGAGGATAAAGTTTAAGGAAGTGCTTCTGCTGAAAGCAGCCCCTTTCATTCGTCAGGGGAAGTTGATTTCATCCTGTGAATAGCTTGCCTTAGAAATTTTATTTCTTTGGGACCTGCGCATAGAGTTCTACACACCTCAGAGCATGAGAACTGTGTCAGGGTGAAAAATGGGCTGGTTGGTTTCTTCAGTGCGGGCTGGCGAGGATGGTAAGATAGTGGCATAGTTTTTTTACCCTGGAATTCAGATTTGATTTGATGTGATTTTTTTTTTTTTTTTTTTAAAGTAATCTCTACACCCAACGCGGGGCTCAAACTCAACAACCTCAACGTGATCGAGGGTCATGTGCTCTGCCGACTGAGTTAGTCAGGTGCCCCTGCCCTGGAATTTAGAGGTAACTTTCTTTACTAGGGCTTGGGGAGAAAATGAATCGAGAGGAGCAGGAAGAGACATTTGCCAAAGTTACAAATGGAATGGAAGAGAATCTTTCATAGCTGCTCTTTTAAAAATTAACTTTAGGCCAGGTTGTTTTACAAACAGACATCCAAGATACCAGTGCTTTAAAACTGCTTTTGGTTTTTCTCACTGGCTCTCTGGAGAGTGCTGTCCATTGAGTTTGCATAGGGCATAGTGAGAGCTGAATGCCGGTACATATCCAGTGTCCAAGAATAGCCCGTCTGTTGCATGAGATTACATGTTTCAAGACCAGATGGTTAAACACTTAAATCAGTCTTTCCAAAGATCCAGATGACCCATTTCAGAGATTTCCTGTAGCCAGAGCCCTGGGGATGTAGTGAGATTCCGTGGTTATGAGGAAATCCTCCCTCCCACATTAAACAGAAGTAGGTGTGTGTAGCCTGTAGTAGTGGGGCAACCTCCAGTACTCTTCTGGGCAAATATTTCCTCTTTGCTGCCTTTGTAAATCTATATTTTCTGCCCCCTTCCCCATTTTATTATTTTAATTTGCGTTAAACTGAATAGAAGTAGAATTTGCCATATTCAAATGGAGTTTTCTTTCAAGTTAGGAGATCAGCTCCTTAGACTGATCAACTCCTTAGACGGTGCTAGTTTGTCAGATGAGGAGTTTAAAGTAGTAGTGTTCCCAATAATAAATAACGTTGGTGGGATCAAAGATTGTCATATTCAATTCGCACAAGTAAAAATAGTCTGTTCCTAGGCTGAGTCCTTGCTGCCCTTCTCGCTTTCTACCGCCCATGAACACTGTTCCAGTCAGTCTGTCCCAAAACGTGTCCGGTGCTTTGCCGTTTTGGTCACCATTATTCTTGCCCTTTCACGTCTTTAGAGCGCCTGGGTCATCCCTCCAAGCCCTGCCAGTCTTTTGTGTACCAATTCAAATTTCACTTCTGCTCTGACCCCTCGAGATCTGAATGAGCTCCTCTTCCTCTGGATCCCAGGAAATGGTCTGTGCCCTTTTTTGTCTTGTGGTTAAGTTTTTGTTTTTGTTTTTCTAAGTAAAATATTATATGTGAAGTAAATTAGAAGATTCTCATCAGCAAGGACAGTGCCCCATTTCTTCTTTGTTTCTTCACATTGTCTTAGCTTTCTGAACAAGCGATTTGATTGGTTCAGTTCTCAGGTCTAAAGATTAGAGACTATAGAGTAATAGAAAAATGGTTAACCCATTTGAAATATTGTGAAGGAAGGAGGAGAGACTTTAGCTGCTGTCACTGGGGCCATCAAGTGGCTACCTTTCTCTTTTATTCAGTATCGGAGGCTGTTTTGTGCTTGTTGAGTTTGATGTAGTCATTTCCTACGACACTCTTCATGTGGTAAAGAGATGAGCAGAATTAAGGGTATTGCTTCGCATTCCAGCAAAACTCAACAGAGGAAACGAAGGCTCCCTCTGTCAGTCAGGTTCATAAAGGTTGTAATTCCTATGTATAGCTGAATAACCCTGTCACATCATTTGTGCACATCTCTAACTTTAAGGTTCTGTAAGTTTATCTGGATTTCACAGATAATTGAATTGGTTGAATGAGGACCTTGGACTTCACTTCTCACTTTTCTTCTGTGAGTTATGTAAAGTTTTTAAAGGAAAAACAAAAACCTTCAGAGAATTCACTCTACATTTATTAATATAAAAATGGAAACCTTTGGGTTTTTAAAGACTATCTTGTTTCTCAATCATTTTATCTTATTTTATCATGATACATATGTACTCTTTTTTTTAAATAAACTTTATTTTATTTATTTATTTTTTTATTAAAATTTTTTTAATGTTTATTTTTGAGAGAGAGAGAGCGAGAGCACAAGCGTGAGTGGGGGAGGGGCAGAGAGAAAGGGAGGCACAGAATCCAAAGCAGGCTCCGGGCTCTGAGCTGTCAGCACAGAGCCCGACGTGGGGCTCCAACTCCCCAACCACGAGATCATGACCCAAGCCAAAGCCTGACGCTTAACCCACTGAGCCACCCAGGCACTCCTGTATGTATTCCTTAATCCCTATCCCCTATTTCCCCTGTCCCCCACCCCCCACTTCCTTTCTGGTAATTTTCAGTTTGTTCTCTAGTTAGAGTCTGTTTCTTGGTTTCTCTCTCTCTTTTTTTCCCTTTGCTCTTTTGTTTCTTAAATTCCACATGAGTTGAGGTCATGTGGTATTTGTCTTTCTCTGACTTATTTCGCTTAGCATTATAGCTCTATCCGTGTTGTTGCAAATGGAAAATTTCATTCTTTTTTATGACTAAATAATATTCCATTATATGTTTATACCACATCTTCTTTATTCATTCATCTATTGATGGACACTTGGGCTGTTTCCATAATTTGGCTATTGTTAATAATGCTGTGATAAACATGGGGTGCATGTATCCCTTGAATTAGTGTTTTTGTGTTTTTCAGTAAGTGTCCAGTAGTGTGATTCCTAGATTATAGAGTAGTTCTATTTTTAATTTTTTGAAGAACCTCCATACTGTTTTCCACAGTAGCTATACCAGTTTGCATTCCCACTAACCGTATAAGAGGGTTTCTTTTTCTCCACATCCTTGCTAACACTGGTCTCGTGTTTTTGATTTTAGCCATTCTGACAGGTGTGAATTGATTCTCTCATTGAAAGACCATCTTGTGGGGCACCTGGGTGGCTCATTCGGTTGAATGTCTGACTTTGGCTCAGGTCATGATCTCATGGTTCATGGGTTCGAGCCCCACGTTGGGCTCTGTGCTGACAGCTCAGAGCCTGGAGCCTGCTTCAGAGTCTCTGTCTCCCTCTCTCTCTCTGCCCCTCCCCTGTTCATGTTTTGTCTCTCTCTCTCTCTCTCTCTCTCTCTCTCTCTCTCTCTCAAAAATAAATAATTAAAAATTTTTTCTTTTAAAAAAAGACCATCTTGTTTAAGTTTGGTGGTTCAGTAGACCATAGAGTTGTGTTTTCTTCTTACTGGAGCTTTTATATTCCATCCTTCCTGGTTCATTTGGAAAATCTGTTCCTCTAGAAAACTCTCCTTTTGGAGTCTCTCTCACAAGAAAAATGTTTTCCAGTTAGATCCCCCCTTTTGCATTTCCTCTCTCCCGTAGATAAGAGTCTTGTATCTACTTAATGCAGATCTTTTAACCAGCTGCTGATGGTATTCATAGCTTTGAAAACTTATTCAGAAATTTAAGGTGGTGAGAAGTATGAGGTATTAAGGAGGTTTAGAAAATGCTCTTTGCCTTGTTAGTTACAATGCATATTTCCATTCCCTTCCTCTATTGGGATTAAGAAAAATTATAGTACCAAGTATTTTACTTCCTTTTTGCTAGCAACTCCCTATGAAATTATTTCTTTGCTTTATTATCATGTAATATTATATAATTACCGTATAATATTATAGTATTGTTAGTTTGGTGTGGTATTCTATACGTGGTTGTTTGAAACCAAATGCATCTTCAGAATTTGACTATTCTCAGAGATAGAGACAGTAGTTTTGGTTATGGGTAATAGTGGTGGATCTGTGTCTTAGGGGACATTCCAGATCACAGAGCCCAGAAACATTTCCTCTTGGGGGTAAGACGGGAGGTGGGGGGGACGCGTGTTGATGGAGCTGTTGACAGGATGAACTTTAGCAGTCATAGTAATGCTGGATCACAGTGGCATTTCTGTGTCCTTTGAAATGTGTACTGTCTTGGGAATGTTGCCACTTCTTGCCCTAAGTTTTGTAGAGGTGGTAAAAAAGAAAACACCCCCCTACCTTCCAGTTGAGACACTGTTTGGGGAGCTGGTATAGTGGTTAAACAAGTCAAGTAAATAACTCCGGAAGTCTGGTGGCTGGTTCTGAAAGAGCTCTCAGTTGTTTGCGTTATGTTGTAGTGCTGCATATATTTGTAACAAAAACTGAAGATGTTCCTGAAGTGTTTTACTTTTTGAAAAAAAATTTTTTCTTTAACATTTATTCATTTTTGAGATTGAGAGAGGCAGAGCATGAGCAGGAGAGGGGTAGAGAGAGACACACAGAATCTGAAGCAGGCTCCAGGCTCTGAGCTGTCAGCACAGAGCCCGATGCGGGGCTCAAACTCACAGACTGTGAGATCACGACCTGCGCTGAAGTTGGACGCCCGACCGACTGAGCCACCCAGGTGCCCCTGAAGTATTTTCCTTTTTGAAGGAGTTGACTTGTGGTGTAAAACTACTAAATATTAGGGTTTAGTTTTTCTAATACAACTAGCTGTCTAAAGCTTGAAGATAGAAGTCGTTTCAGTTTAAAGAATACTTTCTCCCCCTCTGCTGTAACTCTTCAGTTTTCAAAGGACTAATATTGGCAAATTATTAGAATGGACATTTGGATTTTGCCGTTTGAGGAGTTTGGTGGCCCGCTAAGAACACCGGTTCCTATCAGATGTAAACTAAAGATATTGCAAAGTCTCGGACATGCCCCATCTTCTACTTTCTCTTTCTTTGTGGCCTTAAGATCATTAAATTTAGTGACTCAGCTAATTTTTTTTTAATCCACCTCTTGGAAAAGTTGAACGTGTTTGTGACCAAGCACTTCGAGCTATTTCCTTTAAACCAAGTGTTTGCAGCGTTCTTAGATTTATAACAGTCTTTGTTTACCGTGTAATTCAGTCCAATTGAGGAACTAGTAAAACTGCATTATCCGGACATCAAAGACAAGGCATGTAAGAAGAGTGTGCTTCTACCGGGGAACCTATTCGATTTCTACCAAGTGGAAAGTTACCAGGTGTCCCCAAATTAACCATTCCTTTGCCAGCTGATTCTCATTGTTTGGTAGCTTTTTTAGTGTAGTCAGCAGCATTCTGGGTTTAAAATATGAGTTGCTACGTTCTTGAGAGTCGAGAGTTGTTGCTTTCTGTCTTTAGCGTCCTTCAGATAGCGGAGACGTTGACTTGCATGGGCGGCACAGAATATCATGCGCTGAAGAAACTGACCAAACAAGGTTTGGAGAATACATTTTAGCTTAGTTCAAAGTTGAGCTGCCGTCTCTATTTCTTGAGGTTCAAGAGCAGGTTTGGTGTTTTGTTTTCCTGGGATTTCTGTGAAGAGAGAGCTTATTCGACCCACTTTACAGAGAATAAGGGGGATGACTTGCCAGCTGCGTGCAGCAGTCACTCGAAGTGGGACCCCGTCACCAAGTTGCATTTCAGGATTGATCAAGTAGGTGGCCTTGAGTCCTGCCAGACTCTGGGATGGGGAATTGACGGAGAAGGGCTCTGTGATAGGAGCACCCCTGACTTACACTTTCATCAGCATTCCTATCTGAGGCTCTGTCAAACCTGAGTCTCCCGAGAGGTGGAAACAAAATTGTGTATATGTGTACTACGAGTAATAAGCAAAAGCACTGTGATTTCGTATGAATCTTTGCTATTTGGGTGTTTCAGAGGATGTGTGTAAACATCTTACGATTTTACCTAAGGAAGCAGTCGCCTGGGGAAGTGGAGGATGGGGATCCATCTTTCACATGGATGTCTGCTTATTTCTGCTGAAATCTGGACCTTGGCTTCTTTAGGAGCATGCCATTAGGTTATCTGGAGGTGATTGCTTATGATCATTGAGATTTCCGTCTTGACAATGGTCAAATCATTTTTACATACCACACGTAGGCACGTTTTGTTTCCACGGAGGGTTGGGCTTTCTCGGTTATCGAGGGAAGATAATGGATGTTTGGGAAAGGTCTGTGACCTTTTGAGGTTATCATCATAGGGGACAACTTTCCTCTCTCATTCATCACCCCCTCTTCTTAGAATAAAGTATGATGATGTGACTTCCTGTGGCATCTCTTAGGAGAAAGGCTCACAAAAATATATTCAGGTTGTGGAGATGCTGGGTTCCTACCAGCCATGACCGAGATTCAAAAGAAAATTGTTCTCTTTATTTTATTTTAATTAATTAATTAATTTATTTATTTATTTATTTTAACGTTTATTTATTTTTGAGACAGAGGGAGACAGAGCATGAACGGGGGAGGGTCAGAGAGAGAGGGAGACACAGAATCTGAAACAGGCTCCGGGCTCCGAGCTGTCAGCACAGAGCCCGATGCGGGGCTCAAACTCACGGACCGCGAGATCGTGACCTGAGCCGAAGTCGGCCGCTTAACCGACTGAGCCACCCAGGCGCCCCTGTTCTCTTTATTTTAAACTGAGTTATCTCAGGAGACTGTTCATTTGGCTACACGTTCGGCCGTCGCGTGGTCATATTTGCACGCGTGAGTAGACTGCAGTGCAGTATAAGCAGTAGTAGCCAGAAGACCATTTATGTGGAGACAGCCGAGGCCTATGTATTTGATTTCTGTTAACCAGGAGGTTGCTAAAGACATCATAAGATATTCTCATAACGTTTCATTACTTCACCTCTTCATACTTTAGGTCCTTTAAGGTGCCACTTTTCAGCCACGTTCTGTGGTTCCCCATAGCCTTCGGGAAAGACTGCAGACTCTTTGAAAGAGGTTTAATCTGATTTCTGCTTCTAATGCGTCTCACCCATCCGCTCCCCACACACACTCGAGGGGCCGTGCCTTTTTCTGCGGAGAGGAGTCTCCGTGTTTCTTTCACCTACTTCAGGTTTCTCCTGAGGTGGAACTTCCTCCAGAAAGGCCTTCCTCAATCAAAACACTGGGTGTAATATGCCCTCATAGTCATTCCCTGACTCATTCCTTCAGTAAATCTTCGTGTCAAGCACCATGTCATAGGCTGAGGATACAGAAGTAAACGAGAAGGGGTGGACCTTGTCCTCACAAAGCTTATTCTGTTCTCGTCAAGGAAACCACCCAATATTCACACCTTTTTAAAAATGCTTTTTATTTGGAAACAATCACAAATTTATAGAAAGTTGCAAAAAAATTAAAATGGCACAAAGGAATATCTTATCCAGATTTACCTGTTGTTAACATTTTACCGCATGCGCATTCTTTCTTTCAACGTATATACATATTTTTTTCTGGACCAGTCACACACATTATGGTCTTTTCCCCCCCAAATACTTCAGTGTGTATTTTATAAGAGTAGGCCTATTCGCTTACATGGTAGTTACCTTCCTAAATTGACATTGATCAAATACTTCTGTCTAATATTCCGTTCAGAGTCCAGTGTTGTTAAATGACTTAATAATGTCCTGTATTTCCCATTCTGGTGCAGAATCCATTCTAGGTTCAAACAATTGCATTTAGTTATGATGTCTCTTTAGCTTCTCTTGATCTAGAATGTTTACATAGCCATTCTTTGTCTTTTATGACATGGATACTTTTTGAGAAGTATAGGGTGTGTACCACTTCCCCCCGCCCAACCCCCATAATAGAATCTTGCTCGTTTTTTGTTTATCCGATGTTTCCTTGTGATTCGGTTGAGGGAATACATTCTAGGTCATCACACCGCTTAGTAATGTGTCCTCGTGGGGGTACCACATCTGGAGGCCCATGATGTCCTTCCGTCCCTCTTTGGTGGTGATAATTTTCATTACCCAAAGTGTTAACCCAGGGTACCTGGGTGGCTCAGTTGGTTAAGCGTCCGACTCGCAGTTCATTAGTTCAAGCCCCGCGTCGGATTCTGTACTGACAGCCCGGAGCCTGGGACCTGCTTCGGATTCTGTGTCTCCCTCTCTCTCTCTGTTCTTCCCTCACTTGCACTCTGTCTCTCTTTCAAAAATAAATAAAGATTAAAAAAAAAAATTTAAAAACAAAGTGTTAAGCCAGTTTCTTTACTGTATAATTAGTGGTTTTTGGTACCTCTTCCCTCTGCAGCTGATAAGTAGCATATCAGGAGGCACCTCAGGTCTGTGCAGATATCCTGATTCTCATCAAAATCTTCCCCCTAGATGGGGTATCAAGGGATGATTCTTGTCTGATCCAGTAGTATGAACTCAGGTTTCTGTTTTTGGCAGTGGGTTATAATCCATTACTGTCTTTAATTATTTTGGTGCTCAAATTGTTTCAGATTTGACCAGTGGGATCCCCTTCAAGTGGGCTCCTGTGTCTGTGAGGTGCCCTGTCATTTTTTCAAGCACTTCCTTTCCTGCACAATAGGATGTTCCAGGCTCTTCTTGTACTAACTCTGCTCTAACCCTGGTATCAGCCGTGTTTCCAAGAAGCCCTCAAACTCTTGTTTTAACACTCAGCACAACTGCTTACTTGTATGTCTTCCTCTGTTAGAGGTATTGAGAGCACATAGATGTCAGTCTTCCTCTTACATCTTCACTCAGCGTGAGGCCTGGCACATTTAATGTTTAAGTATTTGTTGAACGAGAAAATTGATTTTTGCTCTAGTTCAGCGACTAAAATCAGGTTCCAAAATTATGATGCTGATGGGTTTTCTTTCTCCTCCCGCCCCCGTCTAGGAAGAAATGTTTACTATCTGGCGATGAGAAGTGGTGAAAACTGACCTCGTGCTGGTGTACAAACACTATGGGACCTGACACTTTGACCTCGTGGGCAGCCGGCCCCCACTGATAATGTGGGGAAACCATCAGGTCCACTGGAAAACACTAATCTGATCTTGGAAGTGGCCGATTGTGGCAGGATGTGTCGACGATGATGATGGCAAGAAAGCAAGATGTCCGCATTCCCACCTACAACATCAGTGTGGTGGGATTGTCTGGGACCGAGAAGGAGAAGGGCCAGTGCGGCGTTGGGAAGTCTTGCCTGTGCAACCGCTTCGTGCGCCCGAGTGCTGATGAGTTTCACTTGGACCATACCTCTGTCCTCAGCACCAGTGACTTTGGCGGGCGAGTGGTCAATAATGACCACTTTCTCTACTGGGGAGAAGTTAGCCGTTCCCTGGAGGATTGTGTGGAATGTAAGATGCACATTGTGGAGCAGACTGAGTTCATCGATGATCAGACTTTTCAGCCTCATCGAAGCACGGCCCTGCAGCCCTATATCAAGAGAGCTGCTGCAACCAAGCTCGCATCAGCTGAAAAACTCATGTACTTTTGCACTGACCAGCTGGGGCTGGAGCAGGACTTTGAGCAGAAACAGATGCCGGATGGAAAGCTGCTGATTGATGGTTTTCTTCTTGGTATTGACGTTAGCAGGGGCATGAATAGGAACTTTGATGACCAGCTCAAGTTCGTGTCCAATCTCTACAATCAGCTTGCGAAAACAAAAAAGCCCATAGTGGTGGTCCTGACTAAGTGTGATGAGGGCGTTGAGCGGTACATTAGAGATGCACATACTTTTGCCTTAAGCAAAAAGAACCTCCAGGTTGTGGAGACCTCAGCAAGATCCAACGTAAACGTGGACTTGGCTTTCAGCACCTTAGTGCAACTCATTGATAAAAGTCGGGGAAAGACGAAAATCATTCCTTATTTTGAAGCTCTCAAGCAGCAGAGTCAGCAGATAGCTACAGCGAAAGACAAGTATGAGTGGCTGGTGAGTCGCATTGTGAAGAGCCACAACGAGAATTGGCCGAGTGTCAGCCGAAAGATGCAGGCCTCTCCTGAGTACCAGGACTATGTCTACCTGGAAGGTACTCAGAAAGCCAAGAAGCTGTTTCTCCAGCACATCCACCGCCTCAAGCACGAGCACATTGAGCGCAGGAGAAAGCTGTACCTCGCGGCCCTGCCGTTAGCCTTTGAAGCTCTTATACCCAGTCTAGATGAGATAGACCACCTGAGCTGCATAAAAACCAAAAAGCTCTTGGAGACCAAGCCAGAATTCCTGAAGTGGTTTGTCGTGCTCGAAGAGACACCGTGGGACGCCACCAGCCACATTGACAACATGGAGAACGAGCGGATTCCCTTTGACTTGATGGATACCGTCCCTGCCGAGCAGCTGTACGAGGCCCACTTAGAGAAGCTGCGGAACGAGAGGAAAAGAGCTGAGATGAGAAGGGCATTTAAAGAAAACCTGGAGACCTCTCCCTTCATAACTCCCGGAAAGCCTTGGGAAGAGGCCCGTAGTTTCATTATGAACGAAGATTTCTACCAGTGGCTGGAAGAATCCGTATACATGGATATTTATGGCAAACACCAAAAGCAAATTATAGACAGAGCAAAGGAAGAGTTTCAGGAGCTGCTTTTGGAATATTCAGAGTTGTTTTATGAGCTGGAGCTGGATGCTAAGCCCAGCAAGGAGAAGATGGGTGTCATTCAGGATGTTCTGGGGGAGGAACAGCGATTTAAAGCATTACAGAAGCTCCAAGCGGAGCGTGATGCCCTTATCCTGAAGCACATTCATTTTGTGTATCACCCAACCAAGGAAACGTGCCCTAGCTGCCCAGCTTGTGTGGATGCTAAGATCGAGCACTTGATTAGTTCTCGGTTTATCCGACCATCTGACCGGAATCAGAAAAATTCACTGTCTGACCCCAACATTGATAGGATCAACTTGGTTATCTTAGGCAAAGATGGCCTCGCACGTGAGTTGGCCAATGAGATTCGAGCTCTTTGTACAAATGATGATAAGTATGTGATAGATGGTAAAATGTATGAGCTTTCCCTGAGGCCGATAGAAGGGAATGTCAGGCTTCCCGTGAACTCTTTCCAAACGCCAACATTTCAGCCCCACGGCTGCCTCTGCCTTTACAATTCAAAGGAATCTCTATCCTATGTGGTGGAGAGTATAGAGAAGAGTAGAGAGTCCACACTTGGCAGGCGAGATAACCATTTAGCCCATCTTCCCCTGACGTTGATCTTAGTTAACAAGAGAGGAGACACCAGTGGAGAGACCCTGCATAGCCTAATACAACAAGGTCAGCAGATTGCTAGCAAACTTCAGTGTGTCTTTCTCGACCCTGCTTCTGCTGGCATCGGCTATGGACGCAACATTAATGAAAAGCAGATCAGTCAAGTTTTGAAGGGACTCCTGGACTCCAAGCGTAACTTAAACCTGGTCAGTTCTACTGCTAGCATCAAAGATCTGGCTGACGTTGACCTGCGAATTGTCATGTGTCTGATGTGTGGCGATCCTTTCAGTGCAGATGACATACTCTATCCTGTCCTTCAGTCCCAGACCTGTAAGTCTTCCCATTGTGGAAGCAACAACTCTGTTTTACTTGAACTACCGATCGGACTCCACAAGAAGCGCATCGAGCTGTCTGTTCTTTCGTACCATTCCTCATTTAGCATCAGAAAAAGCCGGTTGGTCCATGGGTACATTGTTTTTTATTCAGCCAAACGTAAGGCCTCCTTGGCTATGTTACGTGCCTTTCTTTGTGAAGTGCAGGATATTATCCCCATTCAGTTGGTCGCACTCACTGACGGCGCTGTAGATGTCCTGGACAATGACTTAAGTCGGGAACAGCTGACCGAAGGGGAGGAGATTGCTCAAGAGATTGACGGGAGGTTCACAAGCATCCCTTGTAGCCAACCCCAGCACAAACTTGAGATCTTCCACCCATTTTTTAAGGATGTGGTGGATAAAAAGAACATAATCGAGGCTACTCATATGTACGATAACGCTGCCGAGGCCTGTAGCACCACGGAAGAGGTGTTTAACTCCCCCCGAGCGGGCTCTCCACTCTGCAACTCCAACCTGCAGGATTCAGAAGAGGATATCGAGCCGCCTTCTTACAGCTTGTTTCGAGAAGACACGTCACTGCCCTCTCTGTCCAAAGACCATTCTAAGCTCTCTATGGAACTGGAGGGAAATGATGGGCTGTCGTTCATCATGAGCAATTTTGAGAGTAAACTGAACAACAAAGTACCTCCACCAGTCAAACCAAAGCCTCCTGTCCATTTTGAGATCACAAAGGGGGATCTGTCTTATTTAGACCAAGGCCATAGAGATGGGCAGAGGAAGTCTGTGTCTTCTAGCACCTGGCTACCTCCGGATGGGTTTGATCCTTCTGATTATGCTGAACCCATGGATGCTGTGGTCAAGCCAAGGAACGAAGAAGAAAACATATATTCAGTGCCCCATGACAGCACCCAAGGCAAAATCATCACCATTCGGAATATCAACAAAGCCCAGTCCAACGGCAGTGGCAACGGTTCCGACAGTGAAATGGACACCAGCTCTCTAGAGCGAGGCCGCAAGGTGTCCATCGTGAGCAAGCCCGTGCTGTACAGGACGAGATGCAGCCGGCTAGGGAGGTTTGCTAGTTATCGAACCAGCTTCAGTGTGGGGAGCGATGATGAGCTAGGGCCCATTCGGAAAAAAGAGGAGGATCAGGCATCTCAAGGTTATAAAGGGGACAATGCCGTCATTCCATATGAAACAGACGAAGACCCAAGGAGGAGGAATATTCTTCGCAGTCTACGGAGGAACACTAAGGTAAGACACCAGTTTAGGAATGAATCATAGGAGTGGCTTGCACAGTGTCTGGGTGAGAGCTGACTGATGATGACGATGATGATGATTTTTCAAGGACAGCTTATTCTGGTTAAAAAAAATTGGTCGGTGTGTGCATTTACTCTCTGACTTGGTGTAAAAAAGTAGGCAGTGTCTCAGATTGCTACCGCTGGCAGCTCTGGAGTAGTAAGGACCTTGGATAGACAGCCTGAGTTTGAGTTGTCTTTGTCCAGAACAAGAGTTAGGTACTTCCAAAATGAGCAGATCGTGTAGAAATTGTCGGTGTCCTGACAGGTAGCCAAGCCAGTGACGATATGCTTGCTCTTCCTTTATGTGAACACCAGAATCTAAAGTTGCATGCTTCAGTCTCTGACTGCTAGACAAACATTTCATCCATATGCCTCTTAAAAGCTCCTTTTTCCCCTCACTGACCCGTAAGGTTGCTGCATCTTAGATTAGGAAACACTGGATGATTATTTTGTTTGCATATGCGAATGAGTGAAGGGTCTTTACGTAAGTGAAAAGTAAGAAGTAACTTGCCACTGTGAGTTATAAACCTGTCCCATATTTGTGAGATTGGAGTGCCCTCCAGCTGCATCATTTAAGTGAGTTGCTGTGACGGCTTCAGGTTTTATTTAGGGACCAAAGCAGGATGGGGAGAAGAGAAAGAAAGTAAACCGCGTGTGTTATGAGTGTCAGGCCTGCCATCAGATGGAGAGGAAACAGCAGCAGGTGAATCCTCTTTATCTTGTTTCGAATTGTGGTGTACAAAGTAGGGTGCCCTGTCCCCTTGGGCTTAAGATTTGAGACAGAAAAGGTATTTCCCAGATTTTTCTTTTTTTTCCCCCCATTTAGAGCAGAGGGAAACACTCTGTTTTTTCAGAGAAAGACATCTTGGTGAGACAGGACAATAAAAGCGTGTTATATGCTAGCCCACGACCAGCCTTGCGACATACAGAATGAGGATTTCTCTGCATTGAAAGCTTTTTCTCCTCTCCCTACCGTGAAGCAGCAGAGAACAAAGTCACTTGTCTGAAAACATTTCAGGGAACTTTGGAAGAAAGGATGCCAAAAACTTATGTTATTACAAGACGTACCAAATCAGAAGGATCTAGAGTTGACAATTCTGTTGTAAAGTAAGTACCACCTGGAGGCTAGTTCTGCAGCTCTTACTGGTTAGGAGGGCCCTTGCAGGTGGAGGAACATGGTTCCATGGCCTCACAGGGAGCGCACCTTCACTTTGTGTTCCCTCATAGCATACACAGTGGTTCCCAGTCACCATTGGCTGGAGTTTCCAGAACTTCCTCACCTGTGTAATTTTAGAAAGGGCAGGGCAGCATTGTTGTGTGTTCTGTCCACCCCCCCAGCCCCCCGCCCCCGGCCCACCCCGAACTGAACATTAATAAATACCATAGGCATTCTCCTATTTGATTTCCCCTTGTTTTTTCTCTTGGATTCCTTCATCTGCCTTCAGTATTTTGTCCTCCAAGGGTTAGTAATGGGCAGACCCATTGAAAACCTTTCGTATTTATGAAGTCTGAAGTTAGCCTCACCTGCCTCCCAGTATTTCCTCAAAGCTCTCCTGTTCAATGATCCTGGAATCCAAACATTTTCAACGTTTTGACTTTCTTCTCTTCCTCCTCCACTCCTGATGAAGACTGTTACCAGAATAGCTTATCTGAATGCTGGCAGTCTTAATTTGTGGGGGTGTTTGCACACCTGGGAATTAGGAAGGTGGCATAATAGCACACTGAGTTGTAACTGATCTTCTGACTTCTAACTACATTTTTAACACTTGTTGAAGATCATGCTTTTAAGACACATTCCCAAACAGACCGTGCTTTAAAGAGCGCACACGTTAGGCTCAGCCGAAGACGGCCGGGGACCCTGTTTTTAAAGAGCCCTTCCTAAACTAGAACTTCCTTACCCTGGGTTGCTGGGTCAGCATGCAAGAAGTGATTAACTTCCCGTCTTAGTTATGCGGGCCACACCTCTTCAAGTCAAATAAAAATGACACCTCTGGCCCAAGAGCCATAGCGTGCCAGAAGCCAGTTCAGGAGTATCCTTTGGAAAGTGTGAGTAAAAGGTGAAACTGTCTTTTCCTGCCTCGGAAAATGGTGCTTTGAAATGAGTGTAGTTGCTTTGTCACCCTAATCCAGAGATCAGCCTTCATTCTCTTCCCCGTTCGTTCGGGCAAACCTCCTATTAAAATTGCTGCCTTAAGAAAGCAGACTGACACTTGCCTTACTGGAAAAGCAAGATACCATAGGACAGAGAATGCCAAGCCAACCCCTACGTGGGGGATTTGGCTTCTGATTTTTATTGGCGTGACACGGCAATACAGTATTTATCTGACGTGCAGGGAGAGCCAGTCGGTCATGGAAGATACAGTTAGTACCTCCCGGGTGCCAGAATGTTAGACACCACTGGGGAAATGGCACGGATCCTTCTTGCCCAGACCGTGGCTCCCAGTGGAGGCAGCGAGACCTCCACAACTCCTGGAAATAGGTGGTGTGCCCAGGGGGCGCTGTGTGGAGCCAGAGTGGAAATCCCACCGCTGGGGGCGGTGAAGGTAGTGTAGCGTGTGTAGTGATCAGGAGCTCGGGATCGAGGGCCTAAAGCCAAATCCCGACTCCTCCGCTTCCTCACTGGGACTTGGGGCGCGTGATTCACCTGCCATATCCCTTCGGCACAAAGGGAGAACATAGTGGCACCTTCCTCATGTGGTGGTGAGAAACGGAATGAGGTTTTGCACGTGAAACACTCGGCGTACTGCATCTCGGACAGGTGTTAGGTATCGCAGTGTTATTTAACTAGACCTTGAAGAGTGGGTAGAACCGAAGAAGTGGCAGTGGCAGAGGTGAGGAACGGCTTGAAGGTGAAAATGTGCATGTCGTATTCAAGGAGAGGAGAGTGCTGGTCCGGTCTAGCCGAGGGCTTGAGGGACCAACTTCGTCCCTCCCTTTTGTGTAAGTTTTAACCCTGTGTGTTACTTGGCTGCTTTCTCAGCACTTGCCCTAGCAACAGCCCTAACAACAACAACAAAAAGCTGTGCTCTGGGTACCGATGTGATGTGGAGAAAGAGAAATTGCTCAGCTTCCCTTGGCCGATTTGCTAGATTAGCTCTTTACTGTAAAATTGGAGTTGGAGTGAGGGAATCGCTTTCATTTCTGTTAATGAAAGTGAAGACTGTAAGGCCGACTGTCATTCTGGGTCCTTTTCCCAGCTGAACCATTTAGCAACCCACCCTCATAGTGGGAGCCTTCCGCACTCAGCTGAATGAAATTGAAAATCTGCGATTGCACTTCAGTGGGGCCCATGAATAGATGCTTTGTCTGTAAAGAGTTGGTGTTGCACATGGTCTCTGTCTCACAGTATCATGCGTTTGCAAAGATGAGATCAGGACCGGCAGGGTCTTATTTTAAAACCAAAAAAAAAAAAAAAAAAAAAAAAAAAACCCAAAAAAAAGAAACCACAGGCTGGGAGTCTTGGTCCACAAAATGTGCCTTTTGGGCAAGCTCAAGTTGCTGAATTTAGTGTGTTTGACCATGGATTTAAAGACAAGACATTATTGGCTATTCACCCTTCTATCTGATGTGCTCTTATCTTTGTGTTTAAAAAAAAAAAAAGACAACAGAATGATAAAGAAAATCTTTCACTCACTGTAGCTACCACATGACAAGACAACCTATTGAAAAAGCAAACCAATTCAATCACGCATTGTTTGGTCTATAAGGCACCAAGTAACCAGTTTGACAGTTTGTGTCCCCCCCCAGTGAATTGGCTTATTTCATTGGATTCAGTGAATCGGCTGGTTGTTGGGGCTTTGTGTGGACACAGCTCTCATTTTGTGAGGCCTAGAACGGAGTTAAAGTTTCTAGTGTGAATAAAAACCAGCTGGGGAATTGGACAGCTAGCTCCCCAGGGAGGGATGTTGCATTTTGACAGACAAGCTGAATGGTATGAAATATGAGCTCTTTGTAACCTGCTCGGGAAAGACTCTCAGTGTGTGCTTCAGAAAAGGCTAGGCCTACTCAATGTGCTGTGAGGCCAAATAAATACCGTAGCCTTAAAGGGGCGGGGGGGGGGCCTACTTGACCTTGGATTTTCTGATTCCTGAAAGAATTGCATCTTTTAAGAGAAGGATTTTTGCTTCAAAGCATGTGCTCCTTCATTCATTTTGGGAAGGAAACCTCCAGTTCAGCGCACGGACGCTTAGTGAGCGGTGGTACCCCTGGCTTTGTGCTGAGGGTGCTGCGCGTGGTGGTGTGCTTATCTAGCTTACCGTCAAGGGATGGCGGATTTTAAATATGCGCTGACAGGTATTTTGAATACTGCCACAGAGGAGCTACAGGGTGCTAAGGGATTGTAGGGCAAGGAGTTTTAACCTCAGCGAAGGTCCGGTAAAGCTCCCCAAGGCAACAGTGTGTAAATGGAGACTTACAGAGTGAGGCGGACAAAGGCAGTGAGGGTGGAGGTTTTCTGGGGAGAGCTCTTGAGAAAACAGCGTGGAACTTGGAGCTGGGGGAAAGAAAGAAAAAATAAAAAACAACACGTGGAAGAAACCTAGAGTGGTTGCTGCGGAGAGTGAAGGGGAAGCAGGCCGGGGATGGCAGGGTTGCGAATACCGTGGGGTTTCATCCTTCCCCGGAGGTACCGAACGCGTGCTGTGCGCCAGATGCGGCACCAGCCCTTTTCCCGTTGCCGCCGCCCATGTTGGTGTAGTTTTCTAAATGGAGGAGCTGAGATTTTTGAACCTGCTCTTCTGACTTCCGCTTCCAACGGGTCGGTAGAGTCCAGCCCGCAAGAAAGATGGTAATCTTCAATAGCCAGGCACGCATTTGGACCACTCAATCAGTCTAGTAATCTGTTCATTTCAGACAAAGGACTGTGATTATTATCTAAAAAAAATCCATTTCCCTACACTACCCCCTAAGAATGGCCTGGTGCTATTTGTTTCTGGCTTCAGAGTCTAGTTGAGTGGACACAAAAGGCGTGGGGACACTGAAATAGCGACTGGAACTTTGAGAAATTGTTTTGAGCTGGTGTCATGCGTTTTCTCAGTTTATTTTAAGCCCAAAGAACTGCTGTAGTGTGTTTTTGGTGACAAAAATAGACTATCTTTAACTATGGGCCTTAGCTTATAGAACACCTGTTCTTAAAAAAAAAAAAAAATGACAATGGGCAACCCATATCTAGTTTTCAAAGAGCAGAGAATTGATCTGATCATCACTGAATCAACTTGTTCTCATCCACCACCTAGTGATACTGAAATGTCTTTTTAGGATCCAAATTATTTCAGCAGGAGTCAAGAATCACCTCTGCTTCCATAGAGAAAGGTCTTCTGAATGCATTTTATCCAGTATTTGAGAAGAGGCAAGCAGATATAAACTGACCTGTAACTCTGGGAAGTCCGAATTCAGTGAGTGTTGGATCAGGCAGGATGTTTGTAAAAAAAAAAAAAAACTTTCCTGGGACTAGTGGACCCTCCTTCCTAGTTAGCCCGCTGTTGCATTGGCCGTTCAGTCTGAGACAGCAGCAGGGGCTGACCCAGATTTGCCAGACTTCATGCCTTTCTAGAGCAACAGGCTGTGGTCTCGCTTGATTTGGGGCCTGTGAAGGGATGGCACATGTCTTTTCCCATCCTGGGAGAGGATTAGGGATGCTAGGAAGGCAGAGACTTTATGCTGCTTCCTTTCCCAACCCTAAAAAAGATGCCCCAAGACAGTGGGTGACCTGGCTGTAATACTAACTGGCAGCGTGAAGGAGACCAAGTCTAATAAGCGTTCGTGCTTTCATAACAGACTTTGCCAGTGAGAACAGATCCACCCTCAGGTTTCCTCTTAAACTTGGGCTTAGATTTTTTTCAGAGCCAGAAGAGGGAGCACCAGTTAACCAAGAATACATTTGGGGCACGAGTGAGTAACGTAATTGAAAAGGTTCTTTTGAAGCTCTGTTGGAAATAAGAACGAATCATTACTCATCAGAAAGCTGTAATGTTGAATACAGAATGCAAGAGGTGCTTTGGGGGAAACCTGTAGTCACGTTGTGTATGGAATCTTTTGGTTTTTGTAAGACTCCTCCCAGTTTCCCTTAATCCAGAGTCAGCCAGTACACTGCTTGGCAAACCGTGGCGAGAGGGGAGGGCCTCTCGAGGGCTTTGCTAATATCACTCTTGGGAGGGAGAACTGTTCTCATTCAGAGGGCACTATCCCTGTCCCAGAATACATTCTGTCTATGGCATTCCTCCTTTAAAAAAAAAAAAAGAGAGAATCCAGCAACCTGCATTCTGTTTTTTATTTCCTTCATTAGATAGGTTACCAAGCATTTAAAAGACTGCTAGGTGGTACAGCTGTGGTGATCATATGTTCTGACTTTAAAATCTGGTTAAATAACTTGACATGTATTAAAGGTATTTTATAGAGACCAGGAGAGAATATTTGAAGTTGTCAACTCAAAATCGCTAAATAGCTGTACCTGCTATTCCCACAGAAGATAGAATGTTCTTTATCCAGAAGGAATGGCTGAGCTCTCCATGGGAGCCGTGGGAGACTCTTTTCCTTTGTGGCTCAGTTGTTACTGAGCCTGATGTCTAGATCAGCTTTGCTTGCCAGGGATATATCTTTCTTTTACCAGTTAGATTGTAAGTTCGTTGAGGGGGATAGAGGACTTTGGTCCTGGGATTAGCCCTGCTGCTAGTTTGCTCTGTGACCTTGGGCATGATTCGTTAAAAAACAAAAATGCTAAGATCCTTACTGAGTTAAGTAGGGTAACAGTCACATGTGTACATAAATGACTGTCCTTTATCCAGTGGCCACACAGTGACATAGGGAATTCACCACCTCATCTGGTTTTTAAAAGGGAGTCTGGGACGGTAGTGCCAGTATAAGACCTTCTGAGCCTCGCCTCCTCCATCCGCGGGAAAGGAGCACAATTTAGGAGAAGAAAAACTTCTGTACATACAGAGATAGTCCTCATCTCAGCTAAACTCGAAAAAATATAAAGAAATATTGGCCCTGTGCACTATTGGAAACTGTTTTTGTTCAGGAAATTTATGGAGCGCCTACTGCATATCAGGCCCTGGAACCCACTCATCTTGCAGCCTGGTAGAAAGGGCCCTTCTGTCAGTCGCTTCTCATTCTTCGCATGGCATTCGAACCTTTTTCTTGTCCCCGTGGACTCCAGAGGGACCCCCGTGGGCTTACAGATGTCTTCCTACTCCACCAGAGTTGGGAGTTTCCCTTTATGCTCTTTTCTTGTTTCGAAAGCCAAGGGGCCAGTGGGAAATTCCAACCACCGTCTCTTCGCAGTGCCGTCCTGGCAGAAACTATTGGTTCGTTTCTTTGTTTCCTTTGCCACCTGGGTATTATCAAGACTAAGAATCGGGCCTGTTTTTAAGGAAACTGAAGTAAAGAACAATGCACTGTGTTGCTCGTTCAAAAAATAGATCCATCCAAAAGCACAAGACGAAGGTGGTTCCAACTGACCCGGTCCTTGGTTTTTGTCATGGCATTTCATCATAGAGTTCACGTAGGGGCAAAAGGGGCTTTGGTGTTTATAGATCACTAGCCTCTGGAGCCTGGCTCTCTCAGTGCTGGGTGTGACTCTCTCAGAGCTTGATTTCTCACCTGTAAAATGGTGCTAATAACCCTTACCCTGAAGATGGTTGTAAGGTTTCAGGTAATTGTGCAAAGTACCTAGCAGTGGCCTGCACATGGCCACTCCAGATTAATCACTGGTTTCCATTTTTGACCCAATAAGACTCTAAACTTAGAGGCACAGATGTGTAGATTATTCTCAGGGCTTGGTCTCCTCCGGCTAGATGCTTTTTTTCAATTCAGCCTGCTCTGTGAGTGCCCTTGAAAGAAGATTGATGTTGGGATGGTGTTACTTTCTCCTCTCCAAGAGCCTGCTGCTTGGAGGGCCCCAGGGACTCCATAATGAGCGACCCACGTCTGACCGGGGACTGAGACAGCTGGCAGGCCACTCACAAGAGTGGCGTTTCCATCTGACATGTGCCCAGTAACCCTTCAGGTGCCTGATGTGGTGTTTGTCATACCGGCAATCTGGCCCACCTCTTAGTGTGTACCACAAAGTCCGATTTCCTTACTAGAAAGGTTTGGAATTCGTTGTGCAAGAATCCCCGTCCTAATTTTGTGACACCCTACAGAGCCTTCACTTACTTCTAGGAGGTGTTTTGACATTCTGTAAACCAGGGTTTGTTTAAATCTGAGAGGGAGAGTCCATGTCATTTAGTAACGGGAGTTGATCCTGTTGTTAAAGCTTACTCTCCCTTTCTGCATTTTGTAAGTTGAAGCACTGAACTCGGGTCTTGGATTCTTTGGGACGAGAGGCATAAGGGCAGTATCCAATTTAGTCCTCCATCGAATGGCAGAATCTCCTCGACAATGGTGTGGCAGAGGTATGTAGTTTGCAGCCTGTGCTTGGAATATTTATACAGAGCAGTCCCTTCCTTTTTAAAAACCTGGCGATTTTGTTTTTCAAATTTCTCTTTATATTTAAGGCCAAAATTGCCTGTGTTCTCTTCTTATCTCTTTCAACATAACCCTTTGGAATCATATAAAATAATCTCTTTCCAAGAGATAGTCCTATAGCTGTATGAAATAGCTGTCATCATGCTCCATTCCTTCCTTTTCCAGCTTAAAGATCCCTGGTATTTTATGTGAGTGGGCCTCTATTACCTTAGAAACTCTCAGATTGTCGGTGTACCCTTAATCATTTATTCAGCTATCCATTTATTCATTCTGCCTCTCCCAGGCCCTTTCAGGGAAGGGCCGTGAACCATAGTGGTTAAGAGAGCAAGTTTTGTAGTCAAAACTGACTTGGGCAAGTAACTGAATTTTTCTACGACTCCGCTTCATCTGTAAAATGGAGTTATTAACCCCACACCCTCGGAGCTGTTGTGAGTCTGGAATGAAATCATACATCTAAGGAACTTAAGCAACGGCCCAGTACGTAGTATTCAGTTGATAGATGGTAAAGTTTCTAGTTAACTTAGATTGTTAGAACACACCTCATCATCTTGTTCTGGTATTGAGAAGGTGGAGGAAGGAAGTATAAGATTAAAATTGATCGTTTACTAGAACTGTGGTTAGAAGGCTTGGTAGGGGCGTCTGGGTGTCTCAGTTGGTTAAGCGTCCGACTCTCAGTTTCAGCTCAGGTCATGATCTCATGGTTTGTGAGTTCGAGCCCCACATCGGCTCTGTGCTGACAGTGCAGAGCCTGCTTGGGATTTTGTCTGTCTGTGTCTCTCTGTCTCTCTGTCTCTCTGTCTCTCTCTCTCTCTCTCTCTCTCTCTCTCTGTCTCTGCCCCTCCCCTGCTTGTTCTCTCTCTCTCAAAATAAATGAAAATATAAAAATAAAAGTAAACTTAATTTAAGAAAAAGAAGGCCTTATGGTGATTAGAAAAAAAGTTCCATTTTTTATTCCTTAACAATTTATTTGGAAGCATCAGTTTTATTGAAGAACAATACTGTTGTCAGTTTTGACAGGGAAATTCTGCAAGACTGAGATTGATAAAAAGAATGTCGCTGAAATCCAGATGGTCTTCCTTGCATATTCAGAATCTGTAGCTAATAATTTAAACTGTATGGCATTTTTAAGGGAGAGCATCGCTTGACTCATGGTTATCCGGTTGCCACGATGTGTGACAACAGAAGCACTCACCCCTCTCTTTCCTCGAATTACTGGATGGCTACTGTGAGGCTAGGCACTGAGCCAGGTCGCCCACATTTCACCCTCAAGACCACCTTGTGAGGAGGCCCTGTCCCTGAGATGCTAATAAGTCACTTACCCAGAGTCTCAGGACTTGTCTGTCGGGATTCAGACCCAGGTCTGCTAAGATTTCAGATCTTAAATTCTTTATGTTATACTTCATATAAATAGAAGATGTC
Organism: Panthera onca; assembly: GCF_046562875.1. Classification (NCBI taxonomy): domain Eukaryota; kingdom Metazoa; phylum Chordata; class Mammalia; order Carnivora; family Felidae; genus Panthera; species Panthera onca. Next base: position 10,172,436 of record NC_138353.1, on the reverse strand, counting down.
AGGGAGAGAGTCTAGATTGGTTAAATTATCTCGTGTGAAGATACATCATAAATCACTCATTTGCTTTTCCTTATTTCTTTGGTAAAAAATCTAGGTCCGAGCCTGTTTGCCTCTGGCAGGCAGTCTGGAAGGGGAAGGAACAGTGGCCACTCCCTGCAACCTGAGAGGCGGTGTGGCTGCGTTGATGAGGAGTGGGACAGGGGCAGGCGTGAGCCTCGTGGAGGCTTTGTGGTTCTTCTCTGGAACGCCAAGATCCATTCGCATGGCGGTACAGTCTTCCAGACTGACCCAGTTAGCAGGCTCTGTGTAGAGTGGATTGTCTCTGCCTTTTGGTGGTCGTTGCGGGTAATGTCAACCGGCTTAGAGATGGGCTTGTGCCTCCTTTCGTGTACGTTTTCTTCTCAGTTGTTCTTTTTCTTTGGTGCTTGTTTGCACAGGAAGTCCTCTGAGAATCTCAGACTAAACAGGAAGCGATTTGTTCCCATATAAATAGAGGTACCAGAAGGAACGAAGACGGGCGGGATGAGGAATGCGAACGGTTGACCCTGGCTAGTTAGTTGTCCCCTCCAGTGGATTTTTTGCAAAGATCCCTAAATACTTTCAAGTTTATAGGTTGCGTGTATTTGTAATAAATCTGCCCTCTAATTTCATCTCGTTAACTTGGACGTGAAACCGAATTGCCGGAGCTACACCTGGGTCCATTTGCCTTGCTCCTGTTTGGTGACCCTTTTCCTTAGTAGATATTTTAACAAAAGTCCAGAATTTCAGGTGCGTTTTTGTCACTTTTAGGAAATTTACCGTTTGTTCAGAGCATTTTTTCCTCATGTGAGCTTCAAAATAAAAGGATTGAATAATTTTGGAGCAGAATATCTCAGAGAGGTCTATGAGCCTGAGCTTTGGAGACAGACCCTCCAGGGTTTGAATCCCAGCACTGTGACTTACTAGTTGTGTGACTTAGGCACGTGGGACATTTTTCCTTGATTCAACGGAATGTCGTGAGGTTTAAAAGAAGTAATATTTGGGACCTGGCTTGGTACACGGTGAGCTCTCAAGTGGTTGCCGCTGCCGCTGCTCCTGCTCCGGAGGAAGGGGGCTGCTGGGAAAGAAGAGACAAAGTATTACCTTCTTTGTCATGTTTGCTCAGTCGGTTTTACCCTTTCCTGATTCGGAAGCCGTTGAGACTTAACCCCGGGCTAATGTATGGAAGGGAATTCTCATTTGGAGCTTCCAGCCGTAGCAGAACACATGCTCTATTTCTTTTCTGGAAAGAGGAAATTACTCATTCTCCATTCCATCTTTTATCTTTTTAAAGATTTTAGCCGTCTTGAGTGTATGACATTCATTATCCATGTGGAATGTTTGGAAAACTTCCTGTTTACTCCAGGGCACCCCTGATAAAGGATGTGGATAGCCATCTCGTTGTCATTAACTCAACATGGCCTGCTTCTTCTAAACACCTTTGTGTTGATAATGCAGTCTCACACTCAGGGCGTGACTGTGTGTCAACTGGCTGGCATCTTGTGTGATATTTGGAGGCTGGAAAATACAAAATTAGTGAGATGAGCAAATGGATCTCTATCCTGCTTGGAGTCTTCCCAGCAGTTTCCACACCACTGTGAATTCCCTTCTGGAAGCTTTAGCTGATGTTTAAGTCGCATGTTGATATTCACTTTGTTTTTGTTTTATGCTTTCTTTTCTCTTTCCTGTGCAGAAACCAAAGCCCAAACCCCGGCCGTCCATCACAAAGGCAACCTGGGAGAGTAACTATTTTGGGGTGCCCTTGACAACTGTCGTGACTCCAGAGAAGCCCATCCCTGTGTTTATTGAGAGATGTATTGAGTACATTGAAGCCACAGGTAAGAGTGTTGTTACCTCAGAGCTGATCGTGGCTTTCACTGTCTACGGGCTACTTTCTGGCGAGCTGAGCCATCTGGAGACTCTGGGATCAGCTCTCCTTAAGTGTGAGATGCTTTCTGAGAAGGAGCTGAGCAGTCTGGACAGCTGTCAGACTTATGGGTCTCCATCTGCGTGTAGTTTTGCGGCTGTTGTACGGGATCCGTGAGACCTTTCCGTGCACCAAGCAGCGTGTTTTCAGGCCTGCAGCTGTGGCTGGTTAGGTGCTTTCTCTGTGCTCCCTCAGCTCCCTGTCAGAGCACCCACCCTGTTTGTCTGTGGCCTCGAAGATCTGTCAGCCGCTGGAGGGCGGGGAAAGGGGCGTGTTACCGTTGTGTCCGCAGCCCTGTCCTGGGCACAAATGGTAATAAACTTTGGCTTAATAAAACGAAGGAGTAGTCGTGACTGTTGCAGACCTTGGCCTTTGATCAGGCGCCTGGGATTCATCATTGATAGAATTTTTGCCCTGGGGTAAAAAAAGCCCAGCTAAGGTCCTTGGATATCTTCTGGTCAGGCAGCTGTATTTCAACTCCACTGACAACTTGGCGTTACTGCGAGGAACAACTGTCTTAATGTTTTCTGCATTGTTCTCGAAGTGACAAATTTGCGCCTGTATTGAAAACATTTATTTGTTCATTAAGTGTTCTCGTAATGTGTCTCTTTGGCCTCCCTTTTGCCATTGTGTCCCTTGGTTTGGTTTTCTCCTGGATGCTCTCAGAGCTGATGGATGAGCTTTGAGGAGAAGGTAGTCTAAGCGGGTGCATGGTTAGGTCAGTTCTTGGGCATTAGCATTAGTAGTTGAGCTCGAGAATATGGGCTTAAACAATTTGAAACCAAAGTAGGGATTAGAGCCTCCCTCTGTGCTCTGATCCCGGTGTTCCCTGCAATGATGTTAAGTATTGTATGGTGTGCACAGCCCGCGGGTGCTGCAGATAATTTCAGCAGCATCCAAGTAAGCTGCGTGACGGTGTTAATATTTACGTAGGATGTGCCAAATCAGGGAAAATAGGTTTCAAGTCGAAGCCTGCTAAAGCAGACTTCGTGGTTATTTCCGGGGTTTTCTCTGCAACACACCAGGGTTGAATCACGGTGAACACTTTGCCTAATCTAACAGCGGATCTGCAGCTTTGTTCAGTCCGTTCTGTCCCCAGAATGGGGACACTTTTGTCAGTGTCCATCTTTTTGACACGGGTCTTACAGATCAGTTTCTTTCTGGCACCTCTCCCTTGTGCAAGGGGAAAAACTGCACAAAGGTCCAATTCAGGTGATTGAGGCTTTACATGTTGACCTGGCACTTCAGAAAGATACCCTGTGTCATTCTGGGGGAGGGGAAGGTTGCTTTCTCCTTACCTTTATTTTCAAAGTATTTTCGATTTATTGGAAAAATTACAAGTTTAAACAAATCGGAAGTTACAAAAATTCCCAGGTTCCTTCAGTGTTAGTGTTTTAGCACTTTCCCCCACACCATGCTTTCTATATAGATAACTGTCTGAAATATTTGAAAGTTTGCAGATCTGATGCAGCTTTACTTCTAACTACCTCAGTGGGTAATTCCTAAAAATATTCTCTTACGTAACCGCCGTGCGGTTATCAAAATTAGGACGTAAACATTGACCCAACGCTAACCTGTCCTCTGTTTTCATTTCATTAGTTGTCCCATTAATGTCCTTTATGGCAAAACACAAAAATATTTTGGGCCCGGGAGCTAATCCTGGACCACATGTTAGGTTTAGTCGTCGAGTCTCGAGGCTCTTTCAATCTAGAACAGTTTTTAGTCTGTTTTTCATGGCCTCAATAGTTTGAACTACAGATTAGTTATTTTGTAGGACGTTCCTCCTCAGTTTGGCGTTTTTTGGGGTTTTTTGTTTGTTTGTTTTTTGGGTGTTTTCCTCACGATTAAGTTCCTATTTGCACCTTGGGCAGAAACAGCAGGGAAGCGATGCCGTGTCCTTGTCGGTGCATCGCACCATGTGACACGTGATGTCAGTTTGACCCATCGCCGGTAACGTTCACTTGGACCCCTTGGTTAGGGTGGCGGTGTGGGCCGAGCTTCTCCACTGCAGAGCCACTCTCTCCCCATCGTTTGACTCCCTGGTTCCTTCAGCGTTGATCAGTCGACATTCTCCTGTCAGGGGGAGCCTTCCCTTTGTAGGGGGAGCCTTTTGTGAACGGCCTCCTCAAGTGGCTCGCCTGTGGTAGCACAGGGTGCCTCAGTGTCACCCACGTGCGCCCTAACTGGGCACAGCAGTGGTCTTGACCAACCCCTCCCGCACCTTGCTTCTCTCGCTCTTAGACTGATTCGCTTTTCTTTTTGCAATTCAAGTTTCTTTATTTTGAGAAAGAGAGAGAGCGAGCATGAGCAGGGGAGGGGCAGAGAGAGAGGATCCCAAGCAGGCTCCGCGCTGCCAGTGCCGAGCCCGACACGGGGCTCGAACCCACGAACCGCGAGATCATGATGTGAGCTGAAACCACGAGTCGGACACCTGACCAACCGAGCCACCCAGGTGCCCCCACTTTTCGATATCCGATGACAAAATTATACCTCTCCTTGCCCTTGGATTTATGAATCCTTTTGGGTATGAGGCTTTACCACCAGCCACTGCCAAGCTGCTGCTTTTCTTAAAGTTCTCTTAGACTGTGCCACTGTCCGCCCTGTCACCAAAAGGCTTGGAGCTTCAGGATCACCTCCGATCAGTTCCCAAGTCTGTCACTTCTACTTCCTCATCTCTCGGCTCTATCCTCTCTGTTTCATTTTTGCTTCCCCACCATCACCCCCCTCGTCTTGATTATATGACGGTTCCTCTACTAAAAACCTCTTTTTACTGCCTCATTGCCTGCCAGGTGCCGGCCTCAGCAGTCTTGCCTCCTCCCATGCGTGGTGCTGTTATGGTTGTCTGCCCGCCTTCCTGCCCCCCGTCTTCCTCTTTCCCTCTCTCTCTTCTTTCTTCCTTTTCTGTCCTCTGCTTTCTGTTTTATGCTACTACAGGCATTAATTTTTAACTTGTTTTACAAGGTGGGTGGCTCAGTTGGTTGAGCGTCCGGCTCTTGGTTTCGACTCAGGTCATAATCTCAAGGTTTCGTGAGTTTGAGCCTCACATCGGGCTCTGCACTGGTAGTGTGGAGCCTGCTTGGGATTCCCTCTCTCTCTCTCTCTCTCTCTCTCTCTCTCTCTCTCTCTGCCCCTCCCCTGCTTACACTGTTCCTCTCTCAAAATAAATAAACTTTAAAAAATTACTTTTGCAAGAATACAAGCAGGATTTCTTTGTATTTCGCTGCTTTGCATGGGTTCTTCGTGTGGTTTGAAATGTATCCCACATTCCTCCTTGCCTCTGGAACTTGTCCTCATTCTTCAAGACTGCCCCACCCCCAGTAGCCGTTGGATGCAACCTCCCCGGTAGTTCTCAAGCATGTTTTCACTTCCTGGGAACAGGATTCTCTGCTCTCCTTGTCTTCTGAGAGTGTGGTACACAACATACATTACTGTTGATTAAATGAGTGGTCTTCAGGCTGGAATACCTTAATTCCATTGTTTTCTTCTTTGTTTTCTTTGTCCTTTTAAAGTTTGATTACATCCCCTCTTTGGCATTGGTTTGTACTTTTATAGAATTTCAGGGAAAAAAGTTAAACATGGAATCTGTGAATTTAATTTAGCATGTGTGTTTGCGGGGGGGGGGGGGGGGTTGTGTGTTCTTTTCCCTGGAAGGATTTTTTTCCTCTTAGTAAAATTAAAGCATGTTCATTGTAGAAATTCAACAAAAGCCAAAAACTGTGAAAAAGGATTTAAAGAGTCGTTGATCTTCCACTTCGTGAAACCACTGTTAATAGTCTGATATAGTTCCTGATAGTCTTATTTCTCTGTGTGTGTGTGTCGATTTTTATTTTTACATAATTACATAATGCACATTACATTTACATATAAATATTATATTTACATATCTACATAATATGTGGTATGATAGTTCTCAAAAATTTTTTTAGCATAACTTAGATGAGGCAAAAGAGCCCTGACTTTACCAGCTTACCTACTCCTATTTTCCTGCAAGGAAAGAATTCAGTAACCAAGAGGTGGGTTGAACGACCATTTTTTGAGAATCTCTGCTTTTTATTTTTATTTTTTTAAATTTTTTTAATGTTTATTCAGGTTTTGAGAGAGGGAGAGAGAAAGAGAGAGTGCGAACAGGAGAGGGGCAGAGAGAGAAGGAGACACAGAATCCGAAGCAGGCTCCAGGCTCTGAGCCGTCAGCACAGAGCCTGATGTGGGACTCGAACTCACGAACCATGAGATCACAACCTGAGCCGAAGTCAGATGCTCAACTAACTGAGTCACCCAGGTGCCCTGAGAATCACTTGAAAAAAAAATTTTTTTTCAAGGTTTGTTTATTTTGGGGAGAGAGACCAAGTTCTAGAGGGGGAGGTGCAGAGAGAGGGGGAGACCCAGAATCCAAAGCAGACTCCAGGGTCCCAGCTGTCAGTACAGAGCCTGACGCGGGGCTCGAACTCAGGAGCCATGAGATCACGACCTGAGCCAAAGTCGGACTCTCAACCAACTGAGCCACCCAGGTGCCCTGAGAATCACTGCTTTTTAAATCAGACATTGTTTTGTGAGTCTGTGAAGATAGGGCTTTTTTTTTTAGTGTGAAGATCTAAGTAGTTTTACTAAGTAGTTTTACTAAGTATGCACGAGCTGGGTAGCATCCCATCAAGCAAGCAGAGAGGATCTCCTTCAAAAATACAACGTTCAGTTGCCGCACGACGTTCCGGTAAAATAGATTATTTAACTATTCCCCTGTTTGGGGGCTCATGCAGCATTTTCTCCTGACGCACGTGAAGAACCAGATTCGCTGGGACAGACGTTTTGGGCTAGTGATACAGAGCTTCAGATCTGCAGTTAGGCCCGGTTTAGAATCATTCCGCCTTACGCCCATCTGGAAACTGAGGGTGATGACAGGACCTGCCGCTCGGGCTGCCGCGAAGGTGCCGGCAGACTTGCACGGAGGCGCCGAGTGTGGCGCGTGGCCCAGGCAAGTGCTCAGTATGTGCCAGTTGTCGCCTTCGCCTCACCAGTAGTACATTTGGTTCTTCTTCCTATTGCCTGTCAGACTGTACCATAAATGTAAATATCTGTGACTTTTCTTTGCTCTCCAGCTTTTTTCCCCCCTTTTTTTTAAGAGAAAGAGAGCATGAGCAGGGAAGAGGGGCAAAGGGAGAGAGAGAGAGAGAGAGAGAGAGAGAGAGAGAGAGAAACTCAGGCTGGATTCTGACACGGGGCTTGATCCCATGACCCTGGGATCATGACCTGAGCCAAATCAACAGTCAGACGCTTAACCGACTGAGCCACCCAGCACCCCTTTCTCCAGCTTTTAAATTGAATACAGTAAAACCCATGGAAGAGTTAAAAGAGTAGTATGATGATTCACTCAATATTGTGCCCCGTTTGCCCTTTCTTCTCCTCATTTTTATTGTTAAATCATTTGAGAATAAGCTGCAGGTGCCACACATCCCTTCACTTCTAAAAAATCTCGGCTTGTATCCCTAAGCTTAAAGAGTCTCTCTGTAACTGCGTTAACGTGATCACTTTTAGGAATAATAGCATTAATTCAGTAGTATTTCACATGCATTCCATGTTTAAATTTCTTCAGTTGACTTTAAACTCTCTTCTAGCTAGGATTTTGTTCTAGGATCCAAGCCGTGTTCACAGCGCATTTGGCTATTGCTTCCTTTGCACCTTTCAGTCCAGAACAGTTCTCTTTGCCTTTTATTTTGTTTTGTTCTGAATGATGACCTTTTTTTTTTTTTTTTTTTTTTTTTTTTTTTTTTTTTAAAGTCTAGACAGTTGTCTTGTAGAACGTCCCCTCGTGTGGTGTGCTGTCTGTCTGTACCTCTCCATCATCCTCAGCCCCCTTCTGACACCACCCACGGCTGCCTCATCATTGCGGCTCCTGTCTCGGCAGAGGCCTGGGACTGATGAGATTTTGTTGAATGATTGAATGAATCACGGAGTGTGTGTGTGCCCAGGTCTGACTTATCCTGAACTTGCACTTAGGAGAGCCTCTGCTGCCACCCCACCCGTCCATCCCATCGCTCCCTCTACTGCTCATGGTGGAAATCGTCGTATGACCCCGGTTTCAGGCAGTCACGTCTAGCTGATTGGAGACGATACTCCACATGAAACTTGTCTGCCAGGTCTGCCCCATGCAGCTCGAAGTCCAAAGGTGTCGTGTCCCTGTCTTTGTGTCTGTCTCAGACACGTTGGCACTTGGCTTGTCCTGGCACATAAAATACCGCACCATCGCTTTCAGAGGCCGTGCTTGGGAGTTCACACTCCTGCCCACCAAAGTGAGAAAGAAAGATCCAGTGAGAAACCCAGAAGGAAGCCCCTCTCCTTGCATGCCTCAGGACCCTGGTTGCTCCCCACCTGCCACCTCACGGCCAGGGTCTGGCACAGCCAGCAGTGGGGAAGTGGTGGCATGACCATTAGGAATTGGGACAACGTGAACTGTCCCATCACCTTAATATTTTTCCTAATTACAAAAGTAACAAATTTGCTCACAGTAAAAAAAAAAAAAAAAAAAAAAATTATTATAAATACAGATCTAGAACAGAGAGTGAAAGTCCCTTACAGTCTCATCTCCAGAAGCAATCTGCATTAATAGATGGGTTATGTTTTCTGCTAGTACTCCCCCCACCCAAATGTTTCACAACACGAGATCGTGCGTGCGCTCTTCTGCAGCTTATTTTTTGTTTTAATTTAACACTGCATACACCTTGGGCATCGTCTTTTTAATTCCATCTCCAAGCCAGCTAACTTGCATTTTAATCTCGGACCTGAGAAGAGAGGGTGGCAAGAGTTGGGGGCAGGGTGGGGGCTGGGGTCTCGGGGAGTGTGTGAAGAGAGGCTTCGTTGGCAAGCAGCTCCGTATTCCAGGGGTGGCCCACGGCAGGTTCCTGTGGCTGCTGTGTTTCCTCCTCAGAGTCTGTGAGTAAACTGCCGAGCCCTCCTTGACACAGAGCGTAAGGCAAGGATCGCTGCCTTCTCGCCTCACAATTTGCTGCTCCTGCTGTGTGTTACCAGGACTCTGGGAGCTGGAGATTGCTTCTGGCTTGCACCTTTTTTTTTCCTGAGCTTTCCGACCAGTTCACTCACCCTCGTTTCATATTTCCTGAAAAACTGGAATGTGTTTGGGGTGTCTGGGTGGCTGAGTCAGTTGAACGTCGACTTCAGCTCAGGTCATGATCTCGTGGTTTGTGGGTTCGAGTCCCGCGTCGGGCTCTGTGCTGACAGCTCAGAGTCTGGAGCCTGCTTCGGATTCTGTGTCTCCCTCTCTCTGCCCCTCCCATGCTCGTGCTCTCTCTCTGTCTCTCGACAATAAATAAACATTAAAAATAAACAAAAGTGGAACGTGTTCAAGAAGTGGCCCATAGGTAGAACAGCTTTCAGATTGATTTGCAGATGGTTTTAGCCCAGCCCAGCCTCAGAGACAGCCTCTGTGCTTGCTGTGCTAATAGGACGGCAGCTCGTGGTTACCTGATCAGGCCGGGAGGGGGCACGTCGCTACTGCAGCTGCTCTGGGGCCACCGCTGCCATTTGGACTGCCTTTGTATTTCTGGCTAGAACACTTCCCCCCCAGTTTTCCTCCACGTGGAAAATCGTCAGGGCAGTGGAGCCCCTGCTCCCCTTCTATAGCAGTGTGGTGCCGAGTGAGGAGAGAACATTGGCCAAGCCAACCTGAGCTCTCTGGTGCGTGGCAGGGAGTAGGAATATTCAGCCCTGTCCAGAGTTTATCTCGCTGGAGTCAGGGTGGGGACTTACTTTGAGAGCCTACCCACAGTCCTGAGAATAATGTCTCAGGAGAAGTATGCTGTCTTTACACCTCACTGTGGTCGTAAAACTAAGGTTTTAAATCCCAGGTCTCCGGGCCAGTTTTGGGTCAAGGTTCTCTTCCCACAACTGGGGGAAACATCCATGTCCTGCAGCATAGAAACCCCCCGAGGGAGCTTCCAAGTGTCACCGCTCCCCGGCCTGAAGGTCTAGTCTCCTGGAGGCCGAGTGCTTCGTGCCGTGCTCATCTGGGCTCTGCGGCACGTATTCCCCAGGCCTGTGGCCTCGCTGAAGACCGCATTCTCTAGGAATGACTTCTCTGAATGATGTAACGTGTGAGACCAGACCCCCTTGCTCCCTCTGTCTGTGATCTTTAACCTTTTTCTTTTGGCAGTGGGAGGGGGCAGGGTGACAATAGCGAAAATGGTTTCCCATCTAATAATCTTTTTCTTAATTGCTTTGCTCAATTACTAAGAGGTGGCGAATTCCTGGCACCTCTGGCAAGTGCCGCAGAGGGCTGAGAAGAGAAATTGTTCCCAGGGAGAGGCGGTTTCATTTGGGCAGAGGGCCCCTCTCGTACATCTTGAATTATTATGCATTCAGACCCCACCGTATAAATAACTGGTAGGCCATGGTTTTGTTAGCGCATCTTAATTTCAGTCTGTCCCTGTGGAATGAAAAAGTCCCTGTGGTCAGGGAAGCCTGGCAGCTGTTTAAAATAATAACGCCAAAGATGGTCTGCCATCACATGAACTCTCCCCATTTTCTATTCCTGACACATTTATGGAGTGCCCGCTATGACCCGGGCATTGTCCTGGGCACTTGGCATGCGTGACCTCAGCGCACAAGAGATTGTTTTGTTACTCCAAGAACCCAGATGTGGCGGGAAGCTGGCCCTTGGGAAGGGTCAACATCTTGTATCAAGCATAGGGAGGACCCAGTGTCCATAAAGTGCAGGGTTAGCCTGGCCGGAGAGAAGGTGGCAGCCTTCACGGTCTCTTCCACTCCTGTCTCGGAAGGACTCTCACCTGGTGACAGGAACGGGGCTCTGCCTTTCAGGGCAGCACCTACCTGGACACGGTAGTGCAGCTGAAACTCCCGTGTATCTTCAAAGCCCTCTCTTGCGGGGCCTGCGGCTGAGCCACACACAGAGCCCTGGGGTTTTAGTGCCTGCCCTTAGCAGGCTGTGTCATGCAAGAGGGGCTTCCTTATTTGCCTTCTGGGGCGCTGCTCCTCAGTGGACAGCAGAATCCGGTCAGCCTTGACCTCTCCTCTCTGGTTCAGTGGGAGAATGCAGGATACAGCACCAAGTAGTTACGGAAAGATAGAAACTTCCTGATAAGTTGTTAGTAGGGTCTAAAATGCTTAGCTTACTGTCTTCTCGTTGAGGTTGGGGGCAAAGTCTGCAGATTTCATTCATTCAACAGATACTTACTGACTGTTTATATTAATGAAGCACCTACTATGCTAGGAACTGTGTTGAACTCGAGTCCCCCTCCCCCCCATGATGTCCAGAGACATAAGCACACAAATGCATAATTAATTCAGGCAAGGAACATTATTGGATTTTAAAATCACTGGGGAATGAAATGAGCGACAGGACCAAGTGAGGCTGTGGAGCAGTTAGAACCCTCACACTATGCTGATGGGAATGTAAAAGGGTAGACTCCCTTTGGAAAACTCTTTGGCAGTTTATTGAAAGCTAAATGCACACTTACCATTCTACTCCTAGGTATTTGCCCGAGAGAAATGAAAACATACTCACACAAAGACCTGTACTTAACTGTTTCTAGCAGCTTTGTTCATGAGAGCCCCAAGCCGGAAACCACCCAGTGTCCATCAACAGGTGAATAAACAAATTAGTCCTTCCACCCCTGGAATACTACGCAGGGGCCAAAAGGAGAGATTCTAGCCACACGTAGCAGTATGGGGGAATCTCAAAAGCAGCATATGCTGAGAGAGATTCAGGCCAGACACAAAGGACGACAAATTCTGATTCCATTTCTATAAAGCTCTGTAAAATACAAACTGATCTCTAGTGACAGCGGGCAGATCAGTGGTTGCCTGGGAGCCAGGAGTGTCAAGAGGACTGATGGCAAGGGGGCATGGCAACAATTGGGGGATGATGGAACTCTTCTATTCGAAACTATCAAATGTCATGTATACTTCAAATGGATAGAGTTCATCATGTATCCATTATGCTTCGATAGTTAATTTTTATTTTTTTTTTTTTAATTTTTTTTTTCAACGTTTTTTTATTTATTTTTGGGACAGAGAGAGACAGAGCATGAACGGGGGAGGGGCAGAGAGAGAGGGAGACACAGAATCGGAAACAGGCTCCAGGCTCTGAGCCATCGGCCCAGAGCCTGACGCGGGGCTCGAACTCACGGACCGCGAGATCGTGACCTGGCTGAAGTCGGAGGCTTAACCGACTGCGCCACCCAGGCGCCCCGATAGTTAATTTTTAAGAACTAAAAACAAAAAAATCGCTGGAGAACAGTTCTGAAGGAACTTGATAGTTCCGTGGTCTCAAAATGTCACCCAGCACCAAGGAGATGAAGAGATCTGGGGGTCACCACCTTCACAGAGTGACCAGACCGGGTGCCCCTACTAGTGGTTCAACCAAGTATATATCTCCTTTGCTAAAACTATTTAATCTGAATCTTACCACGAAGAAACAATCAGATAAATCCAGAACGTGTTGCCTTTTAGAAGACAGCTGGCCTGGACTCAATAAAAAGGTGTCACAAAAAAGAAAAAAGTTTGAGGGCCTAACTCAACTTCTGTGTTTATAACATAAATCCCTTTCCCATTCAGATAGTCCAGTGGTGAGGCCCTAAGCTTCGGCGTCCCCCCTGGCATCCTGGCTTTTGCAGGTAGTAGCTGGCCTTCAGCTTGAACCGGCTAAGCCCTATTTTTCTGTTCCTTCACAAGTTGGGAATAAAAATAGTAGGTCTTTCACAGAGAGTTTTTGAGAACTGGATGCATTCTTGTTTGTAATGTTCTCACATAATTCCTGGTACGTAGTCATCACTCAGTTGATGTTAAGCCATTTTTATTTTTTTTTAACGTTTATTGATTTTTGAGACAGAGAGAGACAGAGCATGAACGGGGGAGGGTCAGAGAGAGGGAGACACAGAATCTGAAACAGGCTCCAGGCTCTGAGCCCGACGCGAGTCAGCACAGAGCCCGACGCGGGGCTCGAACTCACGGACCGCGAGATCATGACCTGAGCCGAAGTCGGACGCTTAACCGACCGAGCCACCCAGGCGCCCCTGTTAAGCCATTTTTTGGTGGTGCCTGTCACCGACTTGCTGCGCTTATGGAAATCCAAACGGGACTTCGCCCCAAAACAGTAGCAGATGAGATCGCACCGCGGTTTTTTTGGAACTTCTCATTGAAGTATAGCAACCATTAAGGAAAAGTACAGCCATCATAAGTGCAACTCGGTGAACCGTGTGCGCAAACCGAACACAACTGTGCAGTCAGTTTAGGAAACAGAAGACGGGCGAATTCCCCTAGAAACCTTTTCCCGGGCATTACCACTACCCTGACTTCTAACGGTATAGAATGAGTGTGTCTGTTTTTATGCTTTAAAGTGGACTTATACCAAATGCAGTTTGGGGCCTAGCTTTCACTCGACCATGATGTCTGCGAGATTCATCCCGTGGTTGAATCCATAAGTTCACCCATGCTTGTGTGTGGTTGGAGACCATTCTCATCGCCGTATACCCTTTATACCCTTCCGTCGCGTGAATAATCCACTATGTGTTTATTCATTCTGCTCTTCATGGACATTTGGGTACTTTCCAGTGTGGGGCTTTTATAAATAGCGCTGCTGTGAACATTCTTGTAAATGAATTTTGGTGCGTACGTGAGCACTCGTGTGCTTCAAGTATATACCCGAGAGTGAGGCAGTTTTTAATAATTAATTTTAGCGTGTTGAACATGATGGTTTAAAAGACACCAGTCCCTGAAGGGACAATCATCTGTGAGGCCGGGAACTAGAGCAGTAAGGGGTTCTCCTTACTACCTATTCACGGGTTGGTGTTTTGGATCTTTGAAGGAGTTAAGGGGTGGTTCTGGAAGGGCGCTTACAGGGACACAAAGCTGTCTCACATACTCTTTTAGCAGCTGGATCGTTCCCATTTGCAAAGCGTGCCTGGCCGGAGGAGTCTTGAATTCTTCCAGTACCTTGTGAGGTGACTTTTCTTTCCCGGGGTTCTGTCTGTGGTTTTGAGGTGAGGCTGTGGTCAGCACAGATCTTGATAACCCGGTGGGGTTTACTCGCGGTCCGTTGTAGGGGCTTTGCTCCCTGATTAGAGTTTGGTTGTTTTGTAGCACAGATAAGTAGGTGTTCTTATTGGCATCCACCAGTGAGCCTCCAAAACGAAAGGCTCAGCCCTGCGGGCGGTTTGTGAGGGGAGGAAGGGTGAGGCTTCAGAAGCAGGGGTCTCTGAGGGCGAGTGCCGAGCCCTGCAGCCACGGCTCGACGGCCGGCCGTGGCTCTCATTCAGCTTGTCTGCGTCATTCGCAGGTCAGAGGTGGCCCTCATCTCCTCTGCGCAAATGGAAGCCCTCTATAAAAATGGTCTTTGACAGATACTCAGAGCTGTGACCTTCCTCCTGATTTAGCTCATTTGCCTGGATAAACGAGCAGAGTGCTTTCTGTGTGGCAGATTTAAATTTCACCACTAATTGAGGGTAGCATCTTCAGGGAGAGACGCTCGCCATTAGAGCAGAGGCCTTTGGGAGATGGCCCGGCCGCAAACACATCAGGGCAGATGAAGGCAGGAGGTGGAGATGAGGAGGGTACAGAGCGCGCTGTCGTTGGTAACCGTGCCCACCGAGAAGCCACGCGAGGGCTTGTGCCGTAGGCCGGGGCACCGCACGCACACGCCACGTACTCGTCAGGCAGGTTTTGGTAGCCCTCTGCCCCCGACTCGTCTTGCTGCCGAATAGTCTGTACAGGATGAGCCCGGAGCCAGGGTGCCTGGACTCAGATCTCCACGCTGCTGCTTGTGAACAAATGGTGAACCTCTCCGCGACTCCGTTCCTTGATTCTAAAATGGGGGTGACGGTACTTTGAATCCTTGAGGTGCTTCGGTATGTTCAGGGCCTGATAAGAGTACCTGGCGGGTTGCGAGGGGTGATCAGCCTTGGCTGCTGCTGCTGCTTCTGGTGCCGCTCCCGTCGCCCAGGCTGCACCTTCCACTCTGGGCGGGCCCCTGCCTGACCTTGAGGGAGCCCTCCTCCGCCCGGGGCCCCTGCCGCGCCCGCGGGCCATCGTGCCCCTCACCTTTGAGGGCCGCCCAGGCGGGCTCCTTCGGAGAGAGTAGCCCGGCGACTCCCTCTCCCTTCCGAGGGCGACTTAGCGCAGGGCAGGTGAGGCGTGGACTTTAGAAGCCATCACACTCCGTTTAAAATTCCAGCTCAGCTACTTCTCTTCGCTGAGCCGCCTCCCGTCTCCGAGGTCCTGAGGTCCTGAGGTCCTGAGGTCCTGAGATCCGTGCTTCCTGTGTGCAGTGCAGCCGTCGGGAGTACCTACCTCGTGAGGGCTGCGAGGGCTGAATGAAATGCGTGTGAGCCCCTTGGCCTGGCACGTCGGAGACACAGAGCACCGGGGAGCCCCGGTTCTTTCGTGGTGAAATCTGCAGGGCTGAGCTTCCTGCTCGTCCTTAGTGTTTCGTGGGCTGGCTCGGTCTAGCTGGTCTTTCCTCACGGTCAGCCTCTTGTTCTAGGTCTCGTCCGCGCTTGCTTGGCCCGTCGTGAAGCCTTGGGAATCTCTTTTTCCACAGGGCTACTGTCACCTCCATCTTACCTCACTCTCTAGGGTAGGTGGTCCCTGCGCACTTACTCGTTCCTCTGCCTGGGTCAGAGTGCCAGCGGCCTAGGGTACCCGGAATCGTGAGGATCCTGTCCTTACTTCATTCCGTCAGCACCTGCGTATTGAACATCTCACGTACCGTGTGCCATGCACCATTCAAGGCGCCCATGACAGAGTATTGGACAAAACAGATAAAAATTCTTGCCCTCGTGCAGCAGGCGTTACAATCTAGTGGGGGAGACGGACAGGAAATAAAATATATATAAAGAATCTTAGTGATTAGTGCTCGAGAGAATAAAAATAAAGCAGGAAAGTGGTACGTGAAATGTCTGGAGCAAGTGTTAAAATTTCAGATACGGGGGAGCTGGGGGAGGGTGGCTTTTGACGAGAGCCTGATGGAAACGAGGGCGGGAGCCGTGCCATTACCTGGGGAAGAACCTTCCAAACAGAGAAAAGAGCCAGTGTGAAATTCCCAAGACCGGAACGTTCCTGGTGAGGGCTTGGCTTTTACCGAGTGAGGTAAGAAGTCGCTGGAGGGTTTTAAGTGGAGGGACAGTGTTTGGCCTCTGCTCAGTAAAATAACTCTGGCCACTGCGTGGGGAACAGTCCTGACCCTTGGGAACTTGAGCGTGCTTGATCTCCTTGCATTTCTGTAAATCTTCCTCCATTCTGCCCTTTCTCTGGGTATGTAACCAGTCCCCTATATTGCTGGCATGGATTGACCTGGACCCTTGGTTTAGACCTGAACGGGTGGAGGGGTGTAACTCAGCACGGGGGTGGGCGGCCCCGTTAGAGCCAGACTGGGAGAAGGCAAGAAACGGTAAGCAGGCGGGGCAGCTGCTGATCCTGGCTTGCCTTTCCAACCTCCTCTTTCTTCACATTTTCCCGTTTCATGCTTCCGTGTCTGCTCATCGCTGTTCTTAACCGCCCGATGTGCTGTGTACGTGCCCTCCCCCAACCCCTGCACCTGACCAATCCCCCCTCTCTCTGAAGTCTTCACACTCTAGATGTACCTCTCCTGTGTCACATTGGCCTTGCTTGAGGGTTAATAAGGCCATAAGGGTGGGGCCCTTGATCTGGTAGGATCCTGTCCTTCTGAAAAGAGACACGAGAGAGCTCGCTCCTCAGAAACCGAATTGGCCGGCGCTGTGGTCATCTTGGACTTGCCAGCCTCCACTGAGGAAGCGTTTCTGTTGCTAAGCCCCCTCGTCTGTGGTGCTTTCTGTAGACACCGTGGCAGCCTGAGCCAATGGGTACACGCGGCCAGGCGGTTTGCTAGAGGCATCGGAAGGCCTGAGACCCTCAGGGCAGGGGCCAGTTCTCTCTTGGCTTCTGCATCCCAGTGGGGCTTGGCTCTCCAGTGACCTCACTCAGGGATCTTTGTGTTCACGTGACCCGAAGAGAGCAACTGGGTCAGTGAGAATGGGAATTGAGGCAACAGAAAGTCAGAAGGCCTAAGGCCGGTAGAAGGAGACGGGGAAGAACGCCACCTGAGAACCCTGGTCTGAAAAGATAAGCTCGCTCTTTTGTGTAGCGCCTGGCTCTCAGGCGGTTGGTTTGTTTGCAATGTAAGCCGACTGGGGTATCGGGCAATCGGATCCCACTTTTTCACACGGAGATGGTGTAAAGGCCCTGTGATTTCACCTCTGTTTGCCTTCTTTCACTCCTGGCTGGAATCCTTTGGCCGTGTAGATTTGGTGGCCTCCCAGCAGTTCGAAGAAATAAACTCACACAGTTTATCTTTTCACGTAAGCTGCAATCTGGTTGAAACAAGACCTTTCTGGTACGTGGTCCAGAGCTCCTGATGACCGTAACCACGGCCAGTGTTTCCGTGGGGTGATCTGGTTTTCATGTTTCAAAAGCCACGACAGAAAACTCTTTCTTCTGTTGTGGTTGTCAGGAGCCAGATTTGGGGCTGTGGCAGCAAGAGAGTGTTTTTGTAGAAACTTAATCTAGAATGAAGTATTTCACTTCCTAGGCAGAGAGCACGTATTCCTCTGTAACCCATAAAGTGAGGGAAGGACCCCAAATCTGGGTAAATTCAAAATTCTTCTGAGTCTTAAAAATGTAGGTTATGGATTTGTTGTCACTGTTGTTTTGATATCGCCATGACCAGACGAGGAAAAATAAGCTAAAAGTACCTGGCCGGAACTGAACTGAATGAAACAACTCTTGATTCCCAGAAAGGCCCCTTGGTTCTCAGCTGCCCTCATCCAAGTGATACCAGCTTTGGGGGAAGGGTCATGGGCAGGGCAAGTAAGTAAAGTATTTGTGAAAAGTCAGCCTAGTTGGGAAAACCTTGAAATGGGCTGAGACGTACATCATCCGTACATCATCCGATGGTGGGAATGTGGTAGCAGCACTTTTAACAACGGTCATGGTGAGAATAATGAACATTTCCGAGGTCCGGTTCTAAGCTCTTTGTAAGCGTTGTTACTTCATTTCATCCCCGCTGGGAGGGTAGAGCCCCAGAGGAGTCGGCCCTGGCCCACACACAACACACAGCTCGCCTTTCAACAGCCTCCTTGGCAGCGTTTTCGTAAGGTCGACGAGATCTTCCTAATCTGAACATCTCTGTTTCATATTTCCTGTATTTTAGGTAAGGCAGCTTTATCTTCATGCTTTTGGAAGGGAAGGACGGACGTCTGCACCATTTAAATAACATAAGCAAGATTACAGGGGAGAACCCCTTAAACCGTCCAAAAAAGAAAATGAGGTTTTGGTTTTTGGTTTTTTTTTTACAAAATGGAAATGGCTGTATTGATGTCAGACTTTTCTTCTTGAAAGATCTAAGAAGAAAGTAAAAATGAGCCTTAATGCTGCCACTCAGTTATAAGCATCATTTAACAAGAAAGAGAATACAACAGAGCAGTCGG
The DNA here is from genome assembly GCF_046562875.1 of Panthera onca. Taxonomy (NCBI): domain Eukaryota; kingdom Metazoa; phylum Chordata; class Mammalia; order Carnivora; family Felidae; genus Panthera; species Panthera onca. The sequence goes on along the minus strand of NC_138353.1, from coordinate 10,154,022 downwards.
GAACAACCCACTGGGATCTTTCTGCTTCGGTGCCAGGCCCTGTTCTGCCACCTCCAAAGCTCTGTAACTTGGGGCACGTTACTTACTCTGTCTGTGCCTCAGCTTCCTAGTCTATTAAATGGTGATGATGATAAAAACGATATCGCAATATGTCCGTATATCCAGATTTCACCAGCTATTTTTTTCCTTTTTTTTAAATTTTTTAACGTTTATTCACTTCTGAGAGACAGAGACAGAGTGCAAGTGGGAGAGGGGCAGAGAGAGAGGGAGCCACAGAATCAATCCGAAGTAGGCTCTGGGCTTTGAGCTGTGAGCACAGACCCCGATGCGGGGCTGGAACCCATGAACCACAAAATAATGACCTGAGATGAAGTCGGATGTCCCATCGGCTGAGCCCCCCAGGCACCCCTCACCAGTTATTTCTACAGATTTGACAAATACAGTACTTGTTGATCACTGTTAACATACTAATGACAGGGACACCTGGGTGGCTCACTCTGTGAAGCGTCCAACTCTTGGTTTCAGCTCAGGGCACGATCTGAGTTCTGAGCCCCGCATTGGGCTCCATGCTGGCAGTGCGGAGCCTGCCCGGGATTCTCTCTCTTTCCCCCTCTCTCTGTTCCCCCTCACCTACCCCCCACCGCCTTACCAATCGCTTGCTCTCTCTCAAACAAACAAACAAAACCCATACTGTTGACAGATGATTTTTAACTATTTTTTTTTTTTCTTTTTAAGTTGACTTTGTAAGAGAGAGAGAGCAGGGGAGGGACAGAGAGGGGGAGAAGGAAAGGATCCCAAGCAGGCTCCGAGCTGTCAGCACAGAGCCCATCTGGGGCTCGAACTCACGAACCATGAGGTCATGGCCTGAGCCAAGTCGGATGCTCGACTGACTGAGCTACCCAGGTGCCCCGATTTTTAACTGTTCTTAAAGCTGACCTTCTAATACTCTTGTTCGGGTGGTACTATCCTTCATCTTTTTTGTTGTTGTTGTTTTTTAAGTCTGATTTAAACTATTAAATGCGTGGCTTGGATGATTTCTTCATCCAAGTAGGCTTTCTCAGTTGCTTCAAATTTGTGAAGTTGAGCATAGTAGCCATTTTGGTATGGTGGCAAGGTGACTGGTGCAGCCATCAGAACATCTGACTTTTAGTTCTGGGTCTGTCATTCACTCATTCAGGCAATGAGTGAGCATCTTCAGCAGTCCGAGAGTCAGTGAGTAGGACATGGTTCCTGCCCTTGGGAGTTAGGAGGTGAGAATGGGTGAAGAGATACAGGAGGGACAGGTCTGTGTTCAAAAGACTGAGAAGAGGCACCTGGGTGGCTCAGTGGGTCAAGCATCTGACTCTTGGTTTCGGCACAGGTCATCACGATCTCACGTTTCATGGGATTGAGCCCCACGTTGGGCTCCACACAGTGTGGAGCCTGCTTGGGATTCTCTCTTCTTTCTCTGCTTCTGCCCGCTCACACTCTCTTTCTCTCTCAAAATAAATAAATTGGAAAAAAACAAAAAGGGAAAGACAAAAAAAAAAAAAAAAAAGACTCGGAGAACCCAGGGGAGAGAATTGGAGTCATTCATCTCTTTTGTCCTGGGTTTCTTCAGTGCAGAAGGGAGCCTTACCCGTGCTACATGATGGGTGATACTGGAGATCAGAAGAAAGACAAATGGAGGGGCGCCTGGCCGGCTCAGTCGGTTACAGCATGTGACCTTTGATCTCGGGGTGTTGAGTTCCAACCCGCATTGGGCGTGGAAGCTACTTAAAAAGAGAGAGACATGTTGAAATGCTCGCAGATTATAAAACTTTGCAGCTTCTCTTGTCTGGAGGTGTGTTGGTCTCAGAGAAGAAGTGAGGCCTTCATCTGTGCTTGAATAGGTACGTGCCAGGTACGGTAGCTCATCGAATCTTCACGACGGCCCTGTGAGGGAGACCCTGTAATGGTGCCGGAAAGATTGGAAGTGATCAGCAGCCACGCTTTCCCAAGTTGGGAGCTGGATTATCACAACTTTGGTCTTATTTCTTGCATATCTTGCCTTCTAAGAGGTTGTCAGTGTCATCATTACCTGCACGAGAGGGGCTCCCAGACTTTTTTATTTAAAATCACTCAGTACAGTCACTCTCAGCATTTTGGGAATAATACAGGGTTGCTTTTTCATTCTGCTGAGCGTTAAATTTTTGTAGACTATTAGACAAATCACCTGAAACTAATGTTAATCCATATGGTAACTAACTGGAATTTAAATAAAAACTTAAAAAGAAACCTATTAGACAATTATTTCATAAAAGTAACAATACTTGGGGTGCCTGGGTGGCATCCAGGTTTGGCTCAGGTCATGACCTCACAGCTCGTGGATTCGAGCCCCGCATCAGGCTCTGTGCTCTCAGCACAGAGCCTGCTTCAGATCCTCTCTGTCCCCCTCTTTCTCTGCCCCTCCGCCTCTTTCCCTCCCTCCCTCCCTCCCTCCCTCCCTCCCTCCCTCCCTCTCTGTCTCTCTGTCTCTCTCTCTCTCTCTCTCTCTCTCTCTCTCTCTCTTACAAATAAAACTTTAAAAAAAATTTTTTGAGGGGCACCTGGGTGGCTCAGTTGGTTAAGCATCTGACTTCGGCTCAGGTCATGACCTCACAGTTCGTGAGTTCAAGCCCCACATCAGGCTCTCTGCTGTTAGAGTGGAGCCCACTTTGGATCTTCTGTCTCCCTCTCTCTCTGCCCCCTCCCCCGCTCATGTGTGCACTCACACATGCTCTCTCTCTCTCTCTCTCATAAATAAACATTAAAAAAAATTAAAGTTTTTTTAAAAAAAGTGACAATGCTTTATCAATCCCAAAGTAGTAGGAAAGGTGATTTCAGAATACAAGCTAGTCCACTGTTAATTTTTTTAATCCTGTGTTTGGTATGAAATGCAGAACAGCAAACAATGAAAAAGCAACTCTCCCTCTTAGCCTTCTGCCCCAGGCCCCTTAAACTAGCTAAAGATGTAAGTTACAGGTATCTTTGTTCGTTGCTTGAGTTTATTTATAAGGTTTCTTCTGCATAGAATTTATTCCTTTGTTTTACAGCTGAGTTTTCCCTTGTTTCTTTTGGCTTCTGGGCTTTTGATGTATTCAGAAAGGGTTACTCCACTCAGGATTATTTTTGAAAACCCATAATTTTTTCCTAGTATTTTGTGGTTTTTATTTTTATCTAAAATTTATTTTAGAAGATACAGCATTATTTCAGTTGTGACAGCATTGCTTGTTGCATCATCTGTCTTCCCACCACTGATTTGAAAACCACTTGTAATATATACCAAATTCTTACATTTATTGGCATGTCTTTCTGAACCCTCTCATTTCATCTCATTGATCTAGCTAGCTAGGTACTCGTTCAGTCCGTGTATGTGCCAGAACTGCGTTATTTTATTTACTGTAGTTTTATAGGTAGCCACTTATGGATTTTCTTGGCTTTTCTTGCTTTTGTTTATTTTTCCATATGAACCTTAGAATCTATTTGTTTAGTTTTAAAAATAAACCTTTTGGAATCCTATTGGGATCATATTAGATCATATGTTAACTGTTGGCTATCTTTATGTTACGTCTTCCTTTGTGTTCCTCAGTCTTATTTAAAGTTTTCTTCCTATAGTTCTTGCACGTTTTTTTCCAATATATGAAATTTATTGTCTAATTGGTTTCTTTTTTTTTTTTTTTTTTTTTAATTTTTTTTTTTTTTTTTTCAACGTTTATTTATTTTTGGGACAGAGAGAGACAGAGCATGAACGGGGGAGGGACAGAGAGAGAGGGAGACACAGAATCGGAAACAGGCTCCAGGCTCTGAGCCATCAGCCCAGAGCCTGACGCGGGGCTTGAACTCCCGGACCGTGAGATCGTGACCTGGCTGAAGTCGGACGCTTAACCGACTGCGCCACCCAGGCGCCCCATCTAATTGGTTTCTATACAACACCCAGTCTTGCACATTTTTTTAAGATGAATGTTTGAAAAGGGACTAGTAGGTGGGTGTTTATGTAGATGAAGGCTTTTGATTTCTGTATATTAACTTTGTAACCAGACTCCTAACTGAACTTTTTATTGCTGGTAATAATTTTTCAAATGATTCAGTCTGCTTTACTGAAATATAATTTACATACAATAAAACACCGATTTTAAGTGTGACATTCTTGAGTTTTGACAGATGTAACATCACAATCAAGATATAGAACTTCCTGGTTTTTTTTAGGTAAATGGTTTATAACATCTCTAATTATAATTTATCTCCTTTTCCACGTATTTATTCCTCTGATATTTTTTCCCTCTGTATTAATTACATTGATCATAGTACCTATAGTACCTCTAGGACAATTTTATTTTATTTTTTTATTTTTTTTCCAATATATGAAATTTATTGTCAAATTGGTTTCCATACAACACCCAGTGCTCATCCCAAAAGGTGCCCTCCTCAATACCCATCACCCACCCTCCCCTCCTTCCCACCCCCCATCCACCTTCAGTTTGTTCTCAGTTTTTAAGAGTCTCTTATGCTTTGGCTCTCTCCCACTCTAACCTCTTTTTTTTTTTTTTTTTCCCCTCCCCTCCCCCATGGGTTTCTGTTAAGTTTCTCAGGATCCACGTAAGAGTGAAAACATATGGTATCTGTCTTTCTCTGTATGGCTTATTTCACTTAGCATCACACTCTCCAGTTCCATCCACGTTGCTGCAAAGGGCCATATTTCATTCTTTCTCATTGCCACGTAGTACTCCATTGTGTATATAAACCACAATTTAGGACGATTTTAAATAATACTAGTAATGGTGGATATTCTTACCTTGTTCGTTGTCGGCTTTTGGGGTCTCCTGATCAGATAGAGGCCACCAAATGTGGGGCAACCTGATCAGATGGAGGCCTGCGGCATGGGCCAGGAAAGAAGTCACAAGGCAGAACAAAGGAGATAGAAGTTTATTGACTACACTGCAAGGGAGCAGTGGGCAGGACAGCAAGGGAGAGACTCTGCCAGGCAGTGGTGGGGGGCTGTAGTTAAAGGCAGAAGCTGAGGAGGTCTGGGAACAAATGGAATTTTCCTTTTTTGGTACCTGTGTTCACGTGTAAGTAGCCCATTGATCAGCTAGGGTTTCTAGATACTTTGAGGTGCGTTGATTGATGGGCCTATCTATTTAGCCAGGGGGTGGGGGTCACCGTGGGTCCTTCTGCCTTACTCAGGTTTCCATTCAAGTTGCTTGGCTGCAGGTGGCCTCTACGATAAATTATATAGATTTTTTCATTTTGAAGAGCTTATTCATCCATCATATTTTGCCAAGAATTTTTTGGTTTTATTTTTATCAAGAGTGGAATTCAATTACATTAAATGCCCTCTGAGCTTTTATGAAGTTGCAGTCATTATAGTTTTTCTCCTTCCACCTATTTAGGAATACAGTAAATTAATAATTTTCTACTCACTGGGAGACAGTTGACTCACCAGCAGGCCAGTGATGTAATCAAAAATATCTGTGTAATGAAGCCTCTGTAAAAACCCCTAAATGATGGGATTCGGAGAACTTCCTGGTTGAGTCGTTGGGAGAGTGGTACCCTCCGAGAGGCAGGGAAGCTCCTCCTGTTTTCTGCACACCCTGGCCTGTGCTTCTCTTCCCTCTGCCTGTTCCTGATGTATGCTTTATGATAAACCAGTAGTAAGTAAAAGATGTTCCTGAGTTCTAAGAGTTGTTCAGGCAAGTTCTCAAACCTGCGGAAGGGGTTGTGGGAGCCCCCAGTTTATAAGCTGTTAGTCAGAAGTACACAGGAGGGCCCCAGATCTGTGACTGGCCTCCGAAGTGGAGGCCAGCCTTATGGGACTGAGCCCTTCACCTGTGGGGTCTGCACTGACTCCAGGTAGTTAGTGTGAGAATTGAATTGAATTGGACACCCAGCTGGTATCCGGAGAATTGGCTGGTGTGAGGAAAAACCCACGTGCATTTGGTGTCGGAGGTGTTGTGAGTAAAAACAGATCACTCGGTCATACGTAGCATATTATTTTTAAACGTGCTGCTTGCTGAATGCTATTTGCTCACAGTTTTTGCATCAGTATTCATAAATGCAGTTACTCCGTGGGAGTTTTTTTTTCCTTTTGAATGCTCAGAAATGTTTATTGTCTTCGTATTCAAATGGAAGTTTTACTGGATATGAAATAATTGGGTTATCCTGTCTTTTGTTGATGCCTTCATAGGCACAGTGCTGTGGCCTTCTAGTGTGGACCGTGCATGGGGGAATCTGAGGACAGCCTTTTTTTACCTGAAGCCCCCCCACCCCCCACTTTTTTTTTTTTTTTTTTTTTTAAGTTCAATAAATTTATCGGGACATACCTTGTTAATTGAAGTAAGTCACTTTTTTTCTGGAGCGTAGTGAGCCCTTTTAATTTGTAGATTTGACTTATCTTAATTTCTGTACTATGTGTCCCTTCCTGGATTTTCAGCAATGTCTTTTCCGTGTGCTTTTTTAATTTCCATAATGGAAAAATATTTCTTTCTCTCTTCTACTTCTCTGAACTCTGCCCATAAATGTTTTCTCTGCTTGTGGTCTCATCGTTTCTCAGTGCTTGTAACTCTGCTTTACACGCTGTTTCACAGGGGGAATTGCATGTTTCTTTTGTTTTTTTAATTAATGGGAATATATTTTACTTACCACATAGCAACATGTTGTGATAGATGTTCTTTGCAGTTAGTTTTTCTTGTAACTTCCCTTTTTGCTGGTAGTCTTCCTGGAGAATTTGGGCACTCTTTTTTTTTTAAGCGAGGTAAAATTGCATAATATAAAATTTACTGTCTTGACCATTTTTAAAGGTCCCGTTCAATACGTGCTAGATCCTTTTTAAATTGTCATTCATCTTTAAATTTTTTTTTTCAATGTTTTTTATTTATTTTTGGGACAGAGAGAGACAGAGCATGAACGGGGGAGGGGCAGAGAGAGAGGGAGACACAGAATCTGAAACAGGCTCCAGGCTCCGAGCCATCAGCCCAGAGCCTGACGCGGGGCTCGAACTCACGGACCGCGAGATCGTGACCTGGCTGAAGTCGGACGCTTAACCGACTGCGCCACCCAGGCGCCCCAAAATTGTCATTCATCTTTGAATGAGGCAATTCCTTCCTCATCTGGAAATTTGTGGACCGTTTTGGGGGGGAGAGGCTGGCTTAGCTGGAGTTTTCCTTAAATGTCTACATGTGAACGGAGCTCCTAGCCTTTCTTGCCCTGGGACGTCTGGAATCAGTGGTTGTAAGGCCCCAGGCCGTGTCTCCATTGCCCGGCCTCCCTGGTAGGACTGCTTCCTGTAGGTTTGACTTGTGCGCAGTCTTCGTGCCAGATGGGTCTGCCTCAGTTACCAGTCCCTGAGCCAGTTCCCACTGGTTGAAACAATGGATTGCTGGTTTTGCCCCCTCAGAAGGAGGAATTTACTCTTTAGAAACGGGCTTTTTGCTTTGTCCGACATCTGTAACAACAGGCTGCCTCTTTCATCGCTTTCCCACACCCTCATCTGACCTTTACAACATTTGGCGGTTCTTACTCATATATTGGGGTTTGGGGTCACACGTGTCTCTAGTTTTGTCAAAGACGTGATGTTTCTGTTTCTCATTCTCCCGGTCGGTTTGTGTGACTCTCCAGCGGAGAAAGGGGATCGAGTCGTCTTTTTTCTGCCGGTTTAAAAGGAAGTACAATCTTCTAACTGAAATCAGTTGAACATTCCAAAAAACTCATTTTTTACGGTCCTTATTTTTTTTTGCCTCCTGATGAGAACTTCCTCACTACCATTGGTTGGGAACTTGCTGCTTTTGTGTCATTTCAGGGTAACCTGATCTTATGGAGGGAGTGGCTTCAGGGTTTACTGAGAGGGGTGGGTTTAGACCCTTCCCGGACTTCTCTCCGTCAGCCTGGCTATTTCCGTCTTCCTCTGGTTTTATTAGCATTTCAGTTGGACTCTCTGTCCTCGAGTACACATTTCTTGTGTGTGTATCGCTCTGCTGAGAGTCTTGAGGAGGAGGTGTCTCCTCTCCTACCGGCAGCGTGCGCGGCAGGAGCAAGTGCAGACCACTCTCGTCGCCGAGACCGGAGGCGCTTTGGGAGCTCGTAGGTAACCGACCTGCCGACCCCTGTGGCTCCCTCGGGGCTTGGGGCTTCCGGTGTGGAGCGGATCACGGATCTCAGGCTCCACCGACTGAAACAGCCAGGTGCCCTCAAGGTTTTCATTCTTTAGTCTGCGTAAAAAGAACAACGTTCTCTTTTGAGAGAAGACGTTTTTTCACCTCACTATTAATTATTATTATTATCGTTTCTGTAGCTAAATTTCTCCGGTTGGCCACGGTGTGTCAGTCAGGTCAGGCCAGGTTAAAATCTCAGTGGCTTAAGGGAGCAGACTTTTTCTTTTTTTTTTCCTTTTTGCTCCCAGAGCAGACTTTTTCTTAGCCGTAATATTTGTCCTGGGGGCTGTGGTCTCCATTGTTCTGACTCGGGGACCCAGATGATAGGGCAGCCACGCTCTTGAATGACGCTGGGTACAAGAGAGAAAGAAACTTGCGGAAGATCTCATTCCCGCCATTAATGCTTCGCTTTTACTCACGTGTAAGGCCTTGGTGAGACCTGGTCACGTGACTTCACCCGCCCAGGGGGCAAGGGAGCTCACTCTTCTTGTTCCCAGGAGAAGTGAATGTTGGGAGAAGCACTAAAGCTACCACAGCCACCTGTCAGTTGTGTCAGCAGAGTTGACAGATGTTCCGTTTAGAATTTCTAGTGTTTGGATTTGTACGTTTTTCTTTTAGCGTACCGGTGGAGCGGAATGTCTGTGCCCAGCTCTGCGTAGACCTTCCTGGGTGATCTTGCAGAGGGAAAGTATTCTGGACTAATCTCTTTTCTCTTTTCTGCATGATCTTACTTAATCCCCCTCCAGTCCTATGAGGAAGAAACTAGCATTTTCCTCTTTTAATGATGAGCTGGTATTGAGGAAAATTAATTCATTTGCCCAGAAGTGGCTTAACTAATAAGTAGCAGATTCATCTCAGATGTTGATCTAATTCCAGAGCTCAAGCTCTTAATCTTATTTATTTGTATCTTAAGGTCTGAGTGTCCCCAACTTTAAAATGAGAGGCTTATTAGACTAACTCATCTAGACAAGGGCCTTGCTGACTTAAAAATCTGCCCACCTTCCTAAAAACTAGCATAGCAGCCCTGTTGGTCTGTGCTTTGAAATGCTAGCCCTTACAAGGTTTGGCCTTTTCAGGGGCACCTGGGTGGCTCAGTCGGTTGAGCGTCCGACTTCGGCTCAGGTCACGATCGCGCAGCTCGTGAGCTCGAGCCCCGCGTCGGGCTCTGTGCTGACAGCTCAGAGCCTGGAGCTGCTTCAGATTCTGTGTCTCCCTCTCTCTCTGCCCAAACCCCCTTGCATTCTGTCTCTGTCTCTCTCAAAAATAAATAAACAATAAAAAACAAAAACAAAAAAACAAGGTTTGGCCTTTCCTAGAAACAGGAAACCAGAACCTACAACTGAGTAATTTTAAAATGGAAATCTCGATAATGGCAGAGAAACATGATTCATGGCAATACAAGTTATACTTCTCGTGCCTGACTCTAGCAGGGACCTTGGCAACCAGCCGTCGTGGTGGCTTGATCGTTTCTGGTCAGAATGTTCAGAGCCAGCATTCTTTGTGAGTGGAGAATATATGCACAGTGATAAGTTAGGTGCTTTGTTCAGCCTTCTAAATAAATCTGGCAGTTAGGAGACTGGCTTCTAAACTTGGGGCGCCTGGGTGACTCAGTCGGTTAAGTGCTCGACTCTCGATTTCAGCATAACTCATGATCTCACGGTTCGTGAGTCAGGGTCACGGATCTCACAGATTTCACGTCGGGACTGCACTGACAGCAGGGAGCCTGCTTGGGATTCTCTCTCCCTCTCTCTCTGCCCACCCCCCCCCCCCACTTGTGCTGTCTCTCTCAAAATATTTTTTAAAATTTAAAAAAAAAATAGGTTAAACTTAGAAATTGGGCTTTTTGCTAGGTTTACTAGCTTTCAATCTTTTTAAAGCTTTTGTTTTTGTGGTAAAATGGGTATTCCTTATTAAAAATCACCAAAGGTGCAGTGTCTAGAGATTGTGCATTTGTGTACTATTGGTGGGAATATAGATATGGCCATTAAAGAAGATAATTTGGCAGTAACTGTTAAAAATTTTAAACCCTTGGGGAGCCTGGGTGGCTTTGTCGGTTGAGCATCCGACTCTTGATTTAGGCTCAGGTCATGATCCCAGGGTCATGGGATCGAGCCCCAAGTCGGGTTCTGCACCGAGCCTGCTTAAGATTCCCTCTCTCCCCCCCTCTGCCTCCCTCCCCGACTCGTGCTCGCTTGCTGTCTCTCTAAAATAAAAATAAATAAACATTTTAAGCTCTTATGTCTTTAGTCCTAGCCATTGGCTCTTCTGGGAATTTGTCCTATGGAAATATTTGCCTCTGCCCACAAAGTTATGTACAAGGATGTCTGTTAACAGCAGAACAGTGCATCCATCCAGTGGATGGTGTTAAAATGATGAGGTTTATCTGTATGTACTAATATGGAAGTATGCCCACAATGTATTAGAAAGTGAGAAAAGCAGAATATAAAATAATGTCTGTAGTATGATCCCATTCATAAGGTAGAAGAAACCATGCGTACGTGTTTATGACATGATAAGAAAATGTCAGGGCACTTGGCTGGCTCAGTCAGAGCATGTGACTCTTGATCTCAGGGTCATGAGTTCAAGCCCCATGGTGGGGTTTAGAGATTACTTTAAAAAAAAAAAAAAGGAAAGAAGGAAGGAAAAGATAGGAAAGAAAAGATAGAGAAGAAAAATGTCTGGAAATGGCAAAGACTTCGGGAGTATCTCCCAGGTGGCTCTAGGAGTGGAGGGAGATTTTTGATAGAGGTAATGGTGAAAAATAAGACTTTGACTATGTACTTTATGTATAATTGCTGCATTGAATGAAAAGGAATTTAACAGTAAGTGTTAAATTATTTAAAAAATTAAACTGGATAGAATTGTTTGAAGGAAAAAAATAAAGTTGCCTTCTCATTCCTCAAAGTTACCTGCTGTTACGAGTTTGAGTCGTTCCTTCACAAAGCTTTCTTTTTCTCTGCACATACACACAATATATATAGCAGGTGCTACTTGTTTTTACACAAAGGGAGCAACACCAAACATACTGTTCTATGCCTTGCTTTTTTCCTCACTTAAAAATACATCGCTGGGCCCCTGCGTTGCTCAGTCACTTAAGCATCTGACTCTTTTTTTTTTTTTTTTTTTTAACGTTTATTCATTTGAGAGAGACAGAGCAGGAGTGGGGAAGGGGCAGAGAGAGGGAGACACAGAATCCGAAACAGGCTCCAGGCTCTGAGCTGTCAGCACAGAGCCCGACGCGGGGCTCGAACTCACGAACCGTGAGATCATGACCTGAGCCGAACCCGGACGCTCAACCGACTGAGCCACCCAAGCACCCCAAGCATCTGATTCTTGATTTCAGCTCAGGCCATGATCTCCGGGTTGTGATATTGAGCCCCACATCGGGCTCCGTTGTGCTGGGTGTGGAGCCTGCTTAAGATTCTCTCTCCCTCCCTTTCACTTTCTCTCTCCCTCTCTCCCCTCCCTCAAAAAATAAAATACAAAAATACATTGTAGACATTTTTCCATAATGGTAGGTGTGAACTTCTACTACCTCTTCCTCTTCTTCCTCTTCCCCTTCTTCCTTCTCTTCCTCACTGCATAGTATTTCTTGGTCTGGATAGATCATAATTTATTTACTCAGTCTCCTAATGAAATACATTGTTTCTAATCTTGTGTTATAAACTGTACTCCTGTGGCTGTCTATCTGCAGGGGGGGTATATACACATATGCATACATACATGTGTGCAGATCTGTCTGAAAAATAAATACCTCAGAATGGACAGACAGGTGTGTACATTTTGTATTTTATGGATATTGCCAAAATGCTGTCCAGCGTGCCACCCACATCTGCCTTTATGCAGTATATAAAGGCAACACTGTGGTTTTACATGGTAACCCGTTAGAATGGGAAAGTGCCTTAAAAATCATCTCGTTCAGGGGGCGCCTGGGTGGCGCAGTCGGTTAAGCGTCCGACTTCAGCCAGGTCACGATCTCGCGGTCCGTGAGTTCGAGCCCCGTGTCAGGCTCTGGGCTGATGGCTCGGAGCCTGGAGCCTGTTTCCGATTCTGTGTCTCCCTCTCTCTCTGCCCCTCCCCCGTTCATGCTCTGTCTCTCTCTGTCCCAAAAATAAATAAAAAACGTTGAAAAAAAAAAAATTAAAAAAAAAAAATCATCTCGTTCAGGGGCGCCTGGGTGGCTCAATCGATTAAGCGTCTGGCTTCGGCTCAGGTCATGATCTCACAATTCGTGGGTTCAAGCCCTGAGTCGGGCTCTGTGCTGACAGCTCAGAGCCTGGAGCCTGCTTTGGATTCTCTGTCTCCCCCTCTGTCTCTGCCCCACCCCTGCTTGCGTTCTGTCTCTGTCTCTCAAAAATGAATAAAGTTTAAACAAAAAAACCTTTTTTTTGTAATCATCTAGTTCAGCCCTCTGCAGTAGGGGTGACTCTCGTGAACATACTGAACAAAAGAAGCCAGAAACAAAGGAATACATACTGTACTGTATGATTCTGTTTCTGTAAAGTAGAAATCAGGGAAAATTAGCTATGCTGTTGGAAATCAGGACAGTGGTTATCCTTGGCAGGGAGTAGAGACTGGAGGAGTGCTTCCGGAATGCTGGGAATGCTCTGATTCTTTACCTGGGTGCTATTTACGTGGGTATGTTCGGTGCATGGAAACTCATCACTGTGCACTTCTCTGTAAACTTATAAATGTGGGGACACCTGGCTGGCTCAGTCAGTGGAGTGTGTGACTCTTGATCTCGGGGTGGTAAGTTCGAGCCCCACGTTGGGTGTAGAGATTACTTAAAAATAAAATCTTAAAAAAAAAAAAAACCTTACAAATGTGTGGTATACTTCAGCAAAGGGCTCTCTTAGGAACGCCTGAGTGGCTCAGTTGGTTGAGCGTCCAACTCTTGGTTTCAGATCAGGTCATGATCTCGTGGCTTCGTGGGTCTGAACCCTGCGTCTGACTCTGCGCTGGCGGCATGAAACCTGTTTGGGATTCTCTCTCTCCCTCTCTCTGCCCCTCCCCCACTTGTGCAGTTTCTGTCTCTCTCAAAATAAACTTTAAAAAAAGGCTTTTTGAAGCGTCTAGTCCAACTCTTTTCATTTTACAGTTAAAACCCCACGAGTCGAAAGCTTCCCTCCCTCTGCCACCTCATGCAGCTGAGGCTTCCTGAGAGCCTTGTGCTTAAAGCCAGAGCCCTTGCCTGTCTTGCCGAGACTGGACTAGGGATGCTCTTGGCATCCAGAAGCGCTATGAATGTGTGACCGTGTCTTTCACCTTGAGGCCCTCGAAGAATAGCGGTGCGTCTGAGAGTCAGCTGATGTGCCAGGAGGAGTTTCTGCTCTGACAGCCACACGCCACCGTGTTCGGGGAAAGTCCCGGCCCAGGGCCTCACACAGACCGGCCTAGGAAGGTCCGTGGACTGCCGAGAAAGTCAGAGTGCCCATCATGCCATCCTGCCCTTCGCTCGTGATTTCTCCCACTCAGTCCTTCTTCTCACTGCGTTCCAGTCTGTACCCTCTGCTGCTGCTTCCCGGTCGTTTTTCAGGCCGGTCCCTGTTGCACATAATTGCGTCTTCAAGAAAACTACTTGCTCAGAGTAAACAGGAAACTGATTTCCCTTTTGTCCTTCACGGCCTGCTTTGAGAGGGTGGTGGATTCCAAGGAGTTGTTTGCGTGGTGTGTGGCTCCAACATGGGAGATTTTCAGCATCCAAGATTCCTTCGTTTTGCTGTGGAGATTCTATCTGGAACCCTTCTGTAAGTCAAAGCATAGCTGCAGGTTTGAACATTTCCTGTGCTCAGAAATTGTTGCTTTTGACTGGAGATGTATTCTGAACACTTGGTGCACACACTTCTGACTTTGCTAGCACTGGCGGCACCTCTCTGTGGATGTCCTGTCTGGTCATGTGTTACAGATAATGGCTAATGGAGCGCCTGGGGGGCTCGGTCGGCTCAGGTCCTGACGTCACAGTTCGCGCGTTGGAGCCCCACGTTGGGCTGCGCGCTGACAGCACGGAGCCTGCTTGGGATTCTCTCTCTCTCTGCCCCTCCCGCGCCTGTGTGTGCTCACTCGCAACATAAATAAAAGTAAACTTAAAAAAAAGAAAGAAGGCTAAATTACAAGGGCCAGCCCTCTTAATGTAAGACAGCCTCACAAGCATGGTGTGTTCCGTGTCCATACCGAGAGATTTGTGCAAACTTCAGATAACTGTATGAAGTTCAGACTGGCCTCCTCTTAAATCCCAAATACCCCTGACACATAGAGGAAGTGTTAAAGAAACCTCCTGATCTGTTCTAACGGGACACTGGTAAACATAGTGCTGGAGGGGGTACCTTCCAGATATAATATTGAAGTAAGTCCTTATTTAGATGACATTAGCAGGTCCTTATTTTGAACCAGACGGGGCCTACTATAGGGGGGCACTCTCCCAGCTAGACAATTCCCATGTTAGGCCTTCCTGCAGGCCCCTAACACACCTCACCTATTTCTTCCCTTCTGTTTTCCTTTACCCTCTGCCTTCTGTCCTCCCCTCTGGCCTCAGCAAATGCGTCTTTTATCAAAGGCCCAGCCTGAATCCTTCTTTCTTGTTGATTGACCATCCTGACTATATATTTTTTATGTTTGTTTATTATTTTGAGAGAGAGAGAGGAGGGGGTGGGCAGAGAGAGAAAATCCCAAGCAGGCTTCTCGCTGTCAGTGCAGCGCCCAACGTGGGACTAGACCTCACGAACCCTGACATCATGACCTGAGCCGAAATCAAGAGTCAGACACTTAATTGACTGAGCCACCCAGGCACCCCGACGATCCTTACTACCTTTAAGTGTGATTTCACTTTTCACATCTTTACGTCGTCTCCCCAAGTTGTCACCTGAAAAGACAACAGTGCTCTGTATTTTTGTATCCCCACTATTCGTGGAATTCAATAGAGCGTCACCCAGTAGCATTTTTGTCAGTAATGACTTATTGCTGTGATGCTCTGTTAACCAAATGCCACCATATCATCAGAGATGAGATTACTGTAAATTGAAAATTCATTTCCAACTTTTTTTTGGTATACTTTTATTTATTTACTTTGAGAGAGAGAGAGTGGGGGGGGGGGCGGGGTTGGGCAGAGAAAGGGAGAGAGAGAATACCAAGCAGGCTTCATTATTAGCGTGGAGCCCAACATGGGGCTCAGTCCCACAACTGTGACATCGTGACCTGGGTCAGAATCAAGAGTTGCTCGTCCAACTGACTGAGCCACCCAGGCGCCCCTCCATTTCCAACTTATTTTGCGAACTTGAACTGTTGACATTTTGTCTTCCTTTATACCATAGGTCAGCCTCCACTGAAAAACTGTGACAGAATAATTTTCAACTTTTAACTGACTCAGCTAGCCTCTGAATTTGGGATCATGTTTGCTTGACAAGGCAGTTTTAGTTCAGCAGAGGGCTTGATATGGCTCGTTGGAGCTTAGAGGAAGATGATTTTACCCTGGGTTTTAAGGTCAATATGTGAATTCTTCCCCCCGCCATGTTTATTTATTATTTATTTTGACAGAGAGAGAGAGAGCACACACACACAAGCACAAGCAGGGAAGGGGCATACAGAGGGAGAGAGAAGAATCCCAAGGAGGCTCCACACTGTCAGCCCAGAACCCAGGGCAGGGCTCAAATCCACGAACCATGAGATCATGACCGAGCTGAAATCAAGAGTTGGATGCCCAACTGACTGAGTCACCCTGGTGCTCCCAAGGCATTTTTAATCCTGAGGAAGCCAAAGACCAGGTCTCGTTGGAGAGATGAGATGGCTCCGTGGAAGAGAACATGAACAGGGAAGAGTTCGTGGCAGTGAGTTTGCCCAGTGTCCATGAAACTGAGGTTTTAGTAGGAAGGAAGGAAGGAATTCCCTTGAGCTGGCTTGGTACATGTCCGGGGTGGTGGCCAGGCCTGTAGGAGAACTTGGATTCTGTAGCAAACAATGGATGCAGAAGAATCTTCCAGGCAAGGGAAGTGGGCTGCACAAGAGTTGGGTGTGGAAGTGAGAGGTGCTGCTGACCACAAAGTCCTGTTGCCCTAGGAATGAAGGTCAGGCTCCAGCATTTGGACTTGGCCAGGGCTTTTCACACTCCCTGTCTTGGATCCCTAGGAGTCCAAGGAAGTGCCTCTGTGTGCAGATGGGGAAGGCAAGCTACCAGGAAGGACCTTGGGTCCTTCACCCTGAAGGTTTAGTTTCAGATTTCATTTGGAGAAGGGATTTTGCCGCTCCTAAGAAAGCTTGTCAGCCCTGTCATCAGTGGGAAGGCAGGGTTTGAAGGGTTTCATCTGCAAGAATTTGCCGAACTGTGTATGCATGAGGCTGTCCGAGTCCTCTCCCTCTGTACCTTCCCACGTCAGTCACTCTGATCAATCAGTCCTGTTGTTTTTACTACCCGGGGGTCTCGAATCTGGCCCTCACCTCTGCATTTAGTCTGCCTTCCTGGTTTATGGATGTAGCTTCTCATCCTGTGTCCCTTCTCCACGCTGCTGCAGATGTTTTTCTGTAATAAATGAGATTGCATCACCTTCCCCTGTTTAAAATTCTTCAGTGGCTCAGAATAAAGTTTTAATGCTTCTTGCCAGTAGGATCCAGCCCCTGCCTGTCATTAGAGAGCTTCACCTCTGGCCCTTACTTTCATCCACAATGATAAAATGCAGCCACACAGATTAGAACTATGTGCAGTTCCTTAAGCTTTTGTGATACTTCTCACCCACACCACCTTTACTTGCTGTTTTCAAGGACTCCCCTCCTGGAGTCCTTCTCTGACCTCCCCTCTGAGCCAGGACCCCCCCCCCACCCCACCCCCCCCACCCCACCCCCCACCCCATGTTCTGTAGGGCTCTGTGCAGTCCTCTGTGACCAGTCAATCACACTGAACTCCGATTGTCTTCCTTCCTCAATAGATCCTAAGTTCCTTGAGGGAAGGGACTGGGTCTTCATCATTGTATCCCGCAAACTAAGGACACAGGGCTCTAATAAATGGCTGTGAATAACCGACTGGTAGACTGGTATAGAGACATTCAAAAGACCTCTTCCCTCAAGACTTCCATTCAGTGGAAACATGGAATTGTGTGCACAGAAAAGGAGAAGTAAAAAGATGCATACAATACTAACCTTGAGCAAGGTTGCAGCATCGGAGTGGAAACAGATTCTCTGTGTTCTTAGTGTGAGGGGTAGAGGGTGTACTGTTAACAGTCCAAGGGATGTGTGAAACTTAAGAGGTAGGATATTGAAATAGACAAGCTTGGAAAGAAAGGGGCTGTGAATCAGCAGAGCAGGGCAAGAAAGCGAGTGAATCAGGCTGCCTGGGCTAATGGGAGATGTGGTGTCCTGAGTGGAGGTGCCAGCCATGAATATTCAAATGCATCTTTCCTGGGTTTGGGGAAGTGTCTGAAAATCATCTTAAAATTTAGGGTTCAAATTAATACAACGTGGGCGACCCTTGAAAATAAGTTAAAGAAGCTAGTCACAGGGACCACATACTTGAGGATTCCATTTATAGGAAATGTTCAGAGTAGGCAAATCTATAAAGACAGAAAGTAGACTAGTGGTTACCAGGGGCTTCAAGGAGAGAGAAATTTGGAGTAGCCGCTAATGGGTATGGAGTTTCTTTTTGGGTTGATGAAAATGTTCTAAAGTTGATTGTGATGATGGTTACTCTCTAAATTTATTTAAAAACCACTGAATTGGGGGCGTCTAGGTGGCTCAGTTGAGCATCCAACTCTTGATTTCAGCTCAGGTCGTGATCCCAGCCACTGAGCATGGAGCCTGCTTGGGATTTTCTCTCTCTCTCTCTCTTTCTCTCTCTCTCTCTCTCTCCCTCTCCCTCTCCCTCTCCCTCTCCCTCTCCCTCTCCCTCTCCCTCTCCCTCTCTGCTCCTCTCCCCCACTCGAACTGTCTCTCTAAATAATAAGAAGAATAACGACAACAACAACTATTGAATTGTGTACTTTCAACAGGTGCATTGTATGGTATGTGAATTGTATCTCTATAGGGCTGTTACATAATGACAACAACAATATGGGTAGAGGATAAGATGGGTAGATGTTCTGCTCTAGGTTTGTACTTAAAATTTCTCCGTTCGTAGCAGCCAGTACTCATTCAAAGGTCGGTCCTTTGAGAAGAGATCTGTCTGCCAAAGATTCTTCACTGCCTGATTTCTCTGCTGTCTCACGCACCCTGGGACTGCTCCATCGTTCAGCCATGGAACAAGCAGGGGCCGGCAGAGACAGCGACAGCGTTAGAGCCTCAGTGACTCTGAGAGAACATCTACATCTGGGCCGTTCTGAGCAGCAACAGGCAGAACAACAGAGAACACTCTCTTCAGGGGTCTAAAGACCCCGAGTTGAACCATCCCGACCTAAATAACTGCTGAATGAATCGCTTCCGTGGGTGTCCTCAGCCTCAAAGAAGCAGTAGATTTTCTTCCTCAGCCCCAGGTTTCTGAACTCATGCCATTGTTGGATCTCTGTGCTCCGTGTATTCCTGGGTTGGATTCAGCATCTGAGATGACCTCCGTTTTTGTTTCTGTCTGTCCTTTCCACTTTCAGGAGTCCTTCTCTGAGTCCCACTCTCCCACCTGCCCAAGGCAAGATGAGGGGTTGGCACCAGAACCAGTAGGCTCTCTGCTGCTGGTGCACAGCCCTGTACTGGTGCTGCCACTTTGCTCCTCTGTGTCCTGCGATGCTGCTACACCATAAGGAATTCCAGGGCAGGAACTGCCTCTTCTTCGCCTTCACCTGGCGTGGCCCTTCACGTGTTGTGGGCACCCGGGTGTTTATCGAAGGAGTAAGTGACTTCTTCCTCCTGTGCACGGACTTGGTTAGATGAGGGCAGAGAAGGAAATAAAGTCGCTAGATGCAAGATGAATTCCTGAGGATTGATCACTTGGAGATCTCTCACTGGCTGGAGCCCGTCATTTTTGCTTTTCTTTCTCCTTGTCCAGGTGGCCGTATTGCACACAAGTTTTGTTTCACCTTTGAAGGCTGTAGGATGCTTCTGCCACAAGGGCTGTCTTTGTGGAGTTTGGTGAAATGTTTGTTGTTGGAGGGATTTATATTGTTAGAGCAGATAACTTGGGGAAAAGCAGATTCTCAGACCCCTGGAGTCAACTTGAGGGACTGTGCAAGCAAGTGTATTTTGTATTTAGAGGCGCTTAACCTAGGGTCTGTGGATGGGCTTCTGGAGATCCGCGAACCCCTGAAAATCAGTGCGGAGGTTGTGTGTGTGTGTGTGTGCGCGTGCGCGTGCACGCGTGCACGCATGCACACTGTGGCTAGACTGAATGTGCAGTCGTGTTCGTCAGGTGAGCAAGGTGAGGGGAGCCTCCTCCCAAAAGGTTAAAGATAGCTCTGCAGCCACGTGTTTGTGGCATACCTGCCGTATGACCCAGAGCAAGCCAGGATGACGGCACACCCTTGTCCTCAAGGAGTTTATGGTCCAATAAAAGCAAAACGACTTGGCCCTAAACCACTCAGAGCTGACGAGAGAGAGCTCTTTGAGGGCCGGGAGGTAGAGTTCCCCTACTTAAAGGGTAAGTAGTTGGGAGGTGATTGAGCCTAGCTGGAACAGTGTTCTCGTCACAGCACCGGGACAGGAGAGACCCCGTAGCTTCCCAGGGATTCCGTGTGCCCTGCTGGCCAAAGAGGGTAGATATAGTCCACCCCCAGCTTTACTGTGTGCCTGTCCCCTCCCACTGGGTCCTTCCCAAGTGAGAGTCACTCACTGGTCACGTATGCTCATGACAAACGGCAGTAAAAGTGTTTTTATGCGGTAAGGTGAGCTCCTGGCTTTATTTCCGAGGTGTCGCCTCCATATTGTAGATTGAAAAGAGACGACCATCAGGGGTCCCTGAGTTTTATCCCTCCTCATAGAGACACGGCCTAGCGCACGTCTCTATCTCTTCCTGCGTCTTCACGGTGAACATGAGAAAGCCTCCCAGTGTTCGGGAACGCTTGGATACGTGGTTCACAGTTCTTCAGAACACCCCGGCCCAGTCTTCCCTGGAACTGCCCTCCAGAAAACGCCACCAAACTCATCCATGGAAAATGGCTGCTTAGTGTTTGGAGTAAGTAATACGCGTGTAATTTTCAGCTTCGTAACTGAGAGCAAATTACAGTGTCGCCCTGATGGGAGACAGCAAGACAAAAGGCCAAACTATTACTTGAGCTGATTTCCTCCAGCTGTTGGTGAACTCCCAGGTTGCTTGATCTAATTGGGAAATGCTCTTTATGCCGCACAGAGCCTTGCCCAGAGAGGGGACATCTGTGGGCAGCGTGACAGGTGTGACCCTGAGCGAGTTCTTGAACGTCTAAGGCTCGGTTTCCTGGACTGTAAAATGAAGATGGAAACGGCTCCCTTGCAGGGGAGTCGTGGGTATTACGGCAGATAATGTGGGCCGAGGGCCAGTTTGGAGCTCACATCGCCAGGGCCAGCGCTGTTTCCAGGAGTCTCATTTTGTTCTCATGGCGGCCCTCTGAGATGGGCGTGATTTCCGATTTCTGATAAGGAAAATGAGATTCAGAAAGGGAAGGTAGGAGAGCTGGGATTCTAACCCAGAGCCATTACCCTCTTAGCTGTATTGCCCCCCCCCCCCCCCCCCCTTTGCTAGGAATTTGAAGCCCGGAGAAGATCGTGGCCTGGCAGCTCCCGGAGCAGTGGGGTCAGGCCGGCTGATGTTGGACTCTGCTGCCTGCACCACACACCCTTCTTCCTCTCTAACCGCATCAGAGGTTTTTTATTTTCCTCCTGACATCGGATATGTGAGGTCTTTTCCAGCACCACTTCTCCAGCTCTCGGACACCAACTAGGTGTCCTACAGTTCACTTCCGACGCTGACTCCCCAGGGTTACTTACTGTAGGACTCAGCAGGTTTAAGGACTCAGTCTCGCAAGCCAGTCCTCACTTCAGACGCCATTTGCGAGTATGGAATCCCCGAGTTACCCACGCACACTTCTGTCTGACCTGCCACGAAGTCAGGGGTTCCCTCAACCTCCCCCTAGGTTCAGTAGTTCGGGCGAACGCCTCACAGAACCCTGGACGGTGCCGGACAGACCCTTACGGTTGGTTACGTGGGATGCAACTCCGGAAGAGCTGAACAGAAGAGCTGCTAGGGCATCGTACACGTGCGCTCTCTGAGTGTGCCACCTTCCCGGCACCTTGGCGTGTTCCCCAACACGGCAGCTCTCCCAGCCCTGTCGTGGAGGGGTTTTACGGAGGTGCCGTTAGTTAGGCATAGTTGATTAGGTCGTTGACTGACTGTAATTGGGCTGGATCTCCAACCCCTCTCTTACGGAGGGGGGCTGAAAGTTGTAACCCCTTTAATCAAGACGCGGTCTTTGTGGTCACCAACCCCCACCGCGAAGCTGTCTTGAAGCTGTCTAGCGCCCCGTAAGAGTCACTCATCAAAAACTCAGGTATAGTTAGAAAGGGCTCGTTATGAATAACAAAAGACACTCTTATCTTTAAGGAAATTCCAAGGGTTTTAGGAGCCCTGTGCCAGGAACTGGGGACAAAGACCAACTGTGTATTTCCTGTTATACGACACTGCCCCTGTCCGTCTTCCCACAGAGTGCCTAAGTTTAAGGTCTTGCCGGTGGGCTTCCTCTGCCCCTCTGAGGGCACCAGGGCCGAGGAGACAGGTGTCCTCCAAGGCTGGGAAGGAGAAGCCGGAAGGGAGCAGCCGGAAGAACCCAGCCTGGGCCAGCGTGCCCCTCCGCAGCCCGGGGAGAGCCCTGTGCTCGTGCCGCTTCTTCCCAGGTCACCGTACAAACCTCATACGCTATTAATCTCAAAGTACCACTAATCCCTTTTTAGAAGAGAGGAAACAAGTCCTGGAGTCCTTTGGGCAGAGGCCACTCGCAGCCCGTCGGAATGGAAAGGACCCACGTTCCGGCTCTTTCTTCTGTGCTTCGCACTGCTGAAGCTGTGAGCTTTGCTCATCCGACTGAACAGATTCAGAATTTTACCAAGTTCTTTAACACTTGGGAAACTGCTACCCTAAAAAAGCGTCCATATTTCTATCCACGTGCATCGTAGTCATATTCTAGAGCTATCATGGAGGAGATCTGGTGGAACTGGAGCCGTCAGATCCAGTCGGTTATTTCCCTGCCGTCAGCCCAGGTCTCTGTAGTTCTGTCTTTCAGAGAAGGCAGCTGATTTCAGTGCAGATGCTCCCATCTATCACTGTAACGGTTTAATAGGCGCAGTTACGACTTGGGTACACCAACAGGCTTTATGGAGTAATTGCCATATTTATACTGCTTTGAATTGATGATAAAGTGCTGAAATAGGTGTGTGGTTTCATCTGCTGTGATTTTTATGGGGGTTCTGTGTTCCTTAATCTCCCCACCCCCTGTGATTCTAGGTTCGCTGGCAAGTTGCTGGCCCATAACCTAAATAGTGTGAAAACAAAGGTTTTTCCACTCTTTTTGACTGCCTCTCATGTGCCCCTTTCTCACCACCCTCCTGTTTTCTGGTCACTTGTAAGTTAAACACAGGCACTTGCGTTGTAAAAATGCCCCCATGGGGCACCTGGTGGCTCAGTCAGTTAAGCGCCTGACTCTTGATTTCGGCTCAGGTCATGATCTCATGGGTTCGTGGGATCGGGCCCCACCTCAGGCTGTGTGCTGACAGTGTGGAGCCTGCTTGGGATTCTATCTGTCCCTCCCTCTCTGCCCCTTCCCTGCTCAGGCTCTGAATCTCTCACTCTCAAAATAAACAAACATGTCTAAAAACTGACTTATTTAAAAAAAAAAAATGCTCCCTTGCCATAAAAGCAGGCAGTCGGCCCCACTTTGGCCTCTTCCAGATAAGCAGGGTTCGTGTGGCTTGTGACTCGGCGTTGCTAGCGGATTTCCTCAGGACCCAGTGCCCTGATCTGCACAGCGCGCCCTGGCAGGCCGCCTGGACAGCCCGGCAGCCAGAGAGAAGTAAAGCTTGTTTCACAGAGTAATCCTGCCCTTCCAGCCAAGACAGAAATAGTCTGGGTGGAAGCCCAGATCCCCGAGACTGTTCCGACAGACCTGCCTGGCCTGGCCGTTCCGGTCGTGCCTCCCCTCTCGGCAGCGGTGAGCTCCGTCAGGCAGGCTGCTCCCCCTTAGCGAGCGGCCCGGACACACGCCGCGTTTGCTCCCGCAGTCGGTTCTGCGGGCCGCCCGCAAGAGCCTCTCCGCCCCCGCCTGTGCCCCTGAACTGTTGCCTGAGGGGAGCTCTGTGGCCCTCGCCCTCGCTCTCGGTCCCTGTCTGTCCTTCGTGCCTACGCGTGTGCATGTGGGAAGGGGTGCAGCCCACTGTGGGGGATCCCAGCCAAAGCCAGACTATGGCCCCTCTCTGTAAAAGTGAACAACCAGGGGCGCCTGGGTGGCTCAGTCGGTGAAGCGTCCGACTTGGGCTCGGATCGTGATCTCACGGTTCATGAGTTCGAGCCCCGCGTCGGGCTCTGTGCAGACACGCTCAGTGTCTGGAGCCTGCTTCTGATTCTGTGTCTTCCTCTCTCTCTGCCTTCCCCTGTTCGCGCTGTGTCTCTGTCTCTCTTGAAAATAAAAGAAAACATTTTAAAAATTTAAAAAAAAAAAAAAAAAAAAAAAAAAGGTGAACAACCCAGATCGGAAAGCCACACACAGAGCAGCAGGCGACTAACCCCCGGGAGATGATAAATGAATTTATGAAGTCCCCGTGACCTCTGCAGGGACTAGTGGAGATGGGGAGCGCAGACCCTCACCCGGTGCATAAAGGAAGGTAGGGGTTGGACACAGTTGTTCATGAAACATCTTTTCCATGCTGGCCAGGCCGGAGGCTTTCTCTTTCCCACATTCCACGGGCCGGGAAGGCCTGCCAGTAGCCTGGAGGCCCGAGGCTGTCCGCTTCCTCCGTCTCTTCGACCAGAGAAACTGCACATTCAGTGTCAGGCACTTACTTCTCTTTCCCTCCATTCTGGGCCTAGTTGCTGAATGCCTTCTTCCGGTATGAGCGGCTCTGCCGAGTCCGGGTACCTAGACGGGTAATCAGAAAACCCTCCCTGCTCCCATGGCCTACTGGGGGCCGGCACGCAGCAGATAACCTCTCGGCTGCGCGGGGACTTTCCGGCTCGCCGGTGCCCCGTAAGAACGTGCAGAGCGAGTGGGGTGTGGGGATTGAGCACAGGCTCCGGGGCCAGACTGCCTGGGTTCGAGGGCACCCCTGCCGTTCGTCTGCCGCATGGCTCGGTCTGTCCCGCTGTAGAATGGGCACCATAACAATGGTAGTCTACAGCTCCCGGGTTGTTACGAGGCCTTGCTGAGACGGGGCACGTGAAGTGCTTATCCCTGAGCGTGGCCCGTCGTGGAAGCACCGCGTCAATGGAAGCACTTACCGTAACACGCTTAATTTAGATCTGGGGGTCGGGGGAGTCCTCTCTGAGGGAGCGACGTTTAGCCAGCCAGAAGCAATGGGGGGAAAGGTAGAAGTAACAACCTGCAAGAAGGCCTTGCGGAGGAGGATCCGGTGCTTCCAAGCCAACACGATGGGGGGCTGGGGGGCTGGGGAGCAGGCTGGGCTGTGACGCAGGCCACCCCACGCCACGTGCGGTATTGTGTCCTAGACGCAGAGCGGAAGGATTGCCGGCCGGTGGGGGCTACAACCCCCTTTTCTGCCTGAGGATTATAGGCCTCTCACCTATGAAGAGTGCTCATCTTAGTGAGGAAAGGGAAACCGGGAAAGGAAGGACACCGGGCTGTGATTGGTGACATCTTTGTCCCTTTCATGGTTCATTGGGAATCAGGAACCTGAAAGAAGTTAACCTCTGCCCTCATTAATGCTTGGGAGGAATCTGCCCGTGACCTCAAGGGGCCGCTCTCCTTGGGGGCCTGTTGGAAAGGAAGTTGGCATTATATGCATGGGGCTGGGGCTGGCAGTGACGCACTACCTCTGCGCTGGTTGGAGCTGTGTCTTTGTCGGTAGCGCTTTGTTTAGCCAGTGAGACCCCTCACCGTGGTGGCCCCAGCTCGCCTCAGAGCCACACTGCCGTCACCCCTGTGCCACTGGGCTTGTGCGTGTGCCAACAGAGCCACACCCGGAGCCCGAAGGATGCTCGAATTCTTGGCAGAAGGGTCTCCCAGCTGCTCCCGGCTTGGAACGTTGGTTGCTGCTCTGCTGGGTACGGTTTGCTCAGCTCGACTGTGGGTCGCACTCTCCTCTCCCCTCCATCCCGGGCTGCCCAGAACAGGCAGCATCAGCTCTAGGCTGACCTGAAGTTCACTTTGTCGGCGTGGTTTCTCAAACCCATCTTTCGGGGTCTGCATTTTCTTGAAAATCAGGAGAAAAATACAGGGCCCCTTGTTTGGCTCAGAGCAGAGTCCAGAAGCCCTCTTTCACAGTTAAATGCAGTAAATACATGGGGAGCTTATAAAGGATCAGCCAGATGCTAGAGCCATATGATGCCCCAGACCTGGTGTGATATTTTCATCTCTTTCCCCCAGATCTCTTCTCTCCCTTCCTCCTCAGCCTTGAGATTTATGACATGACTGTGTGTACGTACAATAGAGTTGGAAATTTATAAAGCCACAGTGCCTACTTGTGGGGCTAACACCCGGTCAAGCAGTCATAATAGAGTGTTAGTGGCATTCTGTCATGGGGAGAGAGGAGGTCTGGCATTGCCAGAAACAGATCTTGATTGACGAGGGAATTACCGAGGGAAGACAGCTAACAAAGGGGCGCTGGCGGGGCCAGAGTGACCCTAGTGTTCGATTAATAGAAGAGCCAGAAAATCATTCCGAGCACATCCAAAACAGGAAGGCAACGGGGAGATCTGGCGGGGACTCTTTCGTGTCATCAATAGTAGAACTGCATCGTAGGAATAAAGCAAGGACCCTTCCCATTGGCTGCTTTTTATGTGGCGAGGAGGTGGCATTTTTTCTGTGGCGCTTCCTCCTCACCCTCCAAGTGACAGATGAGAACACGGAGCGGGGTGTGAATGAAGAGATGAATGCGTAGGACTACGCAGGGGATGGAAAGTTCTCAGAGCCCATAGTGGATCGATCTGGCATTGGCAGGATGTAACCTCCATACCACATTCAAGGGAGAAGGGACCGGGGATTAGCGTTGCAGATAGTAGACCCCTTGCACAGTAATCGGAGACAGAGCCTGAGCGAGCTGGTTCAGATCCTGCCCCCACCACTGACCCAGCTTCATGGCTTTGGGCAAATGGCTCAGCCTCACCAAGCCTCCATTTGCTATCTGTAAAATGGGAATAAGACCAATATTTACCTTAAAGAATTAGTGGGCGGATCCACTATGATAATTCTAGTGAAGAGCTGAGAAAACTGCCGGGTACATAGTAAGCCCTCAGCAAAAGTTACCTGTCATCGTTTTCTTACTGCCATTGGCCTTCCAGCGTGCCAGCCATTCGTATTCCCCCCTTGCACGTGTGTAATCTCAGTATTTGCAACGTCTCGACCAGAGTCCTTAATAAACAACCCTGTTTTTGACAAAGTAGCCGAAGCTCCGAGAGGTGAGTGATCTGTCCCCAGTCACCCTGCCAGCTGTGAGGCAGAGCCAGGATCAGAATCACGGTCACTTTGGTGTCGAAGCCCAGGCGTCTTTTAAAATATTTTTCTGCAGACTGGCTGGTTGGGGCTCAGCCCTCAGAACAGGCCCTGCCTCTAGGCGCCACTGCCGTCGAGGCTTGTGAAGGGTGTAGAGCAAGGAGGGGGACAACAGCAGCCGTTAAACTGCTCTTCCTCACAGCAGCAAAGGTGGGCGTGCATCCGTTCCATGGTCAGGTGAGCCGCAGCGAGGGTCAGGATTCGAGCCCGTGTCTCCCGGACAACAAAAGTCAGGTGCCCCTCCACTTGCCGGCTTGCTTTCCACTCAGATCATCCGGGTAATAGCTACTGCCTTAACCCCAAGGTCTCCCGAAAGGCACACCACTAGGCCACGGTGGGGGAGCTGTTCTGTCTGTTGTGCAGAGAAGGAAAGCCAGGGGGCCGGGACCCCATAGCTAGCAGGTCGCTTCTGCTCTTGACCTCCGTGTTCCACCGCCCCTAGCCCTTTCGTCTTCCTCCAAGGTGGGGGTGCTGCGGTGTGACCCTCAGAAGGAAAGACCACGTGTGCTGCTGGCCTGCGGCCCCAACGGAGGGCATCTTCCTCCTCCCCAGAGGTTGGCCCTCTTCAAGACCGTTTAGATTTTATGGTCGAGGGAGTTGCCTTCTCTGCCGAGTTCCCAGCGCCCCTCTGGGCTTGTAATTTAGCCCACCTGTGACTTTTTAGTCTTAGATGCATGGACGAGAAGAGTACTCTGTTAGATGGGTTTTCAGCCCCCAGAAAAGTCAACAAAAGTTATTTCATAGTTAAGGCCTGTCTCGTGTGGGCCACTTAGAGCACCGGCGGCACCAATTAAGTTTTTTCTAAAGGACTGAAGTGCTGAGTTTTTATACCTAAATATAGAACGTGAAAAATAAACAAGTCAGAATTTATCTTAGAAGAGGAATTGATTTGTTGCTAGAAAGGAAACTTGGGAGGAACGGAGTCCTGGTGTGAATGAGCAGAGGCAAAGCCTGACGTGGGCCGACTGCGGAAAGCCTCCTGGCCACGAACGCTGGTGCTGAGAAGTGGTGCTTGGGATCCAAGAACATAAACTCGTTTGGACATTTCAGAAGATCAGACACGTGCCCTGGCAGGAGGTGATTCGCCCCCCTCGGTTTCTAAGCTCCCAGTGTCCCTAGTGCTCCGGGTGCCAGGGAGGAGCCGGGGTCAGCAGCCACTCTGACGGGGAAATCAAGGGTGAAATCTGCTAGTTCTCGGGCCCATGGGGCGTGCCTCCTGGCTGGCATGGGCGGGCCATCTAGCCTTCTTCTTAGGTCATCAGAGGAGTTTTGAGGAAGACCACACCTGAAAGGCTCTGGAAAGGCACTTAACTGCCATGTAGGGGCTTGGTAAATATTCAGCGAAAGAAAGAATAAGGCCCTTTTGCCTTTCTCTTTACTATTTTTTAACATTTTTATGAAAGTCATACATGGCTGTGGGTGTAAAGTTTAATACATTAAAGGCTTGCTCACGTTACGAAAAAGCAGCGGTTTAATACTTTTGAAAATGCTTTGTTTCCAAAGTATCCAGTATTTATTTTGCCTTGTACATATTGCCTCCCAGTTTTATTGAAACGTCGAATTTAGGAGTCTGAGATCTTCAAGGTCTGGGTCATCTTCTACAGTAGCGGTTATCAAAATGGATGGTTCCCCGACCGGCAGCGTCCGCACTGTCCGGAAATGTGCTAGAGATCCACGTTCCGGATCCCGCTCCGGGGTGATGTTGTCGGAATCTCTGCGGCAGAGCCCGGGCGCCTGTATTGCAGCCGGCCTTCCCAGGGGTTCTGACGCGTGCTCAGTTTGCAGAACTGGTGATTTAGAACAGGGTAAAAGAACGCAGACTCTAAAAGTCAGGTGGGGTTGAGGTCACAGCCCAGCAGCTCTCTGACCTTGCCCGTCTTACTTTTACCTCTTAGTCTCTGCATTCCCGACTGTACGATGGGATCGGTAATAATCTCTCTGAAGAGGCTGTTGTTAGAACTAACGTAAAAATGCACAGCAAGCGCTTGGCATCGTGCACCTCACACGTAGTAAGCATCCAGTGGGTGCCTTGGTATTGTTGTTGTTAGCTATCTTCCTAGACCAGGTGTTAATATTTTTAAACAGAAACCCTTGACAAATGGCTGTCCGGTGAAGAGGGAGCTCAGAAGCTCTGGCCCAGGCCAGCGAATGTCAGCTGTAGGTATTAGATTGTTATTTCATATATTGAGAGAACGTTTCCCTTCCTGCAGTTTCCATTCTTAGTCGTAGCCCTGTTCTCCAGAGCAGTTGGACAAGACTGTTCACGTAGCAGTTGTTGAGGTATTTGAAGAGAGTGACCTAGGCCATTCTGAACTTTCCCTTGTTCTGTTCCCAAAAATTAGCTTTAATGGAGAAGATATCTGAAGGGCTTTTTCAGATAGGACTTTTTTAAAAGGAAAGAAAAAGGACTGTAGGTGAGGCCCTGCTTTGCTAGCGGGTCTTTGGAGATTTCTGCGGAGACGCCTCAGAGTTGAGGTTGAAGCTTCTCAAGCAGACTTGCGGGCGTGGAATGGATGTGTCATCGGGGCACCGCTGGCAAGGGCTTTGCTTCCTGCTGGCAGGCCTGAGCCACAGGCGCCCCCCACCCCCCCCCAGGAGTGTTTCTCTGTGGGTCCCGGGAGGCGCAGCCCGGGGAAGCCGGTCCTGCTGTGTCAGGGGCCGTGGTTCTCAGCTGTATCGCTAGCCCTGGGCTCTGTTTCGGTAGCGGCCTTTGTGGTGTTTGCAGTCTGTTCTGAGCTTTTGTTTTTATTTAATTGATGTCTGATTAGTAGCTGTGAAAAATTGTAGTGGCCAAGCAGATGATACCTTTCCTAAATTATGCTGTGGCGTTGTGTAGGGCAGCAGCAGAATTGCTATTTTAAAATGGCATTTCGTAAAATAAACACGTGTCCCGATTACAGGAAATACTAAGTTGATGATGAATTGACGCTGCGGAGCTGGCCTTGCGCTTGTAAATGCCTCCACTCTCGTGATCGTCCATCTAGTGAGGTTTGAGCAGGCCCACGCCTCGGATAGTTTCCAGAGAGCTGATTTGCAGCTTGTTTTCTGCCCTCCGGCGCTGGGGCAGGTGGCCACAAGGAGACAGCGCAGAGGACTTCTCTCCACGCTGGAGGTCAGAGTGGCCAGAAGATGGTGAATGGCCTGAGGCTGTCAGGATCTTCCGCAGTTCCTACGGGGCCTGTCCACACCTGGGGCTCAGACCAGGGCATTGCCACATTCTTGAGGGACTTTTAAGGCCCTGCCATTTGTGCCGTTGTTTCCTGTGTGCTGGAGGGAGCTGATATTCAGATAAAGGGAAGAGTATGTAGAAAGTAGGTTGTATTTTCAGCCTATAGGAGGTGAAGCCTTGTGCCTGCTGACACATAACACAGGGCTTGCCAAAACGTTAAAGTGTGGATGATTGTGTGTGTGTGTGTGTGTGTCTGTGTGTGTGTCTGTGTCTGTGTGTGTGTCTGTGTGTCGTATGTGTGGTTACCTGGGATGTGAAATAGGTAAAAAGTTTAAATATGTCTGAGACGCTTTGGAAAAGTCACTAAGAAGAAAAGAGACCATTGGAAATTTACTAGGTCCATCCCTGACTCTGACCTTTGGGGGTTGACAGCATTAGGGGATGTGCCATCTCAAAAGCGACCCAGAATGGCGAGGACCAATGGACTTCACTCAAGTGTGGCCTATCTTCTGCGGGGAAGACTGTGGTCTGGACCCCAACCTGTTGGATAGATTCCAGACATCTTCCGGAACAGCACTGAGGCAGAAGGGTGACAGAGGCCCTGGACTTGGGCTTCTTATCATCTGTGCAGTTTGGGGCGAGGATTTCACCTTTTAGAATCTTCCTTTTCTCATCTGTGTTGTCACTGTCCAGCAGCTCCTACCATAAGGGCTGGAGGGTTCAGGGGCGTCATCGTTTATTGAGTGAGTGAGTGAGTAGGTGGATGTGGTGGGGAAGCACCCGGCTCAGTGCACAACATAGAGACACTCCAGAAACGTCAGTGCCGAAAGGGAGGCAGTGAGCAAGGTTGCCGAGCGGGGTTCGTCTGGGGCCTCAGGTTTGGAAAGCGTACGTACTTCTCCCTCCCCACAAATGCAGTGAGGGCAGCTCCTTTGTAGCCAGGCATTGCAAGGTAGGGTGTCCTTACGGCTGGCCCGTTAACCCCCTTTTCTCTGGGGTGAAAGGCCTATGTGCAATTAACAGCTTTTAAGCCAGAGAATTGATGACTCTTGCTTCGATGTTCTTTAGAGTTCACCTGCTACTGTTGTGGGGCCCCAGAAATAGGCTGCTGCTTTTATCTTGCCTGATGGGTGCCTCTCCAGAGGCAGTAATTACGGTCATAACTGACATTGAGACACTTGGCTCTCAGGAGCTCACTAATTGACTTCCGGGCCTGGTCCCGTCTCCACTGCCCACACTGCCTTCTGGTGTTGGCTCCGGGGCACATCCTCAGGGCCCCTTCAGCTAGCCAGGGTTGCTCGAAACCGTAGTCTTCAGGAGGGGCCAGGCTTGGTTTAGCCATGAGATCCCACTCTGCTCTTCACTGTGACTTCCTCGTCCTTTAGAACTGTGGTCTCAGGGGCACAGCCGTGGCCTCTCCTTCCCTGAGATGAGGACAGTGGAGGCAGTAGCCAGGGCCTGGACTCCACTTTAACCTGAGCGGTGCTTCCTGTGCCGAGGGGTTGAGAGCTGAAGGGTGGGGTGAGTCAGTCTCTCACCTGATCCTTTGTGTTCTTCTGTATTACTTAACTACATTTTAAGATTTTTTTTCCTTACCTAACGCTGTATATACTAAATCAGTTATAAAAGGATCACAGAGCTAAGTGAAAAAAAAAAAAATTATAAAAGAACAAGAAAGAAATAGAGAGTACCTGCTCTAAAAATAGGAAAAGCTGTTCAAAGGTAAAAACAAAGGGAGACATCCGGGCGCCTGGGTGGCTCAGTCAGTTGAGTGTCGGTTGACTCTTGGTCTCAGTTCAGGTCATGATCTCTCAGTTCGTGAGATAGAGCACCTCATCAGGCTCTCTGAACTGATAGCACAGAGCCTGCCTGGGATTCATTCTCTCTCTCTCTCTCTCTCTCTCTCTCTCTCTCTCTCTCCCCCTCTCTCTCTCCCCCTCTCTCTCTGCTCCTCCACTGCTCGGGCTGTCTCTCTCAAAATAAACAAACTTTTAAAAAAATGTCTAAAGACAAAGGAAGACTGATAAAGAAACAGACTGGTCCTGAAAACCTAAAAATTTTAAATTACATACCTCAAAAAATTCATTATACATATTTAGAAGACACATAACAAAAGGGGAATGTTGTAACATTAACATAGTTCCTTACTATTCAGAGGCCTCTTTCAAGTACACAGTGAGAGGGACCACTCGTAAAAAATGAACAAGAATGACAAGAACAGGGGCGCCTGGGTGGCTCAGTCGGTTAAGTGTCCAACTTTGGCTCAGGTCATGATCTCACAGTTTGTGGGTTCGAGCCCCACGTCGGGCTCTGTTTTGACAGCTCAGAGCCCGGAGCCTGTTTCGGATTCTGTCTCTCCCTCTCTCTCTCTGCCCTTCCCCTGCTCATGCTGTCATGCCCAATCTCTCCCCTCCTCCCCCCCTCTCTCTCTCCCCCACCTCTCAAAAATAAATAAACATTTTTTAAAAATTAGGGACACTTGGGTGGCTCAGTCGGTTGAGCTTCCGACTTCAGCTCAGGTCATGATCTCACAGTTTATGAGTTCGAGCCCTGTGTCGGGCTCTGTGCTGACAGCTTAGAGCCTGGAGCATTCTTTGGATTCTGTGTCTCCTTCTCTCTCTGCTCGCGCGCACGCTCTGTCTCTCTCTCTCTCTCTCTCTCAAAGATAAATATTAAAAAAATGTTTTTTAATAAAAAAAAAGAATGACAAGAACATGAATAGGAAATTCACAAAGTAAGAAACACACATTGCCAAGAATCTGTTAAACTTACTAGCTTTCCAGAAAACAGAAGAAACATAATTGTGGGGTATTTAAACAGAAAAAAAAAACTCAGGAAAAACTAAATGATTAACAATAGGACTGTTTTTAAAGTTACTGTATACTTTGATGTCTTTAAAAGCATGTTGTAAAGAATAGTTAATGATTAGAATAAGCTCACAACATAACTTTGTAAGTGAGAAGGTCAGGTTAAAACACAGCATTATCTCCCATTTAAAAAAAAAATTTAAAATTAAAACTCAAGGGGCACCTGGCTGGCTCAGTCGGTAGAATAAGGAACTCTTATTCTCGGGGTTGTGAGTTCAAGCGCCACGTTGGGCAAGGAGCCTACTTTAAAAGAAAATTAAGGGGGTGCCTGGGTGGCTCAGTTGGTTAAGCGTCCGACTTTGGCTCAGGTCCTGATCTCACAGTCTGTGAGTTCGAGCTCCACGTCAGGCTCTGTGCTGACGGCTCAGAGCCTGGAGCCTGTTTCAGCTTCTGTGTCTCCCTCTCTCTTTGACCTTCCCCCGTTCATGCTCTGTCTCAAAAATAAATAAACGTTAAAAAAATTAAAAAAATAAAATAAAAAGAAAAAGAAAAGAAAATTAAGGGGCACCTGGGTGGCTCAGTCGTTTGAGCACCCAACTTCGGCTCAGGTCACGATCTCACAGTTCGTGAGTTTGAGTCCCACATCTGGCTCGCTGCTGTCAGTGCAGAGCCTGCCTTGGCTCCTCTGTCCCCCTCTTTCTGCCCCTCCCCTGCTCGTGCTCTCCCAAAAATAAATATTTTTAAAAGTTTTTAATTAGGGGCGTCTGGGTGTCTCAGTCGGTTGAGCGTCCGACTTCGGCTCAGGTCATGATCTTGCGGTCTGTGGGTTCGAGCCCCGCGTCGGGCTCTGTGCTGACAGCTTGGAGCCTGGAGCCTGCTTCCCATCCTGTGTCTCCCTCTCTGTCTGACCCTGCCCTGTTCATGCTCTGTCTCTCTTTGTCTCGAAAGTAAATAAACACTAAAAAAAATTGTTTTGAAGTTTTTAATTAAAGTACAAGAATATACATCAAAATGTGGACAAAAATTATCTTTAGCTGAGGCATTTCTCTATTATTTTAATTTTTACAAAAAATATTTTTAAATATTGAAGTAAAAACGAAAATGGGGGAAGTGGGTTGAAGCATCTAGGAAAGTCTGTGCTTCGCCCTCTTCCTCCCCCGTGTGGGCTCCTCACGGAATCGCCCCGTCTTTGCTCAAGTCCAGTCCTGCTCATTCTCTGCACTCCCTGCTCCTAAGATACCTGTTTGTTTCTCCTCAGGACTGAGCACAGAAGGGATCTACCGGGTCAGCGGGAATAAGTCGGAGATGGAGAGTCTGCAGAGACAGTTTGATCAAGGTGAGGCCACAGCCTGGCTGAGCATCGGAGGCTCGAGCCGGTCAGGGCGGACGGGACGGCCAAATTGCCGGGGTGTCCTGCCGCGCACAGCCCCGGAGCCAAGAGGTGCTGGCTCTTGGTGACTGGTGGCTGAGAAAGAGAAAGCATTTGGCCCCAGTTAGCCTTCCCTCCGAGGTCACACTGCCACTCGGAGGGGAGGGGAACGAGCCCTGCCGCCAGACGGAAGCATTCCCCGCGCCGAACCCGAGTCAGCCCGCTGCTCCCCCGTGTCACCTTCCACTGACCGTATTCCAGGTCACCTCTCGAGGTGCCTTGCTTCTCTCACCCTGGGAAGGGCAACGTGTGCCTCCGTCACCTCTCAAGGGCCTTGCTTCCCTTGCCCTGGGCCCCCGGGGCGTAATTGCAGGCACATAATCTGAAGTTGGGTTGCAGCAATAGTCCCGTTTTGCCAACCCCAGGAATACCCTCAGCTATGACTCCCCTCCTCGCAGAGTCCCTGCACGAGAGAGACAAAGCGAGGGAACGTTTATGATCAGCTGAGCGTTGGGACCCAGACTCCCAAAGCTGAAGTCTCATGAGTTAGACTGGCTCTTGGCCGGGACTCCTGTCTCCAAAGCTGGGTCTCAGAGGTCTGAAGCCAGAGAGCTAAACTCTAAGTCTTAGAACTGAGCACACTGTGGGCTGAGAAGTCACACCCACTGGTGCCAGAAGCAAACGAGCCAAAGCAATGAAACTTCTCAGATGTCACCAGCCAGAGAGGAAAGTAAGCTGAGGATCAGAGTAGGGTCCAACCCAGCGTGTGGCTGGGCCTGAGGAGACCAAGCCAGATTCTGAAGCCAGGCAGCCCGTGTGGGCGTGTGGGACAGAGCAGCGGCCAGGGGCAGGCCCCCAACCCCGCCACGGCCAGCCGGTTAGCCAGCAGTGCGGGGAGGGCACGCACTAAGGAATCTTGCAGGATGGGAGGCCTGACGTCAGCACGAGGGTAGAGCCACATACTCCTTACGTACATGTATATATGCAAGAATCTGTTAATGGTTTCTACCGCCCCAAATGGAAATAGCTAGTGTCTAACAGTAGATGATTTCTTGTAAATCGGGAATGTAATAAAGCATTTAAAGAAAAGTGAAGGCACAGAGGTCATTGGTTTCATAAGCTGGGAGGGGCAGAGGGAGAAAGAGGACTCTGCTCACCCTGCCACCTTAAGGAATAAGGATGGAGTTGAGATTATTGGTAACATTCTGTAACCCACCATGAAAAGTGAGCCAACCTTTTAGGAAAGTCCTTTGATTTTCCAAGGGGGTGGGGGGCGGGGGGGTGTAAGGAAAAGGCAGGACAGAAGGAGGGGGTGAAGCTGCTTTATTCAAAGGATGACCTTGGAAGGAGGCATTGGGTGTTCAGCCTCTGTCTGCGAATCTCACAGC
Organism: Panthera onca; assembly: GCF_046562875.1. Lineage (NCBI taxonomy): Eukaryota > Metazoa > Chordata > Mammalia > Carnivora > Felidae > Panthera > Panthera onca. The sequence goes on along the minus strand of NC_138353.1, from coordinate 10,118,552 downwards.
TTTTTTTTTTTTTAGCAGGGAATGCCACCTCCTGTTCAGTCTTTGATAATCCTGAGTCCCTGCCCAGGCTCCAGGCCAGCCCTGGGCAGCATCCCAGGGTCTTCGAGGTTTCTCTGCCTTTCTCCAAGCACTGAGTTTTCCTTTTGCTTCTTTCCAGCTTAGACTGACCTCACTCTCCCAACTTCCTTTCAGACCACAACCTGGATTTGGCAGAGAAAGACTTTACAGTGAATACCGTGGCTGGTGCCATGAAGAGCTTTTTCTCAGAGCTGCCAGACCCCCTGGTCCCGTACAACATGCAGATTGATCTGGTGGAGGCACACAGTGAGTACTGGTAACCCAGCCCGGCTCGTGGGCCCAGGCAGCACTCCAGGCTGACTGTGTTTGTTGAACTAAGGGAGAGGAGCTGAGCATCAGTAGAATGAGTCCTGTGCTCAGGGAACAGACACTCTGGCTCTTAGAGCTGAGGTTGGAAGGATATAAGGACAGGGAACTAACTAAGGATGATGCCGTAGGGGCTTGTAGATCAGCCCCCACCCCTCCCACCCCCCGCCTTTGTAGACCAGAGATGCTTTTCTAAGCATTCTAGCAAAATCGTTGCAGGTTCCCCCAAAACTCCATGACTTACTAGCCTGGTTTTGTAGCAGACTTGGGTCAAATCTGCTCCTATGCTTGTTCAAAGTGTAAGCGTGGTCGACACAATGTTCCCCGACCCTTAGTTTCCCTACAACACTGTCCCCGCTCCTATTTATGAAATATTAGGAGAGACCTCGAGGCAGGGCGGTAAGAGACCTGTTAAAGGGGGCGGGTATTTCTTTTCCCCTCTGCTTGCCCATCCCTCTTACAAGGAAGTTAGCATGTAGTCTGGGGCCAGCCCACCTCTGGGGGGAAAGGGATGGTTCCAGTTGCCCTGACCAGATGATCAATGGCTGGGGGGGTGGCAGGTCAGCACCTCTGGTTTTTTGTTTGTTGTTGTTTTAATTTTTTTAATGTTTATTTATATTTGAGAGAGAGTGAGAGCGAGCAAGCGGGGGAGGGGCAAAGGGAGGGAGACAGAATCCAAAGCAGGCTCCAGGCCCTGAGCACAGAGCCCTACACGGGGCTCCAACTCACAAGCCATGAGATCATGACTTGAATAGAAGCCGGATGCTTAACCGACTGAGCCGCCGGGTGCCCCAGCACCTCTGGTTTTAATGGCGACCTTTGTGAGCCATCCTGCCCGCCCTGCCAGCTGTTTCCACCCTGACCTGCTTCTCTCAGGAGGCATCTGTCCACCCGATTGGGAGCCTTCCCTCCGGGCAGCCTTTCCCGGACTTTGTGTAGTACCACAGCTTCCCACCTTGTGGCACTTTTTACCTTTTTTAGTCAGAGGCATCCTTCCTGCTGTGCAGCTCTGGTGGGCCGGGACCCCCAGAAGGAGCCATCGCTGCGCAGCTGCAGAAGGGAGTGTCTTGGCCGGTGACCATGGAGGTGGGGAAGAGGAAAAGGAGCCACAGGACTTTAGTCTCATCTCATCAGTGCCCAACTCAGAAGAGGGAGTTTCAAGCAAGCATGGTTTACTCACAAGGCTGGTGGTGTAGGCAGAAATTTGGGGGCAGTCGCAAATCAGGGTTTTAAGTCTTAGGTCACAGATTCTTAGTGGCTTCAGGAAATGGACGTGCCGACAAAAGCCCACCCCTGAAATGTGAGGGTGCCCAGGTCAGAACCTGGCTGCTGCCAGAACTGCGGGACCCCTGGGGTCACCTTTCCGTGGTCTACGTACTCCGCGGTGCTGACTTTCACAACCTGGGTGCCACCTTTGCCTTGCTTTATCCTCCTACTCTCGGTGGATTGAAATCTCTCACGGCTCCTGATCTTATCCAAGCCCATCACGGATGGGGCGGGAGCGCATGGTTCTGGGGCTGTCGTAGGGTTGCCGGGCCTTCTTTCCCACCTGCTTTCTCTGGATAGGAGTCCGGGTTTCTCCAAGATGAGTTGGGTGGGGACAGGTGCCAGCTTCTGCTCTGATCCTGCTGTCCAAAGACTCCTCCAGCAGGCTCCAGGCTGGCCCAGATGTGAACCACATAGGAAATCTCTATGTGGAGCCAGCTTTCTCTCCACCTAAGCTTGTCTCTTGGCGGAAGTTGGGGAGAAAAGGTGTGGGCTGGTACTCCCCTCCTGGAGCCGGTCGATTCCTGTCAGCATTTGTCTTGACTTGGCGCCATCTAGAGGCTTGTAGAGTCCTGGCACCCGACAGAATCCCATTGTCTCTGCAGGAACTGCTAACATAGCATCTTTTTGTTTTTGGAGGGGTGGGGGGGGGCAGGAGAGGGAGGTGTTATTGATAGAGAATCAGCTGCCCTTCCTACAGCAGCTTCCCTAGTCTCCACTGCTGAGAAAGGGAGCCCCTTGCTGCGGCAGCCTGGAAAAGGGTGGAGATTTCTGCTTCCTCTTCCCATTGTGTGTTTCCTGTGCCCGAGCCAGTCAGCTGGGGTTCCGTTGTCTTGAACCTGGGGGCAGGAGGGTGGAGAGGATCTCGCTGACATGGCACCTTTCAAGGCCACAGCAGTTGAGTGAAGGTGGGCTGTGTATGTCCTGGGGTGGCTTTAACCAGGGGCACCAAGTAGGCAGTACCAGTGTTAGTGTTAAGGGACATTATGAAACGAAGATTCTCAAGCCCAAAAGTAGCTATTCCCAGCCTGGCTGGGTTTCCATGGCAACATCAACTTGACCAGCTCTTCCCACTTAATACCTAAGAGCTGTTGTGTCTGTGTGTTCAGGGCTTGAGAATGGTTTCAGATTCCATCACAACAAATATCAAGGTCACTATCAAATTGTTTTGTTAGCTGCAGAATTTCACAATATTGAACATTGCTGAAAATGTGTGCACAAATAGAGGTTTTTGTGATTATTTACCATTTATCTTCCTACCACACTCAAGGTGATGTGTGGGTGATTCAGAAATGAGTGACAGTAGCATTCGTCACCCACACTGCTGGGGAGTGGCACGCTGGGGCTTGACCTTCCATGCAGAGACGTCGTCCCTGCCCTGCCAGGGTGCATACGTTAGTTACCTGCCAGACAGAATGAAGCCAGCTGAGCTGGAAGGGTAGAAAATGCAGGGTGGAGGGCTTTGTGGAAGAGATGGCACCTGAGCTGTGGCTTCAGGGAGGACCAGGATTTCAGGAGGCAGAGAAAAGGGCTTTGGGTTCCCTGTTCATCTCACACGCACCTCATCCTGGCCCTCGCCAAATATTGTCATTCGTTCTTGCCCCACGTCTTCCCCTCCTCCTCTTATGACACCGCCAGCCTCACCACCACCTATTTAGAGCCCCTCCGGTCCAGCCAGTCCTGTCCTAGGTCCTTTATGCCAGAGGGACCTAAAGCTAGCTCTGTCTTGGTCCAGAAGTTCTGAGCCTAAGGACCTTTGGCTCCGGGGCCTCATTAGCCCCGTAACTACTTGTAAAGCTCCATTTGTGCAGTTTAGTGTACAGAGAAGACCAGCAGCTTCCATCAGATTGTCAAAGGGATGTGGGACCCAAGTGGTTCAGGGCACTGGCTCCCGTCTTACCATTCCCACTGGGAGACGGGGTGCCTTACAGCTAGAGGTGGTAAACATCCTGGGATCGTGCCTCCTCTTGTCTGTCGAGTTAGCTGCTTAAGGTCACAGGGGTGTTCCTCGCTCACATCCTGGCACGTACCAGGCCCTGTGTGGGACAGGGACAGATGGCAGTAGACAGAGGAGTGTGTAGTCCCTGCCTCGGTCTGGCGGGGTAGGAGGCATGGAACAGGTTACTGCAGGGTCACGCCTCCCGGAGAGAGATACCCGGAATCTTCCATTCCAAGCCCGGCGGAGTGAAATCTTGGCCTTGGACTCGTTTTGTACCTGAGAGAGAGGTAGAGGGTGCATGCTGTACGTGCCTGCATGCTTCACTGAGAGGGTGCTGTGACCTTGAGCCACTTTTTTCCTCTTCTGGTGGTGCAGGTGTGCGAGATGGTCGAAGGCCATCAGATTTTCCTCCAGGCACTGTGTGGGGCGGCAGCAGGTCCAAGCCTAGAGCCTGTCTGATGGCCTGGGGTGACGTGGGCAGCAGGGTGGCACGGCCAAGGCAGGAGCTGTGTGTGGGATCGAGATCCCTGACAGCAATTTGTGTGACCTTGGGCCCGTATTCTTACTTCTCTGAGCCTTAGTTTCTCTGTATACTGTGAGGGGTGTGGCGAGCTAACCTCTAGGCTGTGGCCTCTGGCTGTCCCCTTCTCTTCCTCCCGAGTTCTTAGGGTATGTATTAGTTCTAAATTGGTTCTAAATCGCCTGGTCTGTGTAAAAATTTTGCCTTGGTTCAGCTGGCCTGAAAATGCCTCTTCTGAACCCGTGTTGCCGTCTCCGTCAGCTGAGACCTCATTTCACAAGTATGACGTGTTAGCTGGGGGGGTCCTTGCCCTGTAGAGGGCCCCTCCCCACCCGAGTCGTCCTTCAAAGAGGATCTGAAGCCGGAGAGCGCTGCGGCCTGGCAGAAGGCAGGGGACCCGGAGCAGACGTGGGGGACCGGGAGACGGAGCCTGTGCCCGGCCGCCCTCCCCCCACCGGTCTTACGTCCTTGGCGCTGCCTCTTGGCCTCGCCCCAGCCAGCGCGTAGGGTGAGCCTAGTGCGGTGAGGGCTGCACAGACGGCCGCTCCGAAGCTGCCCCGCTAGCACTCTGGCCTGTGCAGAGGAAGAAATCACTGGTGTCCCGAGCACCAGGAAGAAGATTCGCTTGCTTGAGGGGGGAGGTGAGCGAGATGAAGTCAGAAGGTGGTCAGCAAGATGGGTCGTGTTTTTCGTGAGACAGACAACAGAGGGCCGGGCCCTGCACCGAGAGGCTTCCTGTTGTCTCCTTGACGTCCTTGCTCCTCCCGCCAAACCCTGTGCTCCCCAGCACTCTTGAGCACCTGCACCCTGAAGCTGGCTGGAGAAAGGGAGGGGAAGCATGAGTAGGGGGGACCATCTAGGTCTTCGTTGGGCACCTTGCTGCCGCACCACGTGGCATTCCTGAGAAAGGGGCGTGAGTTACTATCGAGGCAGCCTGATACCCCCACCTCTGCCTCCCCCCCCCCTCCTCCCAAGGAAGACCGAGGGAGCCAGCATCCCTGTGGCACCATGGATGGGAAGGAGAAGACCGGCACCTGTCACTCCAGCCCCGCTTCCTGCCTCTAGTCAGGATGGCAGAGACCCGCTTTTGGGTGAAGGCGCCCTAGGGGTCAAGTGCCTGATGAAAACACACAGCTGCGTTTGTGCTGCACCGGCGCCCAGCAGACACCTGGGCCGGGCTTGCATCTGTAAGGGGGCGCGATCGCTTTTTTATGAAGTGAGATTCTGAGCCCTGCCTGTGCTTCTCAGGTGTCAGGACGATCGCGCATCCTCCCTAGAGCAGTGTACTATTTTTAAGTAAACTTTTTGCTGAAGTTTAACAGTAAAAAGTATTTGAAATTCAAGGCCGGAGACAAAGCGTGCTCTCAAGGTGGAACCCTTAAAATAAATCTTAGGCGCAGAGCAGTGAAGGTGATAGTGACCCCACCCAGTTCGCTCCCTTGGCTTTTCAATCATTTTCTAACAGACAGACGCTATCAAAACACTGTTGTTATCAAGTCCCAATCTTGAGTCCTAAAACTCCCCAGTTTCATGACCGTGAGCCTACCGACAAAAGCTCTGGGTCGCTCCGGCCCTGCCTGTCTCTGTGGCCTCCCTTCCCGCTGCTTCCTGACACTCGGACCGCTTCCAGATGCTTACTGTGTGTGTGCTGTTCCTTTCACAGTATGGCATCACCATCCCCAGCCCCTTTTACAGACAAGGGCCTGACACTCACATGTGTCACTCACCCAAGATCCCACAGCTGGCGGGTGTCAGGGACAGAATTTGTGCCCAAGACCGTGTGGGTTGGGTTTGGCTCTGTCCCACCGCACGGCCCTGGCCCCCTGCCCCTTGCCACCCCCCCCACCGTTCATGCACCACCTGTCCTTCCTCGCCCAGCTCGAGCCAGGCTCCTCCTGTGCTTCCCCAAACCATGACCCTCTAGGGGCAATGCCTACCGCAGAGGTTCTTAACTTGGAGGCCACAGGCTTCCTAAGGAATGTGATGGGTTTGGGCGAGTCCGTGAACTCCAGAGGTCGTAGACAGGGTTGTACATGGCCTATCTGGGGAGAGGTTCTGGAACTCACATCCAGCCCAAAGGAGTCTGTGCCCCCAAACCAGTCGGGAACCATCGTATTTTTTTAGCGATCCCCCCATTCATCCACCCCCATAAGTATGGGATAGCTGTTATCTCTTCCTGGGCCCTACTCTAGTTTTTCTGAGTGCTAGAGATCACCTTCAGTTCTAAGAAGTAGCCACAGGGGGATCTTTCCATGCTCGAAGAAATCTGTCTAGGCTGGCTCTCCTAGCCAAGATAAGCCGGGCGTATTCAGGGAAGGGAGGTGGGATCCCAGGAAACACGATATCCACAGCCAGTCAGTGATGATTGAGTCCCAGCTCTGTCACCTCTCTGGGTATGAGATTCCTTATCCCTCAATAGGGCGACAAGCCCCTTCCTCGTAGGACAGCAAAGACTTGCTGAACCAGGCCTGGTGTGGATAAGCCCTTACTCGAGTTAGCTTGTTTTCACACTCCCACCACATTAGGATTCCATGATGGGCAAAGTGTGGGTGGTGGTGGGGGAAAGGGGTGCATAGGCCCTTTGATGAACTGCATGAGAATTCCCCCACTGTTTCCATCGGCTCCTCCGATAGGGGGATGTGTAGAGGGTCCTTGTGTCTCTAGGGAAAGGACAGAGCCCTGGTCTTGTGACAGACTCCCTCCCTAGACAGTCTGTGGGCGTGGGTGGGTGGCAGTGCTCACCCGTCTGCTCAGGAAGCACGCGGGCTTTCTGCACCGGGATTCCTGTCTCCGGGGGCAACCGGATGAGCGAAGAATGGTGTTCTGTATGGGGAGTCTGTGTGGATCGTTGAGTCTCGGGTGGTGGGGGGGCCAGGAAGCCCTGGGCGCACAGTGCTCCCCTTCAGCAGGGGCCTGGGACCCCGAGGTGGGCCCGGTTGCTGGGTCGGTGCCACCGCCAGGTGTGCCCGCTGTGGGCACAGACTTTTGGGGGGAAGAGTGGGGCTGACCTGGTGTAAGAGCCCTGGGCCACCCCTAGGCGGCCCCCAGCCCACCAGTCTCACCACCCGCCCAGGACTGCCATCTCTCGAGCCCGCAACACCCACCAGCTGTGGCCATGGAAGTCTTTGGTTTTCTCTTTCCTCAGAAATCAATGACCGGGAGCAGAAGTTACATGCCCTTAAGGAAGTACTCAAGAAATTTCCAAAGGAAAACCACGAAGTCTTCAAATACGTCATCTCTCACCTGAACAAGTAGGTGGCCGGGCTTGCCCTCGGGTCTTCCCTCCATCTGAAATGGCTAGTCAGGGGCCGGGCCGGTGAGCAGCAGCGTGACGCAGAGCAAGGCCCTGTCCTCAGCCTGGCAGTGATAGGGCTGCCGTCTCCCTCCTCAGTAGGCCACGTCTGGCTCACCAGGGGCATCCTGGGGTCTCGACTCCTCCTCCCATGTCCGTCCTGCTTCTGTCTGAGAGGCCCGTGTGGCCTCGGGCATGCCCAGGGTCCTCCGTGGTATGTGACAGAACACTGCCAAGGTACGTGTGCTGTGAAGAAGCTCGAACTCGTCGAGTACGTGCAGGAGTGTGGGCAGGAAGCCTGGAACTGTTTCCGGATTTATGTACAGACAGAGTAGGTTGGTTTTCCAGGCAAACCTGTTCTTCTCTCGCCAGAGTGGTGTTTGATGGGGTTCCTACTCCCTCTGCCAGAGCACTGCCAGAGCAGTGTCACGCACTTTGAGGCCCGGGCGATTGTCCCTGAGGCAAGACCTCAGAGTCACTCCTCGGGGGCTGGCCCTGTGGCGACACCGAAGCAGAGGACCAGCCCTAGAGGGTCTCCGACCTCGACTTCCAGGCCAGGCCCGGGAGAGCTGTGCTCGGGCCTTTTCTCTGTTCAGGCTGTAGACGGGCAGGCGGGCAGAGCGGTCTGGGGTGTCAGTGAGCATGAGCACACATGGGACAGGGCAGGGTCCCTGCTGGCAGAGAGCCTCATCTGGGGCCCCCTGCCCTGTGGAGCCCTGACCGTGAGTTTGGTGTCACCCACAGAGTCAGCCACAACAACAAGGTGAATCTCATGACCAGTGAGAACCTCTCCATCTGCTTCTGGCCCACCTTGATGAGACCCGACTTCAGCACCATGGACGCCCTCACGGCCACGCGGACCTACCAGACAATCATCGAGCTCTTCATCCAGCAGTGCCCCTTCTTCTTCCACAATCGGCCCATCAGTGAGCCTCCCGGTGCCACGCCCAGCTCCCCCTCCGCTGTGGCTTCCACCGTCCCCTTCCTCACCTCCACACCTGGCACGAGCCAGCCGTCACCCCCCCAGTCGCCTCCACCCACGCCCCAGTCTCCCATGCAGGCCCTGCTCCCCTCCCAGCTGCAAGCCGAACACACGCTGTGAGCCACCGAGGCCTGGGGCCAAAGGTGACCTTCTCTCTTCCGCGGGGTGGCATGCGGCCTTGAACAAAACCAGGTCCACTGGGGTAGGAGTGGGGAGAGTGTCCCCTCTCCCCTGTTACCTTCTCAAGACCTCAGCGGTAGCACCAGCCCCAGTCCACACCTTGTGCTGGGCCATCAGGCTCCCCGAGCCCAGCGCTGCAGACCCCGGAGCCGGCCGTAGGCAGCAGCCAGAGGGCGCCCTGCTCTCTGACTTGGACCTTCTTGAGGACTGAACTGGCCAGGCAGTGGCCCCCGTGACCCTCTACACGCTCCCTGCTCCCCAGACTGCTTACCCCGCCTGCCCGCGCACAGCGGCCTCAGGGCATTGTTCACCGCTTGGACAGAGCCCCGGCCTCTGCCAGTGGAAGCAGGTTCCGAGATTTGGGCTGCCCCGGGGCGGGGTCGGCGGTCCCTGCAGAAAACAATTCCCGTCCGTTTTGTCCACCTCTTTCCACCTTCCGCGTCTGCACTTCCACCCCCGTCAGGGTGGCGCCTGTCCGGTGGCGGCCTCGGGAATGCGCGGGCCGCGGCTCTGTCAACCCAAGGTACCGTGCTGAGGGTGTACCCCCTGCAGGTCAGAACCGGGGGAGGGCGGCTGTGTGCCCGGACCAAGAGCGTGGGACTCCCCTCCACTTGCGCGCGCCCCCTCCCTCTTCACAGGATCTGGCCTACGTTCCCTTTAAAACAAAGGAACGCTGGAAGAAAAACGGAAAACCCCTCCGATAACTCACGAAAGAAAAAGGAAGAAAATCCAGACCTCGAGACTGAGCTCTCCTCCCACCTCTCGGAAAGGCAAACGGGGGGCGGGTGGCCCTTGCCTTGGTAAAAGCGAAGCAGGGATGCCCAGGGGTGGCTGCCAGGAAAGCTGTTGGGGTCCCACTGATACCCTGTCAGCAGATCCCCTTTTCCCAAGAAGACAGTTTAAGCCCTTGGTGGGAGAGCTTGGGAGACCAGCCTGGATCCTGGTCTGCTTTGGAACACACTACAGTGCTGTGGAAACACTATTCTGTGCGGGTGTGTGTGTGTGTGTGTGTGTGTGTGTGTGTGTGTGTGTGTGTCCCTGTTAGGGTGGCGCTGGGGGCACCTGGGGCTTGGTTTAGTCATCCTCATCCCGGGCCACCGAACACCACCAACCCAGTGCTGAGGGCACTTCATGGGAAGTGGGTGACATACGGGGAAGTGTGGTCCGGGTTCCTGCACAGGTACTGAGGGCCTGGGGGAGCAGAAGTCACAGAAGCAGTCGGAGTCATGAGGAGGGTGCCGGGCCTGCCCGTCACTACAAGCCCCGTGGCTTTCCCGGCCCTTCCTGGGAAATGGCCTTCCCCTCAGCCTCCGTGCCCTTCCCACCTTCCCACCTTCCCACCTTCCCACCTTCCCACCGGGAACCCTTCGAGTGCCCGCCCCTGTCTCTCCAGTGCAGCGGCCGTGCTGAGGCTGCTACAGATACTGGCTGCCCTCCACTCCTCGTGGCTGGGCCGTGGCCTCTGCAGCGGGGGAGCCTGGCACAAAGGTGCCCCGGGCCCAGGTCGTGGGGTTCGGGGCCCTGCGTGCCACACGGCCTCCGGGCCTCTTTGCACTTTAAGAAGCAACGCCTGTGGTGGGTTCCCCGATGCCCTGGGTCCCCTCAGCCGGTGGCCTGACAAAAAGCTGCATCGGTCTGGCCCCAAAAACTTCCTGTTGGCGGGGGGGGCGTCTGCGCTCGCCGACTGCTCCCTCTGGATAAGCTGGATACCTTACTGTTCAGAGTTCTCGTACGGCAACATAAGGTGCTTGGAAAATACTACCCCGCAAGTTTTACCGCCTCTTTTTAACACTAGTCAAAAAGAAACCCAAGGTACATGAATGTTTGACATAAATGCTGGATGAGGGCTCTCTTTCCTGGCCGATCTGCACCTGAGGCTTTAGGCCCCGGTTGGCTTGTGGGTGACTGTGGTGGCAGACCCGTGGCTCTGGCTCTCCAGCTCCCTCCACTCTGAGTCCCGGGCAGGCGAGGAAATGACTCCACAGAATTAATCTCGGCCTTTTTCTAGATCATGCCCACCTGTCCACGCCCCCCCCCCTCCCCAAGGCAGCCCTTCAAGGTATTGGGTGGGCGTGGCCTGGGACCACCTTCCCTCCTGTGGACGGGGACAAAAGTAGCCTGATCCCCACCCACTGCCTGTTTCCTCGGCCGCCCAGTTTGTGCTGGTGCACCAGGCCAGGTGCCCCACGCCACCACCTGCCGCCTCGGCTGTGCACGGGGGACTCCACAAGCCCCCAAGTTCCCCTCATTCTTGAGACTAACAGATGTGTAGATGGTGACTTTTCGGGGGGGGGGGGGGGCGGGGGGCGCGCTGGGAGGAGGAATACTTGCTTTGTGCTCTTGCCCTCCCCCTCCCCTTCCCCAGAGTAGCAGGAGCCGGCCTTCCCCAGGGCAGCCTCTGGGCCGACGGTGCCCCCTGGCAGCCAGCTCAGGGAGCCCCTTCGTGTGCCTGCCCTGTGCCCTGCCGGGGCTTTAAAAGGTGTGGGGGGCGGAGCTGGTGGCCCGTGCCCCACAAGAGCCACAGCGCACAGGAAATGCCAGGGACCGAGCTTCCAGTTTTCTGCTGCTCCAGACCGACTCGGACTAGGGGGTGTTTGTCTTGTCACTCTGGGTTGGCATTGCCACTAGTGGTAGTTCTGGGCCCTGGGCTTCCCCCCTCCGGTCGGGGGTGAGCACCCAGACCAAATGGGCACTTGGGTAGGACCCAGAAGGGCAAGTCTGGGCCCATGTCAGGCCGTGCTGCTTTAGATGGGTCGCTCCCCACCCTTCCGGTGCATGCGGTGCGGTCAGCTCTGAAGTGTTTTCACAAATGATTCTCGTGCAAGGTGCGCCACGGCTCCGGAACCGAGGGCAGGACAGGCATTAATGAGCCTTGGCCGGAATGGGTGAGCAGGTCAGCAGAGGTATGGGACTTGCTTCCCGCCCGACAGCTAAATAGCGGTTTGCCCTGGAGCGCTCTGCCTGGCCCGCGTTTGACATCCACAAGAATGTGGTTGCGGTGATATTCGGTGGAAATGAACAGCCCTTGGTTGTGAGCGGAAGGCTCCTTCTAGAAGGCTCTGACAACTGAGGAAGGGGTCGCGGCGTGGCTTGCGAATTCGCCCCGAATTCTTGGCTGTGTTGTGTTGGGGATCACACACGGCACATTATTCCTGCTCTCTGTTGAGTCGTTCTTCCCGTCACTTGACGTGCTGGAGTGCTGAGAGAGACTCCGTACGGTTTCCTGTGTCTACACCTACCGCCACCCTGCTCTTCCTGCTGCCGGGTGTGATCCTTCCCGCCGAACGTGTTGGTCTTTGCCAGGTGGGCAGAGGGGGACGTCCTAGGAGCAGCGCGCCTCCGCCCCGGGCCCCTGGTCTCGGGAGGGAGGCCTGGAGGGCGTTCCAGCCTCGGCCCTGAAACTTGAAAACCACACTGGGTAGAAGCCCCTCTCCCTCTGTGCCCCCTCCCGCTCCTGCGAGGACAGCCACACTGCCTCGGGGTTCCCGAGAAAGGAGCGGACGCCGGCTCGCTGCCGCCCGCCGAGGGCTCTGCCCACCGTTGCTTCTCCAAGAGAAGGAAGCCCCAGGGCGGCTTTCTGGGGGCCGGGCTCCACATTCCTGTGCGGTGGGCACGGTGTGCCCTGGGGGCCGGGACAGCGGGCGCCACACTCGCTCCCGGGCCCTGCCCACTCGGCGGACGGTGGACGAGGAGCCGCCCTCCTGTTGCTTGGCAGGTTCAAGCCACTCGTTTGCGCTTAGGTGAAAGGACCGACCGAGTCGAGTCCGGGACCGCTGGCCCCGGAGAGGGGGCGGCATGGGGGGAGGGCCGCCGGACTGGCCCCCGAGTGGGGAGGCGGGAGCCACGTCCGCTCGCCGCCCTGGGCCAGCGCCCGCGGCAGTGATGTTCCACTTTCATGTAGTCAAGACAGGGCGTAAGTTATTGTTTGCATAAAAGAGAATCCTGTTCCCTGTGTACATTAAAAAAAAAAAAAAAAAAGCAATGTCTCTGAATTGTATGGGAATAAAACTTGTTTGAAAATTTGGAATAGTGCTGCTGCCAGCTTATTTTTCTGGTACTTGTATTTTCACATGTTAAATGATCTTTATATATGTTGAATTAACAAATATTTTGAGTTTCCTGAGGGAAAAAAAGCATATTAATGGTATTGAAATGTGTTAGTAGTCTGGCCGTGTGCCCAAATTTCTGTTTTGCAGCAAAAGTGGAGAACTGTATGTAAAGAAAGTATAACAATTATTTCTTTGTATTTTAGGGGCTTTAACCAGGACATCATCCTCTAGTTGGTGTTAGGAATGTTTGCTTAATTTCCAGACCCCCTTTTTTTTTTTTTAAAACACGTTGTGGGTTTTTGAGGCTCCAACCCGATTAGTGCATGGTCAGCCGTCAATCAAGGCTGAAGCATCTCTGACTGAGGTGGTTTTGTTTGGTTTTGTTTTTTAAAATCATGTATTTGCTACAAAGTAATGTATTCGTCTCAATGGGAATGGTGTACAAACTGAAAAGGCCTTATGTGATATGTATCATAGTTAATAAATCAATCTTGTAAAAAACCAAACCTGAGAGACATGAAGGCGGCCCCTCCTGCCGGGCCCAGAGCACCTTCCCCCCCTCCCCTGCAGGGCACAAGGGTCCCAGAGCACCTTCCCCCCCCTCCCCTGCAGGGCACAAGGATCCCTGAGCACCTCCCCCCCGCCCCTGCAGGGGACAAGGGTCCCTGAGCACCCCCCTCTCCCCCCTCCCATAGGGGATAAGGGTCCCAGAGCACCTCCCCCATTCCCCCCACAGGGCACAAGAGTCCCTGAGCACCTCCCCCCCCACACAGGGCACAAGGGTCCCAGAGCACCTCCTCCCCTCCCCCTGCAGGGCACAAGGATCCCAGAGCACCTCCCCCCCCCAACCCCCCGCAGGGGACAAGGATCCCTGAGCACCTCCCCCCACACAGGGCACAAGGGTCCCAGAACACCTTCCCCCCCTCCCCTGCAGGGCACAAGGGTCCCAGAGCACCTCCCCCCCGCCCCCTGCAAGGCACAAGGATCCCAGAGCACCTCCCCGCCCCCCCGCCCCTGCAGGGCACAAGGGTCCCAGAGCACCCCCAGGAGAAGACCTTCTTGCTGGGGGTGCTGCTGGGAGTTGACTTCCTGGGCAGCCCTGGAGTGTTAGCCTCTGTTAACCGCCCACGTTCTGGACAGTGCTCCTCCCACAGGAGCCTCAGTCACCCAGATCTGGCTACTCTGCCCCCTCCCCTTCTAGGCTCCCTAGGTCCACTCGCAGCCATGACCTTCCTGTCCCTACTGCCTCCGTTCCAGCACAGGCCCAAAGTCCAGCTCACCTGGCCTCTGACAACAATCCCAAGCCCTAAGTGGCCCCCCTGCCCTCAGTGTTGCCCCTTCTAATCCTTCATTCCCCAAAGTTAATCCAGAAGGAGACCTATGGCAGGAGTGGAAACCAGTCCCCATACAAGCCCCCTCCCCTTCCTGTGCCTGCGGTAGATGTGGCTTGTTGACCACGGCACCCACGGAGCTCGAGCCCAGCAGGCCTTGAGAGGCAGCCGCTGGCGATCAACAGAGCTGGCACTGGAGAGGCCACCTGCTCGCACGGGCTTCTGGCCGGGCTGTCACTCAGATGCTGTGACATCCATGCTGGAGCCCCTCGCACTGGATTCAGCCTGCCTCTCCCACACTCCTCCCAGCAGCTCCCCGGCGTCAGTCAAAATCACGCACGTCCCCGAATGTTGTGGCTGCTTCCCGCACCCAGGTCTTTGCTTGTGCTGTCCCCTTTGCCTGGAACTCCTTCTGTCCACGTGCCCCCACACCTCAGCGATATCCTCACCTGACCCCTCAAAGCTGGTCGCGGTCTAGAAATGCTTCCCTGACCCTTTCACACAGTGACTCTCCCAACGGCTATTATTTGCCTGCTCTGGGAACTTCTGTAACTCCCCGTAAATGCCTGAGCATTTGTCCTCGTTTAAAACAAAATTCTCTACAGTATACAGTTGGCACTCAATGGTGCACTGGCATAAACCTGTCTATAGCTCTCCACGTTCAGGTTGTACCTATGTACTTGCACCTCTCAGCTGCCACCCACCCGACTGGAGGGCTTTGCGGAGCAGGGCCTGTGACTCCCCCCCACATGTCCTCGGAGCTGCCATGAACACGGTGATCCGTTTGGAGATGGCAGTGGTCTCAACCTCGCCCTTGACTTGATTCTCCATCTATTAAGCCGACCTCTCCCATGTGATTCTCCAGCTCTGCTCCCAGCACCGCACTCACCCACCTGCCCGTGACACTGTACTTGGCGACTCCACTGTGGCATACCCACAGCCAAACCCCTGACCCTTTCTCCTAAGCTGTCCATCTCCTACAAGCCAGATACCCTGGAGGCCTCTGCGTGTCCTTCTCCCTTTCCCGTCGACCCGGACCACCTCCACGGTCCGTGGCACCTTCCACATAGCTGTCCGGCCTGGCCACTTTCCTCCACGCCCCCTGCCACCGTCCTGTTTCAATCTCACCTAGGTGTCTGTCCCGGCCCCTTCCCTGGCCTTCCATCCCACCCCCTCCCTTCCACCTCCTCAGGCAGCCAGAGGGAGCTTTCCAAAACAGATCTGGCCCTGCTACTCCTCCCTCGACCCCTTCCAGGGCTCCCCAGATCCCTTAGAGGAGAGCCCCAGCATTTCAGCCTGCCCACCTCTGGGGGGACCTTCCCTTCCCCCTGCGTTCCAGCCTTCAGACTCCCAGGGGACCCGCCCCCCTCAGGCCGTCTGCAGGGCTGCTCCCTCCCGGAACACTGTCCTCCCTTCCTGGCCACCCTTCCTCGCTAACACCCTCCTCCTCAACCACCAACTTGCTCAGCAAAGCCCTCTGTGACCCCAGACCAGGACGCACCCATTTGCTTTCAAGGAAAGACAAGCTCTCGTCTTTAAGAGCATTCTTCTCAGTTTGTTACTCATTCAAATTGTTATTTGCCACTTAACACACTCTTCCTGAGCATCCACTCTGTACTAGGCCCCCGAGACACAACTGGGAACCGACATCTAGTGAAACCCACAGTAAACAGGCAAAGAAATGAATGTGTGCCACAATGTCAATCAAGCACAGATAAGGAGCTAAGGATGTGGATTTGGGGCCGCAGGGATGCTTTTGAGGGTGGTCAGGAGGACCTCTTGGAGGAGGTGACGTTGCAGCAGAGCAAGTGAGTGAGGCACTCGCCTCGGGTACAAAAGGGATACAAAGACTCCGGGATCAAGATAAAAAAAAAAAAAAAAAAAAAAAAAAAAATGTACCCAGGCGGTGTCTTTTTTTTTTTTTTAAGTGAAAAAAAAAAAAAAAAATCGGTGTTCACAATTTTAGATAAAACCGGATCGATAACGGTGTTGAACCATACCGAATGAAGCCTGAGGCCAGCGGAGAAATCCTAAGACGGCCTGGGGTCGGCAGGGAAATGGTGGTGGGTAGACAGGAGCGGGGACGGCCAAGTGGAGAGAGAAGGCCGGACCGGACGACTCCAGAGCTGACACTGATTACCCTCCGCGCCACCCCCACCCCCACTACCCTGCGACACCCAGCAGCCGGGGTCTGTTCCCCAAAAAGCACATCCTAGGCGCTCCCGAGCCCCCGCCGGCGAGTGCGGCGATGCTCCCCGCGGCCACCAGGGGTCAGCAGAGCGCCGCCTGCCCGGCCGAGCAGGACCGCGTGGGAAGCCGGGTTGGTGGCGATCTAAGGAAAGGGAGTCGAGGATTACGGGGACCAGTGGGGACCGGGGTGGAGGCGGGTTCTGAGAAATGGGGCTGGCAGCGGCCCAAGAGCAGACTGAGAAGCACGGGGACGAGCTACTGCTCCTGTTGTTTCTTCCACCCACCCATCCATTTCTTCCTTCAGTCGCATCCAGGCCACACGGGGCTACAAGCTCGTCCCCAGGGCGCTGTCGCGTGGTGAGGCTGGGTTGGATTTGCAGGAGTTCGGGGGAAGGAGAAGAAAGTGGGGACTGGAGAGATCGCTCCATCCCGCCCTCCCCCTTCCCCTCCCCCTCCCCCCCCCCCATGGGATTACAGAGCACACAGTGGATGTAAATGTTAGCAAGGTGAAGAATCCTAACAAAAGCTAATGACACTTACAAGGTATCAGGCCTTGTTTGAGTCTTTTTTTTTTTTTTTTTTTACTCTATCAACTCAGTTTTCCCACAAACTCCAGGACGTTATCATTATGCCCATTTTCCAGATGAGGAAACCGAGGCACAAAAGGGCCAAGTGATTTGTCTGACGTCTCAAGCGAGTGAGAGGGAGCCAAGGTTTGAAGAAGCCCGGCCATCTGACTTCCAAATGACCAGGCTGGCTGTCGGCACAGGGCCCAACGCGGGGCTTGATCCCACGGAACTGTGAGATCGTGACCTGAGCAGAAACCAAGAGTCAGACGCTTCACTGACTGAGCCGCCCCGGCGTCCCTCCTCCTCTGTCTCTTACGAGGACACTGGTCACTGAGGTTAGGGCCCACCCAGACGATCCAGGATGATCTCCCCTCGAGATCCTTAATTTAATTACATCTGCAAAGACCCTTTTACCAATAAGGTCAAATAAGATCACTTTCGTAAAGTCTCCAGGGTTAAGACATGGACATATCTTTCTGGGGGGAGGGGGGCCACGACTCAACCCCCCTTCAACTCTTCTCCATATTATTATTATTATTATTGCTGCCACTGGTATAATTCTTACTACCTTGAAGGGCCGTTCAGTTCGGGGCTGGAACCAAGTGAGAGACCCCGATGTGGAAAAGTCTGCAGAACACAGAAGGCAGTGACAGTGAGGGGTGGGTGCCTAATAATTGCACAAGCCATCTTATCGTGGCCCCACCGCCCCCCCCTGCTGCCTCCCCAGCGAGTGCGCAGGCTCTTGTCCCCTCTTGGGGGGGGGGGGATCTGCAGCATCGTGGAGAGAAAAGCCCTCCCTCTCTGGAAGGAGCACCCTTGGACCGGAGGAGGCATCCCCACTGGCCGGTGGCCTTGCCTAGTGTCCCTCAGGGGCAGAGGACGAGCCCAGCGCGATGCTGACTGTCCCTCTGTGCGCCCTGCTGTGACAAGCCTCCGGCTCTGTTCCATCGAGGTTCGTTTTCTTTCTGCACCTGTGGACAGGTGGCAGGTGGCAGGGTAACCCTCGCCATCCTCTTTGAGATTAGAGTTCCTCCCTGACACCTTGGGTGGCCTGAAGGAGACAACATGGGGCCGGGAGATGGGAGCCACAGCGGGGTGAGGCAGAAAGCATCCGGGAGGACAGTCAAGTGTCAAGCTGGGTGATATTTAGATGTGGGGCCGTTTATGGAGTGGGTGGGGGGGTGTTTTCTCTCACCCCCAACTTCTTCTTGCTAATAATTGTCAGCACTTGACCAGCCGACGTGACATCGTGTATGCGCGTGTGCCCTCACCGTCTCTTCTGTCCTCTAGCGCTTAGCTCCGTCTGACGGGTTTTTCTTGTTTTGTCTGTTGTCCGACACCCCCACTAAGACGGGCGCTCAGGTGACAGGAACCTCTGCCTGTCCCTTCCCTGCTGGATCCCTAGAGCGTCCGGTATACCGTCGGTACTCAATAAATGTTTCTGGCTAGACGGATCAAAAACAAAAGCGTGACAACTCTGGGGCCAAACTGGGCTGCCCAGGTGTCATCCATGGATGACCCCTCGTCATCCATTTAATGGGCTTTATAATATATATGTTTTAATATTTATTCATTTTTGAGAGAGAGCGCGGGGGGAGGGGGGAGACACAGAATCCCAAACAGGCTCTAGAATCTGAGCTGTCAGCACACAGCCCAACTCGCGGCTCGAACCCACGAACGGTGAGACCATGACCTGAGCCGAAGTCGGCCGCTTAACCGACTGAGCCAGCCAGGCGCCCCTAAAATATTTTCACTCTTAGAACTGAACACGACATCATCCTCTCAAGGAGAACGTTCCTGGGGTGCTGCATCCCACTAGCACCCCAGGGCCAGGGCAGACATCTCCCTGATGACCTAGGTCTCCCAATCCTTGGCCTTGGACAAGGCCTGGCTCTAAGGCCCCTCTGGGTACATGTTGGCGCACTGAGGACCCAATGCAGAAGGGAGGCGGATCAGACAGGAAGTAGGACTTCCTGAGAAGTGAAAGAGGGGGGGGGTCTCCGGAACAAGACGGCTCAGGGGGGTGGAGGGGGGTTTCATCCGCTGCTGGGACGTTGCCCCCTCGCGAGCTCGGACCCAGCACCTGCTCCTCGGGCCGCCCCTGCCCCCCATCTCATTCAGGGCGGCCCTGCCTCCCGGCCTCTCCTGCCCACACCCCTGCGTCCGCGTGGCTCCTCCCCCCTCGCACCGGGTCTCCGGCAGGGCCCGCTGTCACCTCCTGTCTGGACTTCTCCAGTCTCTTCTTCAGCTGCCCCCCCCCCCACCCCGCTTCTGCTCTCGCTCATGACATTTCTTTTCCCACTCAGCAGCCAAGATGTCTTTAGAAATGAGGAATTCGACCAGGCCCCGCCCCTGCCCCCCCCCATCACTTCTCATCTCCGTGGAGACAACACCAAACCCCTCCCCCGAAGCCCCTGCCCATTGAATCCCCCCCCCACCCCGCCCCTTGTGCCTGCCTCCCCCCAGTCCCGCAGGGACCTTCTCTGTCTGGGTCACCGACGTCTCCCAGCCCCTAGCACATACTAGGTACTCCCCCATTTTTTAGGATCGAGCAGTTTGTTCATGTTTGTTCATATGTTCTCATTAAATGCATACGTGGTCCAAAAAAGTAATTAAAATAATCCCGAAGGCTGTACGACGCAGAATAAATCTCCCCTTGCCGACCAGGTTGCCTGAAAAAAAGAACCCGTTTCCTGAAATCTCACTAAATCTGGAGACGATCCACTTTTTTTTTTTTTTGGAAGTCCGTCCACACCCAAAGAAAGATGGCTTGTTACCTCTTTGCTTATTTATGTTTTTATGAGACAGAGGGGGCGCAAGTGTGCCAGGGGCAGAGAGAGAGAGAGAGAGAGAGAGAGAGAGAGAGAGAGAGAGAGAAAGTACTCGCCTAAAGCAGAGCCGGGCTCAGGCTCGCCTGACGTGGGGCGCGAACTCACGAACCGTGAGACCATGACCTGAGCGGGAAATCAAGAGTCAGTCGCTTCGCCAACTGAGCCGGCCCGGCGCCCCCCGCTTGACCCTGTTGAAATGGTTTTCAGCTCGCTGGCATTGTGGGACCAGCGTTTCCTATGTCTTATCGTAAATTACATCCTACAAACAAAAGATCCCACGAAACACCTCTGCCTGGTTGTTTGTAGGGATAATAACTAAGCGGCTATCGGGGGGCCCACCCCCTGGTCCCCCGACCCTCCCCGGCCAACCACATCCTCTCCCTCTGGAGTCGTTGGAGACTCAACGACCTCACCACGTTCGTCCTTCTCTCTTTCCCTAAGTTTGTGTGTGTATTTCTTTATTTAATTTTTTTTAATGTTTATTTTTAAGAGAGAGAGAGAGTCAGAGCACAAGCCGGGGAGGAGCAGAGAGAGAGGTGGGGGGAGTCACAGATACCAAAGCAGGCTCCAGGCTCGGAGCTGTCGGCACAGAGCCCGACGCGGGGCTCGAACTCACAAGCCGAGAGATCATGACCTGAGCAGAGGTCCGCCGCTTAACCGGCTGAGCCACCCAGGTGCCCCAGAATGAGAATGCTTTTTAAGTTTGTTTATTTATTTTGAGCGGCGGGGAGGGGCAGAGAGAGAGGAAAGAGAATCCCAAGCCCACCCTGTGCTGTCCATGCAGAGTCTGATGCAGGGCTTGAACTCATGAACCACAACACAAGATAGGACCGGAGCCAAAGTCAAGAGTTGGGTGCTCAACCAGCTGAGCCACCCAGGCACCCCGGAAGAATAAGGATGTTTAAGTAGAAGTCACTGGAACACACACACACACACACCCCACTCTCAGTGCGCACCAAAATCCTTGTTCCTCTCCTTGATTTCCCCCCGGTGACAGGGAGCTCACTATCTACCAAGGGGACATGCTATTTTTCCCCATTTCTCCCTTCCCCCTCAGGCCCCAGGTGCTAACTGCTCCCTGCTCTGCCGGCCCTGGGTGCCGCACCAGCCCTCCTGGATGTCCCCAAACCTTGGTCAAGAGCCCTTGGCGAAAAGCTCAGTTCCCAGCTGGAGGGCCCCCGCCAGCTACACACCCCAGCCCAGACCCTCTCGGTGTTTCTTCCCACCCCTGGCTTCGGAGCTGCAGAAGAATGCGGCTAACCACAGGGCAGCCCACCCATTTCACAGACGGGAAACTGAGACCCCTAGTGGTGTGCATACGAGTCTCCCGGCGACTCTGTGAGGAGTGTGGAGGTAAAGGATTTGGGGTACCTCCTTAGGAAAGACCAAAGAGCTTTCTTTTTGCTTTAGCAGCCACACCAGACAGTAAAACTGAGAATCTTTTTTTTTTTTTTTAAAGGCAACATTCATTTTTAAACAGCAGTAATAAATCTATTACAGGTTAACATTAATAACGTTTTTAAAATGTATGTTCCCATACAAAACATGTTAGCGAGAAGAATGTCATTATCTCACACTTTTGCAGAGTTCTGTCAAGTCCGGCATTACGGAAGACAGCCGGACCCTCAAGGCCGCTCCTGCGTGGAGCCTATCGCGATATCACATGCCATGCAGCTTCTGGAAAACTCCACCGGGCACCAGTGCCAGAACGAAGCGAAAAAGGCAGAAAAACATCTCGGTATGCAAATCTGACCTAGAGATGGTCTCAGGAACCAGTCGCCAGGTGACGCTTTGAGAACCTCCGGATGAACTTCTGTAACGCTTCCCGCCACGCTATGAGGGTGTGGACTAGATGGAAATTTACCTCGTTTTACAAAGAAAAAAACGGGGGCCCAGAGAGGTGAAGCTCCTTGCCCAGTGTCACACAGCAGTAAGTGGCAGACCTGGGGTTTGAACCTGAGCAATCAGGCCCTTAACCTTGACAAGATCTGTGTGTACGTAATCATAGATCAATTGCATAGCATGAGTGCTCCTCTCAAGGCCTGTCATGGCACTTCCCCGGGCCACACAGCCGGGAAGTGGTGACAGTGGTGATCGGGAGATAGGAGCCACTGATCTGGGCTTGAATCCCTACCCTGACGCCCTATCAAGTCTCGCTGGGGATAAACGGGAAAATATTATTGGCTGAGAGACCAACATAATCAGGCTGTGTGGTCTCTCTCTGCCTCAGTTTCCCGAGCTGTAAAATGGGTTTAGCAATGGGGCGCCTGGGTGGCGCAGTCGGTTAAGCGTCCGACTTCAGCCAGGTCACGATCTCGCGGTCCGTGAGTTCGAGCCCCGCGTCAGGCTCTGGGCTGATGGCTCGGAGCCTGGAGCCTGTTTCCGATTCTGTGTCTCCCTCTCTCTCTGCCCCTCCCCCGTTCATGCTCTGTCTCTCTCTGTCCCAAAAATAAATAAAAAACGTTGAAAAAAAATTTAAAAAAAAAAATGGGTTTAGCAATAGAGCCCCGCTCAGAACTTTCCTATGGAGAAAAGAATTCGCAGAACGTAAGTGATCCCTGGCTGTTAATTGGTGATCGTGAACAGGTTGAAAAGTGTTCCCATCAGGGAGGCCTGGCTGGCTCAGTTGGTAAAAGCATGTGATTCTTGATCGTGTGGTCGTCACCTTGGGCATAAAGCTTACTTTAAAAACAAAAACAGGGTTCCCACCAGCTAGTGCACAGGACTGTTCGGAGGTGTGTGCCTCAGTGTCTCCATCTGTCCAACAGAGACAGGCCCATGCTCTCTGCGAGGCCCCGCCTGCCTGGCTCTCCTAAGACTCCATTGCATTGGTGGCCTTGGGGTCTCCTAGGAGCGGTTAAGCTCCCGGAGCCCCTCATGCCAGGCCGCTGAAGAGGCTTGGGAGGGACAGAGGTGGGCAAGGCCTGGCTTGGATGCCTGGATCCCCGTTCTCCGTGGGAGGCGCTACAATCCCTGAGTTCTTATTTATGATCTGATAGGAAGCTCGGATGTTGGGGTTCCCGTCCCTGTGATAGGGGGAGGATGTCAGATCCCGGGATCCTGATTTCTGAAGTTCTGCGGATACCTGGGTCCCAGTGCGTGAGAGAGCGTAGGTCCAGACCCCAAAGCCTGGCCTTATGAGATGGGGGGCCCTCGGAGGGCGGGGTCCTCTTCTTATGGGGAAGGGATACTAACATCCTGAAATTCTCTCCTGGGAAAGGAGGGTCTCGAACACCTGGCTTCGCGTCCCTGGCGCGGGTACTGAAGGTTAAGTCTTCCGTCTACAGGGGGCTTGGGTGCACGGTACCCGCCGTGTCCCAGAGGGGCTGCTGGAGCCCGGGGTTCTCTTGGACGACTAAGGTGCCAGCTCCTCCAGGTGGAGTCTGGAGACTCCGGGGTTCCCCTGTCGGGGCAGGGAAGCTCCGACTCCGAGGTTCTCATTCCGGTGGGAGGGGGGCCGGACCCCCGAAGCTGCCGTGGGGGGAGAGGACTCGGACGCCAGGGCAGCTCGGGAGTCCCTGGCTGGGAACCCCCTACCCTGGCAAAGGCCGGAGAGGCTGGCGTTGGGCGGGACCGAAGGGGCGGAGACTAGGTGGGCGGGGCTCCGCAGACGCCGCCCCCGCCTGCCAGCGCGGTCCGCGCGTCTCCAAGTCTGCGAGGCCGCGGTGGGCGCGGAGAACCGAGCGCCACCGCACGCGCGCCCCGCCGAGCCCGGCCTGCCCCGGGGTCTATGGGGCCACCCCTCTGCGCCGCCCGGCCGGCCCCACGCCGCGCCCGGAGCCTGCCCTGCGGCCAGGTAAGGGGGCTGTGGGTCCTGCGGGTCGGGGACGCCTGGAGGCTGGCAGGAGGGGACAGGGAACTCCTGGGTCCTGCAGAAATAGGGGGGCCGGAACTCCAGCGTCCTGGGGGCTAGGGTGTCAGGACGCCCGTATCCTGAGGTTGGGGGAAGGGGCACACGGATGTTTGGGTCCTGGAGAAATAGGGGGCTGGGTACCTGGACACCAAGGTCTAGGGCATCTGGACACCTGGTTGGAGAGGCTTGGGGGCGGCCTGGATCCTGGGGGCAGGGTGGGGGAGGGAATCCTTCATGCCTAGTCCTGGAGGAATGAAGACCTGAGTGAACACGTTCCTGGTTCTGGAGGATCTGGATCCCGGGACACCTGGGCCCCGAGTGTCGGGTCCATCCTGCGGGCGTCCTCTGGCTGATGCTCTGGCCACTGCGTCGGGGGCTGTGGCTCGCACGCCCGGGTCTTCGGAAAGGAAGTTGCGGTTGCGGAGATCTGGCGGCCGGGACAGATGGCCCCACCCCAAGGGGCTTGGGGGGGGGGGTCCCTGGGCCGGGCATGGGGTGGGGTCCCTTGCCCTCTCCCTCCCCCCCTTACCTCCTTAGCCCAGCCTGGGAAATGGGCGCCCCGCAGATGCGAGCGCTCGGACTCGTGGGATGGGCTAGGAGAGCGGATCCCCGGAACAGAGGGCTCCGGGGGCAGGAGCCGGGCGCGCCTGGGCCCCGGCGAGGCGCCTGCCCCCCGCCCGCCCGGCTTGGGCATGCTTGGCACGCAGCGCGCGGGCCGGTCGGATCCGTATGCGCGCCGCGTGCGCCTATTGGTATGCGGGAGCCGGCCCGGCGCGGGCGTGAGGCGGCCGCGCTGGCGGGCGGCGCGGGGGAGGCGGCGGCGGCGGCGGCGGCGGCGGCGGGGCACGTCCTCGCCCCGAGCTTCGCCCGGGGCCGGGCAGGGTGAGAGAGCGGCGGGCTCCGTCCCGGGGCCTCCGGGGAGGAGAAACTGAGGCACCATCCGGCCCCAGCTCCTTGCTGGGACCCCGAGCCCCTCACGGACCTCAGTTTCCCCAGCAGGTCCCCGGGGTACCCCCGCAGGCACCGAGAGCTGCCTTCCCGCGGCAGGAGACGCGGGTCTCGAGGCTGCCCTGAGCCCGCCCCCCCCCCCCCCGCGGAGATGGCGACCCCCTACCCCAGCAGTGGCGGCGGAGGCGAGGTCAAGTGCGGGGGAGGTCGTGGCCGCAGCGTCCCGTGGGACTTTCTGCCTGGGCTAGTGGTCAAGGCCCCGCCCGGACCCTGGTGAGCAAAGCCCCGCCCCCCGGGCCGTGGCCCCGCCCCCAAGGGCGTCCTGGGAGAATTCACACTCGGCTTTCCGCCCCGCCCTCCGGAGCTAGAATTTCTTACCCCGGGAAGCTCAACCTTTGTTGTACAAACAACCCCCACCACGTTCTGTCCCTACCCCCCCTTCCTCAGACTTCATCCCCAACGTTCTCATTTCTCCCCTCTGCCTCCTCCCTCCCCCCGCCCCAGAACTGATTTACACCCCGGGGTTCTGTCCCCACGGCCGGGTGCAGCATCCACACGCGGGTTCCGCCCCCACCTCCAGTGTCGAACCCACTTCCCACGCCCCGACCCCGCTCCGAGGCCCCGAGGGCAGGGCTCCCCCAGGCCGCGGACCCCTTGAGCGCCGGGGGCCCCGCTGACGCCCCCTCCGCGCCGCCCGCCCAGCCTGCAGGCGCAGCGCAAGGAGAAGTCCCGTAACGCGGCGCGCTCGCGGCGCGGAAAGGAGAACCTGGAGTTCTTCGAGCTGGCCAAGCTGCTCCCGCTGCCCGGAGCCATCTCGAGCCAGCTGGACAAGGCGTCCATCGTGCGCCTCAGCGTCACCTACCTCCGCCTGCGCCGCTTCGCCGCCCTCGGGGCGCCGCCCTGGGGACTGCGGGCCGCGGGGCCCCCGGCCGGCCTCGGTGAGTGCGCGTGCGCAGGGGACGGGGGACGGGGGGCGGGGGACGGGGGGGGGGGCGGCAAGTGGGAACGTGAAGGGCCCACCAGCTTTTGCCCAGTCCCTTCTTGGCCGAGAGGGAGCACGAGGTTTGGAATCAACCAGACCCTCTGTGTGTCCCTATCAGGTGGCCTCTAGTCTCCGAGCCTCCGTTTATTCATCTGTTAAATGGGCACACGAGGTAGGGATGAGTTCATGAATTTTGGCCACCAGGGATCAGACCACTAGTAAATGCTATTATTTTTATTAGGGAAGATGAATCATTTTCACAAAGGAGGCCCGCAGCTCCGGGGGCGGGACAGAGGGGGCCCAGCCTGGGCCTCCTATCCACTCATGGGCAAGAAACCCCCTCACTCAGACTTGAGCACAAGGACTCTGGAGTCAGAATTCCCAGTTTGGGAAAGCGGGAGGGAGACAGTATAATGTGGCAGGTAAGACGGAGAGAGCTTCAGAAAGACTCTCCTGGGTCCCTGCCCACCCTCCCCCCCCCCCCCATCCCGGCCACTCCCCGGCGTTGTGACCCTGGGCAGGTCGCCTTACCTCTCTGTGCCTCGTCTGTGAAATGGGAATCCTGATGAAAGTCGGCACACAGACACCCGGAGAGCCGAGAAGGAAGCCAGGTGATGTGTGCCAAGACCCTGGATATATTTGGCACAGCCTGGGCAATGCGTATGTAGCGACCCTTAGTGCCACTGGTTACCTTGCGGAACCTGCAGTTTCTTAAGCACCTACTGTGTGGCCGCTACTGTGCTGAGTCCTCAGGAGCCAGCAGGAAACAAACTTGAGAAAAGTCCTGCCCAGGCTGACATCCCAGTAGCCAAGACCCAATAATGAAATGAACAAAGAAATGCAATCTATCATCTGTAAAAATGCAGAATTAGGTAAAGGACAGATACAGATACACAGATATCGACTTTTATTAGAACTCAATTTTTTTAATGTTTATTTTTGAGAGAGAGGAAGACAGAGTGTGAGTGGGGGAGGAGCAGAGAGGGAGGGAGACACAGAATCCGAAGCAGGCTCCGGGCTCCGAGCGGTCAGCACAGAGCCCGACGCGGGGCTCGAACTCACGGACCGCGAGAAGGTGACCTGAGCCAAAGTCGGACGCTTAACCGACGGAGCCCCCCAGGCGCCTCTAGAATTCAACTTTATTCCTGATGGATGCATAGCAGTGTTATGTTACTGTTATTGCTTGTTTTATGTATTACTGCTTCACTCAACTACAAGACAGTGAATCCTGTAAATCTGAGGTGGCAGGTGACAGCGACCGGGCACCCCAGGCGACGGGGCCCCCCCAGAAGAACGGGTGTCCTTAGGGTGAGGTTGGAGGGGCTCCAGTTCCCCTCCTGCCCCCGGTCCCAGGGGAGGAGGTGGGGGGGGGGGGAGAGAAAATAGCATTGATTAAGCTCGCAATAAATCACCATTTAAATTTAAATAATCCGGCTTCCCAGGCGGTAATTAGGCGAATTGACTGGCGCCCAGAGAATGCGGCATTAGCGCGGCTGATTACTGTCATTACCGCGAACAACATGTGCGCCGGCGGGGGGATAAACATCTTGTCTATTGTCCCGAACGCCGGGAGAGAAAGGAAGGGAGGGGGTGTTGAGATAGTCCCTCCGGCGTCCAGCTCCCCCCACCCCCCCCCCCACCACCTCCCGCTGCCCGGATGGGCACTTGAAGGGGACAGGAGCCCGCTGAGGACACAGCACCGAGGGGGCAGACCGCAGACTCCGTGGAGGCCCCCCTCCTGTACTCCTGGGGAGCACCTCCCTCCCCCTCCCCCCGGCCCGTATGGGACGTACTGCGTGGACTCCCTCCCGGATCCCCCAAAGCAGGCATTTGGAGGCATCTCCTGCCTCCCAGGGGCCCCAACAAGAGGTCAAGCGCCTGTTTCCGTAGTTCACACGGGGAAACTGAGGACAGGGTCTTAGCTAGTCAGAGAGCAAAGCCGTGTGTCTCCCATTCGGTGGCTTCCTCAATAATAATGATAAAAACATACGCCTGTCAGACCATGTTGAGCACTATAGACAAATAACTCGCCAATTTTTTTTTTTTTTTTTTTTTTTTTTAAACTCACTGAACCCCGGGGCGCCTGGGTGGCTCAGTCAGTTAAGCGGCCGACTTCCGCCCAGGTCATGATCTCACAGTGTGTGAGTTCGAGCCCCACGTCGGGCTCTGGGCTGACAGCTCAGAGCCTGGAGCCTGCTTCGAATTCTGTGTCTCCGTCTGTGTCTGCCCCTTCCCTGCTCACGCTCTCTCTCTGTCTCTCTCTCAGAAGTAAAGAAACATTAGAAAAAAGTGTTTTAATAAAAAAATAACAACACTCAATCCTCTCACGAACACTAGGAGGAGAGCGGTGTTGATTCCCATTTTATAGAAGTGGAAAAGTGAGCCCCAGAGAGGGGAAGCCGTTCACCCATCGGTCAAGCCTGGGCCCGGCTGAGATCCAAACTGTTTTCAGAGTGCGCGTCCTCAGCCTCCAGACCTGGCATGGTCATAGGTCTCCGGGGATCTTGCGGGTCTCGGCCTGTCTCTGGGCCTCCCTCTGTGTCTGTAAAACAGCACAACAGATGCGGAAGCCTAGCCCTGGACCTGCACGTCCGGGGAGGGCACAGCCTGGATCTTAGATCAGTGGTCGTCATTCATTCAGCATCATCGAACACTTCTCGGTGCCAGGCCCTGTTCTAGGGACAGGACAAAGTCCCTGACCTCAAGGGTGGGCCTACCAGCCCTTCGTGGTGTGCCCACTGTCCCTCACCTCTCTGATCTCATTTTTCTGCCCCTCTCACCTCTTCAAACCCCCACACAGACTACCACACACACACACACACACAGTGACTATCTCGCTATTCCTCAGAGAAACATGTTCCTACCCCAGGGCCTTTGCACTTGCTGTGCCCTCCCTCAGGAGCTCCCTTCCTTCCAAAAGTCAGCTCTTCAGGGAGTCCTGCCCTGACCACTCTGTTAAAGCTGACAACACCCTTGTCCCCCAGCGCTCTCTTGTCTTCCTTTCCTGCCTTCTTTCTTTCCAAAGCACTCATTGTCTATTGTGTCTCTCCCCCATGACGCCGTGTTCCCCGAGCCTGGGACAGTTCCTGGGGCGCAGTAAGGGCTCCCTAAGTATTTGTTGGGTGGCCATGGAACAGAGTGAGGGGAGGAGGGTTGACATCTTAATTCACAGGTCAGGCCCAGCCTCGCTCTGAGGAAGTGACCTTTGAGCTGAGACTGGAAGGAGGTGAGGAAGCAAGCCGTGAGAGAAGCTGGAAGGAAAGCAGTCTGGACTGCGGGAATATGTGCAAAGGCCCTGAGGCAGGCAGGAATCCGCTTACTGGCTGCAGGGCACAATGAGGCCAAGTAGTCAGAGAGAAGTAAGTAGTTGAGGCAGAGAGTAGACAGCCGGAACCAGGTCCTGCAGGGCCTCGTGGGCTTTGGTGAGGACTTTGGCTGTTAGCCCAAGTGGGACGGGAGCCAGAGGTGGAAGCAGGGAGCCCAGTGAGGACGCGAGTGCAATGGTCCAGGCTCCTGCCTGGTGGGGCAGCTAGACCAGGGCGGGGGCCGTGGGGTGAGGGGTGGTGGGAATCAGGAGAGGGATGTGCTGAAAACAGCCGTGGGTGGGAGAAAGAGATAGGTCAGGGCCAACGGCAAGGAATTACCTGGAAAGGTAGAGGTGCCCCCAAGTTATCCACCGTACCTGGTAAGAATAAGGGCAGGACTCGGGAATTTGGTCCCTACCGTGTGCCTGGCTGTGTGTTGTTCACACGCACGAACCCATTCACGCTCTAGCATGGGACCCGGTTTACAATCGAGGCTGAGGAAGGTGCCCCGTCTGGCCCGCGGGGCCTGCCCCTCCTGGGAGCAGGGTTTCCCTCTCTGGACTTCATCCCCACCACCTGGTCTGGGAATCTCTCTGGGCAATTGAGAATAGGAGGTGATCAGACCCCTGGGAGTCCCCTTCTCCCCTGGGTCCCTCGGTCCCAGCTCTGTGATGACACCTAGGACAGTTTTTCTTCTCCAGCGGGCAGTCAGGCTCCAATAAAAAGCGCAGCGAATGTTTGTTGAGTGAGTGAGTGATGGTTGGGGGTTGGGCGCGAGCAGGGGGCAGATCTGGGAGCAGTAAAGAGCCACCTGCCGAATTTGGGGGACAGAGGAGCTGAGGCATTTGCCTGGAGAGGCCGGAACGCAGAGGAAGGAGTCTGGAGTTGGGTTTGGGGAGGGAGGGGGGGCTGGGGGTAATAGGACGCATCAGTCAGCGAAGGGGACCGACCCCAAAGCTCCCGTCCCAACGGGGGAACAGCAAGCCCTCCCCCTGCGCACCCCCCTCATCCGACGTGCCCATTAATGCTGTTAATTGCAGCCGTTCAGTCTGACCTGGGCTGATCCTGTGAGCGGGAAAATGAAGGAATTAGCAAAAATGACAGGGGAAAATTGCGACAATTAGCAGGCAGCATTGTTCCTGCCTGTCACCCGGCTGGTTCGCGCTGCATCTCGGGGGAGGGGTCCCCATCAGCACCCCCCCCTCCATTTATTGTTCCTGGTGCTCCAGCCAGGGGTGGGAAAAGGGTAGGAACGGCGGGGAGGTGCTCCCGGGAGGAGGCGTGGCTTAGATGTTGGGGGGTGGGGGCTGAGTCCTGATGGGGGCGCCCGGGCGGGGCTTGGCCGCCTGGTGTTTTGAGGGTCTGGAAATAACAATAGCAATGACACTATTAATACTAATCCTGGCTCTGTGTTTGGGAGCACCTGAGGTGTGCCTGGCGGGTGCGGGGCCCTTTCTGTTCCTTATGCTGAGTGCTCAACCAGCCTGTGAGGTCCGCGCTCTTTGCAAATCCACTTGACAGAGGAGGAAACCGAGGCACAGAGAGGTGAAGGGACTGGTCCCAGGGCACACAGCCAGGGAGGGCCTGCCCTGGGGCTGGGCACCAGACCAGGACCCTTAGGCCTGCAGGAGCCAGCCACTTGCCCACCCTCAAGGTCACGGAGTCCCCTGGCTCCCTGATCTGGACATAGAGCCCCTTGGGAGGTGTTTCTCTGCAGGGTCAGGGAGAGGGACCTGCGTGGGAACAGCCTCCATCCACCCCCGCCCCCCAACCCTCTGCCCTCCTCTCTGCTCCAGACTGTGGGGGCTGGGGCGCTCTTTGCCCTTTGTCCCATTTGACATGACCTCCTGTCACTGTCTTTCCCTGTATTTCTCCTGGACATCTCCTTTCTTTTCTCTCCACCTCTTTTTTTTTTTTTTTTAATTTTTTTTTTTATTTTGAGAGAGAGAGAGAGCCAGAGAGAGGGAGACACAGAATCGGAAGCAGGCTCCAGGCTCCGAGCTGAGCTGTCAGCACAGAGCCCGATGCGGGGCTCGAACCCATAAACCGTGAGATCATGACCTGAGCCGAAGTCAGAAGTCAGATGCTTAACCTACTGAGTCACCCAGGCGCGCCAAGATTTTAATTTTTTTAAGTTTATTTATTTTGAGAGAAAGAATGAGCGTGCACATGACTGGGGGAAGGGCAGAGAGAGAAGGAGAGAGAGAATCCTAAGCAGGCTCTGAGCTGTCAGCGCAGAGCCTGATGTAGGGCTCGAACCCGCGACCCATGAGATGAAGCCCTGAGCCGAAGTCAGATGCTTAACCGACTGAGCCACCCAGGTGCCCCTAGTTCCAGAACATTTTCACTGCCTCCTGAAAAAGCCCTGCCCACATCGGCAGACACTCCCATCCCCCCTCCCTCCCGTCAGCCCCTGGGCAACCACTAATCTACTTCCTGTCTCCGTAGATTTGGCCTGTTCCCCGGACAGTTCGTAGAAATGGAATCACACAGTGTGTGGCCTCTTGGGTCTTGAGTAATGTTTTCACTTTTTTTTTTTTTTTCAAGTATGTTCCACACCCCACGTGGGGCTTGAACCCCCGACCCCGAGATCAAATGTCTTGCTCCTCCGACTGAGCCAGCCAGGCGCCCCTGGATTTTTTAGTTTCTTGCGTGTTGTGTATCTGCCTCTGGCCTGGGAGGGGAGAACCAGGCCGCCCCGGTCACCTCGGTGGCCCTAGGACAGGGCCTGCCGCACAGTTGGTGCTCAGGGAGTTTCTGCCTGGATTGGATGGATGGACAAACGGACGGACGGACCCCTGTCTGCATCCTCTGGTGTCTCTCTCTGTCTCTGTGTGTCTCAGCCCACTTCTGCCCCTTCCACCCTTCCCCCCAGCCCAGGTTTCTCCCCGACAGGGCCCGGGGTCCCCAGTACCCCAAGGTGGCTGCGGGACCGGGAAGAGAGCGGGATTTGTAGCCTGGCTCGAATGGGGCCCAACAGGCCCCGGCCTCACCCCTCCCTTTGTCCCCAGCCCCCAGCCACAGGGGCCCCGTGGCGCTGGTCTCCGAAGTCTTCGAGCAGCACCTGGGAGGACACATCTTGCAGGTGAGGCCCCTTCCCTGCCTGCTGCTCATTGCTGCCACCTGGCGGCCACCTCTGGCGAGCAGCACCCTTTTCTCCAGCATCCATCCCAGCGAGGGCCCCCTTTCCGAGGGCCACCCGATCCCCTTCCCCTCCCCACCCCTCGATTAATCCATCCTAGGTGGAGATCCAGCTTTTAGAATCTCTTGCCACTTGCCTGCTGGACAGACAGATGCCCAGCGCTCCTCTCTCCGCCCCCTATTTCTCCCCACTCTAGTCCCTGGATGGCTTCGTGTTTGCCTTGAACCAGGAAGGGAAATTCCTCTACATTTCAGAGACCGTCTCCATTTATCTGGGTCTCTCACAGGTAAGGGGCCCGCAGCGGGCTGCCTGGACTGGCCTGCCCACCATCTCCCTTGCTGGCCCCTGCATGCCCTTCCTCTCTCCTGGCCTCACCATCCCAGCCGGAAAAGTGGGCTGCATCGGTGGTTCCCAAAGTGCACCCCTGGGAACCCCACGTGGCTCCTCCTTACAGGCAACAGGGGGGGGCTATTAAAGTAGCAGGTCAATTCGAAGACGGCAAATTAGCAGAAAGGTCAGTTTCCCCATGAGTGTTTGCCAAATGCGCCATATTTACCAAAACTTGCTTTTTTTTTTTTTTTTTGTTTTTTTCCTCCACAATTGTAAAGAATTACAGCGATTTGCATCGTAAGGGCTTGGGTTTTGCCAACTTTGGAAGATTTTCTGTAGCGTTTTCGTGAACTGGCTTGCTTTTTCTATCTCAGCCAGCTGTTTCTGCCCCAGCTCCTGCAGCACTGAAAGGTAAAAGGCAGGGGAGGGGGCGCCTGGGTGGCTCAGTCGGGTAAGTGTCTGACTTCGGCTCAGGTCATGATCTCACAGTCTGAGTTCAAGTCCCGCGTGGGGCTCTGTGCTGACATCTCAGAGCCTGAAGCCTGCTTTGGAGTCTGTGTCTCCCTCTCTCTTCCCTCTCAAAAATTATATATATATTCTGATATATATATATATATATATATATATATATATATATATCAGAAACGGAAACGGACTCCCAATCCTGGGGGGCCTGGCTCCTTGTGGCCTTCCTACTACCAATACATTCAGTACAAATCACTGTCCTCTGTTATCACTATTACAAAGGTTTTGGCAAATGGTAAATTTAGAAAATTCAATGCTAGGTATTTGGCCTTTGTGAGCACCTTTGCAGTGAGTTGTTGGAGATATGTGGAGGAGGAAGACCCTGGAGGTAGGGGCATGTGGACAAGGGGAAGGGAGGGAGGGAGAAGTGGAGGAAAAGCTGGAAGCTGGTGCAGGGAAGGGTTTAATGAGGAGGAGTTCAGAGGGATGAGGGACAGAGGGGAGCCTGGGACCCCAAGCCCAGGGGCAGTGGGAGCTCTGAGAGGTTTCTGAGAGGAGGCGGGCCATGGTCAGGTGAGGAATTTAGCAAGGGTGTTTGGGGACTGAAGGCCAGAGCACCAGGGAGGACCCTGGGGCAGGAAGACAGCACAGAAAAGTTGGGGGCCTGGACTAGGGGAGGTGAGGAGAGAAGGGGAACTGCTCTGAGAGTTTGGGGTGAATTCAGTGTGAAAGTCTGATTAAAAAGTTATTCTTGTTTTTTTTTTTTAATGTTTATTTATTTTGAGAGAGAAAAAGAGCGAGCAGGGGAGGGGCAGAGAGGAAGGGAGAGAGAAACTTAAGCAGGCTCCTCGCTATCAGTGAAGAACCCGATGTGGGTCTCTAACGCAGGAACCCGTGTGAGATAAGGACCTGAGCCGAAGTCGAGTGGAATGCTTAACCAACTGAGCCACCCAGATGCCTCAAAAAGTTCTAACTCTTTAAAGAGTTCGAGAAACATTCCACTGCTTGCATCCTGATTGCCATTCCTGCGGGGACATCCTGTGATTCATTTCAGGGCACGGTTTTTTGCTGTGAGTGGGTGGGAGTTGGGTAAATGGAGGCTACGACAACCCGGTACACAGCTTCTTAATAGGGTAAGCAGGTGCAGAAAATCCTCAGCGATCGCCGGGTTTGAAGTGGGAAGGCATAAGAAGAGCCTAAAAGTTTGTATTCTTCTTTTTAAAAGGTTAAAAAGCAATCCTCATAAAAACACGAGACTGGCGTGAAGCGCGCCTGCAACCTAGGCGAGCGAGCCGGAGGCCGAAGGCCGGGCGAGTGGCTGCGCGCGCATCTTACCCGCCCTCTGCCGTCCCCTCTTTCGCCGGCAGGTGGAGCTGACGGGTAGCAGCGTCTTCGACTACGTCCATCCCGGGGACCACTCGGAAGTGCTAGAGCAACTGGGGCTCCGGGCCCGGCCTCCCGGGCCCCCCACGCCGCCCTCCGTCCCCTCCTCCTCCTCCTCCTCCTCCTCCTCGTCTTCTTCCTCGCTTGCAGATACTCCTGACATCGGTAATTCCAGGGGCCCCAAAGTCACGCGGCCTCAAGGGTGTAGGGCTCGTTGTTACAAAACCCACTCTCCTTCGAGTTGCGCAAAGTTTTGCAAAATGCACCAGAGTCTGAACCAAGGCAACGCGACTTGGCTCCCGAAAGTTGCCTAAGGCTGCCTGGCTCCCCCAGAGTCGAGCTTTAGAAAGACCCCTCTTGCCACTGCTTGTGGGTGACAGATGGGACCAGGCTTTGGTAATGATAAAGCCCGGGCTTCACGGGCTTTCCCCATGCTGCGCCTTTAACTGCGTGATTGGAATCCTAATCACCACCCCACAAGCCGGGAACTATCAAGCTGTCTTCATTTTGCAGAGGTGGAAACTGAGGCACAGCGCAGAGAGGTTAAGTTAATTGGCCCGGGTCACACAGCTGTACGTGGTTGATCTGGACCGCAGCCCGGGTTTGTCTGGCTCCTGCATCTGTGTTTCTAGTCCTTCCCTGCAGTGGAAAATTCCAGTCCCTGTTAGAGAAGGAGGGTGTTGGGAGATTACCCTGGAAGTTTCTTTTAGCTCTGAGATGCGGGGGGACTAGGAGGTTAACTTTCCCGTCAGGAGGATCTTCTTCTGTTGGGTTTGCTTAACAGCAAAAATATCTGAGCTATCATCAGGGCCTGCACGCTTGGGAGAGATGTTTGTGGGTCCACTGGGGAAGGTGATTAGGTTTGCATCAAAGATTGAGAAACAGGTTCGTCTGGCGGTGAGCAGTTACAAGAATGTATCACGGGATTTATAGACTAATCTGTATTTGTGAGTCTTACTTGTTTCTTATACCAGAGCCCCTGCTCCGGGCTGGGGAGGGCTGGGGACACAGTGATGACAGCATCCCCAGCCCCACCCTCCCCGTGCTCACAGTCCGGGTGTGGGCAGACCGGCCAGTCCCTAGAGAATGATACTCCAAAGTGGTCGGGGCTGGGGTGGGAGACCCCAGAGGGATGGCTGACCCAGCCTGGGGGGGTCAGGGAGGGCTTCCTGGAGGAGGAGCTGTCTACCCTGAGACCTGGAGGCTGAGGCTAGAGATGGTGTCAGCGGGAGGCAGTTCTTGCGGAAGTTTTAGGCCAAGGTGAGGAGCTGAGCTTTCTCCCAAGGGTCCTAGGGAGCCGTGGCAGTTTCAGGGCAGGGAGGGGCCGGGGTCATATCTGAGCTTTAGACGAGACCCGTGCAGCTGTAGCTCAGAGGGGAGGTTAGTCTGCGACTTCAGTGAGGTTGTGTAACCCTCAGGCTGTGGCCTTGACCTTGTCTGGCTAGATGGGCGGGGGGGGGGGGGGGGGGGGGGCGGGGAGGGACGGCCTGTGTGTGTGTGTTTCTCCTTTAGGACCTCCTAACCTTCCTTCACTCTCCACCCCAGAGGCCAGCCCCGCCGAGGTGCCTCACTTCTCCCGGGCCCGGGAGCGTTCCTTCTTCATCCGCATGAAATCTACCCTCACCAAGCGGGGGCTGCACGTCAAGGCCTCGGGGTACAAGGTGAGGGTCAGCTCTCTGGCCCCGGCTGCTGACTCCTGGGTCTCCTCTCCTGCGGGCGACGGGGGGGGGGGGGGCTCCCACATTCCTCCCAGCTCTGTCCTTGTGCCCCGGCACCGGCGGGGTGGTGGCCTCGCCAGGCCTCTCCTCCAAGCCCGCCTGTCGCCCACAGGTCATCCACGTCACCGGGCGCCTTCGGGCCCGCTCCCTGGGCCTGGTGGCTCTGGGCCACACGTTGCCCCCAGCCCCACTGGCTGAGCTGCCACTACACGGACACATGATCGTCTTCCGCCTCAGCCTGGGTCTCACCATCCTTGCTTGTGAGAGCAGGTACCGGGGTCGGGGGGCCGAGGCGGGCGGATGGGGCCACACAGGGGAGCCAGGGCTGCGGGCAGGCGGGGGGGGGGGGGCGCTCTGGGGAGCCAGGGGGACACAAGAGCAGCGAGGGAGGAGGTCCTGGAAGGAGGGGGCCGGGCCGGGGCCTTTGGGGGTGGGGCGGGTTGCGCCCTGCACCACGGGGTGGGGAAAATTAAATCGCGAAATAGCCCCCACGCTCCGAGTGCCTTCGGGGGGCCCGGGGCCACCCCCCAAGGCCCACAGCCACTCCAGGCGGGACGCTGTTATGACACCACCATTGTACCGAGGGTTAAACTGAGGCCCAGAGCGCTCCAGAGCAAGATTTCGGAGCTGGGGCTTCCAGAACCGACCCTGCCTCTTTGCCCCCAACCCTGTTGTCTCAGAGCCCTTCTCACCGCCTCTCTCTGTCGCCCCCTGTGCTCAGAGTCAGCGACCACATGGACCTGGGGCCCTCAGAGCTTGTGGGCCGCAGCTGCTACCAGTTTGTCCACGGCCAGGACGCAGCCAGGATCCGCCAAAGCCACCTGGACCGTGAGAACCCCTGTCTGCCGGCACCCCAGGCCTGAGTCCACAACCCCCCCCCGCCCCGCTGTGCCCCGCACCCCGGGCAACAGCTCACACGTGGGGTGGGAGGAAAGGGGCCGTGGGGTCTCTCGGGCCCACCCTTAAAAATCCAGAAGGCCCCCCAGCCAGGTTAGCCTTCAGTCCTTCTGACTCTGTCTCTCTCCGTCCCCCCCCCCCCATCTCCTCCCTGCCGCCACCCTTTCTGCCCCTGTCTCCCTCTCTCACCCCTGCCTTCCTGTCCACCTGTCTCTCTGCAACTGTCTCACCCCGTCCCTGCGCTGGGCCCAGTGCTGGACAAGGGTCAGGTGATGACCGGTTACTACCGTTGGCTGCAGCGAGCCGGGGGCTTTGTGTGGCTGCAGTCCGTGGCCACCGTGGCCGTGAGCGGGAAGAGCCCCGGGGAGCGCCACGTGCTGTGGGTCAGCTACGTGCTCAGGTGAGGGCTGTCCCCGGCCGGCCTCACCGGGAAGGGGGCTTGGGGTGGAGGCTCTTCAGGGAGGGCTTCTCGAAGAGGACAAGAACCCAGAGGGGCCTGAAAACAGGAAGGGGAAAGGGGACAGTGAGAGGAGAGGCTTGGAGGTGGCGAGACCTTACCTGCAGGGGGGCGGCTTTGAAATGGCCTCAGCCCCGGCAGAGGGTCTGGATTTGATTCTGGGGCACTGGGGAGGGTCACAGTCAAATCTGCTTTGTGGAAAGACCCCTCTGGCTGCCTCGAAATGAGAGTTTTGAGGGACGCACGACAGGGGCTGGGAGCCCAGGGAGGAGGTGGGGGCAAGTCCCGGAAATGCCAGGCAATGCTGGTGGAGGAGGGGAAGAGCCGTCTGCTGCCACCCACATCTCTGGCTTTGCTGGGCCTGGATTTGGGCCCCTAAGAGGAACAGCAGCCTGAAAGGAAGATGCTGGGGACATTTAGTTGGTGGCATCGGGGGCAGGGGGCACAGGCTGCCCGAGTCTGGCCTCAGATGACAGGGCTGTGGGGCTAGAAGCCAGCTTGGAGCCTGGGGGGTCCAGTGATGAGCCCTAAGTACCATGGGGTGGGGGCTCTACCCCACCTGTGTTGTCCCCAGCCAAGCCGAGGGTGGCCAGACCCCTCTGGACGCCTTCCAGCTTCCAGCCAGCGTGGCCTGTGAGGACGTGTCCAGCCCAGAGCCAGAACCCACAGGTGAGCCCCACCTCCCACCCCCCAGCACCCCAGCCCCCGGGGGAAGCTCCCAGGGGCCTCTGGGACCTGCGCTCTCCAGTCCGGAAGCCACCAGCCACGAGTGGTGACTTACGTTCAATTAAAAATGAACGGTTCAGTTTCTTAGTCACACCTGCCACATTTCGAGGGCCCCGTAGCCTCACGTGGCCAGTGGCTAATGCCGTTGGACATCGGGGAAAGTTCTGTTGGACAACACAGGTCTAGACCACAGATGGGAAGACTGAGGGCTGGGGACGCGCACCCACAGTGCCCTTTGAATCTCCCTCTTCCAGAGCCAGAGCCTCCGGTGGAAGGGAAGCAGGCTGCCCCCCTAGACAAGGATGAGCCCCCTCAGACCCGGGGCAAACGCATCAAAGTGGAGCCTGGCCCGGGGGAGACCAAAGACCCGGAGGACAGCGCGGAGGAGGAGCCGTCCAGCCACCCGGCCCTGCCGAGGCCCGAGTTTACTTCCGTCATCCGGGCAGGGGCCCTGAAGCAGGACCTGGTGCGGCCCTGGGGCCTGGGGCCTCCTGGAGACCCCCCACCTTCCCTCCTCCACGCGGGCTTCCTGCCCCCCGTCGTGCGGGGCCTGTGCACGCCCGGCACCATCCGCTACGGCCCTGCGGAGCTGGGTCTCATGTACCCGCACCTGCAGAGGCTGGGCCCGGGGCCCGGCCTCCCCGAGGCCTTCTATCCCACCCTGGGCCTGTCGTACCCGGGGCCCGCGGGCACCAGGGTGCAGCGGAAGGGTGACTGAGGACTGGAGAGCGGCCTCCAGGGCCGGACCCTGAAGGAGGGGCGGGGCCTTGAGGGCGCAGGGGCGGGGCTCACGGCCCCGATGGCCCTCCCTGAGAATTAAACACCTTCTCCCCCTCCGTGGCTCAGTCTCCCGGGGCCTTGGGGCCCCTCGCTCCTTTTCTTTCTCCTTGGTTACCTCCACCTGCTTTTACTGATTCCCGTGCCCGCCCTTCCCGGTCGCAGGAACCGCCACTCAGAATGTGGACAAGGGTCAGGTTTTAATGTCCCGGTCCTCGGGCCGTCCAGCGCCCGGCCATTCCCCGTGGCCCAGCTGTTCACTCCGGTGGCGGCCGGCCGGCTTCGTCGGGGCCTTCGGCGGTGGCGGTCCCATCGTCCTCGGGCACCAGTTCCACATCCAGCTCCAGCTGACCCATGTAGAGACCGACGGCACAAGCCCAGAGCAGGCCCACGGCCAGCACGGCCCCCACGCCCGCCGCTGCGCCCCCCAGCGACAGTTGCATGGGTCCCCGCAGTGCAGCCAGGCCCACCACGTAGGAGGCACCGCCCCACACGACACACAGGCCGCCCAGCAGGAAGAAGCCTGTGCGAGAGGGCAGGAGGCCACGGTCAAGGAGAGGCAGGGCCTGAGCTCCCAGGCTGGCACTGCAGTGGGGTGGATGGAGAAGCCGGGGTGGGGAGGGGGATGGGGGGGTGGGGAGGGGGATGGGGGGGCGGGGCGGGGGTTCTGGGATTCAGATGACTCCGGGGACCGAGGCGGGTCAGGGGACCAAGGTGGAGTTAGAGAATGAGGCAAACTCAAAAGCAGGGTAGGCGTCAAGAGTAGTACAGAGCCAAGGTCAGGGACATGAGGAGGTATCGGTATCCGAGGAGGTGTCCCGGATGGGGAGGTGGGGTTCAGGACCAGAGGCAGAGTGGGGAGCTGGTCTGAGAGCAAAGACAGGGATGGAGTGGCAGGGCCAGTCTGGGGCTGGGCCAGCGTGAAGGGCTAAGACGCGACCCTCACCTTTGTTGGAAAGTCAGATCGGAGGGGACAAGGACCCACAGCCACCCCGTGGGCCACCCACTCAGGTGATCCAGTGGCCACAAAGTAGGGGCGGGTGGATGTAAGGTCAACAGTCACACGTGAAAATGAGGTGGCTTCTGGTGGGGGAGGAAAGAGTGGGTGGCGGTGGGACAGGGCAGGGAAGAATCTACACCCACGGGGGGAGGTTGGGGGTTCTGCCCTCCTCAGTGGGGGAGCAAGTGCCCACACTCCCTGGTTGGGGGGAGAATGGGGGTCTGCACTCACCGTAGGCAGCTTCCCGACCCATGTCACTCTGCATGAAGGAGATGACCCCAATGCCTGATGCCAGGAGGCCATTGCGGAACCAGGAGAGGAAGGCTGGAGGAAGGGGTGAATGGGGAGGGGAAAGAAATCAGCATCAGCCTGTCAGCCCAGACAGTGTTATCCCATTGCACCCCAAATCCCCACCCGGTCCTGACGGCCCTCCACTTAACCTTAACCCCCGCCAAACTGTAGCTTCCATCCATCTGAGCCCTCTCCCCAAACTCTGCAGCACCAAAGATTCAACATAGCCTGCAGAATCTGCAGGAGAAT
Organism: Panthera onca; assembly: GCF_046562875.1. Classification (NCBI taxonomy): domain Eukaryota; kingdom Metazoa; phylum Chordata; class Mammalia; order Carnivora; family Felidae; genus Panthera; species Panthera onca. The sequence continues at coordinate 10,078,496 of NC_138353.1, read as the reverse complement.
CTAGGAACCAAAATTGCTGATCTTATTTAATATTTTTTTTTAACGTTTATTTATTTTTGAGACAGAGAAAGAGCATCAACGGGGGAGGGTCAGAGAGAGAGGGAGACACAGAATCCGAAGCAAGCTCCAGGCTCTGAGCTGTCAGCACAGAGCCGGAGGCGGGGCTCGAACTCACGGCTCGAACTCACAGACCGCGAGATCATGACCTGAGCTGAAGTCGGCCGCTTAACCGCCTGAGCCACCCAGGCGCCCCCAAAATTGCCGACCTTAAATATGAGGACAGGAAGATCCCGAGGGGTCATCCTGGTCAACACCCCTCCTCTCCCCATACGTGTGTGTATCCCCCTCCCGCCTCCCCGCTCTGGGACAAACTTCTGCACTTCAGGCCTCTCTCCAGCCTCCCCCTTCAGGGAGCCTCAAACGCCAATCATCTGCTACCGCGTGTGAACTTCCTTGCTGTTATTCACATCCATTCAAATCCCCTGTGTGGCGCTAACCGGCTGGTCCGGGTTACAAACCCCACACCCACTCCCCATCCACTATCGACACGTGAGGCCCCTCCCCCTGCAGCCTGGATCACCTGGCCCTCCAATCAGCCCAGAGCTTTTCTTTTATTGGTTGTTCCTTCCTCCAATCCGGAACTCGCCCCCTCTTCTGATGGGATCCACGCTCCCGCCTAATGCAGAGTGGTCGCCTCTTGGATCTGAACTGGGTCCTCCAAGGCGGACCCCTCCAGTAGGCAACACCCCCGCCCTTCACCCTCTTCGGATGCCTCTCTCGCCCAGGCAGTGCAATTTTATAATTGCTGCCTGTCCTACCCCGACCAACCTTTCCAATCCCCAGTGCGTCCCACTAGCCGGACACCGTCCCATCCGCAAGCACTTCTATGCGGACAGACTGCGCTCTTGCAGCAAGCGCTTCCCTGCGCTTTTACGGAAGCCCTTCTCGCTCCGGAGTCCCAGCCCTGTTTCCAGCAGAAGCTCCACCCCCTTCCCCCACTCGCGCGCGCCGACAGCTCGGCTATCCGGGCCCCCCTGTCCCGTCGGGGCCGACCCCAGCCCCAGCCTCAGACCTGTTTCATGCGCCTTCCGGAGGAGCCAGGCGTCCGCACGGTCCAGCTCGGACACGGGGGGCGGCGAAGCCCCGGCGCGGGGGCCGTGGCCGGGGGCGAAGGACCCTCGGGCGCCCCCGCTCCGGGGCCGCGGAGGCGGCAGCAGCGCCCCCCGGAAGCGGAGCCGGGCCAGTCGGGCGGCCCGAGCCCACCACCAGCCGCCTCCCATGGTTCCCACTACGGCCGCCGCTCACCGCCCCGCCCCCACGGGCTCCCGTAGGCTGAAGCCCACGTCATTCAGGCGTGGCGGCTCACCCATTGGCTTCGAGAGCGCCACTCAGGGCTGGCGCCCACGGTCCATTGGTCGAAATAGCGGTGATTCCTCCTCTGTCATCTGTGCCGGTACTGCGCGTCCCACCTCGCTTCTGCTGCTGGACTACGAATCCCAGCGATCATTGCGCCCATAGAAGGCCGGTCTTCAGAAGGCGGAGGCACGATGTCTGCCGGGACTTGTAGTTTATGTTAATAACTTTAATTCTAATAGCCAATCAACAAAAACAAAACAAAGCTGGGGTACTTCATGCAGAACCTTTGCAACATCTGGAATAGCCCGGAGGAGAAAGTAAACCTCAACCTATTAATCCCACTGATGAGCAGTTACTGCTATCGGTTGTACTCTTGCCCTGTCTTTTTTCTAGGCAAATGTCAAGTGAGATGCCCTTTGACACATTAACTTTTTTCATAGAAGTCGTGAACATGGACTGATGGCATTGAATACTTTTCATAATTTTTATATTAAAAATATGACTGGGGTGCCTGGTTAAGCCGCCGATTCTTGATTTCCACTCAGGTGGTGATCCCAGGGTGGTTTGATCGAGACCCGCCACCGGCTCCACGTGAGCGTGGAGCCTGCTCAGGGTTCTTTTTCTCTCGCCCCACCACCCCCGCCCCACCACCCCCGCCTCCCTCCCTCCCTCCGCCCCTCTCCCCCACTTTTGCAATCTCTCTCAAATTAAAAATAAATAAATAATTGGGTACCTGGGTGGCTCAGTCGGTTGAGCGACCGACTCCCCGATTAGGCTCAGGTCATAAGCTGTTTTGTGAGTTCGAGCCCCACGTCAGGCTCTGTGCTCCCCTGCTCCTGCTGTCTCTCTCTTAAAATAAATAAACTTTAGAAACAAAAATAGGGGTGCTTGGGTGGCTCAGTCAGTTGGGCTTCCGACTTGGGCTCAGGTCATGATCTCCCCGTTAGTGAGTTTGAGCCCCAACGGGCTCTGTGCTGGCAGCTCAGAGCCTGGAGCTTGCTTTGAGTTCTGTGTCTCCCTCTTTCTCTGCCTCTCCTCCGCTTGCGCTCTCTCTCTCTATCTCTCTCTCTCTCAAAAATAAATAAACATTTAAAAAAATCTTTAAAATATAAATAAATAAAAATTAATTTATTTTGGACATGGTACAAGAAACAAAACATACAGAAGGATCTAATGGAAAGTAACCCCATGCCCCAGGCAACCATCCCCCTCTTCTGTTCCACAGCATGGAGTTTAATGGTTCGTACTGATGCATTACAGGTTGGTACCACAGGTGATCCCCATCTGTAGGGTGTTTCCAATTTTCCTTGATATAAACCGTTGTTGTTTCCTTTTAGGTCTAAACTTAGGTCTGAGTCTGGACAGACCTGATCCCACTGGCAAATCTCAGCAGCCAGCTTCTGCCTCTGGGTCCACACATGGCTTTATGCCCCCCCTTACTACACTGTGTGGTAATGATCTCTATACTGATCTGTGTCTGCCAACAGGCTTCACAGCTTTCAGTGGACTGGGTCCTTGATTGATGTATCTCCTATGCCCTCAACCCAGTATAAGTAGGGAACTTGGTAAATAATAATAGCAAACATTTATCAATGACTTTGCCTGTGCCAAGAATTGTGCTAGGCATAGCCTGTGCGTAATGTTATTTAATTCTCATTGTAACCCTAGGAGTTAAGAATTAGAATAGGGGCACCTGGCTGACTCAGTCAGTGGAGTGCAGGACTCTTGATCTCGGGGCTGTGGGTTCGAGCCCCATGTTAGGTGTAGAGATTACTTAAAAATAAAATCTCGGGGCGCCTGGGAGTTCAGTCGGATAAGCCGTGGACTCTTCATTTTGGCTCAGGTCATGATCTCACAGTTTGTGGGTTCGAGCCCCGAGTTGGGCTCTGCACTGACAGTGCAGAGCCTGCTTGGGATTCTCTCTCTCTTCCTCTCTCTCTGCCCCTCCCATGATCTCTCTCTCTCTCTCTCAAAATAAGTAAATAAATATTTTTTAAAAGATACATTAAAAGATAATATCTTAAGGAGTACCTGGATGGCTGAGACAGTTTTAAGCATCCTCCCCAGCATGTCATGATCTCATGGTTTGTGGGTTCGAGCTCCACATCGAGCTGTGGAGTCTGCTTGAGATTCTCTCTCTTAAAATAAACTTTAAAAAATACATAAACTAAAATCTTAAAAAGAATCAGAGGGGCGCCTGGGTGGCTCAGTTGGTTAAGCGACCGACTTTGGCTCAGGTCATGATCTCGCAGTTTCTGAGTTCGAGCCCCGCGTCGGGCTGACAGCCTGGAGCCCGCTTCGGATTCTGTGTCTCCCCCTCTCTCTACCCCTCCCCTGCTCACATTACGTGTCTCTCTGTCTCTCAATAATAAATAAATATTTTTAAAAGTTTAAAAAAAAGAATTGGAATATTCCCTCTTTTATAGAAGGAATAAAATGAGGCTCAGAAAACTGAGGTAATAAAAGCTGGTGTTTACTGAGCACTAACTCTGATTAAATCCTCAACATAATCCTCTGTGATATATGCCATTATTATACGCATTTTACAGAGAAGGGAGATAGAGCGGTTACCTTATCTTAAATCACATAGCTAATTAGATAAGTCCAATGCTACATTACTAGCCCCAGTGCCATGCAGCTTATACTCATTTGACCTTTCATTCATTCATCAATTATTTACTCAGCACTCACTCCCTGACAGTTATGCTACACATTTGGTACAAATCAGTAAACAAAACAGACAAAATTTGGGGCACCTGGCTGGCTCAATCAGGGGAGCACGTAACTCTTGATCTCATCATTGCGAATTTGAGCCCCACCTCGAGTGGAGAGATTACTTAAAATCTGTCAAAAAGGGGGAAAAAGGGGGGGGGTCACCGGGGTGGCTCAGTCAGTGGACTGTCCAACTCTTGATTTTGGCTCAGGTCATGATCTCACAGTTGACAGGTTTGAGGCCCGCATCTGGCTCTCTGCATTGACCGTGCAGAGCGTGCTTGAAATGATCTCTCCCTCTCCCTCTATCCAACTCGTGCTCTCTCTCTCAAAAAACAAATAACCTTAAAAAACAAAAACAAAAACAGACAACATTCTCTGCCCTGAACTTTCTCAATCTGATCAAAGACATCTACAAAAAACTCACAACCAGCACCATTGTTAGTGGTGAAATATTGACTGCTTTTCCCCTAAAATTGGAAACGAAGCCAGGACTTTCATTCTCCCCATTTCTAATCAACATTGTATGGGAGGTCCTCACTAGTGCAATAGGCAAAATAAATAGACAGAAGGGCATCAACATAAGATAGAAGAATTGAAACTGTTGATATTTGCACATGTGATTGCTTATGTGGAAAATTCCAAAAAATCAAAATAACTAAAACTAATAAGTGAATTTAGCAAGATTTCAGGGTACAGGATCAATATACAAAAATCAATTTTATGTTTATATACTAGGAGGAAACAGTTGCAAAATGATACTAAAAATAAGTGCCTGGGGCCCCCTGCCTGGATGGCTTAGTTGGTAGAGCCTGCAACTCTTAATCTCGGGGTCGTGAGTTCAAGCCCGACGTTGGGTGCGGAGCCTACTTTAAAAAAATTTTTTTTTAATGTGTTTTTTTTTAAAGTTCGTTTACAATAGTATCAAACCCCAAAATACCTTCGGAAGTATTTTAACAAAACACATGCGAGATTTCTACACTGAAAACTACAAAATACTGTTGAGGTACATTAAAGATCTAAATAAATGGAGATATATACCATGTTCATGGATTGAAAAGCTCCTCGCTCTCATGGAGCTTCCGTTCTAGAGATATAGGCAGAAAATAAGCAATAAACATGCTAAGTAAGTACATTCTAGGGAAAGCCCAGGAGACTAGAGGAGCCCAGAGAGGGCACCTAACCCAGCCTAGTTGAAACCTGAACTCTGACTAGGCATGGACCAGATAAACCATGATCAGAGCCTTGCAGAAAGAATCTGGGGCCCCGAAAAATTACACTGAGTGTAGGACACTGAACATAAACAATCATTTACCATCACGAGATGGTTTCCTTTCCTTCCTTGGGCAGCCGTCACAATTATATTTTCTAAGATGCCCTACAATGTGTAGAGATCATTTGAATCCACAAAAGCAGCTCTCTGACCACCTTAACCCCAACCAGAGCAAGAGGACCTTCCGAGGTTACCCCCTTCAGTTCCTGGGTCACCTGTAACTCCTGACACTGTGCAGTAGAAAGCCATAGAGCATTTATGCAGGGGACATATGACGTTCAACTGATCTGTTAACACTTCCACCTCCCTGCGAAGGCTGGGCTGTAGCAGGGAGAGATAAGAAACTTGCAAGAGGACAGGAGATCCTGCCAATAGCTATCAATTTCTCTCCATTTCTTTCCTACTTCAAACCCTTGCTATCTTTCACCTGGACAGCTGAAACCAGCCCACTTACTGGTCTCCAGAACGCCCTCAGGGTACATTCTCCACTTAGTAGTTCAGCAAATATTTATTGAGTATCTACGATGTACCAAGTTCTGCTTAAGACCCTGAGGATATAGCAGTGAACAAGACAGAAAATGATGTGTCCCAGCCCCTATGGACATGGCAGCACTGGGAAAGGGAGACCGAGGAAGGATTAATATATTTTCAGGAAGGTAAATCCATCCAGAATATAAATCTAGGTGGTGAGGTAGAGAATGACAAGAGCATATGGCAGCGAGCTTCTAAGATGACCTCAGCCATCACAGTTTGTGTTGTCTCATCCCATATTCTAAAGACATACATCACATCACGCTACCCCCACCCCCACCCCCGCCCCAGCTCAGGAGTGCTCTGTGTGGCCAGTGGAATACTGTGGAAGTGACAGAGTGTGACTTCCAAGGCTGGGTCATAAAAGACATTGTCACTTCCACCTTTCTCTGTGGGAAGCCAGCTGCCGCATCGTGAGGACATACAAACAGCCTGGTGAAGAGGCCAGTAGCCAGCACCAGCTTGCCGGCCACATGAGCGAATTTCCTTGGAAGGTTCTCCAGTCCCCGTCAAGCCCTTGGGGGACCACAGCCCTGACCAGAACCTCATGAGAAATCCCAAGCCAGAACCTAGCAGCTAAGCTGCTCCTGTGGGTACTTCCTGATATACAGAAACTAAATGCAATAATACGTGTTTATTATTTTAAGCTTCTGAGTGTTGAGGATGTGACATATGAGTGCAATATGAGTGACAAAGAGTTATCGATGAGGTGATGAGGAGGAGGAGTACTCCAAGCACAGGGGATAGATAGCAAGTGCAAAGGCCCTGAGGCTGGAGTGTGCTTGATGTGCTGGAAGAATGGCCAGGGCGCCCCGCGTGGTTGGAGCAAAATGAACAAGGGGAGAGGAGAGGAGAGGAGAGGAGAGGAAGTCAAAGCCAGATGGAGAGTCAGGTTGTTGGTGTCTCATGGGCCACAGTGAAGGCTTCCTCTTTAATTTTAAGTGTGATGGGAGTTGGGGAGATTTTGAGCTGAGGGGTAGCATGAATTGACATATATGTCTTTAGCGTATGTTTAAGTATTTATTTTGAAAGAGAGAAAGGACTGAGCAGGGGAGGGGCAGAGAGAGAGAGAGAGAGAGAGAGAGAGAGAGAATCCCAAGCAGGCTCTGCTCTGTCAACGCAGAGCCCAACACAGGGCTTGAAGTCACAGACCATGAGATCATGGCCTGAGCCGAGATCAAGAGTCCGACATTTAACTGACTGAGCCACCCAGGCATCCCAGAAGGGATGTTTTAAATGAGCAGCTAGTGATGTGTCTCTAGCTGAAACCCATCCGTACGTAGCTCTCCATCACCCTCTGGAACCTTGTCTACGAGACCTGATCTTTATCTCCCAGTGAGAAGAGCTTAGATTTTATGGAGGGGGAGGCGAGTTGGGAGCTCCGGAGGGGGTTGAACTTGGGAGGGAGTTCAACTGGGCTGTAACAGCCTGCCTGCTGGCAATGAATGCTAAGCATTAAATGGGATTAAGTGGAACTGAAAATATTGGAGACACATTTTTCACATTCTTGGCTGGTGAAATGGTTTAGGCTGATGAGAAGGGAAAGAGAAATGAATGCCAGAAAGGGTCAGGGCAGAGAAAACAAATCCTCCTTAAAGAGACAGATCGTGATGTTGGCCAGCTGCCTCTGCACTTGTAATTTGATCAGTGGTTCTAATACACGAACTGTCCGGGAGCTTTAAAGACAAGTTAACGCTCCAGCCTCATCCCAGACCAACGCAGCCCTATCTGCGGATGGGAGGCAGGAAGCGGGCATTGGTATTCTTTTACAGGATATATACCTACTCACCACGAAAAGGAAATGAAAATTATGTGACATGATGGAGGTGTTAGCTAACGGTACAGTGGTAATCCTATTGAAATACTATATATAAGTGTGTGTGTGTGTGTGTGTGTGTGTATACATATACACATGTATATATGTAATCAGTGAGCATCAAAGCAACATGTTGTGTCTTAAACTTACGCAATGTTTTATGTCAATTACATCTCAATAAATTAAAAAACATTTTTTAAAGTTTACTTCTTTTGAGAGAGAGAGGCAGAGAGAGAGAGAGACAGAAAGAGCAAGCAGGGGAGGGGCAGAGAGAGAAGGAGAGAGAGAATCCCAAGCAGGCTCTGCACCATCAGCATGGAACCTGATGTGGGGCTCAATCTCACGAACTATGAGATCATGACCTGAGCCAAAATCCAGAGTCGGACGCTCAACTGACTGAGTCACCCAGGCGCCCCCCGCGCCCCCCTCCCAATTTTTTAATATATTTTTATCAACAGCTGACCTGGGGGTGCTTGGGTGGCTCAGTTGGTTTTGTGTCCAACTCTTGATCTCAACTCAGGTCATGATCTCACGGTTCATGGGATCGGATCGAATCGTGATCCCATGGTTTCTGTCTCTCCCTAGCTCTCTGCCCACCCCCCACCTCCCCTCCCCTCCCCACCCCACTCACAAGTGCACTCTCTCTCAAAATGAATAAACTTTGGTTCCCTGGGGGCTCAGTTGCCTGAGCGTCTGACTTCAGCTCAGGTCGTGATCTCACGGTTTGTGAGTTCGAGCTCTGCATCGGGTTTTCTGCTGACAGCACAGAGCCTGGAGCCTGCTTCGGATCCTCCGTTCCCTCTCTCTCTGCCCCTCCCTATCTCTCGCGCACGCTCTCTCTCTCTTTCTCAAAAGTAAATGCACATTTAAAATAATAATAATAATAATAATAATAATAATAAATAAGCTTTAAAAAGAAAAAAGAGCTGACCTGATGTCAGGCCCCGTTCCAACCACTGTGGCCACAACAATGAACCAGAGACAAAGGATCGGCTTTTGTGGCAGGACTTTTGAGCGTGTGTTGAGGGATCACAAGGCAGGTCATGTGACCCACAAACCAAGCATTTTATTCAGGTTGCTCTCTAAGTCCTGCGACACAACTGTAACATTTCCTCTGACCAGGTGCTCACCGTTACCCTCTGTCTCCCCTTCGACCAACCCTTAGGCTACTCTCCCCCGGCCCCCGCTGGCCTCGAACCTCAGTTCTCCAAGTGCTAACTGAGCTCGGAAATGTGGGACATGTCCCTTTGCCAGCATCTCCCGAGACCCGCTGACCACAGAAGGACACGTTTCCTGTCAAACCACACTGGTGACTTATTTCCTCTCTCCGACCCAACTTCCCCAACTGCCAACCCAGCTCACCATAGAGAAGCAATGCCCTTTCCTCTTTGACCTGGAGACACTTGCAGAGACCTCTTGAGGTCAGAACAGCCTCCTCACTGTAATGGTCTTTTTTTTTTTTTTTTTTGAAGATTTTATTTTTAAGTAATCTCTACACCCATCGTGGGGCTCGAACTCACGACCCTGAGATCGACAGTCACCGGCTCTTCCGACAGAGCCCCTGTTCTGGACATGTTGGGGGGGCGGGTACCTTGTGTGTCTGGCTTCCTCTTTCTTTTTTTAATTAATATAAATAAACTTCTTTTATTAAATTTGTTTTTAATGTTTATTTATTTTTGAGACAATGTAAGAGACAGAGTGCAAGTGGCGAAGGGGCAGACAGAGGGAGACACAGAATCTGAAGGAGGTTCCAGGCTCTGAGCTGTCAGCACAGAGCCTGACTCGGGGCTCGAACCCACGAACCGTGAGATCATGACCCGAGCCGAAGTCGGACGTTTAACTGACTGAACCACCCACGAGTCCCTGTCTGGCTTCTTTCAGTTAACTTAATGTTTTCACTTTTTTTGTCTTTTTGTAGGAGATGAATTTTCTTTATTCACTGATCTGTGATAATCTTGCAAGAAAAGCTTATTATACCATTCCGTAGTTCATAAGCCGTTGGGTAACTCAACTCTATTAAAATGTTTTTCTCTCACCCCACTTTACCCCCATTCTATGTGAAGTCATGCTTTACCTTCATATTTCTTACTGGCTATTATTATTTAAAATTTTTTTTTTAGTGTTTATTCATTATTTTTGAGAGACAGAGACAGAGCATGAGCAGGGGAGGGGCAGAGAGAGAGGGAGACAGAATCAGAAGCAGGCTCCAGGCTCCGAGCTGTCAACACAGAGCCCAACGCAGGGCTCGAACTCACAGACCCGAGATCATGACCTGAGCTGAGTTTGGACGCTCAACCGATGAAGCCACCCAGGCGCCCCCCAAATTTTTAATGTTTATTTATTTTTGAGAGAGAGAGAGCGTGAGCAGGGTAGAGGGAGGGAGAGAGGGGGACAGAGGATCCCAAGCCGACTTCGTGCTGATAGCAGTGAGCCCAATGCGGGACTCGAACCAACGAACCGTGAGATCATGTGCTGAGCCGAAGTCAGATGGTTAACCAACTGAGCTCCCAGGCGCCCCAATGCATCTGTTTTCTTTCTTTCTTTCTTTCTTTCTTTCTTTCTTTCTTTCTTTCTTTCTTTCTTTTTCTTTCTTTCTTTCCTTCTTTCCTTCCTCCTTCCTTCCTCTTTCTTTCTTTCTGAAGGAGACAGAGTGTGAGTGGGGGAGGGGCAGAGAGAGAGACACACACACCCAGAATCCGAATCAGGCTCCAAGCTCTGAGCTGTCAGCACAGAGCCCAACATGGGGCTCAAATTCACAAACTGCAAGATCGTGACCTGAGCCGAAGTCGGCCGCTCAACTGACTGAGCCACCCAGGTGCCCCAAATGCACCTGTTTTCAATATTTGGGGGTTTGGTGGGAAGCATGGCCTGAAAGCCAGCTGCTCCCCTTGGCTTGGGGCCTCTTCCTTGAACCACTCCAAACTTTGCTTCCTAGTTAACCTCTCTGATCTCCTGCCTCCTTTTTTTTTTTTTTTTTTTTTTTTAAGTAAATCTATTTATTTTGAGAGAGAGAAATAGCTGGGGAGGGGCAGAGAGAGAGAGAGAGAGAGAGAGAAAAGAGAGTGCAAGCAGGGGAAGGACAGAGAAAGGCAGGGATCCGGAGCAGCCTCCGTGCTGACAGCAGAAAGCCCTTTGGGGGACTTGAACTCACAAACCACAAGATCATGACCTGAGCCGCAGTCAGATACTTAACCAGCTAAGCCACCCAGGTGCCCCCCTCCTGCCTCGTATTCATTGAGGGTCCCTGTGATGACATCAGGCCCACCCAGATAATGCAGCATTGTCTCCCCATCTCATGACCCTTACTTAATCCCACCAGCAAATTTCCTTTTGCCATATAACGTAGCGTTCTCGGGTTCCAGGAATTAGGGGCGCATTAAAGGCTTTTACAAGAGGGAGGCCGGAGGACCAGTTAATAGTGGGAGATGTGACAACAGGAGCACGAGGTCAGAGGGACATAAGGAAGGGGCCAGGAGCCAAGCACTGCAGGAGGATTCTAGAAGCTGGAGAAGGCAAAGAAATGAATTCTCCCCTGAACCCTCCAGGAAGAACACGACCCTGCTTAACACATTGATTTTAGACTTCTGATTTTCAGGACTATAACAGGATACATTTGCATTATTTTTAAGCCCCTTAAGTTTGTGATAATTTGTTACGGTAGCAAACACAGTTACCAAGCCTGACCATGAATACAAGTTGCCAGGAGGTGGGAAGTCTGGAGAGGAAAGCAAATTGGTAATTGTGATCACTTTAAGAGCTGGGAAGTCCAGTGCTGTATGTAGGTAGGATTTAGGGCTGTGCTGTCCCACATGGCAGCCACTGGGCACACGGGCCTATTTATTTATTTAGAGAGAGTCCGTGAACGGTGGTGGGGTCGGGGGGCAGAGGAAGAGAGAGAGAATCTTAAGCAGAATCCATGCTGAGCCTGGAGCCCCATACAGGGCTTGATCCCCAGGACTCTGGGATCATGACCTGAGCTGAAATCAACAGTTGGACACTCAAGTGAGCCATCCAGGTGCCCCTTATTTATTTTTTTAACTTCACACTCAGCGCAGAGCCCAATGCATGGGGCTTGAACTCACAATCTTTTTTTTTTTTTTCTTATTAAAAAATTTTTTTTGATGTTTATTTTTGGGACAGAGCATGAGCAAGGGAGGGGCAGAGAGAGAGGGAGACACAGAGCCCTTGGCAGCCTCCAGGATCCAAGCTGTCAGCACAGAGCCTGATCCGGGGCTCAAACTCACGAACCGTGAGATCATATCCTGAGCTAAAGTCAGATCTTAAATGACCGAGCCACTCAGGCACCCTTGAACTCACAATCTTGAGATCTAGAGTCAGTCACTTAACCAACGGAGCCACCCAGGCACCCCTACATGGCCTATTTACGTATAAATTCACATTAACCAAAAATTAAAATCCAGTACCTGGGCTTAAGTGCTCAGTGTCTCTACATGGGCCCAGCGGCTGCCTTCCTGGACAGCAAGGAGAGAGTCCATTTCCATCCCTGCAGAACATTCTAATTAATGGGCAGTGCGGGTTGAGAGAATAGGGCACAGCGAATGTGTCATAGTGTGTAAAGTTACAAGACAAACCTGAGAGTAAGGAAGAGGGGAGGGAGCAGGAAGTCGATAAAAAAAACACCTAAAGCTGACACAGTTAAAGAGACACAGAGTAACCACCAGAAGAAATAAGAAGGAATGCTTAAAAGATTTTGCCTTTCAAATCATCTTTTGGAGGGATATGGTGGAATGGGGCAGGGTGGGTGCGACGGATTGAATTGTGTCCTCTCAAAAGTTCATTTGTTGAAGCCCTAACCTTTAGTGTGGCTGCATTTGGAGAGGGGACCTTTAAGGAGGTAATTAATTACGTTTAAATGAGGGGATAGGGTGGGGCCCTGATCCCGGAGGACTAGCTCCTGAGTGCTTTCTGGCTCTCTCCACCCGGATCCCCCGGAGACCGCCATCCCCAGCCCCACCCCACTCACTCATTGGCTGGAGCGGCCTGTCGGGGCGTGGCCTCCATGCAAATGTCGAGGTGAATTTCAGGTGCTGGGGCTTTGGGTGAGCGACGCTCCTGGGCAATGGAAGACACCTTCTCCAGGCCACCATACTTCCTCAGCTGGCTACTGTAGCCCGTGGCAGGACCCCTGCAGGCAAGGGGGATGCCTGGGAGAACCTGGGAGGGCTGGTGTGGAGGCATTAGCGCTGGTCTCCAAGCAGCTCCAGTTGTCCGTCTTCCGGCCCCACAGCAGAATAGCACCTCCCGATACCCCTGGAAGTTTGGCTGGAACCCGCTTTAGCCCATGAAACACAACAGATGTGAAGTCCATGGCTTTGGGAAAGAAGCAGTTAAGGGATGGGGGGGGGGGGGTGCTATCCTCCGCCTTTCCTCACCAAGTGGTTTCAGGGGCGGAGCCTCAGCGCGGGTCCCTTCCTCAGTGGCTATGATGAGCAGAGCTTCCGGCCCGACCCATGAATGAGCCACTGCGATTTGGGAGTTTGTGTTTCTGCAGCATAACCTTGCCCATCCTTACTTACACAACTGATACACTCCCCATCTTAAACAGTTGTTTCTATACTAGTCTTAACAGATCCTCACCGGGGAACCTGGGTGGCTCAGTCGGTGAAGCATCTGGTCCTTGATTTCAGCTCAGGTCCTGACCTAACAGTTTGTGAGTTCAAGTCCCTGCCCTGTCAGGCTCTGCGTTTGGGATTCTCTGTCTCTCTTTCTCGTTCTACCTCTCTCTTTGCCCCTCCCTCACTCAAGCACACTCTTCCTCTCAATATAAATAAACATTAAAAAAAAAGTAATCCTAGGGGCACCTGGGTGGCTCAGTCGGTTAAGCATCCGGCTTCGGCTCAGGTCATGATCTCGCAGTCTGTGAGTTCGAGCCCCGCGTCGGGCTCTGTGCTGACAGCTCAGGGCCTGGAGCCTGCTTCGGATTCTGTGTCTCCCTCTCTCTCTGTCCCTACCCTGCTCTCGCTGTCTCTCTCTCACTCTCAAAAATAAACATTAAAAAAAAAAAAAAAGGACTGTGAATATTGAACTCTGTGTTCTGATGTCTGCAAGTTGTTTTGAAATGCATCCAAATATGATGGATGGGTGGAGAGGGGGATGGGCAGATGGCTGAACTGGGATAAAGCGTGTATGGTACCATGTTCATACCTGTGGAATCTAGGCCGTGGGCGGGGTCAGGTGCCTGAGGACAACCTCGCATGGTTGCCGGTCCTAACGCCCCAGGAATTGGGTGAAAGTGGAAGGCTCTTGACACAGCTCTTGGCCTCAGTCACCAGCCGGTGCCCAATGGCCACTTCTGTCCTCAGGCTCCATTTCTTCCTCCAACAGTGATACTCAGGGCTTCATGCACGTCTGGAGATGCCACCCGTTCCTGCAGCTCTCCTGACCAGCTCTGTGCAGGAGCCCCCCAGCCTGCGACCACAGCTGCTTTCGGCCAGTTCCCAGACCACGTCCTCCTCTGAGGTGCCATCTCTGCCTTCCACTGGGCTGACCAGACATCTTCTCTGATCCCTCGCGGTCACCCACCACGTGTGACTGTGACCGACCCCTATCTCCCCCCCCCCCCCCAAGTCTCAAGTCTATTGGCTCCCCAGCTGCCTGCTCCCGTTGCTTTGTCATCCCGGCAGGCTCGCCCTAGCCAATCCCTTTCCTACGCCCGCAAGAAAGAAGGTTCTAGGCTCCGGTCTGCATGACCCAGTCACTACCTTACTTGAACACAGACTCTCCAGATTCTCTCCCTGTGTCTGCACACCGCCTTTGAGGGTCTCCAGGACCTGCCAACGTGACCCAGGCACCAGCTCCCTTCCCCTTGCAGGGCCCTGCCCCAGGCCGGTGGGTCGCCTTGGCAGGAGCCCCGGGTCGCCGACAGGATCTGATGCACCATGGGTGCGTGCCCATGCCTGACTGCTGGCTGTATTGTCACTGTAACTGTCAACCCCTGTGCCTCCCCCCCACCTTACAGAGCCTTGCGGGCTCAGCCTCAGGATGCTGGATCTTTGTCGTTGTTAACGACTAAACACGAGACTTCTGTTCTCCTCTTCCCTGGGACCAACACAGGACGGGGCGCACAATCTGATCCTGGCTGACAAGACCGGACAGGAAGGGTCCTGAGGGACTTCCAGAACTCTTCCCTTGCTCCTGAGAAGGTACAGAAGAATTCCTTCCCTGCTTCCACACTTGGCTGAGGCGAAGGCTGTCGGGCGCTCTAGCCATCTTGCGATCACAAGGGGGTGACCAACAGTCTGAAAACCGGTCAGGACCTGTGTGAATTCACAACTCACTCCAAGCTGACCAACCCTGAACTGCCCTGTTGACCTTCCAGAAACGCTGGACTCCTGGCTGTTGGAAGCCAAGGGGAGTTGGGAACTTTTGAGTTGCAGGTGAAATCAACCTTACTCAATAACGGATGAATTGGAAGAAATTCAAAGATCGCATCCTGAGGTTGTGACATGAACTTAAGAGCTTAGCAGCCTAGACCCGCAAGCAGTGGAAGGGCTCCACCCTCCTGACCTCATCACCTCCCAAAGGCCTCACCTCCTAATACCATGGCATCGGGTGGGGGTGGGGGTGGGAAAACAGGGGTCAACATATGAATTGTGAGGAGACGCACACATTTAGTCTGTGCCGGTCAGGGCTCCCGTTTTGCCGCAGCCCCAGGAGCCAGCCCGGGGGTCTTGCCAAGGTCACACTGGCCCCTTCCGTGGGCTGGACGGGGGCAGGGCCGTGCAGCTCACCGCTGTATCTCTGAATGCAGGGACTGGCCCAAAGCGGGGGTTCGGGAACCGTGGGAGGCAGGTGCCAACCACTAAGGAAAGCAGAGGCGGTTCGGAGGCCCCGATGCCATGAGGTCGTCACGAATGTCACCCCGGGGGCCAGCCGCCACGAGAACCGATCCAGGTTTTCTCATTCCCGGGGTGGGGGATGGTGGGAGCGGCACAGAGAGGCGAGACCGCAGGATTTTTAAAATAACTGCATCCTTTAATGGCAGTAATACAATTATTGGATTAAGAGACCACAGGAGAAAGGGCAGGTGACATTTCTGGAAGACAGAGAAGGAGTACAAAAAGGGAGCTGGGACAGTCATGCGATGATCATTGTAAAAATACAGTACGTTATATACATATTTGCACCATCAACTTTCAACTCTGAAGTAATATTTACACTTTTGTTACAATCCTGGTTAGAGAACATTTTGTTTTTAAAAGCTTGGCCTGATGGCAAATGAAAATTTTGGGGGGAATTCATAGTCCCGTGAGGTTCTTAGGCTGAATATTCCTAGAGGAGGGTTCCAGCTTCTATTTCATCCACAGATTTCGGTTTTAAAAAAGTATTTAATTTTGCTTTTACAAAAGAAAATTCTCAAAGGAGGGAGAGAGAGAGAAGGAAAACAAAAAACAAAAAACCCACGGCCACACTGTGTATCTTTACTTATTTTACAAACATCAAGGGCTGCAGCCCTTTGCTTCAAGGCCAACACTGGTGGCTGAAGAAAAATCTCACTAATGATTGTTTAAAAACCACAAAACGAAATAGACAGAGACGAACCAAACCAACCTGATCACGGCGCACTGACCCTGCGGGCTGCCTCTTCCCACCCGTGCTTCTGGCCCCAAACTGGACAGTTTTTCTTCCGGGGGAGAGGGGTTTGGTACAGGAGCCTCATTCACCTCCCACCCCAAGGAGGTGGGAGGGGAACCCTCTGGCTGGATCACCAGTTTTCTTCATTATTGGCAAGAAAGAGATGGGGGCCTTTAGCAAGGCAGTTGGGGTGATGGGACAAGAGCAAGGCAAGAGATGGCCAGCACCTGCTTATGCACAGGTAGGAAGGACCCCGGAGCCATGGGCCGGCCTCCCCAGGTCCCATCCACAGGGTGAGCCTTTTCTGGAGCTCTGTGGATGAGGCTGGACCTCAGCCAGGGGCCTGGGGCAGGTGGGGGGGGGAGCCCAGTGCAGATGTCTCTGCTCCCATCCTGGCTCAGCCGGAGGAGGGGAGCAGGATGCAGGCTTCTGGTTCCACGCCCTCCACCTGCAAGCGGGGGTCCTGCCGGTTCTCTCCTAGAGAAGGCCCAGCGGCCCCCCACCCTGCCCTGGCTAGTCTCCTGCCCTTTCCTCAAGCCCCCCAAATCCAACACTGTGACATACCTCTGAACCCGTGCACCTGTCAGCTGGGAAGAAAAACACACTAAAACCACGGGCCCTACATCAGACGCGGTGGGAGGAGGTTCAAAGCAAGCGGAGAACAGAAACACTTTGCAAGAACCCCCCGGGGCTCCTGTCGGGAGCCTGGCGGAGCGGCCATGCCACGGATCCTTGAGCTGTCCCCAGAGGGGCGGGGGCCGGCACACTGGGTGCTCTGGCTCCGGGGGACCAGGAAAGACCCCGGCCTGAGGGGAGGACGGCGTGGCCGCGACGGGACAAAACGAGAGCTAATACTGACAGAAAACACGCGGTCTGCGGAGGCTGCCTCCTAGAGGCAGCTTTTGGGGGATGCCGCCCCACACCAGCCCTGCCGTCTCCAGGTTCGTCTCTCACCCTGGAGTCTTCTGATGTGGGCGGAGGGCACAGGTCTGAGGACGAACTCTGGACGGAGGGCAGCAGGGAAGCCGGTGTGCGAATCCACAGGAGACGGGAGGAGAGATGGCTGTGCCTCTCCCAGCTCAGACAGCTTCCAAGGGCTCTCTGCCTTTCTTTCAAATTCTTTCCTTCCTCGGGCCCCTGAAGCGGGTCGTCGGGGCCGGCCCGCTGCAGAGGGGATGGGGATTCTAGAAATGCCTGGACCTGCTTCGACGCAGGGTCTGCCCACGGTCTCGGCTTCATCTCTCCTCGCTCACACGGGGTGAGCAGCGTTCAGCGCCTTCTCACACCTACTGTTCCCTTTGTCCTCGGGTGTGGGCTGGCGGGGGGGGGGGGGGGGTTGGGGAGGAGGAGGGGCCCAGCTTTGCCCAGAAAACCCACTGGACCTCCAGCCACCAGACTGGGGCTCCAGCCTTCAGAGAGTCCCTGATAACTGAGCCTGGCCAGACGAAGGGCCCGCTGGGGCTGAGGCCCCGGGGACTTCCAACTGTTCACGTGCACAAGTAGGTTTCCTTGGCGGGAGCCTGGGAGCCCCGCAGCACTGACCAGAACTGACGGAAAATGGTTATATACAATTTATATGTTGCAAAGAAAGTACTATTAAAAAAGAAAGAGAGAAATGGGGAGGGAGAGAAAAAAAAGGGGGGGGAACCACCCAGAGCCCCCCTCCCCCCAAGTTCCCAACTCTGGTTGCTACCCTTAAATATTGCCCTGGGAAGGGTGGGGTGCGGGGAGCGCTTGACTCCAGCTTAACACTACTGGCAAAAGGGGGAGGCAGTGGGGTCAAAGCCTTTAAAAACATCTTTCAGGGACCCCGCGTCCTGCTCGCCCTCGCGGGCTGGGCTGTTGCCAGCAAATGGGCTTCCAGAGCCCGTCTTGGGCGTCTGTTTCACAGTCCCAAAGAGGGTGGGCACGGGCAGGTTGTGCACGCCAGGCTGGGGCGGGGCGCCCTCTGGTGGCGGGGCACCCGGTGTGGCGGTGGGGGCCGCGGAGGCCTTGGGCCGGGGGCGGTTGTAACTGTTGTATCGGTCTGTGGCTGTGGCAGTGCCCCCATCTGCACCGGGCTTCCCGGACTCAGGCTGTTCCAGGGCGGACTTGCGGACGAACGGGGGCTCCTTGGCCTTGGCGGCCGAGCTCTTGCCATTGCCCTCAGGGCCTTTGGGCTGGGTGCCCGCGTCGGCGGCTGGCTCCGCAGTTTTGCCACCTGCGTTGGGAGTCCTGGGGTCGTAGAGGCTGATGCCACTCAGCACGCTGCTCTGCCCACTCCCGCTGCCCTGGCCCAGCCCGCCGGCAGCCAGCACTCGGGGGTCATAGGGGGCGGTGGCTGGTGGGGAGGACTCCCCGCTGGGGCTGGCGGCTGGAGAGGGTGCTTCGGCGGGGCCGGGCTTGGCAGCCCGGGAGGAGGCAGCAGAGTCCGCCGGTTTCTGGAGCCGAGGGTCGGTAGGTGCCTTCCGCACCCGGGGGTCACTGGGTTTGTCGCTGGAGCCAGGGGCCGCCGAGGGGCCGGTGGCATTAACAGTCTTAAGGATGCGAGAGAGGAGCTCGAAGTCGGGCAGGTTGGAGCCGGACGCGCCGGGGTCTGTGGAGGTGCCCAGGCGCTGTCGGGGGTTGGGAGGTCCCGCGGCGGCGCCACGGTGCAGCCTGGGATCCAGGGTGGGCATGGACTGCAGGGCTGCGGGGACGGGGGGCACCGCGTCCTGCTTGGGGACGGGCAGGGGGATCAGGTCCTCAGGATTCCAGAGCACAGTGCGGGCGAAGCTCGGCTTGCTCAGGGTCACGTCCTTCTTGATGTGGCTGAACTGCTGCAGCTGTGACCGTGGGTCCCGCAACGGGGGCCCGGGGAGAGGGTCCAGGGGGATGGTCATGGCCTTCTCCCGCAGGGCCCGCTCCCCTTCCTCCTCTTCTGCGGGGGGTGGTCCAGACCCTTTGGAGCCGCCGGGGCCTGCAGGGCTGGAATGAAGGCCGCCTTCGGGCTTTGGGTTGGGCAGGGAGCGAGCCAGCCGAGGGTCGGAGGGCCCCACGTCTCCTGGGCCAGACCCGCTGGAAGCCTCGGCATGGCGGGTGAGTCTGGGGTCCCGGCTGAGGCGAGGGTCGGCCAGCCGGCCTCCCGTGGGGTGTCCTTTCTGGAGGCGGGGATCCCCCAGCCCGCTGTTGCTCAGGTCCCCGACGGAAGCCTGGGGTCTGCCGGACGTCTGCTGTCTCAGGGTCTTAAGAATGGAGGTGACGCTGCTCCCGCCCTCGTCCTCATCACTTGAGTACCAGTTTCCGGTGTCACCTGAGCAAGAACAGAGGTACAGGAAGATGAGCGGCCACCGCCACTGCCACCAGTCCGCAGACCCACAGCGGCCCGCTGGGTGAATGGCTCCTCCGCCTCTGACCTCTCAGAACCTCAGTTTCTCCTTTCCTAAAAACCCCTCCCTCTGCGGGCTGCTACGAACAGCCACGAAACTCAGGTGGGCCGAGCACCAAGCCCGGGAGATCACTGGCTACTGTTTCTGGATCCTTCCCCATGTGCTCTATCTTCTTAATTCTCATGACCACCCAGAAGGCAGTGTTACTATCACGCCCATTTGACAGACGAGAAAGCGGAGGCATGGACGGTACCTTGAGATCGAGGGCAGAGCAAGGACTGAGCTCAGGATCCCAGCCCGGGGCTCCGACACCTCGTCCTCACCTGCCATGGGCTCAGGTCCCAGCATGGCAGGCCCTGCTCTGGGCGCCTGGGAGCACCTAGCACTGACTCCGCTCTTTCTGCGCTCGGGGCTCACAGACACTGGCCCCCAGGCCCCTCGAAGCGTTACCATATCCCGGCGAAGGGCAGTCACCGGCTGATAAGAGACGGGGCCAGGTGGGCGGACTCAGAAATTGGCCCAAGTCCAACCTTCTAGGCAGGTGAAACCGGAGCCACCGAGGGAGGGTGTGGCCCCCTCTTCCCACTGTCCCCACCTGCTCCCAGGCTCCAGCTCCTGGTTCTAGACACCATTTGTCCACCCCATTTCCTCCTGGGCTGGATGCCATCAGATCCGCTGTGTGGCACCAAGTGACCTGGCAGCTGGGACTGTGCTTATTACTGGTTTATGTCAGCAACTGGCTGTCATCTGCTGACTTCCTGAGAGCATGGTCTAGGGAAAGGAGAGCGGTGAGCCTCCTCTCTGAGGGCTCAGAAGGGAAATCCTGTTGGCTGCTGTCTCCTCCAGGGACCAGCCCACCTCCCTCCTCAATGGGATCAGGGTCTCTCTCGACCCCCGAGATACAGAAAGGCAGCCCTGACTTCCAGTTTCCTCAGGGACATGCAACGCAGCAGCTCCAGCCCGGCTCCACGGCCCTGGGCAGGGGTCCTCTCTGGCCACAAGCTCCTTTCCGACGCAAAACCCAGCTAGGCCTTCCCCACCTCTCCACGGCACAGTGGCCTGGGGGGGGCCTGTGCCTGTCAGGGGAAGCCCCTGCCCCTGGGGAGGACACATGCCTTCCTCATTCTCCCGGTCCTGCTTGCTGCTCTCAGCCAGCCTCCTCGCTCTCTCCTCCTCCTCCTGCTGCTTCTGCTGGATCCTCAGGTACAGGGCCCTCTGGGCTGAGGGCAGGAAGTCGGGGACACCGGCGCCCGGCTTCGGCCGGCCTGGGGGCCCTCCCTCAGAGAAGCTGTCGGGCTCCAGAGGGTGCTCGGGGAAGAGGTGCTCCCCAGGCTCCCCCGGCAGCTCTTCGTAGTGCCCGTAGTCCTCTGTGGCAGGGAAGAACCGAGGGCTCGTGTCGGGAAGGGCCTTGCGGCACCAGCTCCAACCCACCTGCGCGCCCTTAACTGGAGAACCCCCACCCCCTGATGGCAATGGGTGACGACGTACAGCCCGTCCCTTCCTACCCTCCCCAGGAGGGTCCCCACAGAAGGCCCAACAGCAGGGGACAGAGCAGCCAACGGGGGGGGGGGTCTCCCCACCCAGGATGCAGCCACCGAAAAATGGGGTTCACAGCACGGTTTAGTGATGTGGGCGGGCAAATGCTCATGAAGTGAAAACAAGACGCAACGTCGTACAGATGTTTACAAAATGCAACGAAAAGGCTTTGCAGACAGACAGAAAACAGTCCTCTGGGAGCGAGACTCGGGAGAGAGGGGCCCCCACGTGCTTCTGATCTGTTCTAATGACCGGTGAGGGGCATTCGGTTTATGGTTTCTTTTTTCCTCTTTTTTTGAGTTTTATTTATTTAGGTAAGCTCCACCCCCGACGCGAGGCTTGAACTCACAACTCCAAGATCAAGAGTCACGTGCTCTTGCGACTACACCAGCCGTGCGCCCTCTTTTTATGATTTCTTTGTAATAATCAGAAAAGAGAAACACTGCATCTCGTAGAGAGCTCGTAATATGAGCTCGGCCACGGTGACCAGACTTGGAAATAAAAGGAAATAACTGAAATGTTGCTATGGCCACATGTCAATCCAGAGGCTCACGGGTGATTCCTCCTTCTCCCTCCCTCCTTTACGGGGTCCTGAACTCTGCAAATGCTCACGAGCGTTGCATTTAAGGGCAGGAGGCGGGGGGGGGGGGGGGGGGGGGTGTCTCTCTCACATGGCGTCTAGGAGGCACAGGGCTGGAGGGTCGGGGTCTGCCTTCACTCCTGAAGGGCAGGCAGGGGCCTGCTGCACGTGGGGACTGTGTGTGCATGCGTGCGTGTGTGCAGACAGAGAACGTCTAGTCAGCGCTGCCCCACACGTAGAACGTTCTGCAATGACGAAATATTCCGTATCTGCACAGTGCGACCTGGCTACCACTATCCTCCACGGGGCTACTGAGCATCTGAAATGTGGCCAGTACTAACAAGAGGGTAATCTGTAACTTAATAGAAACTAAAAGGCTTAACACGATTTGTAAATATTTCATACACAAAGCACATGAAGGAAAAAGCGAAAGGCCACCCTCTTCTAGCCCCTGAACTTCGTGGGCAAACCTGCACTATGGGGCCGGAGCCTAGCGCGGTGCCGGACACACGCCGTGAACAACAGTCCCAGTCGCCCCTGCACAGAACAAACTACTCGTCGGCCGTACGACTGAATATAGTAACCACCACTGGGCGGGCACAATTCAAACGCATAGATTTCCAGATATGGAAATAGGGGCGAATTACTTTAGAGGCACCTCCTGTGAACAGCTCGCCAGACTCGGTTTTCCTCCGCGCCCAGGCCTTTTTCCGTGCACGTTCTACACGTTTACGAAAGGAGAAGGGGCCCGTGGGAACCACGGCACCTCCCTCACACAGCCTGCCTTTCTCACTCCCGCTTCCCAAGCTCCCGCTCCTTGCCGCAAACACTGCTCCGTGGCTCTGAGCACCACCGAGACGCCGGAGGCTGATACGACCCCCAGCCTGGTGGTCTCCCTGATGCCCCGCGAAGTTTCCCCACGGCTGTCAAATGGGCATCTCTTGCTTGACAGGGCGGCTGAAGTGATCTCTTGTGGGTGCTCAGCGCCCACAACTCGGCTCTCTCCAGCAGGACGTTCCGGCATCAGGGACGGCGTGAGCATCCGCCCAGGTGACCCTGCCTCGAGGCCGGCGTCCCCATTTGCTCCTTCCTGTCTTATAACACGTGCACGAGGAGGAATGTAGGCCCCACGGCGTTTTCTCCAAACTCGCTACTTCCTGCCCTGTCACGGCCAGCTCTGCCCAGGACAACTCCGTAGCATTCCAGAAACTTCCCTGATTCCGCTCCAACCCCTACTATCCACCCCCTCGAATGCCTCTGCCTACACCCTACCATTCTTCCAATGAGGCCACCTCACCGGGGCCGTCGGAGTCCCCACGCTGGGACTTCTGTCCCTTCCCTTTCCCAAGTTACACGGCTGCCCTTACTTTTCTCAACCGAGCCGACGGACCGGGGTCTCTGCCCCTTGGCCTCTTCCCCCTCACATCCCAACTCACACTCCCTTCTCAGAGAGGCCTCTGCTGGCCATCCCCACGCGGCACAGCCACTCCCAACCTGCCTCTGCCCCGACCGTCTGCCACAAGCTCTCCGTTTTACTTTTTCGAGAAACGATCTCTGCTGAAATGAGCGTATGTGTTTATTTACACGTCTCCTGTCTGCTTCCCTGAACTAAAATGCAGCTGAGGCAAGGCCTACGGCTGCCCTGCTTGCTCTGACCCCAGGCCTGGCAGCAGTGGGCACATCCCAGCCTTCCCGAAGGCGGCATGTGACCTCCTAGGGATGCAGCGCCATGGGCCGGCCAGCACCCTGTCAGACACTGAAGCTGTTACCAGGACGCATTCTTGTTTCAGCCAGGAGGGAAGGAAAGATGGAAGGAAGACGGTCAGTCGATAGGACACCAGCAGCTCCAAGCCAAGGACCGTCCGGAAGGAGCCCACCCTGGAGAAGGCGCTTTGGCCTCAAAGCCCAATGCCACCCCGCACCCGCCCCTCGGGCTTCCAGGCAGAGCAAGCGACAATCAAGTAAACCAGACTCATCACGTCACAGGACTCCCTTCAACCTCAACGGGGTGGTGAATCCCGTCACTGAAAACGTTCAACCACTCACGGGACAGAGATGGAGTCGGATTCATGCTTCCAAAGACTCGGACCAAGGAGGAAAGCCAAGTCCCCGATGACACTCCCCTGTGCGAGCCGCAGCGGCCCCTCCCAGCCCCCGCCCGGCCCTCCGCGCACCTGCGTCCCCGATGAGTCCGGGCTCCGTCTCCATGCCCTCCTGCTGCTGGTAAAAGTTTTCATAGAAGTTCTGAGATGGCGGGATGGGGGGCATCATTCCAGAGTGTGGGGAGTCTCCAGGACCATAGGGCATCATTGGGGGGCCACCGGGGCCCATTGGCGGGCCAGGGTTCATGCCAGGACCCATCGGCATGTCGGGGTGCATGTCGGGGTGCATATCAGGGTGCATGTCCGGGTGCATGTCGGGATGCATGTCGGGATGCATTGGGCCCCCCATTGGCCCCGGGGGGCCCATGTTGGGCCCGGGGCCCATTGGCCCCGGGGGTCCTCCGGGTCCAGGGAACCTAGGAGGAAGAAATGCACCTGTGAAGGGCTGCAAAGCATGCATGGTAGCCATGCCCTCGAGGAGACACGGTGGCATCCGTGAGGCTGGTCACGGAGGGCTCCAGACCAGACTCGCAGTGAGACCCCCGGCACAGAGGAGCCTGGCTGAGGCCAGACCAGCCCCACCAGACGGAATCTGGGGCCCTGGGGCACTCACCTCACACCCAGCTTCTCAGCCAACTGTCCTGTGGGCCGCACCACGATCTCAAACAAGGAGGGGATCTTCTTGTTGTACATGTCCTGCTGCTGCTGCAGCTGCTGTGGGGACAGCGGCTCGTGCACGGGCATGGGCATCTGGGGGGGCCCGGGAGGCGGAGGGGGAGGCGGGGGCGGGGGCGGGGGGCCGCCCTGCATGGGCCTGCCGTTGGGAGAGGTCGGGGCCGGGGGACCGGGGGGCCGAGGAGGGGTGGGCAGGAGGCCCACACCAGGGGGCGGTTTGGGCAGGGGGTTGATGCCCTGCTTCTTCAGTTCCTCCACTTCCTTCTCGTCCTCAGCGCCCGCCTCTGCGTCATCAGCCAACATCTGCCAGTGAGAACAAAGCGGGGGGGGGGGATAGACCGGGATGAGGTAGGGACCAGGCCTCCCGCGCGGGAAGCTGAACTTTCTGAGAACCCTAAAACACAAGGACCCCGCGGCCATCATGCCATGAGGCACGGAAGTCATCATCCCACACCACTGCCGCCTCTGCTCTGTGACCAGCTGGGGGCAGGGAAGGGGGCAGACACTCCTGTTTGCACCAAGACACCTGTTTTTCTCCCCTTAAACTGTACAATTCAATGGCATTAAGTAGTCATGAGGATGTACAACCACCACCTCTATCTGGTTCCGGAACTTCCCCATCATCCCAAAAGGAGGGCCCATAACTATTGGCAGTCACTCCCCTTCCCCCTCGTCCGGGCCCCAGCAACCACTAATCTGCTTGCCATGTCTATGACCTGCCTATTCTGGAGAGTTCATTAAAGCATACACCGCACGGCCTTTTGCGATTGGCTTCTCTCGCTCAACACGTTTGCCAGGTTCAGGGCGCCTGGGTGGCTGTCGGTTGATGGTCAGACTTCAGCTCAGGTCATGATCTCAGGGTTCAGGAGTTCGAGCCCCACGTCAGACTCACTGCTGTCAGCGCAGAGCCTGCTTCGGATCCTCTGTTCCCGCCTCCCCCACCCCTCCCCCGTTTGCGCTCTCTCAAAGATAAATAAAACATTTAAAAAAACGTCAGGTTTACCCACATTGTAGCAAGCGTCACCTACTTTATACCTAATACCCTATTGTCCCGTGCCCAAACTGTGTATACAAACGATGTGCTTTCTGCCGAAACACACCCTTTCCTTCTGGGATTCTGGAATTTTGGTACGTGCCAGGCAGAGGCGCCACCCTGAGCACTGAGTCTCTTGGGCATCCCTGGTATAGAACATTCCACAAGTGCCGTCACAACCTGAGGATTAAGCACGGCCCTTGTGACTCCACGGGGCAAGGACTCTTGGACGCTCACGCCTGGTTTCTCCAGCCTTGGCCCACTGTGGCTACGTGTTTGGTCCTGGGACTGCCCCCGCCCCCCACCCCCACCAGGAAACGACTGAACCTGGGCCCGGGCCACCTTACGGACCTCAGCACAGATGCCTTCGTGGATCCTAACATGGGGCTCAGAGATGCTTCAGCAGCTAGCAGCTAGCATCCCAGCCCCAGCACCGCTCAAGACCGCCCGCCCCCCGCTCCTCCCTCCCCGCAGCGATGGCGGGAGCATGGGTGGTGGGAGCAGGGTCTCCAGGTGCGTGTCAGGCCGGTCTCGGCTCTTCTCTCTCCTGTCAGGAATGGTACCTGCACCTGGGGACAGCAGGATCTAGGAGGAACGTGGCTTCAAGGGTGCCGGAATACTCGAACAACCAATCTACAGAAAACATCTGTCCCTTAGAGCCCCAGTACTCGAGGCGTGGTCTGAGCGTGAACGAGCAGCACAGGGCGACCTGCTGAACCGGAACCGCATCTTAACAGGTGCCTGGGACGGTGTGGGCGACCCTGCCCCGAACCAGCAGTGCCTTTCGGCGGCGAGGCAGGTCCCGGCCCTGCATGCTTCACCACCCTGACGCTCGGTCCACTTCCCGCCCGGCGTACTGGCCCCTGGGCCCCCTCTGCTTCTCGACCGAGCACGAGGCTGCTGCCTGTGCTGTGTCCCCTGCTCAGCATGTGCCTCTCACTCTTTTCTTCCTACCACTCACCTCGGGACCAGCACAGGGTCGCCTCACCCAGGCTCCCGTGAATGGCAGCCTGTCTGCAGAGCCTCTGGGCTCCCTGTACATTCCCTCCACTTCCGCGATCCCGGCGCATCATCAGGATCTGCCCAATGACCGGATCCCGTCTCCTCGCCACCGTGTCCCCCAGGGCCCGGGACGCTGCCCGGCAGAAGCTAGGCACGGACGCACATTTGTTGGATAAATGAGCAAGGAAAACAGACAAAGGCACCTCCCCCTGCATTCCCTGGGCTCCAGAGAACAGCCGGTTAACATCAGGACCACGGAGGATGGGAGGGGGGAGGGGTGGGGGGCGCGTGGGGGGATGAGAGAGTGAAGGCCTTGGCCACCCTGACCCCGCTCTTTGACGTTCCTCTCCAGTGGGTCTCCCCGGCACCCTGCCTCCACCTCCCCTCCCTGGCTCCAAGGCCCTGCCCGCCCCGAAGCCTTCAGTCAGTGCCAGCGCGGGGCTGGGGAGACTCCTCCATCTGGAGAGCTGCGGGCAGGTGTTCAGCTCCACCCGGGCACACTTCATCCCACGTGCCTTCTCCACTGGCCACAAGCGTGGCTCTCTGAGTGAGGGACCCCCCTCTACTTCCTGAGCCCCGAGCCACGATCCGGGGTCTCTCTCCTCCACGCTGTTCCCAAGCTACTGCCCGGACCTCCCAAGCGGCCCGCCCACCCGCCCTCTGCCCCGGGCCCCGCTGCCTCTGGCCAGGACTCTGCCCCAGCTTCCTACCTGGTCTCTGGTCTCCCTCCCACCATCCCCTGCACACTGACCCAGCACGCATCAATCACGAAGCTAGGTCCTTCCGTCAGCGGCAACTCGATGCCCTCAGGCAGAAGGCAGAACCTAACAAGGTTATACCTCATTAACCAGGAACAACCTTGACCTCAGCTTCCTCCCCTCCCGTGGAGGGGGTGGCAAGCTCTGGCCACCGGAGGGGTCACGCTCCCTTGGCCTCCCGAGCTCACACCCAGACGCCCCATCGTTCCCTCCTTGCAAGCGCTGCCTCCTCTGCCCCACGGCTGCTCTTCCTTCGGGTCGCCTCCTGCCACCAGCCTCTGATGGCCTCTGGAGACCAGACATGCCTGTCGCGTGCGCTTCTCTGTACCACTTAACAGTCGGGAACACCCGGCCAGCGTCCCTTCCTCCATTAGACCACGGGCTCTGGAGACCGAGCCTGTGTGGCATCTTCACTGGCGTCTGCCGGCGTCGGCCCAGCACCCCGCATGCGCCGGGCGCCACTCGGGACCAGCAGCGTCTCGGCCACCAGGGCCTCCGTCTCCTGCCCCACGCCAGGTGGGAGTCTCCCGTCCCAGCCTACTGGCCAGCTGGAGGACGCGGCCCCCCCGCTGCAGGACTCAGCTCCCCTCACCCCTCGCCAGACCCCAGCTCCACGCCTAGACCAGCTCCCTGCGCTCGTCTCTCTACCCTCCGTCTCCCACCCTGAGCCATGCACGTCGCTGCGAAAGCAGGCGCCGAACCACATCAGAGGGCAGGACGGTGACACGTAAAACACATTAAAACCACGTTCCCACCAGGAAAGCCGAACCCAAACCGTACAGCCCTTGCTCAGAGACGCCGAGAGGGACACGTCTGTTCCAGACCTCCTGCGCGTCCCCTTTGGGCCTCTCTGCCTGCAAAGACAAGCACTCCCAGGACCTTTCCATCAGACGAGACACACCAGGGCCCTCCCCTACCAGGATGGATCCTGACCGAGGCCAAGAGTTTCCGAAAGTTCAGAGCAGCCTCTTAGCGGCAAAGGGCACGCACACCCACAGACACGCAAAGGTATGTGAGCCAAGGCTCATCAAGGCAAAGAAATCAGCTTGTGTCGGTTGGTTGGCTAGAAAATTCTTAAGTTTCTGCCCCACGCTAGAAACAATCCAAATCTTCTTCGGTTGATAACTAGACAAATTTAAGACCATCCATTACAACGGACTCGTACTCACCAACAAACAGCAATGAACTACCCTCAACAACTATTCTCAACAGATACACTACGCCTGGTGGAAAAAAGCAGATTCAAGAGGTTATGCACACACGTACGTGTGTTTAAAAGCTCTACACTGGATACGCCTATTCAGAGAACATTCTCGAAAACACAAACTATAGGGACAGAAAACAGAGCAGTGATGCCAAAGGCTGGAAAATGGAGAAGCACGGAGTCTACAGGGGCAGGGTTTTGGGGGCAACGGAAGACTGAATTTCCTCAATCTACATTTTGGGATGGCTACGTGACTCTGTGTTTGTCAGAACTCATAGAACTTTACACTAAACGGGAAGAATTTTACTGGATACAAACCATAGCTTGCCAAACCTGACTATAAAAAAACAGAGCGTGAGGAAGGACTTCAGGGTAAAGGACCAAAACGTGAGCAACTTACTCCCGAATGGTTCAAGGAGGAAAAAAAACAAACAAACGTGCACACACATGTATAAAATAAGACAGGAGCAAATGGGGCAGAATGTTGCTAACAGACGATCTGAGCGGAGGAGCGAGCATGCTTCCAAACGTGGGACGGATGGCTGGGAACACATGTGTCTAGACGGACAGAAAGGTGTCCGCGACGTGGGAAAACAGAGCTGAAGGAAGGAAGGAAAGAAAAAGAGCGCAGGCATTTCAGGGGAGGCCGGCCGAGGCCCAGGCATAACTGGCACCACGGTGTGGACCCAGGGGCCGCCCAGAAGCTCCAGGCCCCAGCCCTGGCCAACAAGCTGCAGCTGTCTGGGCAAGAAGGAATGGCCGATGCCTTCATCTGGGTTAACCGGGTCCTGAAAATTCATCTTGAGTTTTACTTTCTGACTACCCAAATTTGACTCTGGTATGGTTTTTCCACCATCTTTTTTTTAAAGTTTATTCATTTTGAGAGAGAGAGAGAGAGAGAGAGAAGGAGAAAGAATGAATGGGGGAGAGAGGGAGAGAGTGAATCCCAAGCAGACTCTGCAGTGTCAGCACAGAGCTCAAAGTGGGGCTCGATCCCACAACCCGTTGAGATCGTGGCCTGAGGCTGAAATCAAGCGTTGGAAGCTCCACCGACAGAGCCACCCAAGTGTCCGTCAACACTCATTTTTAACCCACTGAGACTTAGTTTTTAGATTGGGGAGGATACTGACGCTTTCAAAACGTTTGTAACGGGGAGCTGAAATGTACCATCTTGGTTTGCTTTGGGTTTTTACTAGGGCGTTTAGAGCTGGGCTGTGCAAGGCGATGGTCACTGGCCACATGTGGCTACTGAGGCTTGAAATGCAGCTGGTGCAAACGGAGAGGGGCTCTAAGTAGAAGATAAGCGCCAGATTCCAAAGACACGATAGCAACAAGAACGATAATGCGAAACGTCTTACGGTTTTCGCTATCACTTGCTGAAACGGTATTCTGAATACAGACATTAAATAAGTTAAATAAGTTAAATAAGACAAACTGCCTGAAATTAACTTTTCTAGGTTTCCTTCTACTTTAACGTAGCTGCCAGAAAATGTGAAAGGACGCCGGTGGCTCGGCTGTGTTCCTACTTGGACAGCACTGGTTTAGAGCACCAGCTCTGAACCTCCAGCAGGGGGCAGGCCTCGGCAAGTCACTGTTCAGTTCTTCTTGTGAGAGGAAGCCACTGCTTACCCCGCTCCCTACCCTGTCAGAGAAACAGACTCTAGACAAGCTGCTCGTTACGAAACCCTATTCCTAGGATACTAGATTTCCCAGAGGGCCTGGTCAGGGGAGACTTTTTCCCATGGCATTGCCCATGAGCACTGGGGTGCTTCCCTGCTCTGCTCGTGCAGTGCTCACCCTTGACCCCTCAGGCAGACCTGGACCCCACCAGAAACAGGGCGGTACTGACGGACTCCAGAAGCTGCCTCATGTGCTACTCAGACTCGATCCTTGCCATCCTCAAAAAACCGGCCAAAGCTCTCAAACCTGCTGTGAACTAGAAGGCATGAAAGCCTTCGTCTGAAAGGACCTGTGTTCTCCCTCACCCGTTCCCTTGGTGCGTTAGGAAGCCCAAGACAGGAACCTGGGCCCCCCAGAGTCCTCATGACTCATCGGGCAGAACAACAGATACTAGGATGAGTCTCAAACATCGCCTGGCTGGGGAGGAAGGCCT
Organism: Panthera onca; assembly: GCF_046562875.1. Taxonomy (NCBI): domain Eukaryota; kingdom Metazoa; phylum Chordata; class Mammalia; order Carnivora; family Felidae; genus Panthera; species Panthera onca. The sequence continues at coordinate 10,047,863 of NC_138353.1, read as the reverse complement.
GGCACAGCATGGGAGAAGCCGCTCTCTCCCGAGAACCTCCAATTACCCTGCACTTTGTCGGCTGCGTAACGGAATCCTTAAGCCTTAGGAGGAAGCATCTGACGTTTCCATCAAAATACAACCCACCCAAGTTTCACTCTCCTCCTTGTGCATCATGGGCTGTCTCTAAAAGATGGCTAAGCAACGCAAAGTGTGTTTGCAAGCAACGTTCCTTTCACGCCCTGCCCGCCCCCCCCCGCTGCCCCGCCACGAAAACCGCCCTGGCTGGAGAGAAGATACACGCGAGAGCACCTCAGTTCTCCCCGCAGAGAAAACAGCCCCCGTTCCCTCCCTCAGACGGCCCAGCTCCAGATCAAGGCAAGTGGGAATTCTGGTCCCGCACAGAAGCCAGATGGACGCGCCAGGTCAAGGGGAGGCGCACCTCCTGGTTCCCCTGGAGGCAGCTGTGGCCCCACGTTACCCCCAAACGTTACCTTATCCAAGAGCTCTCTCGTCTCCTCGGTCAGGGGGTCGTGGGAGAACATGCAGTCGTCCCCGTTGATGCAGTTCCCCGTCGTGTGGTACAACTTACATGGGAAATCACGTTCACGGGCACGTTAAGGCAAACTCATCGTGTCACAGAACCCACCCGAGCGCAGAATCCAGCCCCTTCTGTTTTGGAGATGGGGAAACGGACACCCAGAGAGGTGAAGTGACCCGCTCGGGGGCTGCATGACGTGCTCGCGGCAGACCCAACAAGAGCCCGTTTTCTCAGGACCCTCCCTCCAGAGGGCTTCCTGCCCGCACCACGCTGGCCTCGGGGCCGCGTCCGCAGGTCCTGACTCCCCAGGAATGATTCAGGTCGAGGATTTGCCCAAGGCCACACGGCCAACTGGGGAAGTCTCAGGAAGGGAACAGACAAGGGCGCTACAAACGGCCTTGAGGGTACCCGCAAAGAGAGCGGACGCGTGAGTGGTTAGTTCACTCATCTGCAGGACAGGGACGGCAGCTCTGCCACGCGACAGACCGCGAGGGGTCGCCCGGAGAGGCGGACGCAGCGCAGGCGCGGAGGGCCAGCGCGGGTGGCTCGGGCCAACCACTGTCACCGGGGAGGACGGGGGAGGTCCTGCACGCTGCGGCAGGTCACGCGTGAGCGCCAAAGGATATCGTGCATGTAGGGGCAGTTCTCGGCTCTGGCACAAAAGCCGGTGATGTAAAATTTGCACAGCTCGCGCTTCTTTGGTAGCTCGATGTCGTGGCTAAAATTACAGTGGTCTCCCTGGAAGAGAGGTGGGGAAAAGGTAAGGGGGTGCCACGCTAAGCCCTCGCCGACGCCCACCTGCAACGGGAAGTCCTCCTCTGTCACCGCTGAAGCATGGAGAAACCAATGGCAGGGACACATTCCCCCCCCCCCCCCACCCCCAACAGGGCAGGGAGGGCTCACGACGTGGCTTCTCACCACCTTGAAAGTTGGCTCGGGCCCTGCCTCCCCGCCCCATGTCCCCGTTCATCCAGGCTCCGCTCCGCTGCCCCGCACCGCTTCGTTCTTACTCTCCCTCTCCCTCCCTGCAGCCACTATTTTTCACCATTTGCTGCATGACGGCCACGCTTCTTCCTTCCTAACGCAACCTCCGCTTTGTTTGGGAAGAACGTGCCCGGCTACACATTCTCCAGGCTCGTGTGGAGACATCGTGTGGCCGATGAAATAATAAGCCAACGTCCCCGAGGGAGGACAATACTGCTTCAATTAAAAGAAAAATCAAACCCCTTCACCCATCTTTCCTCTCAGCCCTTAGATGGGACGCCCGGAGCCACAGCAGCCGTTGTGGGACCGGCAAAGATGGCGGATGTTCTTAAAAGGAGGAAGGAGCTTGAGTTCCCCAGGGTGCCACTGACCAGGGCACCAACGTCCCTCACCTCAGAGGAACAACGTCTGAGCGTTCAAGCTAGCGGGGCTTGATTTTCCATTATCCACAGACACACTCAGAACACAACACCCGGGTGAACGAAATACAGAAACTGTCCCATGGCTGTTTCCCCTTACTCTCAGGAGTGGCTACTCATTTTTCGTTAAATGTATTACAAGCTTCTAAAAATAACATGAATCGAAACCGTAACGCAGAGCGTTTTTCACACGTGTACGCATTTGTTCGTATTTGTTCAAAACGCGCAGTTTTTTCTAAGACTTATCATGCAGCACGCCATTTCCTGGGCACGCGTGTGCCGTTGTCTGTCCACCGCCATCGCACTCGAATACAAGGCTGGCGGCACTCACACTGGGTGACACCCTCAGAGCTCTGCGGTCATCGGCCCACCTTCTGGTATTGAACTCTGCTGTGAAATTCAAGGCTGGCCTGCTTCACCCCACCTGCCTTTTTGTCCAGAGGTCGTAACAAATTCCCTTTCCAACGCCAAAGTCCAGTAACTTCCCCAGAGCACGTGACATCTTTGCAAGAGCGTCTTCCCCAGCATCTCTTGTAGGCGATCACTTCCACCCTCACCCGGCCACCGCCCCCAATTAGCGTGGCTTCTAGAACATTCCCGGAGGCCTGAGCATCCTCCGTGAGGTGGCTGACTTGCTCCGGCAGCCAGGCACTGTAACTGGCCCCTTACCCACGTACAGCGCCCCTCCACGAAGTATTTGCAGATGACTTTGCCCTTCTTGTCGGACTGCTGGTGGGGCTTGTCGTGGTCGCTCCTCCGGTAGCTCCCGCCACCGTCCTGTCAGGAACACAGAGCGTGAGCATAAAGGGGAGTGAAAAGGAAGGGTTGGGGGGCCAACGCAGGCCAGGGGAGGCGGGTTCCGAGGGAGTGACAGAAGTCGGCCGGCGGGCACGAGCATTCCCTCGACAGAAGCGTCTTCTCGCAACGAGAGCAGTGTCATGGCCGTGCGGGGCGGGAGCCCCAAGGCAGGGGGCGCGCTGGCGCGGACAGGAGAAGTTCTGCCACTCGGAGCTGCGGGCGACCGAAGGGCACCCCACAGCTGTGCAGGAACGCATCCACCTCCCAGAGGGCAAGCTCTCCAGGCTGCCTGGACAGGTCACCTAGAACCTTCCACACCTCAGAGATGCAGGTGCTACAGAGATGTGGTTTTAAGAACAGAGGGTCTCACCAGCAGCACACCCACCACGAGAGTTGACGAGAGCTCATCCGTCCCACGGAGAAGAGCGGACGGGAGCAGGAGGATGAACAGGCCTCAGAGGCCAACTTGTTCAAGAAAAGGAAAAGTCCGAGAAGGGGGCCTTGGCTGAGTATCTCAGATCCGAATGAAGGGTCAACTCACGCCCATGTCCTCGTCATAGAAGTCTTCGTCGTCATTCATTCCGCCCTTGTTCATCCCTCCTCGGCTGCCACCTCGGCCGCGACCCCGGCCCATCCCTTTCCCTCGACCTCGGGAACCCCGGCCACGGCCTCGATTTAACCCTGCAGGGGAGAGAGATGGCGTTCACCTGCTGCCTCTCCCCAGGATCCCGGTCCGGCAGCAGCTGCCGGAAGGAGCCCCGCCGACCCGTCACCTCCTGGGCCCCCTGCCCACCTCGTCCTCGGCCATCTTTGGACCGGCGGTACTGGCTCAGTTCCTTGGAGTACTCGTCATAGTCCTCATCTCCCATCGGCTCCTCACTTTCTCCATACTAGGGTTCCAGAAAGGAGGAGAGAAGCAGGTGGCGTGCGGGGAACAATGAGCACTGTCCCTAACCGTGCTCTCTGTCCCCTTACGCCTTTTTATTTGGCTGAACGCCGGATTCAGAAGGGCAGATGACCCACCCAAGGCCACCTGCTCATGCCCCCTTACATGCGACAGCCTAAGGCGGAGGGGGGTGTCTAACCTCTGGTACTGTCTTCACCCCTACAACTCCTCTCCCCTCCCCCCAGGTAAATCCCACAGGGCTCCTCCTACACAAGACAGCTGTGGCTGTAACAACGGACCGCCAGGGAAAGGTCTCGGGCAGGGATAGAACAGTGAATGTGGAAGCTGTGTGCGTGTGTGTGTAGGGGGGCGTGAATAAACAAGCACCTGACTGCAAAGGCATCAAACATTTCCAGAAGGCACTCAGGAAACTTGTCTCCAGGGATGGGAACTAAGCTGCCGGGGGGCAGCAGTAGCGGGGAGAGGTTTTCACAGCTTTGGTACCTTTCCAATTTTGAACCACGTGAAGGTTTCCTCTATTCCGAGATAAGAAACGAATGTGGAAACACGGAGAACCGCCACCCGATGCTTTCCTTCCACTGTTTCCAAGGTTTCCCCCAAAAGCGCCCACCAGCCCCCCACTTTCCCGCGGGACTGGAGGAGAGCTTACTTCCATCTCTTCCTCGTAGAAGTCTTCTTCGTCCTCCGGGTGGTCTCCCACGGAGCCCCTGCCCCTTCCACGGCTGCCCCTGCCCATGCCTCGGCCTCGAGATCCTCCGCGGCTGCCTCGGCCCCGGTAGCCCCTGCCACGGCCTCGGCTGCCTGCAGGGCGATTCAGATGGTGAGCAGATGCCCCCAGCAAGAGAGAAGTCAGCCCGTTTTCCACCCCCGAGGTCGGTCATTTCCTCCTCCTCCCCAAGCCTTCCTAGCAGCTCCAGGCAGAAGGTCCCGTGGTTCCCAGCCCAGGTCCCCTCAGCATTCTGGATGTGCACCTGCTACGGGCACTCACTGCACAGCCACAAGGGCATCTGTGCGTTGAAAGCTGCACTCACTGTCCAGCTACTTGTGGCTACGGAGCCCCCGTGACACGACCAAACTAAGAGATGCTGCAAGGGTGAAACACACACCGGATTTACAGAATATCATTTAAAAAAAAAAAAAGAAAAGAAAAGAAAAAGAGCGGGGGTGCCTGGGTGGCTTAGTCGGTTGAGGACCTGACTCTTGGTTTTGGCTCAGGTCATGATTTTGAGATTCATGGCTTCAAGCTGTCAGTGTGGAGCCTGCTTGGGATTCTCTCTCCCACACACCCCCCCCCCCCCGCCCCCGCCCCCGCCCCTCCCCTGCTCACACACACAATTTCTCTTTCTTTCAAAATAAGTAAACACTAGGGCACGTGGGTGGCTCAGCCGGTTAAGCATTGGACTTCGGCTCAGGTCATGATCTCATGATCTCACGGTTCGTGAGTTCAAGCCCTGCGTCGGGCTCTGTGCTGACAACTAGGAGCCTAGAGCCTGCTTCAGATTCTGTGTCTCCCTCTCTCTTTGTCCCTCCCCTGCTCACGCTCTGTCTCTCAAAAATAAATAAATGTCAAAAAAAATTTTTTTTTTTAAATAAGTAAACATTAACAAAAAAATACAATTGCAGTAAACATTAAAAAAAAGAGAGAGAGATGGGGCGCCTGGGTGGCGCAGTCGGTTAAGCGTCCGACTTCAGCCAGGTCACGATCTCGCGGTCCGTGAGTTCGAGCCCCGCGTCAGGCTCTGGGCTGATGGCTCGGAGCCTGGAGCCTGCTTCCGATTCTGTGTCTCCCTCTCTCTCTGCCCCTCCCCCGTTCATGCTCTGTCTCTCTCTGTCCCAAAAATAAAAATAAAAAACGTTGAAAAAAAAAAAAATTTAAATTAAAAAAAAAAAAAAAAGAGAGAGAGAGAAAACAGAGAGAGAAAGGCATAACATAAAATACCACATCTATCTGTTTGGATAATGTGTTAAAGTAAGATTTGGAGTATATGAGGTAGATAAAATAAACCGTTAAAATTAATCTCATCTGGGGCGCCTGGGTGGCTGAGTCGGCTGAGCATCCAACTTCGGCTCAGGTCATGGTCTCGCGGTTCATGAGTTCAAGCCCCGCATCGGGCTCTGTGCCGACAGCTCACAGCCTGAAGCCTGCTTCAGATTGTATCCCCCGCCGCCCCCTCTCCACCCCATCCCTGCTTGTGCTCTTTCAAAAATGGATGAACATAAAAAAAATTTTAAATTAATCTCATCTGTTTCCTTTTATTTTTTTAATGGGACTGCCAGAAAATTCTAAATTCTACGGTGACTTGTGTTATATATTTTTTCTTTTTAAACGTTTTAATCATCTTTTGAGAGAGAGAGACAGCGCGCACACACGAGTGGGGTGGGGTAGAGAGAGAGGGAGACACAGAATGTGAAGCAGGCTCCAGGCTGTGAGCTGTGAGCACAGATCCCAATGCAGGGCTCGCATTCATGGACCATGAAATCGTGACCTGAGCCAAACTTGGACACTTAACTGACTGAGCCACCCAGGTGTCCCACACTGTATTTCTATCGGATGGCACTGGTCTAGAATCTCCCCAAAGAGCAGGGCTTGTCCAGGGAGGTGTCCAGGGAAGACTTGCCAAGAAAATGAATGAGCAGCCACTCTAACAATAAGCTGGGCCTTAGTCAGGGCTAAGTACTGCTGAGCTATAAGGTCCCAGGAACCCTTGTGGGTTGCAAAAGCTCGCAGGCAGGAGCCAGTTCTAGAAGGTCTCCGGTGCTCCGCCCTCCCTCACCTCCTAACTGCCACAGTTCAAGGTTCAGAGGCTGCACACCTTGTTGGGTGATAGGAGCTGGGAGGAGTGGGGAGGAGGCCGGGGCAGCCAGCTGTCCGTTACCCTGGACTATATCTGACAAGCTGTCCCTTCTCTCGCTCCTCACAGCTGAGCAGGAAGTGAATGAAGAAAACAACCCTCAGCCGCGAGGGCGTCTCCCCGCCTCCCGCCTGCCTGGCTGCGTCCCAAGCACAGGCCTAGCACTGGGGCTTCTTCTCAGGGCCCTGTGTGTGCAGCCCCCGCCCTTCCCCTGTACTCACCCCTGCACCGAAACCACTGCCGGTCTCTCCTCCCGCACCGGAGGCTCGGCAGCACTGGGCCCCACACTGCACCCCGAGCCCCCGCCGCGGATCTGCTCGGACCCCCTCCCCCCCGCCCCCCCAGAGGCGGCAGGGCCTCACCTCGGCCCCGGCCGCTGCCCTCCTTCGCGCGCCGGTACTGGTTCAGCTCTTTGGTGAAGTCGTCATAGTCCTCCTTGCCCATATCCTCCTCCTCGTCGCCCTCGTACTCCCCGTACTGCTCGTTCTCGTAGTCTTCGTACATGCCGTAGCCTTTGCTGTCCATCTTGGAGTAGGCCTTCTTGGGCAGGGACGTGGTGTGCGACGGGGGGTACTGCTGGTGGGACTGATGGAGAGAGGGCGTGAGGCGGCCCCGGGGCCCTGGGCCCGGACTGCCAAGATCCCCGCTGTTCCCTTAACTGATGCACTGTCTGGGGGCCTCTGCCACCCCGGCGGCGACACACCAGCCCCCAGCACTCGGGGCACTGGTTCCCAGACGAGCGAGAGCTGGGCGGTGGGCTCAGACGTTTCTGTTCTTCAGAAAGAGCCACGGCTTGAAAGAAAATTTAGAAACACGGACCCCACGATCCCTGAAGAACTGGGGAGGGGAGAGAAAGGGCTATTGCCCAGGGATATGCAATCTCATTTGGGGAGGAGGCCTGGTAGTCAACAGGGGTGCGCCTTTTTATGTATTTATTTTGAGAGCCAGAGCAAGTGGGGGAGGAGCAGAGAGAGAAAATCCCAAAGCAGGCTCTGTGCTGTCAGCACAGAGCCCGACATGAGGCTCAAACTCACAAAACTGAAATCATGACCTGAGCTGAAATCAAGAGTCTGCCGCTGAACCGACTGAGCCACCAAGATGCCCGCATCTATCTACCTATCTATCCATCTATTTATTTATAGGGGACGCCGTCTAGGGGATGCCGTCTAGGGACGCCGGGGTGGCTCAGTCGGTTCAACGGCAGACTTCGGCTTGTGAGTTCCAGCCCCACATCAGGCTCTGCTGTCGACACAGAGCCCACTTCAGGTCCTCTGTCTCCCTTTTTCTCTGCCCCCCCTCCCCCTGCTCTCTCAAAAATGAATATTTAAAAAATAATAATAAGTAAGTAAATAAGTAAATAAATAAATAAAAGTAATCTCTACACCCAACATGGGGCTCGAACTTAACCTGGAGATCAAGAGTCGCACGCTCCACCCACAGGGCCAGCCAGGCACCCCCAAGAGGGGTGCTCCTTGGTCAACATTTTCTTGGGGCCTTGGAATTCAATTAATAATCTACTTGGCAACCAAACTAGAAAGCTATTAAATGATGTTTTCCAAACTGTGTTAGTGCAAAGAGATACCGGATGAAGTTAGAGACAGACACACACAGACAGACAGACAGACACACACACACACACACACACACACACACACACACAAATGGAAAGCACCAAGACGGCCTTTAGTAAACAAATAAACAAACTGGGGTCCATCCAGACAATGGAGTATTATTCATTGGTTAAAAGAGATGAACCACGGGGCTACGGAAAGACATGGGAAAACCACAAACACATACTGTTAAGTAAAAGAAACTGATCCGAAAAAATTATACGCTGTAGGAGTCCAGCTCTCTGACATTCTGGAAAAGGCAACACAACAGAGACAGAAAAAGACTGTGGGTTGCCAGAGGCTCAGGGAGGAGGGAGGGGGTAAGGCACAGGGGATTTTTAGGGAACTGAAACTATTTTATATGATAGTGTATGGTGAATACATAACATGAGCATTTGTCGAAAGCAAAAGAACTGTAAAACACAGAGGAGGGAACCTTAGTATAACCATAAGCTTTGATTAATAGCCATGCATCAATACTGGCTCATCAATTACAACAAATGTACCATAATAAGGTAAAGCGTTAACAGGAGAGGGACACGTGGGTGGCTCAGGTTAAGCTTCCGACTTCAGCTCAGGTCATGATCTCACAACTCGTGAGTTCAAGTCCCGCATTGATCGAGCTCTGTGCTGGCAGCTCAGGGCCTGAAGCCTGCTTCAGATTCTGTGTCTCCCTCCCTCTCCACCCCCCCCCCCCCACATTCATGCTCTGTCTCTCTCTCTCTCTCTCTCTCAAAAATAAATAAACATTGGGGCGCCTGGGTGGCTCAGTCGGTTGAGCGTCCGACTTCGACTCAGGTCACGATCTCGCAGTCCGTGAATTCGAGCCCCGCGTTGGGCTCTGGGCTGATGGCTCGGAGCCTGGAGCCTGCTTCCGATTCTGTGTCTCCCTCTCTCTCTGCCCCTCCCCCGTTCATGCTCTGTCTCTGTCTCAAAAATAAATAAACGTTAAAAAAAAAAATTTTAAAAAAGAAGTAAATAAACCTTTAAGACATCTGCTCAATTTTCTACAAACCTAAAACTATTCTAAGAAACAATCTATATTAATTTAAAAGACCCACACTCGTGGGGCGCCTGAGTGGCTCAGTCGGTTAAGTATCCAATTCTTGAGCTCAAACTCAGGTCTTGATCTCAGGGTCATGAGTTCGAGCCCCACGTTGGGCTCCGTGCTGGGTGTGAAGCCTACGTAAACAAGTAATTTAAAAAAATAAAAAATCCACACTCGTTATGAGAAAATACAGAACGTAAGTATACAGACACATAGGACTACATTAGCAGACCTTAAAATCCCTCAATCCCAGATGCCTGGCTGGCTCAGTGAGTGGCACGTGTGACTCTCGATCTCGGGGTTGTTGAGTTCGATCCCCATGGGGGGGTAGAGATTACTTAAATATAAAATCTTAAAAAAAAAAAAAAAAAAGCCTCAAACTCTAGTTCCTAATCGAAGCTGTGGTGTGCCCTCCATTTCTTGCCTCAGGTTGCAAGTCTGAATCTCTGCTAGCATGTCAACGTCAAGTGTAACATTATATGATTGAATTATTCGTTAGGACAGATGATGCTGAGTCATGGGACACAGGGATGTATTTTAGAGCTACTAACTTTAAAAGCATTTTTCATCAAAACTTGAAAATCTACATCAATTTTTCTTACCAATTTTGCTGGGGAGAAAAAACAGTACAGAAACCAAACAAATAATTTAAATGCCCGTTTAAGCTCCGTGTTATAACAGGATAAACATCTGACTTCTGACTCTACGGCCCTTGAGATAATTTGCTCCAATTTTCCACAACAGGTCATTTCTCAATGGTGGACAACGGTCAGCTACACCAAGGATAAATCAGCAGATTTCTGGGGGACGGGGACGTCCTGAGTCCTGCCAAGGCCATGGGAAGAAGAGGGAAGTCTTAGGATGGCTAATGGAGATCAGCCACTGACTGGGCTCGAACCCCAGCTCCTACGCTACACGGCTGCCACCTAGCTGGTTTCCCAGCTCTGTTTTCCTCACCTGTAAAACGGGGATAAAAACAGTATCTCATCTTGCAGGCTTAAAACCCACGTAACACGCGGTGCAAGAATGCCCAGCAGGCAGCAAGTGCTTAGCAAACAAGGGCGGTTTACCCGGCTCCGCGGGGGCCCCTGCGAGGCAGATACTCACCGGTGCATACGGGGGGCTGTACTCTCTGTACTTGCGGTGCCCCTTCTCGCTGGGGCTGAAATCCGAGTCATCTGAAAAGTCCGAGAAGTCATCACTGGAAGAAGCGTGGCGCTGCAGTGGCAGAAGAAACGGACTTAGTGATTCCGCTGCGGGCAGTGTCAGCTCAGGGACAGACGCTGCCGGAATGTGCCGGAAGGGCCCAGCGCTCCCTGCCAAACACCTCACCTAAGGGCATTTAGTGGCAATGGAGCATGAGCCACTGACTCTTTAAAGAAAAATAAAACTGTTTATCCAATTTGGGGAAGGAATAAGCACCACTATTACGCGTGCCCTCTGGCCTCCGAGGCGAGCTCGGCCCCCGGGGCTCCGCTCCGGCCCGGTGCACGCAGCCCGGCCCCGGGGCACCCTCCCAGACCTACTTTGTGCTTGGATTTCCTCCTCTTCTTCGACCTCCTCTTCTCCTTCTCCCTCTCTTTCTTCCGCTTCCGCTTCAGTCTCCGGTGAGACTTCTCCTCGTCCGAATCGCTATGGTGCTTCTCCCCCTTTTCCTTCCGGCTCCTCTCGGGCCCTCCGGAGGTGTCCTGGGTCTCCTCGGCCCCATCATCCTCCAGTTCACCTTCTTCCAACTCACCATCTTCCCTATAAACCAATCCCAAAGCCAATATGAAGCCGGGGTGTGAGACGGGACGTCCAAGGGCTGCGGGGTGGCCCCGGTGGACAGGAAGAGAGCGAGGCCTTCCTCGGGAGGACTGGGGGCCGCTGCCTCTCGGCCCCCCTCCCCAAGGACTGCGCCCACTCTCGTGTAACCTGGCTGGGGGACAGCGGGTGGGGGCCCGACACCGCTGGGTTTTCAAGGTGCAGCCACTGATACGGGGACCACCCTAAGTCAGTATTTCTCAGAGTGCTCCAAGGACCTCGGATTCTAAAGAAGAAAAGCGACAAGGTTCTGTGGTCAAATGAGGGGAGGAAATCCCCACCCTGGGGCATCACAGTGCTTAATGCTCTAATGGAAGTTCCCAGAGGTCTTACCGTCCAGAAGCCTGCGCAGCCCTGCTTTAAGAGCATTTCCAGGACTTACTTGACCAGAGAGGCTGCTGTCTCTCAGGGAACACGGATTAGCATCCGTCCCAGAGTGCAGTGGTGCACAGCGGCCTGAGGTCACGGGCTTGGTCCTAGTCCTATGGATGTGTCCTGTGAGCTGAGGGTGGTGGCTGTGCACAGTGGGGACAGGGCCGTGGTTCTAAACCAGAGGCGGCCCCCGGTCTCCTGGACCCGACCCACAAGCAGGCTCGGGCTGTGCCCGAGGACACAATGTATTTCACCAAAGCCCCGTAAGAACTACCAGCGACAAGCTCTGGTCTCCAGAGGTCTGACCCACAGCCTGGGCTGCACAGCTCTGGGCTGGGGAGCCGGGGGGGCAACCGAGCAGGTGAAGAAAGGGGAAGGGGTGAGCGAAGGGTCCCAGGCCCCAAACCCCTCCTGATGTCCCCTCCTAACAACTGTCGGGGTGGGGTCCCCCGCACTCCACTGCTGCCGACCCCCGGTATCCCTTCTGGCTCCCCTTCCTACAGATTTCCTGGTTTTGTCACTGCCCCCACATCACCCCCATCCCTAGTGCTTTCAAAAATAAAAGCACTCTCCCAACATGACAGTTGCTGCCCACAGAACATTCTAAATATCTACAGGGTGGGGAGGAGGGAAGGGGATAAATAGGGTTAAGAAGGAAAGCAACTGGAAAAAGAATCTAATTTTTGGCCAAACCCACAGAGACAGTTCTCACAAGTACAGGAGTTGGTTTAAAAAATAAAAATAGGGGCGCCCGGGTGGCTCAGTCGGTTAAGCGGCCGACTTCGGCTCAGGTCATGATCTCGCAGTCCGTGAGTTCGAGCCCCGCATCAGGCTCTGTGCTGACAGCTCAGAGCCTGGAGCCTGTTTCAGATTCTGTGTCTCCCTCTCTCTGACCCTCCCCCGTTCACGCTTTGTCTCTCTCTGTCTCAAAAATAAATAAACGTTAAAAAAAAATTAAAAAACAAAAACAAAACTATTTCATTAAAATAAATAAATAAAAATAAAAATAAAATAAATTCCGCAAATCTTTTTTAAAAGCTCCCACAGTTCCTCATGCATGACCATGGAAGAGCGTGTGTGAGAAGAGAAAAAATTCCTTTCTTCTCCATTAAAACTAGGACCCCAGAAGAGAACGAAGAGAACATAAACAGGGGCGTAATGAACCCAGGATCCGAAAGGCTAACCATGAAAGGATCTAATCCAGGCAGAAAAGACCTTGCTGCCCAGACGGGCCCGGGGTCAGAGTGGGAACAAGCCCGCCCCCAGAGCCCCCGCAGGTTCTACGGGGCTTTGTAGACAAACACCACACTGGTGATGCTCCCAGAGTCCTTCACGTCCTTTCACTCACGCAACCCCCTTTGTCCGCCCCGGGTGGCGCTGCTCCCCAAATGTCAAGGAGCCTCTCTTAACTCTCATTCCCCATTCAAAGCGGTCAGGTCAGCTTAAAACCCAAGCGGCCCCAACCCCACGGACAGCCCGGCGGAGGTCAAGGGCAGCTCTCTCACACACAACGCGGGACACAAAATTTGTTCAGATGTTTCAAAGGAAACAAGTCAGGGAGGTGACCGACGACGTGCGTCTCCGGTTGTCTCCTTGCAAATCGCCAGGGTGGGGGGTGGGGGGTGGGGGGAAGCCCCGCAGAAAGATGCAGAGTAAAGCGGGGAGGAGCCGGCATTCCTGACAAGTGAGGCACCTTCCGGCTTGGGCTTGGGTGCGGCCCACGGAACGGGGTGTGGGACGAAGCTGCCTCGGCTGGAGTGGCCTTGCCCACAGTAAAAGTGCCACCCGACTGGGGAAACTGGTTTCGGCGGGCTCCCTGCTGCCTGGAACGACGGCCCACGCCAGGGTGTGGTTCCCGCAGCAAACAGGACGCATGTCCCTCCCTGCTGGGAACACCGTGGGCAGACCAGCTCGCCACACCTCAGGAGAAACACAGGGAGACAGACAGACAGACAAAATGGAGCTGAGGAAGGCCCAGAGACAAACCGAGAATGGCGGGGACGGAGGCCCGTACTCCATGAAGAAAAGCTAAAAAGCGCATCACTCTTAACCAACAGTCTGGAAAGGAAAAAGCTCAGAGGGACACGTTGGAAAAGCGGCCAGAATCTCAGGGCAGGTGGGGACGGAGGGGACACAGGAAGACAAGAAGTGCCCGGGCTCCCAGAAGCCCTGATGAAAGAAAATAAGGCTCCCAGAGCCAAAGACCCTCATGGAGCCAGAAGAAGCCTATCAGAGTGGAAGGGATGGCAAGACGCTCTGAACGCTCTCCTCCCAGGCAGGTGGATCTCAAAGGGAGGACAGGTGATGGGACTTGTCAAGGGCAGACATTCCAGACACTCCCTTACCTCCGCCCACAGCATGACAGGGCAGGCCAAGGTCTTGCCCAGGGTCAGGGTCGGGCTCCATCCCCGTCCCGCACCCACAAGCCAGCTTGCTTGAATACGTGGGCCGGGTCTACACCTAACACCTGGGGGCTGGCTACAAAGACCACCCGCACGACTCCAAAGTCCTCACCACCATCAAGAAAGATTCCTAGGGGGCACTTGGGTGGCTCCTTCGGTTAAGTGTCCAACTTCATCTCATGGTTTGGGAGTTCAAGCCCAGCATCGGGCTCTGTGCTGACAGCACAGAGACTGCTTGGGATTCTCTCTCTCCCTCTCTCTGCCCTTCCCCTACTCGTACACATACTCTCTCAAAATAAACAAACTTAAAAAAAAAAAAAAAAAAAAAAAAAGGAATGATTCCCGAAGAAAGCCCTTTCATGCCGAAGGACTTCCCAAAGCAAGGAAGCACAGTGTTCAAATCCACCCTCCAAAGACTTTCAGCCAAAGCGGGGCTCTGCATTACCTGTATGAACACCTCCGGGGTATCTGGGCTCAGTGAGAATCTACCCCGCAACTTTTTACTAAATGGGTCACGAATACTTAGAACTTTGTTTCTTTACACGGACTTGGGGAAAACTGACAAACGGTATTTAAAAAACAGAAACAAAGAACCTGCTGGCGACTTACGAAGGGAAAATGGGAGACTGGAAGGGACACCAGGCCGGTGACCCTCCGGTGCCCACTGTGCGTCCTCAGTGCCATCTGGCCATGCTGTGCTCTCAAACTTCTCGGAGCCCTGGGCTAACCTCTGGTCACCTGAGGGGGTGCCCTCTGGTAACACAGGAAATTCCCAGCTTAACTGCTGTATGAACACGGGGTCTGTCTTCCTTATAAGGGGAAAGAACAAAAACCAAGAAAAGCGAACCAGCCGGGGCAGGGGCAGAAATCCCCGGGGACCACTGACGCCGGCACAAAAGCAGGCTCCAGGAACGGCAGCCAGGCTTCAGTGGTGCCACCTCACAGACTGCCAGCAAAGCCCATGTCAGAGTGGGATTAAATACCGAGGGAGCTTGCCTAATAGACTGTGACATAATCCCTCAAGAAAAGTGGGGGAAGCCCCACTGCGCTAATCATCTCAATCCAGACCTGCCAAGCCCTCTTGAGACCAGTAAGCAGGAGAAAGCCTGAGGCGTCAGCCTGAGCAGGGACGACCTTATTCCCAGAGCCCGGACTGGCAATGTCCCAGGATGGCCGCGCCAGGGTCGGCCCGCCGGGGCCATCGGGGACAGGCAACCGACCAAGCTGGGGGACTGACTTGGAACGGGTGTCCAGGAGGGAACAGGAAGAAGCCACCGGCTTGCCGAGGGTCAGATCTGTCTCGTGCCTCCCGCACTAAGCTTCCAGGGCATTTAAATTCCCACTCACAGAGCCGGTGACAGCCAGCTCCTCCCTCTCGGGTCAAAGACTAGGTCTGGGTGCCCATTCTAAGGAATGCCTATTTGGCCACTCCACAGGGCACAGGAGCGTGCCGAATTCAACACACACCACGGGCTTGGCAAAAACAGCACTCAGTCAAGCAATCCCAGGACTTCAAAGTAGGCTGGCGGGGTGGGGCACGGGGCCGCTTTCTGCAGGCCAAGTGACCAACCACCAGCTCCGCTTCTCATGCTCTTGGTATGCGTAACTTAGCGCCTTGGTTTTCTCACCTGTGGAATGGGGTGGCTGTAGTACCTACCAGGGTGGTTAAGGTTAAATGAGATTAATGTGGATAAAGCCCTTGACGTGAGAAAGGCACAAAGTACCAGACAAAAAGCAGCTACCAGATTTAAGGATAACCCCTAAACTGGCCTGGGTGCTCATCAGGAAGCACTTTCTGTACGGAGAAGCTTCAGCCAACTCCCCTCGGGGGTCGCTGCTGACCGCTGGCCAACAAGTTCCCGCTACACTTGGCCGGACCGAGTGCGCGCTACCCTCTCCCGACAAACCCTGCTGACAAAACTGACAAATCAACACGTCCCCTTCCTCTGCTCTAATCCAGCTGGTAAGGGGAAGTAACCGAGTGGGTGACCAGGAGGGAAAGGCACAGGGAGAGCTGAGCCCCAGGAAGAAGGGACAAAGGCCCCTTAAACACAACAAAGCTTCCCGACATGGAAATTCTCTGGACAAGAGAGCTGGAAGGAAACTGAAAGGGGCCCGGGTTTGTGGATCGATCTGGTTTGCAAAAAAAGAGAATGGGGTGGGGGCGAAAAAAACACAAGGTGGACACTCATGGGAGCAGTGGCTGTTACCTGAAGATCATGAGAGCCCTTGACAAGAGGCGGCTAGGTTAATGTGAAGGTCAGGGTTATGACCATTAACTGCCCAAACGCTCAACAAATTGCCTGGGTAGGCTCGGAATGACCCATTAACTAGGGACAAAACTACAAAAATTACGGGGAGGCTCTGCCTCTTCAAATGGTTAACGACAGGCCCAACTGCCGAAGTCCCCAAATCCGACCGTGTGGGACAGTTGTTTACTGGGAGCGAAGGCACAGAGGCTTCCCCTCGCTTTCCGACGAGGTGAAGGAGCCTCGGGGGGGTGGGGGGCACCTCACTGAGGGATTTTCAGAGGCAGGAAATTCTTGAAATAAACCTCTGGGCCTCGCACATGGTTTTCAGTGTCCTTACTACCTAGGTTTATCGACCAGAACTCAAGAGCAAATGGGCTCTATGTCTCCCTTCCCCTCAACATTCTCACGTGGTGTCACAACAGACTGTGACATCGCACCACCTCCACGGTAACATGCCCACGTGACAGACGACACCCCACCCGAGCAGCCAAGCGCAAACCAACCATGGGACACGAGAAGCCCGATCGCCAGCACCCCGAACCCCTCACTTCAACGTGAGCAGAAGAGCCGGTCCGGTGCTGAGACCCGGATGGGAACGCACCTACAGCCAGAAGTCAATTTCTCCAATGGAAATGGAGAAATCTGCACTTGGAATGGGTATTTGAAATATTAAGTACTTATTGTCAATTTTGTTACATAGGATTATAGCTTTGTGGTTACGTTAAAAAAAAAAAAAAAATCGTTGGGGCACCTCAGTGGCTCAGTCAGCTAAGCACCAGACTCTGGATCTCAGCTCAGGTCTTGATTTCAGGGTCTTGAGTTCAAGCCCTGTGTTGCGCTCCGCACTGAGCGTGAAGCCTACTTTACAATAAATAAAGAAATAAGTAAATAAATGTAATAATTTTTAAAAATCTTCAAGTTACAGATATACACTAAAGAACCTGCAGGTCAAATGACGTGAAATCTGGGATCTGCTTTAAAATACACAAGGCAGGGGCGCCTGGGTGGCTCAGTCAGTTACGCATCTGACTTCAGCTCAGGTCATATCTTGTGGTTCATGGGTTCAAGCCCCACGTCAGGATCTGTGCTGACAGCTCAGAGCCTAGAGTCTGCTTTGGATTCTGTGTCTCCCTCTCTCTCTGCCCCTCCCCCACCTGCACGCACACGTGCTCTCTCTCTCTCTCTCTCTCTCTCAAAAATAAACAAACATTAAAAAAAATACGCAAGGCAGATGGGGGATGTAGTGAGATGAACCAAAATTGGCAAAATGTAGATAACTGTGAAACCAGGTGATGTGTAGATGATGGCTTTTCTCTTCTAACGAAAATACTAGAAAATTTCTGTAAGTTAAAGAAAAAAAGATGCCCTGAGTGGGGACCGCCTCAACAAGTTGAGGAGAGGTTATCGAGGAAGGCAGAGAGCTGGAGTCTGGGGTTGGGGAGGAGGGCCCTGATTTCCTCAACGACAAAACCTGCCAGGATACCTCAGCGTCTTACACACCGAAAGCAGCGAGAAGTATTCGTGACAAACATCCTGCAGCAGCCGACTTCCATGCCAGGCACCAGACTGCTGAGTTCACATCCACTCATCTCTCACTGAAACGCGGTAGCAGACCCACGTTGGTCGTGAGTCACGGGTACCCCCATTTCACAGAGGCTCAGGGAGGAGAAGATATTTGCCTACAAGGTCACAGCACAGAGCAAAACTGGAACGAGTCCTGGATTCTCTGACTCCGGGCCCAACTCTCAACCTCGAGCCTGGAGAATTAGAAATCATCTGGAAGAGAATAATTAACTCAACAGGCCAACCGCCAAAACCCCTCCCCGAAATTTATAACGGCGCTGGCAAAAAGAAGACAGATGTACAGAAAACCGACCAAAGGAAACAGCATTCCAAGAAACACCAAAGCGAGGTATTAAGATATTGGGCGAGGTCTGTGTCCGGGTTTCAACTGTGAGGTGAAGACAGAAGCAGAACCTGTGAGAAAGACCGAATCCTCTTGGGAAGAATTTCCTGAGACCATGGTCAATCACGTGCTTAGCACTACCCCGGCCCAGAACAAATGCCTAGGAGGAAAAACCATTCTTAAGCAAAGACACGAGGCGAATACAGTCCTCCCAAGATCAAATAAAGGGAAAAGAGACGTTCAAAAATCTCACCAAAGACTTTTGCACAGAAAGGCCCAAAGAATCCTGGAAAAACCCCAAGGAAAGGGTCTTCTCCCCAGATGGACAGAGAGCAACGGGAATCATTCCAAGGGAAGGAAATTCCAAAGCCGTGCAACACCAGCAGGAACACTTCATCCCGGGGTGTGCGGCATCCACGCCAGGGTTTGTCCAAGCACACAAACCCCTCAGGCAGAGCGTTTCTGCAGAGCTTCAAACAAGCTGATCGAGAAAAAACCTGGCCTACTTACTAGAGTCTCACGGAGTCCGGTGTCATTTCCTTCGCCTGAACAGCTACTTTTTCACTCCCACTCACTCTGAACGCTGCTCCTGGGTTTTTTTTAGTGTTTATTTATTTATTTAGAGAGCGAGAAAGCCAGCACTCGAGAGTGGGGGGGGGGGGGGTGTGGAGGGAAGAGGGAGAGAGAGACAGACAGACAGACACCCCCAAGCAGGTTCCGTGCTGTCAGTGCACAGCCCAGGCTCGAACCCACGAACCTCTACATCGCAACCTGAGCCGAAATCGAGAGCTAGATGCTTAGCCGACTGAGCCACCGGGCACCTCACAGCTCCTGTTCTTGGTAAAGGCATCCATCTGACCCCAGTTCCTCCTGTCAGATGAACCTCTGAAGTCTGTTTCTCAGCAACAGAGTTTCTTAACCACCTTCTCATGCCAACCAAGGCTTCAGACAGCTGGAAGGATGCTGGTTCTCATCCAAGGAGGACCAATTTCTATTATTCCAGAAAGGAAAATCAAATCACTCAACTTGTGAACCAAGCCTCTTGCTCGTCTGGAATCTTTTCAGAGGAAATAGGTTTGGTTCCATTCAACATACATTCAACTAAGACAAAGAATATATTAACATTTTCGTCTTAAAAGAAAACCTAGCCTAGGATTACTAGGATTTCTTATTCATACACCACCAAAGAATTTCCTTAAGAACTGCACTTATCTGGGGGTGCCTGGGTGGCGCAGTCAGGCAAGCGTCTGACTTTTGGTTTCGGCCCGAGTCATGATCTCACGGTTTGTGAGTCTGAGCCCCACATGGGGCTCTGTGCCTGCTTGAGATTCTCTC
The DNA here is from genome assembly GCF_046562875.1 of Panthera onca. NCBI lineage: Eukaryota > Metazoa > Chordata > Mammalia > Carnivora > Felidae > Panthera > Panthera onca. The sequence goes on along the minus strand of NC_138353.1, from coordinate 10,028,655 downwards.
TCAAAATAAATGAATAAACTTAAAAAAAAGAAGAAGAAAAAAAAACAACTGCAATTATCTGTATTCAACTCTTTGCTAACTTCCAGTCAACTGTGGGCTCCTGGAGGACAGAGAAGAGGCTGGCGGTCACCTGAGTTTCCAAGGGTCCAGCACAGGGTCAGGTTCAGACTGGGGGCAGCACTTGTGACATGTTCTACACAAACCCAGCATCGGCCTCAGCTCTCCATACCCTCTTGCTCAGTTTCGTCAACACAGACACGGGACTATTTTCACAGGCAATAACGTGGGTTACCTAAAACTCCAATGAGGTAATCGAGGGGTCGTCTTTAATCAAAAACTCATTCACCGAGTGTCTATCAAGGGCTTCCTGATAGGCCAGAGAGCGACAAAAGCCCGTACGTGATGCATCAACCGACGTGAAAGGGGCCCCCAGTCAGCACCCCCCAGGGATGCGGCCCACCTCCCTTGGCAAGAAGCTACGGTTCCCGGGACTGCTCTGGCTTTCCATGCAATGGCAGGGCCTGAAATCCCAAGGAAACCTAAGCCCTGGTGTCTGTTAGGAAAATGAGGAGGGCAACAACCCAAGCCACCTGCAATGGACATTTAGCCAAGTGACACTCATGTCTGGGCCCAGCTCCCTTGGGTTGGGCCCTAACAGGGACGTGTTAGCTGCAATCCACTTCCCCGCTGGCTTCAAGAAGTCTCCCGTTACTTCCGATGAATGAAAATCTCTTTGACTTAAAGGTTCAAAAGCCCAAGCTGGGGCCTCTACATGCACTGGAAGGAGTGAAACAACGGGCTGACAGAGCTGCACCAGGTCATGGAGGGTCCCCACTCTCTGATGCCAACTTTTTTAATTTTTTTTTTTAACGTTTATTTATTTTTGAGACAGAGAGAGACAGAGCATGAACGGGGGAGGGTCAGAGAGAGAGGGAGACACAGAATCTGAAACGGGCTCTGGGCTCTGAGCTGTCAGCACAGAGCCCGACGCGGGGCTCGAACTCCCGGACCGTGAGATCATGACCTGAGCCGAAGTCGGACGCTTAACCGACGGAGCCACCCAGGCGCCCCCCCCCCCCCTTTTTTTTTTTAAAGTATTCTCTACATTCAAAGTAGGGATGGAATTCATCACCCTGAGATCAAGAGCTGCACGCTCTACTGACAGCCAGCCAGGCGTCTTTGGGGCCAACTTTTAAGGGAATACCTACACTTCCCTTCCACTCTCTCCCACCACCTCTGCCACAACAAAGATAACGATGGCTCCTGTGCAGGTAGGGACCAGCCACCTTCTTCTTCAAGGGCCCAAAATGTGGGGGTGCCTGGCTGGCTCAGCCAGAAGAGCATACAACTCTTGATCTTGGGGTCACTGAGTTCAAGCCCCACGTCCGAGGTAGAGATTACCTAAATTTAAAAAAAAAAAAATTTTTTTAAAGGGCCCAAGAATAAATACCGTAGGCTTTGCAGGCCGTACAGTTCTCTGTACCTTTATGGCAACTCTGAGGTTTAGTGCAAAAGCAGCACTGACCTTATAAATTAATGGCCGTGGCTATGTTCCAATAAAACTTTACTTAGGGGGGAGAAAAAAAATAAGCCAAGTGGGCAGGCTTGGATCTTGTAGAGCCACAGACTGTCCACCCGTCCTCCCAGCAGTAGCTTTTCAGCTTTGACCTTGACCCACATCTCCTTTATGTGTTTCTCTGAAGTTTTACAAAGTGGCTCTTAAACTCCACTGTACTCTGCTTTTTCTACCGTTTCATTCCTTTGTTTTTCAAATGCAGGAGACAAATCAATAAATGGGACTTCATATCCTGCTAATGGCTGCACACTGCAGTTTGAAAACATCGTATAGGCCCCACGACAGCATATAGGTACGGGATTTGGGCCCGGGGTTCTACCTCTGCCTCCACACCCAGCTCTGTGACCTTGGACAAGTGACTTCATTTGTTTCAAATTCTCAGCACAGGCCTGGGGCGAGCTAGCACATGGGAAGCACTCAGCAGGAACCAGGGAGGTAATCTTTGACCTTCACACGAGGCACTGTCACACATTTGGGGAGACTAGCAGTCAATGACTCACAGGTCACATACAGTCGGCCTGACCCCACGTCCACGCGGTCCACCACTCCCCACCATCCCTCTACCAGAAGAGGATCAAGACACGTTTAAAGGGAACAAACGGAATCCACGCAGTACTAAGCTTTAAACTTCCAGGAGTTTATGGTTTCTGGGGACCATCGGACAGAGACAACAGGGACAAAGGAACCAGGTGCTCAGCTGACTGACAGATCCACCTGGGATCTAACCACTCAGCCTAACCTCGCAATTCATTTTTAAGGCACCCCCTTTGCAGTTGGGTCTCCAGAGCTGCCACAGCAGCAGCAACCCCTATGGTGGCCAGAAGCTGCAGGTGTCAGACATGGGAAGGAAATTTGAGGCCGGGCAAAGGTAGGAACAAGCTTAGCTCAAATCTAAATAAAGTCCTCCAGAGAGAAGAGCTCCTTGCACACCCTGAAAACTTTTCTGCTCCAAGCAAAGCACGGTACGGGCCTGACTGCTGAATGAACAAAAACCTTTACTGACTCAGCCAAACTCCCAAGGGGCGAGGAGAATCTTGGGAGCTGGGACGGGCCTTGCTCGTCTGTCAGAGATTCTAGAGGGGGTAAAGGACTCGCTTGAGGTGACGAGACCAGTCAGCAGCGGGTTGGGGTGCTCCGGCCCCACTTTCTCAGTTCTCAGGAGGCCCACTGAGGTGGCAGGAAGGCTCAAACCCTAATCGCCAAAGAAAAACGCAGGCAGGACGTCAGCATAAGCTCAAGCCGCCGAGACCGTCCCAGCATCTATAACAAGGACCTTGAGCAAGCCAGAAAGGCCTTAAGATGGCTTCCACTTAGCTTCAACCCCAATCTGCTGCTCAAAATTAAATAAGCTGGCCAGGAACCTAAGGGGCGAAGAGAAACGGACTTGCCTCAAAAACACAGTTGCTCTGGGGCGCCTGGGTGGCTCAGTCGGTTAAGCGTCTGACTCCAGCTCGGGTCATGATCTCACAGTTTGGGAGTTCGAACCCCGCATCGGGCTCTGTGCTGACAGCTTAGAGCCTGGAGCCTGCTTCGGATTCTGTGTCTCCCCCTCTCTCTGTTCCTCCCCCGCTTATGCTCTCTCTCTCTCTCTCTCTCCTCCAAAAATAAATAAAAACATTTAAAAGAAACAAAAAAACCACAGATGTTCGTTCTTCCACTTACATACCAGGCTATACATTCGATTTAGAATTTTTCTGCAGCAGAGACAGCAAGAAGATAAAGAAACCAAGATTTGCCAAATGCTAGGCATCGTGTGGGTGTCCGGTACATGCCCGCTTGACCGCAATGACCCTGAGAAAAGAGCATTAGCCTCAGTGCCCACTGCAGGGATGGCCAAGCCTGGACACAATCTTATCTGCTTCCAGAGCCCACACTGTTCCTTCCTATCCCGTAGCCACCTCCAATGTTCAAAAGATGTCAACACTTGCCTTACACACAGGGAGCTGAGTCACCAATTCACACAGATACAAATTCACCAAAAAAAAAAAAAAAAATACACAAGGAGGGGGAAAAAAAAAAAAAAAAAAAGAGAGAGATTCTCCATCCTGAGCAATTTGGCCAAGAGAAGCAAACTATGCTCCCGGTAGATACCCAGTATGGGAACAAAAAAGCATTCTATCGGAATGACGATTGTGGGATGCAACTAAGTCCATACCAACCGAGGGGGCCACGTCTTCAAACTGCCATCAACTGATCAAGTCAGAAATTTTAAAACTGCCCGTGTAATCTCCTTTCGTTACAAAGCCCCCCCCCCCCAAAAAAAAAGAAAAAGAAAAAAACCCTGTGCAGCCTTTCCAGGCTGCCATCTTCATTAACTGTCAAAACTAGAACAGTTCCGCGGCAAAGACGAGGCCGATACATTTGGAGAGCCAAATCCGTGAACGAAACCTGGCTCCAAACACACAGCCCCGGTTTTACCTTAACCGAAAGCACATCATAAGCCACCCGAACAGGCAGCTTGCTCCTCTCTTTCCATTAGGTGTTAATTATGAAACCGGCCTCGAATCATTCATTCTGATTCCTGCCTCCGATGAGCCGACTGGGCTTACACAGATGCCTGAATCGACCTATTAAATACCAACTACCAGGAACCTCAGAGACCGGCCTCTTTTCTCCTATTGTGTTAGGGGCTATGTTGCCAAGGTAAAGGCAAGCACCTCGCCTGCTTAGAAACTCAGCCATTTCACTTACTATTTGCTCCGAATTATTGTCACTCAACTTCCCACCCTGGGTCAGCACCAGTCACTCTGGTTCTAGCACATTCTGTCCACAGGGACCAAAACTGGGTTCTCCGGAATATGGTTTGACCTAAAGCTATCCCCGGAGGCCTGGGAATAATTAGCGACTTTCACCATCCAGGTATTTGCGGTAACTGGATCTGGCTTCTACGAGATGGTCCTCGGGCCTCAATAGCCACGACGACGTTAACGGAAGGGAACAATGGGTAAGGCAACAGGGAGACATCCATTCCTCCCCTATCAGGGAAGGGAAAAGACTGAAAAGAGCGGAGCTGGAGGAATTATTAACGGATAAATTACAGGGCACCTGGGTGGCTCAGTCCATTGAGCATCTGACTCTGGCTCATGGTCATGATCTCACGGCTCACGGGTTGGAGCCCGTATTGGGCTCTCTGCTGTCGGCACAGAGCCTGCTTCGGATCCTCTGTCCTCCACTCTCTCTGTACCTGCCCTGCTCGCACACTCTCTCTCTCAAAAATAAATAGAACGTTAAAATAAATAAATAAATAAATAAATAAATAAATAAATAAAAAAGGACAAATTACTAAACCAGCTTAATATGAAACTGTCTGCATTCAACTGGCTGGAAACAAACTCAGAGTCGACCATTCATCTCTAGCTTGCCAGGGAGTCAACAGCTGGGAAAGCCTTCAGTTCCACAGGCGCAAAGCAGTTTCCACTTGGGATGAGCCTTCCTGGCTGAGCAAGAGCCATAGGAGTGTCTTTGCTGTACTGACAAATCCTGGCTTGTCAACAACTCAAAAACTTGAGCAAATCGAAACCCTATCTGGGAGACAGGACAGACCGGGAATGAGAAAAGCCCTTTTGGGGAATCGTCTTTTTCTTCTGCAGAACATATTTAAGAATAAAAAATAAAGGGGTTTCATGAGCAGAATACCCGTATTTTCATGGCTACAATTGGTTGTACTTCTACTGGGAGATTTGTATTTGGTTTCAGATTAAACCTCTCCCCAGAGAATATAACAATTTTAAAGATTGCAAGCGTCTAAGAGTTGCTGTTAAATCAGGGATTCTGAGTGACACCCTTTTTCTTTTTTTGCAACATCCATTAATTTGAATTTTAACTAGTATTGGTACATCAGTTTGGGGGGGTTAAAAAAAAAAAGGCAGTACTGTGACATTTCAAAAACAAAGACTATGGAAATACAGTTTGACATAATTACTGGGGCTTCTTGGTTTTCATGGATGAGATTCCTTCAAGAACGGGGGAAAAAAAACAAAACAAAACCAAACCGAACCCTTGTGTTGCTACGCCTGAGTCCTTTTTAAGTGTTTGGGGAGATACTTTTGAATTCACTGAATGATTGCTACAATGTTCACTTACAAAAGAAATCCCATTTCCTTAACATTTCAAGTCAAGTTAAACAAGCATCCTTCTACAACTCAGTTGCCCTCGAAACTTGGAAAGTTTTCGTCTGTGAGCAGCCAGTTGCTGAATCTGGCTCCTGGAGAAGGAATTTCACCAAGGATGGAAAACTTCAAATAAAGGCAGTTCATTTTCAGCTGACCCTGCGCACTGGAGAGAGTGTGTTCAGTTCGTGCTTGAGACTTTTTTTTTTTTTTTTTTGCAGGATATTGTACAGTGTGGACACTTCTTCCTCCCACAACTGATTTTACATACCTAACATCACCACTTCACAGCAGTTACGTTGTGAGTACTTTGAGAGGAAGACTAAGACAAATGGCCCACTGAACTGCAGTTACCTTTTCCTTATCCCAACGTAAGTGAACGTTTTTTTCCCCCTAAGAATGGAAAAAAAAAAAAAAAAAAAGGTAAACAGGACCTTTCAGAGGGGAAAAGGGCCGTGTGTTAAAAAGTTTTCTCGACCAAAGTACATCAGGGACCAAAACTGGGGCCAAGAGGGAAAATGGAACTTCAACGTGTTTTGTCTTTTAACGGAACTTATGCTTGTAAAACACATCGGAAGTACAAGTGTTTGGTTCTGCAAGTCATTTCTGTTGCCGTTTTTTTCCTTGTATGTGTAGGAGAGGGAGGACTGGGGGCCGGAGGAAGTGTTCTCTCCACCATGACTGGGCATGTAACACGTTTGCATCAACTTTTCACGGTCAGGCATGTGCTTTCGAACAAAGGGAACAACAGTGGAGACGGGGAGAGGAGACTGGGGGTTGACACTTTACAGATTTGGTGCTTAAACAGTACTTTACAAATGACTTGCTTAATTTAAACGTCCATCACCATAAGAGACATTGGAGTAAAATGAGAAAATTGGATCTACTTGAACCACAATCTTTGGGGGAGGGGGGAGGGGCGGGGGGGAGGGAGGGAGCACATTAACTCAAATACAGGGATCATAAACCAAATTCAGTTTTAACCTCGTCTCCTAGAAATGGACCTCTGAAGTGTCCACTTTCTTCAAAGATGAAGGCTGGAGACAAAGCAATGGACCGACAGGGAGAGAGGGATACCAAGGGCTTGAAAACATATGGGCCTTTTACATAAGTTTTTGTCATGTTACAGTAACGCTCTTTTTTTTTTTTTTTTTGACAAAACTGTGTACGACAAATTAAAAAAAAATTAAAGATCGAAAGGATGTGCAAGTCTAAAAGGGCTCAAAACTGGGTTAGAATCCTGATTCGAACATATCAATTCACTCAAGCATCACTTTGGTCTAAAGGCAGGAGGAAGGCAGGCAGGAAAGGGACGAAAAGAGGGAGATAATTGAATTACTCAATAAAAGAGGCTACTTACCATCCCAACCCATTGTAAGACATACACTTCTGACATAAGAGAACTCCTTAGAGGTCGAATAAAGCGTGTAAGCACCTTTGAGTAATGCACCTGCCCCCCAGAGGGGGCCCGGAAGCCCAACGTGGGCTTAGCGCACAGACCTTTGCTAATCTGTTTATTTCCTTGAACTGGAGTCAGGCTGCGATGGGCTGCGATTCCCAGGACGATACATTTAATTAGAACAAAACAGAAAACAAAAACAAAAACAAAAAACCAAAAAAAAATTTTTTTTTAAAAGCTCACCAAACTGCTGCACTTGTGTCTCTGAATGTGGGTGGCATTTCTTTTAAAAGGCAAAGTATGGTCTGTGAAGGAGAAAGGGAAAAGGGGAGGTGGCAGTGGGGAGAAGGGGCCGTGGTGCCTGGCAAGGAAGCCCTCGCTAAGACCCCAATCTAGGGGAGGGTCCTCCCGCGACTCCCCAGCCCGGGCTGCTATGGGGCAGCCATCTGTCCAGCTCGATCTTTTCCCCTCCCCACCCCCACTCCTTCTCAGGCTGCCTTTCCTGCCGCTTGAAAACCTCCTTCCATTTCCCAATCCACTCTCTGGACACCTCTTCCCCTGCCCCGCCAGGAAAGGGAGGGCAAACCCTGCACCCCAACCCTCTGCTGGAGCAGGGGAAACAGGGGCCCCAACCTCGCTCTAAAACGCGCCAGGCTGGCTTGGCCCCTTTATCACCCTCCAGAGAAGGGCGTGGGGCAAACCCATTTCGCACTTCATAAAAGGGGAAGGGGCGCACTCCCTTTCACCCCCTGCAAAAGCACAAAATTAAAAAAAAAAAAAACAAAAAAAAACAAACCTCGTTTTCTCCCCCGGAAGGGATGGCGCCCCATTTTAGCCCGAAAGAGGAGGGAACCCCATGAGAAAGAAGAGACCAACTTCCTCTCCCCTCCAAGGCAGGGTAAAGCAAACCTCACCCCCCCACCCCCCTCGCCAAAAACGCATCACCTACCTACGAAAAACGAGAGGACCCCTGCCTTCAAGGAAAAACACGGGGAGGGGGCTTCTCCCCGCAAAAGAGAAAGGGGCTTCCATCGAAGGAATTAGAGATTCCCCCCCCCCCAACCAAATTTGCCCTCTAGGTAATAGCTAGGAAATCCCTCCCGCCAAAAAAAAGTGCGAGAGCCCCCACCCAAAGGACCCCCCCCACTAAAAGGATGGAGCTAGAACTGAACGAACCCCCACTTTCTGCCTAAACTAGGGTACCTCTCCAAGTAGGGCAGGGCACACCTCCCCCAGGAGAAAGGATACTGCCAGGGGCTGGAAACCCCCAACTCCCAAATCCCTAAGAGCGGGGTTACTACTCGAGATCCCCCCCCCAAAAAGGGTCCGGGAGCCCCTCCCCCATCCCCTTCCCCGAAGCCAGGCGACGGGCAGGCGGGCCCATGGCTGCCAGCTCCGGGCGCTGGGGCAGCCAGGACCCCCGTGGGCCTCCGCAGCCCCCCCCCACAGCGCCCCCTCCCCAGGGCGGGCGGGCGGGCGCGGGGGTCCGGGGGGCGCCTCCTCACCTTCCCCTCAGCATGGCGCCCAAAAAAGACAGAGCGAGAGCGAGGGAGAGCGGGCGAGCGCCGCGAGGGGGGGGAAACGCATGAGGCCAGGAGAGAAAGCAAGCGAGAAAGAGCGAGCGAGCGAGAGACACCCACCGACCCCGCCCTTCCTCCTCCTCCTCCTCCTCCGCGGCCCGGCCCAACATGGCGGCCGCCCCCCTTCCTCCTCCTCCTCTTCCTCCCCCCGGGGACGCTGCCCCGGCCGGGCCGGGGGCCTGACCTGTCGTCAGGGAGCGGGAGGCGGTGGTGGAGGAGGTGCGGGGTGGCCGGGCAGGCGTCGGGGGAACACGGAGGAGGCGAAGGCGTTGATGGCGGCGGCGGCGATGGCGGCTGCGGCGACTCTGATGGTGGCGGCGGGGGGGTCCCGGGCGCGGCCTCCATAGTTCCTTTGGGGGGGAGGGGATGTTAATGCACGAAAAAGGACTGCTTGGGCGTGGCGGGAGGGGCACACTTCAGCTCTGAGGGCTCCTGATAGGAATGGGTATATAGTTTTTCGGTTTCGGAATCACCTCTGCGCCGACCTCCGCGTAGGCCGCGCGGCCTAGGCCTCGGCGGGCCGCTCGCCGCCTTTCTCCGCAGCCCGCCCCTGGGGTCACTCGCTCACGGGCGCGGGGCCCTCATCGGGGCGAGAGCCCCCACACACACCTCCCCCGCGGGCCCGGAGGTGGGGGACCCGGGAGACACGGACACTGGTGGGTGGTTGGGTGTAATTAGCGCGGGCCGCGCGCGATGGAGCAAGCGAGGGGGGAGGGGAGAAGAGGAGAGCGAGCGAGGGGGGTTAAAAAAAAGGATTTTAGGGAGGGAGGAAACGGGCCGCGGAGACGGGCCGACTGTCTTGTCTGTCTGCCCGCCCTAGGTGCCCCGGCTGCTCGGCCCCCGCCGCAGTCAGAAATTCACACAAAATGGCGGCCCGGCCTGGAGGAGCCGAGAGGCTGAGGCGGGAGGAAGGGCGAGGTGGGAGGGGGAACTGGGAGGCGGAGGCGGAGGCCGCGTCACGTGGAGGAGAGGGGCACAGGCCTTCTCCCGAAGGCCGGCGGAAAGAGCCGAAGGGAGGGAGTGAGGTCGAGGCAAGGCGGAAAAAGCCGAAGGCAGAGGAGCGAGAGACGGAAAAAGCCGAGGTTGGTGATGGGGGTGTGGCTAGAGAATGGATGGAAACTCGCGGGAGCCGGAGATAGCCGAAGCGGGACCAGGACGGGGGGGAGGGGGGGGGCGGGGAAGGCAAGGAACTGCGATGATCCGGAAGGAGCCGAAGGCGGTGTCGGAGGCGGGTGGCAGGAGGCGGAACTAGCCGAAAGAGGAATTCAGACGGGAAAGGCTGAAGGGCGGGGCTCGGGAGGCGATTAACAGAGCAAAAGGCTGGGAAATGCACCCGAGCGCAAGCGGCAAGAACCGAAAATTACCAGCTTGAGGGAAGGCGGGAAGAGACTAAAGTTTTAGGTGGAAGAATGGGAGGGAAAGAATTCGAGCTACGGAAAGAAAAAAAAAAAAAAAAATAACCGAAAGCTGGAGGCCGGGTGCCGTGAGTTGTAGGTTTCCGGAGAAGGGGAGGATGGAGCCGAACAGGTCCGGAGCTGACGTCATTAGAAACCTCGGTCAGTGACGTCTCCCTGGGGCGGTGCGAGAGGGGCGGGCCTTGGTACTGCCTCCGGGAAGTTTAAGAGCTTGGAGCGTAGGTTATCGGGAAGGCTCAAGATAAATGTTACACGTGGGAGCGACTGACCGGGTTCAAACGGTGTGCAAACGACCTACAATCTTTTGATCCTCAAAACTCCGCTGGGAGGAACTACTATTCTCATTTAACGGATGCAGACAATCCTGGCGTCTAAATAGTTGTCTCAGGAACGTAATATCAGCCGTAAAGAGCGCCTCAAGAATTTTAGTCCGTGTGGGGCATTCCATTGCCTACTGCAAAAATTCGTTGAGGCCGGTTTATATCCAAGGATCTTTGTTCTGTGCTTTTATGAGCTCCTTGTACAGTGTCAAGCTCTGTGATGGTCGATGGGAACAGTTTCTAGCTTCCTGGAGCTTAAAAACCGATAATGCCCCAGGGGAAAGGAACTGGAAGTTAGAAGAGAGCCTCTATTAAATGAGGTGTTAAAGGGGGCGCCCAGGACAGGGTTGTTTAAGTGGAGATGGGAAGGAGAAGAGAAAGTTCCAAGCCAAGGAAAAGCTTATTTCAGAGCCTGACGAGGTATGGACCATTTAGGTTCCGGGAACAGAAAGAAAACCAGTGCAGCGTGAAAGATAAATCTGGAGGTAAAGGCGCCAAATTACTTCTTGGTCTATTAATCCTACCATGAAAGAAGAAAAAAAAAAATGCCCGCAAACTAGTCTGGGACATACGCTCTTTGTGAGTAATTTATAACAATCTCCTTCAGTGAAGTAATTAGCTTTCTTGATAAAAAAGATTTAAGCCATTTCGAGTGAATTTTGATGGTTATGAAATTTGTTCTGAGGAACTACTGCCTGCCAATCAAGACTCCTAATCTTCGTCTTTCCTTTCTTATGTTCTGGATCTAGTTTTATTTACTTTCTGGATCTAGCCTCTAGTTTAATGATAGTTATTTAACCATTCACTTCTCCCCTAAAATGTCCATACCAAGAATACATTTCTAATTCACCTACAAGAGACTTTTTTTTTTTCTTTGCATGCATCATTGCAATAAAATGTTGGCACGCGCTTTTAACAAAATTGTCCGAAAGGTTTCTTTAACACAAGACTGGTAGAGCAGGATTATGAGAATGGAAAGAAAAATACTGCGAATTGTCTTTCCCCTTCTGTGCCTTGTTTTCTGAACCCCATGTATTCTAGCGATGGATGAAACCACACTGGTTAAGACTAGACCACACGGTGGTCTGTCCTTTCAAGCTGTGGTCTCCAGCTGGCCATCTCTGAAGCTTCAGCAGGCCATTCCAGAATTCTAGAGGGCTGTCTGCTTTTAGGTAATGAGAAAAATGAAAAGATCAACAAGTCTCATGAGGCAGGAAGGTTTCTCCATGCCTTTTCAGAGTCTTACTAGACCACTAACATTGCCTACCAAGCCCTTCTGACTTTTTTTTTTTTTTTAAGTTTATTTGAGAGAGCGCAAGCAGGGGAGGGGCAAAGAAAGAGGGAGAAACCCAAGCAGGCTCCACACTGTCATCACAGAGCCCATGCAGGACTCCAGCTCATGAAACCGTGAGATCATGACCTGAGCCGAAATCAAGAGTCCGATGCTTAACTGACTGAGCCACCCAGGCGCCCCCGCCCTAACATTCTAAATGTCACTTTGACTTAACTATGTAATTGTTGATTGGGGTCTAGACTCTGAGAAGTTACGGAAGATTCTCAAGTTTCAAAGGATTTTTGGTCTGGTAGGAAAGACGACCTTGAATGGTATTAATTTTGTAGCAAACTTTCCAACCTAATTCCTGCATTTGTTTTTATACATACACATTTCTCATCTCCAACTTGAACCAGCTCAATTTTTCTGCTGGTTCGCTCATTAATGAGTTAAATTCATTCCTGTTCTTTTTTTTTTTTTTTTTTTATGTTTTAGTTTTGAGAGGAAGTGCGCGCATGTGCGCTTGAATGGGGGAGGGCCAGAGAGAGAGAGGATAGGAAGTCGGCTCCATGCTGACAGCAGTGAGTTGATATGAGGCTTGAACTCACAAACCATGAGATCGTGACCTGAGCTGAAGTCGGATGCTCAATGGACAGAGCGACGAGCGACCCAGACGCCCCTTGTTCATTCATATTCTTTAATATCCTTTGTAACAAACCAGTAGTCTAGTAGGTAGACTATTTTCCTGACTTCTGTGAGCCACTGTAGCAAATTAATGAAAACAGAGAAAGGGGTTGTGGCAACATCTGATTTATACCCAATCAGAAGTGCTTCCAATTTGAGGCTGAAGCTGGGGGTGGGCAATCTTGTGGGAATGAGCTCTTAACCAACGGGGTCTCATGCTAACTCCGGGTAGATAGTATCAGAACGGAATTGAACTTCAGCTGGTATCCCCCCAGTTGCAGAACCGCTTGGTGTGGGAAAGCCTCCAGGCATTTGGCGACCAGAGTAGAGAAGTATAGAATGTTAGAGTAGAGGAGAAACACAGGATCTCCCTTAGAATCCCTTTGGAAAATGGCTTGGCGATATCAACTCCCGCTGAAAGGAAGCTTACTCTATGATTCAAGAATTCCACCCGAATGTATATATCCAACAAATGTGTACCAAAAGGCATGAAAAGAATGTTCACAGCAGCGCTAGTCAAAATAGTCCCTAACTGGGAACACCTTAAATACCCATCGATTGGAGAACAGACAAGTAAATTGTAGTATATTTGCCACTTTTGAGGACCCCCTGGATGGCTGGGTTGGAAGACCCAGATGGCAGTCTTTTGCAATACATCTTGGGCGATATATCTAAAGAACCTTCTTGTGTATACCTTAGAGCTTTCTTTGCTGATCAGTGAGAGCGAGTCTCCCGGTCATGATACAAATTGCCTCTAAGATTCCAACAGAGCTACCAAACGTGGCTTTGTGTGTGTGCACGTGTGTGTATCTGTGTGTGTGCCCACGCACGTGCCCATGTGTGCCAGGTGTGTGGGGGGTGTGGTGTGGGGAGGTTGTGGAGGAAGGTTGCATGTTTTACCAACTTGCCCATCGTTTCCAAAGTTCTTCATCTGGACCTCCAAAATGTCTCCAAGCTTGGCAGATCCTTGTATTTCTCTGAGATGGAAACTTCTGTGATGCCCGTAAGTGACCAATGCTTCCCTGGTACCTATTTCTTTCTACTCTGGGAACATCATTATTCTGGCAAAAGATTTTGTTTTTCTAGTCACAGGGATGGCTCTACATAGAAGTCACTACACGGTGTGGAAGAAATGCCAGAAGCTGGCTCCGGCCCATGGAAGTAACTAGGGAAGAAAGGAGGAGACCATTGGCCAAAGGGAGGCATTATGGTATCTTGCTGACTGCCAACCAATAGCTATTTTCTCTACCTTCCTTGCTAATCCAACCCTGTTTTTATTGGGAAATGGAGGGTAATGAACTCCAGGCTAGATCGTGGTTCCACCTAGTTCTCAAGGAGATGATGTTGCCCCCTAGAGGACATTTTGGGACTTATTGTGGGAAATTCCTGTTGGGTTTTTGTTTTGTTTTGTTTTGTTTTAATTCTCAAGGGGAGAGTATTGCACCCTTGAGGACATTTTGGAAGTTTGCAGGGACCTTTTGGGACATCACAACAATAAAGGAGTTGTTACTGACACTAGAGGACAGGGACCAGGGATGATAGAATGACAGCACAGGGCCCAACCTGACTCTAGGTAATAAATGCTCACCTAATGAACAAAATTATAGCCAGTTGTGCTCAGTCAGTTGTGTCTGGCTCTTGATTTTGGCTCAGGTCTGATTGAAAGGTTCATGAGTTCAAACCTCACATCAGGCTCTGAGCTGTCAGTGCAGAGCCTGCTTGGGATTCTCTCTCTCCCTCTCTCTCTCTCTCTTGCTTGCTCTCTACCTCTCCCCCACTCTCTGTCTCAAAATAAAAAATAAACTTAAAAAAATAAGATAAAATGGTTAATTTTCAGTTATGTAAATTTCTTTTTTTTAATGTGAATTTCACCTTAAAAAAAAAAAAGTTTAAGAACATATATACCCCCAAATTTGAGAACCTACCATTACATGAAATTTTCTTTGTAAGCTTTATAAAACTATAAGGGGGAGTGGGAAAAGGAACCCTTTTAGATGTTTAATGAGTCTAGAGGTCCAGGAGAAAATAATTTATAGACCAGGTTGCTTGATTTTCAGTCCTTTTCCACAAAGTTACTGTTCACAAGAGTTACTGCATACTCACAGGAAATAGCTCAGGTCATTGCCATGGATCTTCAGGGTCATTTCAAGGTCAATATAATAACTAATAAATCATTTAATGCTAAGAATCAGTTTTAGTTCTTCAAAATAGCTTGACTCCCTTTATTTTTATTTCTATGACCCTGCACATTTCACTTTAACAATACAAGACAACTCAGCAAAAGTGTTTATCTCCAAAGTCTTATCCAACAGACGTTTGATATAACCCTCTGCTGCATGGTCATTCCAGACTTCGAAACCTCTTTTGTGCACAAAGAGGTTGTTTGATCCTGTCACTGGCATTTTCCCCTAGGATTGGAAAGTAGCACAGCATAGTTTAAGAGTTTTAGATTCGGAACATTAAAATAAGGGTTTTAAAAAACTTTTTATTATGGAAAAATTCAAACATACACAAAAATAGAGGAAAGTGTAAAATGAACCTTCATATACCTATCACCCAGCTTCAAGAATTATAAACTTGGGGGGGCGCCTGGGTGGCTCAGTCGGTTGAGAGTCCGACTTCGGCTCAGGCCACCATCTCACGGTCCGTGAGTTCGAGCCCTGCGTCGGGGTCTGGGCTGATGGCCCAGAGCCTGGAGCCTGCTTCCGATTCTGTGTCTCCCTCTCTCTCTGCTCCTCCCCCGTTCATGCTCTGTCTCTCTCTGTCTCAAAAATAAATAAACGTTAAAAAAAAAATTAAAAAAAAAAAAAAAGAATTATAAACTTGGGGTGCCTGGGTGGCTTAGTGGGTTAAGTGTCTGACTCTTGATTTGGGCTCAGGTCATGTGATCTCCCGGTTCATGAGTTCCTGCCCCGTATCCAGCTCTGCATTGACAGCTGGGGCCTGCTTGGGATTCTCTCTCTCTCTGCCCCTCCCCTGCTCTCTCTCGCACTCTCTCTCTGAAAATAAATAAATAAACGTTAAAAAGAAAAGAATTATAAAGTCAGGGAAATTCAGTTCCTTACACCTACCCACTGACCATCCCCCCAACTCTGATAGCTTATCAATTTTTTAAGTTTATTTATTTATATTTTTGATAGAGCACAAGTGGGGGCGGGGCAAAAAGGAGAAACAGAACCCCTAGCAGTCCCTATATGGGACTGCAACTCACAAACTGTGAGATCATGACCTGAGCCGAGATCAAGAGTCCAACACTTAACTGACTGAGCCACCCAGGCGCCCACACCAATGACTTTTTTTTTTTTTTTTTAAAGAGAGTGAGTAAACCCGCACTGGCAAGAGCCAGGGAGGGGGGAGAGGGGTAGAGGGAGAGAGAGAGAGAATCCTAAGCAGGCTCCCTGCTTAGCACAGAGCCTGATGCTGGGCTGGACATGATCTGAGCTGAAATCAAGAGTTGGAAACTCAACCGACTGAGCCACCCAGGCGCCCTGAGTGTCCAACTCTTGATTTCAGCTCAGGTCATGATCCCAGGGTTATGGGATCCACACTCAGTGTGGAGTCTGCTCAGGATCCCCTCTCAATCTCTCTGCCTCTCCCTCTCTCCCTCTCTCTCTCTCTCTCTCTTTCCCCCCTGCTAGTGCTCTCGTGCTTTCCCTTCCTCTCTCTCTCTGTCTCTAAAAATAAAAAGAATTAAAAAGAAAGTCAGATGCCCGAATGAGCCACCAGGCACCCATTTTTCGTTTATTTTTAATCAAATACCACATTTGTTTCATCTAGCTAGTTAACTACCTAGCTCCATACATATACATACATAGTTATTTCTATATATGTTGTTACACATTTAAGAATATACACTTGTGGGATGCCTGGGTGGCTCAGTCGGTTAAGTGTGAGATTCTTGATTTCAGCTCAGGTCATGATGTCAAGGTTCATGGGATTGAGCCCCAAATCGGGCTCCTCACTGACAGTGTGGAGCCTGCTTGGGATTCTCTCTCTCTCTCTCTCTCTCTCTCTCTCTCTCTCTCTTTGCCCCTCCTACACTTCCTCCCTTTCTCTCTCCCTCTCTCTCTCTCTCTATCAAAATAAATAAACTTTAAAGTATATATACTAAAAAAGGGGGGGAACCTGGGTGTAAGTAGGTTGAGCATCTGTCTGACTCTTGATTTCAGCTCAGGTCATGATCCCAGGGTCATGGGATCAAGTTCCACATCACACTCCAAGTTGAGTGTAGAGCCTGCTGGAGATTCTGTCTCTCCCTCTGCCCCTCTACCCTGCTCTCTCTCTCTCTCTCTCAAATTAAAAAATATATGTTAAAAAAAAAAAGAATATATACTTGTACCTGTAATGGGTTAAATAGTGCTTCCCTCCCCTCAAATTCACATTCTTCCTGAAACCTCAGGACGTGACCTTATTTGGAAACAGGGTCACTAAAGAGATGATGATAAAAATAAGATGAGGTCACACTGGAGTAGGGTGGGCCCTTACCCCGATACGATTGGTATCCTTCCAAGAAGAGAAGAGACACAAAGATACACACAGGGAGACAACATGTGACAGAAGAAGCAGAGATTGGAGTAATCTACGAGCCAAGCATTGTTGGCCAACCACCAGAAGCTGGAGGCGGCAAGGATTGCTTCCCTAGGGCCTTCAGAGGAGCTCAGACCTTGGTTTCAAACTTCTACCCTCCAGGGCCACCCTGCTGGCTCAGTCAGTAGACATTCAACTCTTTTTTTTTTTTTTTTTAACGTTTGTTTATTTTGAGAGAGAGAGAGAGTGAGTGAGCAGAGGAGGGGCAGACAGAGAAGGAGAGGGAGAATCCCAAGCAAGCTCCACACTGTCAGCCTGGAGCCTCATGTGGGGCTCAAACTCACCGACCCTGAGATCATGACCTGAGCTGAAATCAAGAATCGGATGTTTAACCTACTGAGCCACCCAGGTGCCTCTGCAACTCTTGATCTCATGGTTATAAGTTTGAGCCCCACATTGGGCATAGAGATTAAGGGGCACCTGGGTGGCTCCGTCAGTTAAGCATCCAACTTTGGCTCAGGTCATGATCTCACGGTTTGTGAGTTTCAGCCCTGCGTCGGGTTCTGTGCTGATGGCTCAGAGCCTGGAGCCTGCTTTGGATTCCGTGTCTCCCTCTCTCTCTCTGCCCCTCCCTGGCTTGCACTCTGTCTCTGTCTCTCTCTCTCTCTCAAGAATAAATAAACATCGGGGGCACCTGGGTGGCTCAGTCAGTCAAGCATCCAACTTCAGCTCAGGTCATGATCTCATGGTTTGTAAGTTTGAGCCTGCATCGGGCTCTGTGCTGACAGCTCAGAGCCTGGAGCCTGCTGTGGATTCTGTCTCTCCCTCTCTACCCCTTCCCCACTTGTGCGCTCTCTCTCTCAAAAATAAATAAATAAATTTTTTTTTTTTAATTTTTTTTTTCAACGTTTTTTATTTATTTTTGGGACAGAGAGAGACAGAGCATGAACGGGGGAGGGGCAGAGAGAGAGGGAGACACAGAATCGGAAACAGGCTCCAGGCTCCGAGCCATCAGCCCAGAGCCTGACGCGGGGCTCGAACTCACGGACCGCGAGATCGTGACCTGGCTGAAGTCGGACGCTTAACCGACTGCGCCACCCAGGCGCCCCATAAATAAATTTTTAAAAATGTAAATATTTTATGTTCTTTTTTAAAGTAATCTCTATACCCAACACGGGGCGCAAACTCACAACTCTGAGATTGGGAGTCCCATGCTCCACCAAATGAGCCAGCCAGGAGCTTTTATTCTATTCTATTCCACTTTATTTTAATTTTATTTTATTTTATTAAGTAAGTTTTACACCCGATGTGGGGCCTGAACTTACCACCCTGAGATCAAGAGTCATGTACTCTACCAATTAAGCCTCTTGGCTCCCCTCTACCTTCATTTTCAAGTGGCCCTTCTCCCTGTGGTTTCTGTATTCAAATTTCCCTCCTCTTATAAAGACACCAGTCATATTGGACTACAGCTCACCCTTAATGATGTCATCTTAATTTGATTACATCTACAAAGACCCCCATTTCCAAATAGGATCAGATTCATAGGTCCCAAGGACAAGTACTTGAACATATCTTTTGCAGGGACACAATTTGATCCATAACATCTCATGTACGTAAAAATCCACCATCTGTATAATTAAATGTATGTATTTTATTACAGGTAATAAAGGTTATCTTTACTTCTATTCAAACATGCTAGTTTTTATTTATTCATTTATTTTTTATTTTTTCAAGTTTACTTATTTATTTAAAGCAATCTCTACACCCAATGTGGGGCTCGAACTCACAATCTCACAACCTCGAAATCAAGAATCACATGCTCCACTGGCTGAACTGGCCAGGCGCTGCCTAATTTTTTTAAATGTAATTTTATTTATTTCAAAGATTTTAATTTTTAAAAAATTTTTATGTTTATTTATTTTGAGAGAGAGAGAGGGACCATGTGTGAGGGGGAGAGCAGGGGAGAGCAGTTGGGGGGGGGGTGTGGAGGGAGAGGGAGGGAGAGAATCCCAAGCAGGCTCCATACTGTCAGTGCAGAGCCTGACATGGGGCTCAATCCCACGAACCATGAGATCATGACCTGAACCGAAATCAAGAGTCAGATGCTTAACCGGCTGAGCCACCCAGGTGCCCCTTAAATACTTTTACTTTAAAAAAACATTTTTTTTTTTTATCGTTTATTTACTTTTTGAGGGAGAGAGACAGAGATGTGAGCAGGAGAGAGGCAGAAAGAGGGAGACGCAGAATCCGAAGCAGGCTTCAGGCTCCGAGCTGTCAGCACAGAGCCCGACGCAGGGCTTGAACTCACAGACTGCGAGATCATGACCTGAGCTGAATTCGGGCGCCCGACTTGACTGAGCCACCCAGGCGCCCCTAAATATTTTTATTTTTAAGTAATCTCTACCCCCAATGTAGGGCTCGAACTCACAACCCTGAGATCACGCGCCGTGCCCCATTGACTGAGCCAGCCAGTGCCCCTAATCCGATGTCGTTTTAAAGAATCCTAAGAATTATGCGGTTCGGACAGGAAGGGCGGGAAAAGAATCGAGACGGGAATAAGACACCACACGTGCCTTTGTTACAGCGTTCTCCGTCCTGACTGTGTTTAGAATCATCTGGGGAGCATTTTGTAAAAATCCCAACGTCTCAGCTCCACCCCAGCCCAATTAATCAGTCTCGGAAGGTGGGGCCCGGGCACTAGAGTTGCTGAAACGGTCCCCAGATAATCCTAATGTGCAGGTGGGGCTGAGAGCCACCGAGGTGGTTAAAGTGGAGCTGCCGCCTGGGTGGAGGTAATTATGTAATCCCTAAACCCAGGGGCCTGATCTATTGACTAACTGCTCTCCACCCCCTTTCGGGGACCAAGTCTCAGTTTTGGCAGCTGCTCCGATTAGCTGTGGCTGAAAAAAACAAAACTACCCCCTCCCCCCCGGGGAATATATCCCATGGTCTCACCAGGGTCTCAGAGAGATATTTGGACACCACGTGCATGGCCACATTATTGACACTAGTCAAAGGCTGAAAAGCAACCCAAATGTCTGCTGAACGGATGGATGGATAATCAAACTGTGGTTTATAGTTTACCATGGGACATATTCATATTCAGCCTTGAGAAAGAAGATGGGAGGGGCGCCTGGCTGGCTCGGAAGGTGGAGGACGCAACTCTTGCTTCTGGGGTTGGAAGTTTAAGCCCCGCATCGGGTGCAGAAATTCCTTAAAAATAAAATCTTGGCTGGGAATACAAACTGGTGCAGCCACTCTGGAAAACGGTACGGAGGCTCCTCAAAAAGCTAAAATTAGAACGACCCTACGACCCAGCAATTGCACTACCAGGTATGCTGTTTCAAAGGGGCACATGCACCCCCATGTTCATAGCAGCGCTATCGACAATTGCCAAAGTATGGAAAGAGCCCAAGTGTCCATCGATGGATGAACGGATAAAGAAGATGTGGTATATGGGGCGCCTGGGTGGCTCAGTCGGTTAAGCGTCCGACTCCAGCTCAGGTCACGATCTCACGGTCCGCGAGTTCGAGCCCCGCGTCGGGCTCTGGGCTGATGGCTCAGAGCCTGGAAGCCTGCTTCTGATTCTGTGCCTCCCTCTCTCTCTGCCCCTCCCCCGTTCATGCTCTGTCTCTCTCTGTCTCAAAAATAAATAAACGTTAAAAAAAAATTAAAAAAAAGATTTAAAAAAATAATAAAAATAAAAAAAGAAGATGTGGTATATAGATACAATGGAGTATTACTCAGCAATCAAAAAGAATGAAATCTTGCCATTTGCAACTATGTGGATGGAACTGGAGGGTGCTATGCTAAGCGAATAGACAAGAGAAAGACAAATATATGATTTCACTCCTATGAGGACTTTAAGATGCAAAACAGATGAACATAGGGGAAGGGAGGCAAAAATAATATAAAAACAGGGAGGGAGGCAGAACATAAGAGACTCTTAAATACAGAGAACAAACAGAGCGTTGCTGGAGGGGTTGGGGGAGGGGGGCATGGGCTAAATGGGGAAGGGGCTTACGGAATCTATTCCTGAAATCATTGTTGCACCATATGGTAACTAATTTGGATGTATATTATAAAAAATAAAAATAAAAACAAATCTTGGCGTGCCTGGGTGGCTCAGTCAGTTAAGCGTCTGACTTCGGCTCGAGGCACGATCTCACAGTTTGTGGGTCGAAGCCCCAGATCGGACTCTCTGTTGTCAGTGCGGAGCCCCGCTTCGGATTCTCTGTCCCGCTCTCTCTCAGAACCTCCCCCGCTTGTGCTCTCTCTCTCTCAAAAATAAATAAACATTAAAAATAAATAAATAAAAATAAAATCTTAAACAAAAAATACAGGGGCGCTTGGGTGGCTCAGTCGATCACGCGTGTGACTCTTGGTTTGGGCTCAGGTCGTGATCTCAAGGTTAGTGAGTTCCAGGCCCACATTGGGCACTGCACTGTCAATGCAGAGCCTGCTTGGGCTTCTCTCTCCCTTCTCTCTCTGCCCCTACCCCACTCGTGCACTCTCTCTCTCTCTCTCTCTCTCTCTCAAAATAAACGTTTAAAAAAGAAGAATTATAAACTCATAGCCAGGCCCTATTTCCACCCACTGACCATCCCCAACTGTGCCAAATTATTTGGTACCCATACCAGGTTAAGTAGTTTTTGCCTACCCCCCAATTCGTGTTCTTCCGGAAACCTCAGAATGTGACCTTAGTCGGAAATAAGGTCATTGAAGTTATAATGAACTAAATTAAGATGCGTTCACACCGCACCCTCTCGGTGGGAGTAGCGTCGAGGGGTTGCTGAAGATCGAGCATGGGAAATAGAAGACAGACACGGCTGTAGCCATCTGTGCAAAATGCAATCGGCCTCAGCGCTAATCAAGAGAACGTACTGCATGCCCTTGTTGCGATAATCGTTTCCTTCATTGGCGTCGTTTAACCCAGCGAATATTTGGAGTTAAATATAGACATTTTCAAGTGGCTCAGACCTCTGGAATTAATCTTTCGGTTGAAGGGATTTGTGCATATTTGGCATTTCATATGCAGGAAGTGTGTGAGAGAATCTGGCCGACTGGTTCTCAAAATTTTTCCCTGCATTGACTTAAAGACCTGGAAGGACGAACTGTAAAGTGGGTTAGCTAAAAAGTATATGGGTAAGCGTGTGTGTGTATGAGAGACAGAGAGAGAGAGAGAGAGAGAGAGAGAAAGAGAGAGAGAGAGAATGTGCCAAAATTTCAAATTAATGAATCTATTCAAAGGATATATGAATATTCATTGGACTATTTTTTCTGTAAGCTTGAAAATCTCCAAAATAAAAATTTGTAGGGTGCCTGGCTAGCTCAGTCTGTAGAGCATGTGACTCTTGACCTCGGGGTTGTGAGTTTGAGCCCCACGTTGGGTGTAGAGGTTACTTAAAAAAATTTGTGGGGCACCTGGGTGGCTCGGTCGATTAGGCGTCCGACTTCGGCTCAGGTCATGATCTCACGGTTTGTGAGTTCAAGCCCTGCATCAGGCCCTGTGCCTTCAGTTCAGAGCTTGGAGCCTGCTTCGGATTCTGTGTCTCCCTCTTTCTCTGTCCCTTCCCTGCTCTCTCTCTCAAAAATAAATAAACATTAAACTTTTTTTAAGATTGTGATAAGATAAAAGTTACCAAATAGTGTCCCCTATTCTCATTCTGTTTCTGAACTTCAAGCCATCTGGATCCTTGTCTCATCCTCTGGATTAGGATAAGGGGTAAGGTCATGTTTAGAAAACGGACTTTCCTAGGGGGCCAAGCGGTATTTGGAAGAAACAATACAGATTTGAAGAGACGTGTACTTTCCAAACTCTCTCATTTCTTTTCTTTCTTTTTTTTTTTTTTTAACATCTATTTATTTTTGAGAGACAGAGGGTGAGAAGGAGAGGGGCAGAGAGAGAGGGAGACACAGAATCTGAAGCAGGCTCTAGGCTCTGAGTTGTCAGCACAGAACCTAACAAGGCGCTTGAACCCACAAACCATAAGATCATAACCTGAGCCGGAGTCAGATGCTTAACCGACTGAACCACCCAGACACTCCAGCCTCAAATCATTCTAAGCAAAGTGATGTTCACTCTGGACTTGTTTCTTTAGCGTTCAGGATACTGATGTTTTATATTCTCTATTTGCCTCAAAGTACAACGGTCACGTATTGTAATTAACAAATAGATTTTCAGGGCTTAAAAAAAAGGACAAGGGTCACCTGGGTGGCTCACTTGGTTGAGCAACCCGCTTCGGCTCAGGTCATGATCTCACCATTTGTGAGTTCGAGCCCCACATTGGGCTCTGTGCTGACAGCTGGGAGCCTGGAGCCTGCTTTGGATTCTGTGTCTCCCTCCCCAGCTCATGCTGTGTCTTTCTCTCTCAAAAATAAATAAACATTAAAAAAAAAAAAAGGCAACTCATGATCTGGCTTCTTTTTCTTGCTTAAGATTTTATTTTTGGGGTGCCTGTGTGGCTCAGTCGGTTAAGCAGCTGACTTCGGCTCAGGCCATGATCTCACAGCTGGAAGACTGGTGAGTTCGAGCCCCATGTTGGGCTCTGTGCCGACAGCTCAGAGCCTGGAGCCTACTTCGGATTCTGTGTCTCCCTCTCTCTCTGCCCCTCCCCTGCTCATGCTCTGTCTCTTTCTCTCAAAAATAAATAAACATTAAAAAAAAATAAAATTAAAATATTTTATTTTTAAGTTATCTCTACATCCAGCGTGGGACTCAAACTCACAACCCAGAGATAAAGAGTCACATGTTCTACTGACTGAGCCAGCTGGGTGCCCCCACCATCCGATTTCTTAATTGACGCCTTTATCCCCCTCAGTCACCATGGCTCGGTCACCTGACTTGTCACCATTCTCCACATCTCCACTCGGTCATTACTTCCTCTGAGAGATCTTCTGTGATGCCACAGGACAACATATCCCCCCCCCCCCCCAGGGTTTATGTGTCACCTCGCACAGGGCTGGGCCCAGAGGACGTCTTCAGGGAATACAGAAAGAATGAGCTCGTCAGAGAGACTAAAATCAGAAAGACGGAGAGTGTTGGCAGAGAAAGGGAAAGAGAGTTAGAGAAAGAGAATGGGGTGAAGGAAAGAGGAAGATAGAGCGCCTGTTTGACCCCGTGAGAGGGTGCACACCAGGGGGAGGGAGAGAGAAGGAAACATTATGGAGAAAAAAGAAAGTGTGAAGAGAGTTGGTAGAGGGCAGTGTCCAGGTAATCTAATGCTGTGTAACAAGTGATCACAAAACTTTGTGGTATAATTCACCAGCGGTCCTTGATTTTGCTTACAGATCAGAACTTTGGGCAGGGCTTGGAAAGGAATGGCTCGTATCTGCTCCCTCCGGGGTGGCTTGACCAGCTGCCAGAGGATATACTTCCGAGATGGCTCGCTCACATGGCCAGCGAGTTGGTGCTGGCCGGCGCCTGGCGCTGTCGCCTGCCTGAGGGTCAGGAACTTTGGCTCTTCTCCACGAAGGCTTCTCTCTGGGCTGGTTTGGCTTTTCCTAGCAAGGAGGCTGAGCTTAAAATCAAGTGTCCCAAGGGAGGGAAAGTGGAAGCTTCCATTTCTTGTCTTTCTTTACTTAAAGCTTTACTGAGATATTCACATAACACAGAATTCAGTGGGGGCGCCTGGGTGGCTCAGTCGGTGTCCGACTTCGGCTCAGGTCACAATCTCCTGGTTGGTGAGTTCGAGCCCCCCATCTGGCTCTGTGCTGACAGCTCAGAGCCTGGAGCCTGCTTCAGATTCTGTGTCCCCCCTCTCTCTCTGCCCGTCCCTTGCTCATGTGCTCTCTCTGAAAAAATAAACGTTAAAAAAATTTAAACTTGAAAAATAATAATAAATACATAAATAAAGAGGGGGCAGTGCCCGGGTGGCTCGGTGGGTTAAGCATCCGACTAGGGCTCAGGTTTACTGCTTCAAGCCCCACATCTGGCTCTGTGCTAACGGCACGGAGCCTGGAGCCTGCTTAGGATTCTGTGTCTCCCTCTGTCTCTCTGCTCCTCCCCCACTCACTCTCTGTCTCTCAAAACGTTTATTTATTTTTAAGAGAGAAAGAGAGACACACACACACAAAGTGTGAGTGGGGAGGGGCAGAGAAAGGGAGACACAGCATCCAAAGCGGGCTTGAGCTGTCAGCACACAGCCTGACACGGGGCTCGAACTCATGACCTGTGAAATCATGACCAGAGCCAAAGTCGGAGGCTCAACCGACTGAGTGACCCAAGCGCCCCTCAGAACTATACTTTTCTGACTCCCAACACTAAGTCAAAAACACTTTTATAGCTCTCTCTTCTTTTCCTTCACAGCACTTCATGAAGTTTCTATTTATATTTATGGGACTGTTTTCTCTCTCTCCCACTGTCTTGTGACTGTTCCTACATAAAGCAGGGGCATGTCCATTTTTTAAAAAAGTTTATTTACTTATTTTGAGAGAGAGGGAGAGACGGAACCCCAAGCAGGTTCCGCACTGTCAGCGCAGAGCCCAATGCGGGGCTCAAGCTCCCAAACTGTGAGATCATGACCCGAGCTGAAATCAAGAGTTGGTCGCCCGACCAACTGAGCCCCCCAGGCGCCCCTGGCGTATGTTTATTTTTATCATTATTGTATCCCCAGGACTTCCGGTCACGGGAGTGGGTCATCTCCTCCTCCCATCATCGACGGAAGAGGAACTCCCATCAAAAGCCGTCAGATGACTGTAGCGTCAGCTGACCTCTGACTGTGTTCTCACGAAAGACCTTGTGCCAGAACAGCCCGGCCAAGCTGCTCCTGAAGTCCAGCTTCACAAAACCACAAGAGATAATAAATATGTATTGTTAAGTCCCTCATCTTTTCCGTGATTTGTTTCACATCAGTAACCGAGGGTAAGCATCGGCCAAACTTTTTTGGAGTCATGTTGCGATCTTGGATGAATTCCTACCCCTCCCCGAGTCCCAGAGTTGCAATCTGTGAAAGGGGATGAAATATCGATCTTTGAGGTTCGCAGAGTATGTATGTGCCTCAGGGGCAAGATCAGAGGACAGAGTAGAAGCTGAATATACCATCAGCAGTATGATCTCCTGATGAAGCATGTGGGCCACATAGCCCAGGTTTGAATCCTACTCTCACTACTTCTAAGACACAAGACTTCGTTCGGGCTACTGATAACTTTGCTGGCCCTCAGACTCATTACGTATGAAATAGTTGTATTAAAGAACCTAACTAATCTCATAAAAATTAGAAAGATAATTCCCATAGGGGAGCCCAGATGACTCAGTGGGTTCAACATCCAGCTCTCGATTTCGGCTCAGGTCATGAATCTCATGGTTCTTGAGACCGAGCCCTGCATTTGGGCTCCCCGCTGGTAGCACAGAGCCTGCTTGGGATTCTCTCTCTCTCTCTCTCTCTCTCTCCCCTCTCTCTGTCCCTCCCCCACTTGCTGGTTTGTGCACTCTCTTTAAAAAATTTTTTTTAAAGTTTATTTATTATTTTGAGACAGAGTGTGTGTGCAAGTGGGGGAGGGGCAGAGAGAGAGAGAGACGGGGGGGGGGAGAGAGAGAGAGAGAGAGAGAGAGAGAGAGAATCCCAAGCAAGCTCTGCACAGTTAGCATGGAACCCTACTCGGGGCTTGAACTCACAAACAGTGAGAATCACGACCTGAGCCAAAGTCAGATGCTTAACTGACTGAGCCACCCAGGCGTCACCCCCCCCCCCCACACACCGTCTTTCTCTCTCTCTCTCTTTCAAACAAACAAACCCGAAAAAGAAGAGAAAGAATTCACTGAAAACCCATTTAAACTCCATGAGAAGACAGCTATTTTTTTTTTCAGTGCTCTATCCCAGCACTGAGATCAATGGCTAACACATAACAGATGCTCAATAAGTATTTGTTAAATGAATAATAAAAACGCACCTTGCTTAAAATACATTTTAGTAAAAAAAAAATAAAAAATAAAAAAAAATAATAAAATATACTTTAGTTAGCACCAGGCCTACAAGGTCCCTCAGGATGCCCCACTTGCTTCATCTATGATTTCACCTCTTACCGCTGCCCATCCTCTCACTCTGCTCCAGCCACCTTGCCCTCTCCAAAGTTCCTTAGCTATGCTAGCACATTCCAGATTCAGGGCCTTTGCACCTGCTGTTTGCCCTGACCAGTGCCCTTCAGTGCCTCCAGATCTCGGTTCAATATCCCCTTTCTGCGAGAAGCTTCTCTCTGGCCACTCCTGGAACCCTGTGGTCCCATCCGGGCTTATTTTTCTCCACTGCATTTCTCACGGTCTGAGTTCTATTTGTCTTTGGGCTCTCCTCAAAAGAACGTTAGCCGCCTGAGGGCAGGGCTCTATGTTATTCGCTGCTCTATTGCCCAACGCCTCCACTACCGGGATTTCAGCAGGGGCTAGATAAATATCTGATGATTTAAAAAGCCCCATAAGTAAAAAATAAATAAATAAAAACTAAAAAGCCCCATTAGGTGAACACTTGGATATTTACCGACGGGGGGGGGGGGGGGGGGGGGGCAAGAAAGGGGGGCGGGGAATCGCGCCATCCTTGGGCCAGGATTGGCTGGAGCCCCGGTCACGTGACCGACAGTCCTGCCGGCCCGCCTTTCAGGCGGGCGCGCTTCGCGTGGTCTCAGGCTCTAGGGGCGGGCCGGGCCGTGGAGGAGGTCCTGCGCAGGCGCGGTCCCTGGCGCAGGCGCAGACGCGGCCCGGGCGCGCGGCCGGCGGCGGTTGGCGGCGCGTGGGGCCGGCGGGAGGTTGCCGTGGGCAGGACCCGAGCGCAGGCAGCTGGAGCCGGCGCCATGGTGGAGAAGGAGGAGGCCGGCGGCGGCATCAGCGAGGAGGAGGCGGCTCAGTATGACCGGCAGATCCGTCTGTGGGGATTGGAGGCCCAGAAACGGTCAGGGCCGGCGCGGCTCGCGGGGCCGAGGGGCTGTTGGGGGCGTCTGGCCTGAGGCGTTCGCCGCCCTCGCGGAGCCGGAGGGTCGGATTTGAAGCGCGGAGGCGGGAATTACGTGCCCGGGGTTGGTAGCCTTCCTGAGAGGACTGGAGGGGTCGGTTAGCGGTGTTTCTGGAAGCTGAGGGAAGCGGGGACCTCCCAGGGTGGTGGGAGGGTCGCTCCGAGGGAGGGCCTCTGGAAGGGGCGGCGGGGGAGTCCTGGTTGAGGATTGAAACTCGGGGGCTCAGGCGCCCAAAGGGAATGATGCGGGGTGGGGTGGGGTGGGGTCGTGCTTAGGGAGGAGGAGGGGCCGGCCGTGCAGGGGGAGGATGAAGGGGGGGGGCGTAGCTCATTCATTCGTGGATTGTGGGAATCTCTTGGACGCTGGGGGGACTGGCGAACCGAACGCGCGCGAATTTACGTTCTTGGGGCTTCGAAAGGGTGGGCCGCTATGAAAGGAGGAGGGTTTTTGAGGAGTTTTGCAGCAACATATTTCAAGTGGGAATCTTGAGGAGCTCAGGGAGGCCAGGGGTTGGAGGTACGCGAAGAGGTTGCTTATGCCTAGGTATGAGGGTGTGTCTCGAGAGGACTGGGCGCTAAGGTTGGGCATACCTTGGGTGTGGGGTAGTTATCGGGGAAATGAGGTCTTCGAAAGGGTTGATTGGTTTTATCAAATATGAAGTACCTGCCACGATCGCTTTTTCTTGGCACTTAGCGAGTATTAGCGAGCTGCATCCTTTGCCCACACGGAGCGTGCATTTCTGGTGGGGGAAGCAATTAACATAAATAACATGTTAGGCAGTGCAAGTTCTGAGAGATTTGAAATAAAGCAGGGACAGAGGATCTTTAAAGGATGCTGAGGTGGGAGAGCTATTTTGATAGGGAGGCCAGGGAAGGCCTCTGGAGAGGCCTTCATTGAGCCACAGACCTGTATGAAGGAAAAGAACCATATGGAAGAAGCTCGCTAGGAGAGAGAAAACAGTGTAAAATTCTGGAGGCCAGAGCATGCTTGGCAAATAAGAGAGAGAAGCAAAGAAGCAAGGTGGCTGGAAGCAAATGAGATGTAGCTTTAAAAAAAAAAATTTTTTTTTTTTTAATGTTTATTTCTGAGACAGAGCGCGCCAGCGAGGACGAGTGGGGGGAGAGGCAGAGAGAGAGGAAGACACAGAATCCTAAGCAGGCGCCAGGCTCTGAGCTGTCAGCACAGAGCCCGCCGCGGGGCGGGGCTCGAACTCACAAACTGTGAGGTCATGACCTGAGCCGAAGTTGGTGGCTCAACCGACTGAGCCACCCAGGTGCCCCGAGGTGTAGCTTTTTTATTCCGAGAAACCCATGGGAAAGTTTTGAGCATAGGAGTCACAGGAGCAGATTTGCATTTTATTTTACTTATTTTAGGTTTTGATTAAAAAATTTTTTTAACGTTTATTTATTTTTGAAGGGGGGGGGGGAGGGGCAGAGAGAGGAAGACACAGAGTCCGATGCAGGCTCCAGGCCCTGAGCTTGTCAGCACAGAGCCCAACGCAGGGCTTCAACTCACAAGCTTCGAGATCATGACCTGAGCAGAAGTCGGATGCTTAACTGAGTGAGCTCCCCAAGTGCCCCCCCATGTACATTTTTCAACTGAGTCTCATAGCAGCTCTCTGACGTAGGAAGAGCAGTGATTTCCCCCTGTACAGACAAGAAAGAGGCTGCACAAAGCAAATCGACTTGCCTCTAAGGAAATTCCAGGTGGAATCGAATTCTGAAGACCTGGAAATGTGAAATGGAAGGTGGCCTAGGAAATGGCCGACTACATTCTGGCAACCGTTTTGTTGCTGATTCTGCGTGATGTTTGGACCAAGTTTATCAGAAAACTGAAAAGGAGAGTAATAACCAAAAGGGCCCTCCAGGGAATTCATAGGGTCTAGCAGTTAAAAATTGGGCTGTATCTTTCATACAGTGTTTAAAATTTTTTGAAATGAGTTGCCAACATTTGAAAATCTAGAGAATTGGCTGAATTTGAGGCAAAAATTGGGGTGCTTGGCTGGCTCAGTCAGTGGAGCATATGGTTCTTGATGTTGGGATTGTGAGTTCAAGCCCCACGGTTGGTGGAGAGATTACTTAAAAATAAAACCTTTAAAAAAGCAAGAAATTGACTTCATTTAAAAATACTTAATGACTTAGAATCCCTAAGGCCAAGGAAATATTCAAACAAAAAAATTAAAAACAAATTTATTGCCTTTGGAAGTGATTATTAACAACGCGCCCTCTAATGTGGTGAAATAACAACTTCGGTGTGTCGTCTGTGAAGTTTTCCTGCTGAATATCTTTTAGCCTAATCATGCTTTCAGAGAACAGAGGAACAGATTAAAGAACATTGAGGTAATGATAAGATGTCTAGGATGTGGGGCATTTTATAAGACAACTGTACTGGTTCTGTTCCAGAAGTCAGTGTCATGGAAAAAACAAAGGAAGGGAGTGTTCTAGGCTTAAAAACCATAAAGAGGTGAAGCCAGATGCAAAATGTGAACCTTGACTGGATCTTGGTTCAAAAAGAAAACTCCTATAAAAACGTCTTTTAGACAGTAGTGGAGATTTGAATATTCAGTCCTATTAGGTGATATATGCATATTTTTAAATTTTTTTTTTAAGTTTACTTATTTTGGGAGAGAGAGAGAGAGAGCACGTGCGTACACAGGGGAAGAACAGAGTGAGAGGTAATCCCAAGCAGGCCCCACACAGGGCTCGATCTCACGAACCTTGAGCTCATGACCTGAGCCGAAATAAAGAGTTGGACGCTTAACTGACTGAGCCACCCAGATGCTCCTCTATGTTTTTAAAGTTTATTTATTTTGAGAGACAGAGAGAGACAGAGAACTCATGGAGGAGGGGCAGAGAGAGGGAAAGATGGAATCCCAAGCAGGCTCCGCCGCAGTGTCAGCGCAGAGCCCAAAGTCAGGCTCGAACTCACAAACCATGAGATCATGACCTGAGCCCACATCAAGAGTCAGACGCTTAACAGACTGAGCCAGCTAGGTGCCCCCCCATTAGATATTTGAGAATTATTTTCTAGATGTAATAGTAACATGGTTATGAAGGAGAGTGTCCCATTTTTGGAGGTGCATGCTAAAGTTGTGACATGCTGTGGTGAAAGTGTATGGGTAAAAGGCAAAATGCTAACTATTCTTTTTACTTTTCTGTGTTTCAAATTTTTATAATGAAAAGGTGGAAAAGAAATGTGTTTCTCTCTGTCCCTCCTCCTGCCCCATTCCCCAATCTGGAAATTTCTATAATTTTTTAAAGCTTATTTATTTTGAGACAGTGCACAAGTGGGAGAGGGGTAGAGAGAGAGAATCCCAAGCAGATTCTGCACTGTCAGTACAGAACCCAACGTGGGGCTCAAACCCACGAACCATGAGATCTTGACCTGAGCCGAAATGAAGAGTCGGATGCTTAACTGACTGAGCCACCCAAGCACCCCTCTTCTGCAATCTGGTAATTTCTGAATTCTGTCATCTCCTGAAGAATAGAAAGATCAGATATTCCACCTTGCTTGGAGCCAAGCAGAGGCCACCTCTGACATGGCACGTGGTTCTCTAGCCTTGTCTCCATCAGTTCAACTTCCCTCATTGATCTGATTTGCCTGGCCCTACAGGTGCGACTTTCCATTTTTTGCTGTGGGACATAGCCCACTTTATGGATGGGGCTCAAGGAATGAGAGCTGGCTCCCAAGGTTATGCACCAAGTAAAGAGGAGTTGAATCTAAGTGACTCCCTTTCCCCTCCCTCAGCTCATTTTCCACGATCGGGGCTCATTCTTTCAGTCAGATAATCATAAAGGAAGATGTTGAGGCTGGCAGCTGTGTGTGTTTTCAGAATGCATGCTTCAGCAGTTTTTCCACTGCCTTTCACAACCAAGGCATGTCTGATTTTTCTTCCACTCAATAGTAGTTGATCCCGTATCTAAGAGTGAGGAAGGACGGAGGGTGACCCAAAAGAGCAAAGTAGATGATAAGCTCTATGAGGGCAAGCATTTTATAAATGTTTGACAATTAAAATAGGGGTTTGACTGGTCTTATTCAATTTGTAGTGCTTGCAAATTTGTAGACATTCACATGTATTTGTCGAATGATGAAATGATTGTATGTTGCAAAGATCTAGGAATTCAAGAAACCTGGGTTCAATCCAGTTCTGCTAACCAGCTCTCTTGACCTTGGGTCAGTCACAAAGTTTGTTGGCCTTAAGTTCCACATCTGCAAAAAGGAGGAGTGAGTGTGACTAAATTTTTAAGGACTCTTTCAACTCTGAAATTTTGACTTTACAAAAAAGGTACTACAAAAACTTTCCTGTTTTCAAAGCCTCATTGTCCAACACTGCCGCTCTTCAAAAGAACTTCAGTTGGTTCCATAGGCACACGTTTGCCATAATAGTGACTGAGTACGTACTGTGTCTTAGGGGCCAATCCTGATTGTTTCACTTAAGGACCGATTTATTGTAGTGTCGGTAGTGATTAATAGTTCAGTTTGAATCTCAGCTGCAAAAATTCTTAGTTATTTAACCTCGGATACATTTCTTCTCTGCTTCAGTTTGCTCATTTGTCAAGTGGAGATAATAGAATTTACATTATAAGATAGTTGAGAATTAAAGGAGATAATGCAAGGGATGCCTGGCTGGCTCAGTCAGAAGAGTGTGTGACTCTTGATCTCAGGGTTGTGGGTTTGAGCCTCACGTTAGGTGTAGAGATTACTTAGATGGATAAATAAAAACTTAAAAAATAAAAATAATAGATAATGCATAAATAGTGCTTATGCACAGAAAGCATTGAGTAAATCATAGTTACAGTTATTTGACAAGTATAAATCACTAGCAACAGGAGAAGGGAAGCTACATAGGAAATAGGTTGAGATAAATAAGGCCAGTGTAAAGTAAAAGTCAGTGGGGTGAGTGGAGACTCCAGAAGGATGAGGAAGATTGTAAGGGGAGTAGATTTGCCTGAGCAGATCATGGTGGGGAGCAGCCTTAAGTTCTGTTTTGGATTTTGACAAGACATTGAAGTAAATGTAATGAATGGGCAGTTGGATGGAACAAGATGCTAGATTTAAATGAAAAGTACTTTGCTGTTAAGTGAAGGTGAGATTATCTCTGAAGGAGAAAGTGGTCCAATCTGCCAAATGCTGTTGGCTTTACCATCTGGTTGCACAGACCAGAAACTTAAGACTTCTTTATTCATCTCTGTCCCTTGGGCCCATGTCCAGTCCCTTGTCAAGTCCTGTGTACTCTGCTTCGAACGATCTCAGCCACCTTTCTTTCTTATTCCAAGCCACCCTCATTATCTCTGATTGGTCACCTCAGTAGTCTTCCCAACTGCTCTCCTGTGTTTCACTTGTGATTCTTTATAATCCAGTCTCCCCACAGCAGCCAGATAGATTTAAAAAAAAAAAAAAAAAAAAATCAGATCACACAGTTCTCTGCATAAAGCCTTCCAGTGATTTCCTCTTATATTCAGAATAAAATCCAAAGCTTTTAAAATTCATTACCTTCCATGCCTTGCCCTGTCTGATCTTGCCTATATCTCTCTGGCTCACTTCATTTGAGCTCTTGAATCTTTCTGTTCCTCAAATATGCTAAACCTCTCTCTGACCTGAGGTCTTTGTGCTTACCCTACTTAAAATAGTCTTATACCAGATTTTTTCATGACTCACTGTCGTCACACAATTAGACTCAATAAAATAAATGTGAATTTGGTAGTCTTAGGAATTTTTAACTATGAGTGGAATTCACTTGGCTTGACTTAACTTGTAGTGTGTATTGTGAATTCAGAGATTGTGATATAAAGGCTCTGTTCATTCCTTCCTAGAAATTTAGGAGGTATTCCTGTGGCAGAAGTCAAAGAGGAGAGAGCAAAGTTGGCAAATATTTATTTAGAACCTACTTGTGTGCAAGGCAACGTGGAAGAGACATTGAAAGAGGAAAACTCATAGATTGTGGTCAGAACTGTATTCTCATCCCAGTTCTGGCCACTTACTACCTGGGAGAGCTTGGGCACCTTTTCTGAGCCTCTGTTTTCTTTATACTCTAGGCAGACATGAATCCTTTCCCGTGGAAACGTGATAGTGTACTCTGGGGTCTGTGGAGCCCCTTGGACTTCTAGAGGGACATCTTATGCAATACTTAGGATGTGTATGCTTTGTTTCCAAAAGAAAAATGGCAAAGAACCACAATTAAGGTTTCAGTGAGGTGCTATGTATAATTCTATGCCTCGAACCTAGTGAGCCCTCTGTAGAGGGTAACTACTACCATTGTTGTTATCAGTGGACTATATACATAATATATCAATGTAATTTTACATTATTTGTGGTATTGAGAGGCAATATGACTTAAAAATATTTTTTTAATGTTTATTTCTGAGAGAGAGCATGAGTGGGGGAGGGACAGAGAGAGAGAGAGAGAGAGAGAGAGACAGAATCTGAAGCAGGTTCCAGGCTCTGAGCTGTCAGCATAGAGCCTGACACAGGGCTTGAACTCATGGACCGTGAGATCATGACCTGAGCTGAAGTCGGACACTTAACTGACTGGACCACCCAGGTGCCCTGAGAGGCAATATAACTTGAAGACCACAGACTTTGGAGCAATATTGCTTAAGTTGATACCTGCTTTGCCATTTGGCAGTTGTGTGATTTTTGGCAAGTTTGTTTGTTTGTTGTTTTGATGCATTTTATTTATTTATTAAGTTCTTATTTATTTTGAGAGAGAGAGATAGAGTGAGTGGGGGAACAGCAGAGAGAGAGAATCCCAAGCAGGCTTTGTGCTGTCAGCACAGAGCCCGGATGTGGGGCTTGAACCCACAAACCGTGAGATCATGACCTGAGCCAAAATCAAGAGTCAGACATTTTGCTGACTGGGCCACCCAGCACCGAGGCACCCCAATATTTGGTAAGTTCTGTAACTCTCTTTTCAGTGTATTAGCTTCCTGTTGCTGCTATAACAATTACCACACATTTAGTGGCTTAAAACAACACAAATTTATTCTCTTACAATTCTGGAGGTCAGAAGTCTGAAATCAGTTCCACTGGGCTAAAATCAAGGTGTTGACAGGGCCATGTTCCATGTGGAGACTCTAGAGGAGAATCTGTGTGACTTTTCTAGCATCTAGAAGTTACCTGTATTTGGCTCGTGGGGGTGCATTATTTTGCCTACTACAAACTACAGTTTTCTTCTCTGCAAAATGAGAGTAATAGTGCCTTTTCTTGCAGAGTTGAATACATGAATTGCTTAGAATGGTGCTGGGCATACAGTAAGTATTTAATAAATGTTACCTATTTTTTTTTTTTTTTTTTGATGGCTACCTAGTTTTCCATAGTATATACATATCAGGGCAGTGTGGCCTCAGAGCCCCGGATCTTAATTGCTCTCGCTTACTGTTGCCCTTACCAAGTAGCTGATTATTAGCCAATTCCCAGCTATGTAATCTTGGGTAAGCTAGTTGACCTCTTTGTGCCTGTTTTCTCAGCTGCAAAATAGAGATAAGAAGTTACCAGCTCATAAGATTGCCCTGAGGATTAAATAACATAATACGTGTGAAGAGTGCTTAGCACGTAGTGAGGTTTTTTTAAAAGATTTATTTATTTATTTATTTATTTATTTATTTATTTATTTAATTTGAGAGAGAAAGAGAAAGAATCCCAAACAGGCTCCTCGTGTCAGCACAGAGCCTGATGCAGGGCTCAATTCCAAGAACTGTGAGGTCTTGATCTGAGCTGAAATCAAAGTGTCAGATGCTTAACCAGTTGAGCCACCCAGGCTCCCCTAAGACTTTATTTTTATTTTTATTTTATTTTTTTTTTTTCAACGTTTTTTATTTATTTTTGGGACAGAGAGAGGCAGAGCATGAACGGGGGAGGGGCAGAGAGAGAGGGAGACACAGAATCTGAAACAGGCTCCAGGCTCCGAGCCATCAGCCCAGAGCCTGACGCGGGGCTCGAACTCACGGACCGCGAGATCGTGACCTGGCTGAAGTCAGACGCTTAACCGACTGCGCCACCCAGGCGCCCCAAGACTTTATTTTTAAGTAATCTCTACACCCAACACGGGGCTCCAACTTAACCCCAAGATCAAGTGTCGAATGCTCTACTGATTGAGTCAGACAAGGGCCCCAGCACATAGTGAGGTTTCAGTAAATGTTAACTGTTACTATTTTATTATGTAGTAGATTTATGTAATTCTGCGGATGGACAGCCGGGTTTCTTTTAATGTATTCTATTAATTCAGCAGCTGTTTGAGTAACAGTAAACTAAGTGCCAAGCATAGTCATAGGTGTTAGGGATACGGTGGTTTCTGGAGCTTACATTCAAATGGAGAAGTGGACAGTGAACATATGAACAAATTCCAGATAGAAGAGGGTGTGGACATAATTTTGGATTAAGTGGCCAGTGTGGGCTTCTAAGGTGGTGACAGTTGAGTTGACCTAAAGAATTGCTCGTGCAAAAAATGGGGGAAGAAGCAGAGAACAACTAATGCCAAAGTCCAAAGGCTGGAGCCTGGCTGTGGGCAAATTAGCAGTGGGGAGAATAGGACGATCCAAGACGGGAGCGGTATGCAGGGCTTTGGGTTAAGGAACTTGCATAGGGAACCACTGAAAGATTTGAGCAGGAGAGCAGCATAATCTGGTTTAAAAGATCTCTCTTCCTGAGCAGGGACAGCAGATTGTAGGGGGCAAGAGTGGAAGCAGGGAAGCCAGGTGTAAAGCTGTTGTAGTTTTGTAGGTGAGAAGCGATGGTGTCTGTGGAGGTGAAAGGAAGCGGACGGATGCTGCTGTGAATGGCTTTGTATGTGATCTTTGTGCACACCAGAGTATTTCTGTAGGATTAATTCCTAGAAGTATTCATACATCAGATATGAATACTAATAGCTGCCATTCATTACGTGTTGACTATGTGCCAGGTACTATTTTAAGTATTTTTCGTGTAATTGAGCCATAAGTAAGCTGTCGGCTCAGGGTCTTTAGCATGGTTAAGGATTAAAAATACAAATGTGATCTTCAGCGTTGATGGCAGTTGAAAAAAAAAAAAAAAACCTCCCAAGCAGTCAGAGTCTAGAGCTCTGTAGGATGTAGGGATCTTGGAGAGGCCACGTGGCTAAATGTGATTTATGTCAGAGGCATTTATATGTTGCAGCGCTCTAAGAGCTCAGAGGAGGGAGCGTGTACTTCAGTCAGCCATAGAGAGGGGGACTTTTTGAGGAAATGGCATTTGAATTGGGGTTTGAAGTCTGGGGACAAGCTTGACTTGGCCTAGAGAGGAAGAGAGAGCATTTCAGGTGTGTGGAATGCTGGGATGTAAAGTCGACAGGTGGGGGGGGGGGTAATAAATGGAAGGCAGGTCTGGGTGGCGGTAATCTGGTGGTGGTAGGGGAGAAGGCTGGGCAGGTGGAAGGGAGCCAGTACTGAAGGAATTTAAATGTAGCTTTAGAATTTTTTTGTGAGATTTTTTTGTTTTTTTTTTGAAAATCAGAGTCACACCTACCACTAAGCCCTTTTGGTAATTAGGAGTGGGATAAAGGAGTTCAGTAAGTTGAAGTAACATATCGAGCATCTGTTACGTGCCTGGTATTATGCTAGATGCTTTTGCACACACATTTTACCAGGTTGTCAAGGGGATTAACTGACAAGATGTCAGATCTGGTATCCCCATTTTACAGATGAAAAACCTGAAGTTTAGACAGCTTGTTCAGCTTGTCCATGTCACCCAGCTGGGAAGTGGCAGAACCAGAATTCAAACCTGTCTCCAGACCTAGAGGGCATTTAGTGATTAGCAGTGCCCTTTGCGGAAGGAACGCCAGAGAGAACAGAGCCTGAGAAGAATTCAGGGGGTCTAGGGATTAGGAGGCTGTTGGTATTGTTTGAAGATACGGCTTCCCAGAAGAGAGCTGGACCAATCTGGGCCATTCTTGGACTGAAAGGGAACTTGGCATTCTGGAATTCCGGGGTGGGTGCGGGAGGGGCAGTGTCAGGGAAGACTTGTAGACCGACAGTGACTCCAGAGCCCTGGAAGGTACAGCCAAATGCAAGCGTGTTCAGCCTTTCTGATACCAAAGGTTCTTTTTGGAAACATTGCCTGTCAGTATGTGCTGATTCTGGAGGGATTGGAGCTCCTCTGGAAAGCCACATGGCCTTTCTTCCTCCACCCACTGGTATAAATCTTTGGTAAGCAATGTACGCTTTGCTAGCATGTTATTTACCTTGCTTGTATCTTGTAGGCCCTCTTTCCCATTCCCTCCTATTCTAACGAAGTGACATTGTCACTTGAAAGGCCGTGTCCGCTAGCCTGTGGTTGATGGTGGAAGGTCCCCATAGAATAAAAGCGGTAACAGAGAAGCTGAGACCCAGACATAGGCCTTTGAAGGAAATTCTGTCCCTATTCTCTCCCTCCCCACATTTTACCCTTTGATTGTATTAGTGAAGGAAATTCAGTATCTCTAGTATCAAGAATCAGTGCAGGACCCTCTTATCAGCCACCATCCTCATTAAAGGCCTCTAATTACATGCAAGTGCTCCTAATTTTTAGGACTACTTTTGAAAGAGTTTCTTTTCTGCATGTTCTCCCTAATACTAGTACAAGTTGAAAATGGGCTCATTTCATAAATTAAGAGCAAACTCCTCAGCCAGCCAAACTTGAATTTATGGGAGATCGTTCTTAGTTCTAACTATCCCTTTTCAGTGTGAGTAGTCATACATTTGCTGCAAAAATATTAATGGGTTTGATTACAGAGTGCGGCCCAAGACCCTGATGGGGTTGTTTCATACTACGTGATGTACACCAATTCTGAAAAATTCCGATTGTGAAACACTTCTGGGTCAAGGGGTTTCTTTCAGCTAAGATTTCGTGGAGCTATACTGCCTTCCACTGACCTCAGATTTAAGTCCAGACTTTTTCTTTTTTCTTTTTTTTTTTTTTTAATATTTATTTAGTTTTGGGAGAGTGCAGGTGGGGGAGGGGCAGAAAGAAGGGGACAGAGGATCTGAAGTGGGCTCTGGCTCTGCGCTGACAGGCTGACAGCAGCGAGTCTGACATGGGACTTGAACTCGGGAACCGTGAGCTCGTGACCTGACTCGAAGTTGGACGCTCGACCAACCGAGCCACCCAGGCGCCCCTAACTCTGGACTTCTTGAGACAGCCCAACCTCTGACTACCTTCATTTAGCCTCATCTTTTGTCACCTTACAGACTAGGATGATCCGAACACTTTCCAAATACACCCTCTTTCATGCTGCTACGGTTTTGCTTGTGTGTGACAGCCTAGATAGTAACTTTTCTCACCTCCTCTCCTGCTATCATACCAGTCCGGGCCATCGTCCCCTCTCTCAACTGTGACACCCTTCCCCCAAGGGTCCCCCATCCCATGGCTTTCTGTGGTGCTCAGAGTAAGATCCAGCCCTTACAATACCTGTAAGAGCCTTCGTGACGTGGCCCCGGTTCCGTCTGTGACCCGTCTCCTACTGTTCTTCCCTTTCCTCACTGTTATTTAGCCGCTCTGTCTTCCTGTCCCTGAAACATGCTGCACACCCCTCTGCTTTCAGGGCTTTTGCACTTGTTGTTTTCTTTCCTGGAATGCTCTTCTCCCAAATATCTGTATATTTGTCCATTTCATTTTGATTTTTGCTCAGCAGCTTTTCAGAAAGGCCTTCAGTCTGCATGCAATAGCATCCTCCATCATTCTTGATCCATATCCTGCTTGAGTTTCATCACTTTTTTATGCCCAACGTGGGGCTTGAATTCACGACCCTGAGATGGAGTCACATACTCTACTGACTGAGCCAGCCAGGCGCCCCTGGTTTTCATCACTTTTTGGTATATCATATATTTGTCTACCTCTTATCATAAAATGTAAGCTCAAGGAGGACAGGGATTATGTCTATTTTGTTTACTGATATATTTCTATACCTGAGAAGAGTGCCTGGCATAGTAGGTGCTTAGTAAATGTTTATTGAATGAATTCTTTGTAGGATGGATTAGAGCCTCTTTCCTAGATTTGAGGCCTTGGTGCTTCTGTGCATTTAATGAAAACCAAAGTTACTTCGCTGTTGCTTTGGCTTGTTCTTAACGACTCGGTGAAGCTTCCACTGTTCTGTGGCATCCGGTTAACAGTTGTCTGCCTTATAGGCTGCGGGCCTCGCGGGTGCTTCTTGTCGGCATGAAAGGACTCGGGGCTGAAATTGCCAAGAATCTCATTCTGGCGGGAGTGAAAGGACTGACCATGTTGGATCCTGAACAGGTGAGATGTTTGGCCACCTCAACACTCTTTCTTCACAGTCTCCCCTCTTTAGTATAAATATAAACACTTGGAGATACGCTGAATTGCTACAGGCCCCCGCCAAGCTGTGCAAGGAGGGCTGGCATTAGTGGAGCCTTTGGCCCAATGGCACTGGCACATCCTAGGTGGTCGACCACTCTCCTTGAGCTTGCCAGTCTGTAAAGTGTAGTTAATCTCTCGCTTGGAGGGTTACCGTGGGGAGGAGAGGGGGTGGTTTTCTTCCTTGTACCTGTACACCACCTGCATGACTAATTAAAAGTGCAGAATTGCCTTGGGGCTTTGTCACAGGATAGCCTTTACCCTGAGTGATTCGGCTTTAGAAGGTTTGAGATGATGCTCAGGAGGAATCTGTACGTTTGAAAGCTGTCTCAGGAGAGCTTCTTTGAAAAATGTTGGATCAGAGAGGATCTATGCAGACTGCTTAGCATAGTGCTTGCATGTAGTAAGCATCTGATAATTAATTACATCATAGACCATTTAATTGTTGCCATAATAGTCGTTCCCAGCTCCTGTGTAGCTTTTTCTGACCAGTTTCTCCAAGGTGAAAATAACTTCTTTCTCTACATTCTCATGCTATAACATTTTAATTTTCAAAAAAGCATTTTAATTTTCTTTTATACAAAAGCTTAAATATATACAGAAGTAGAATAACATTTGACACCCCATCTACCTGGCTTCTACAGAGATCAATTTTTATTTTTATTTTTTTATCGGTATTTTCTCGCCTGTATTTTTTGGACAGTATTTTTATTTTATTAAAAAAAATGTTTTTTAATGTTTATTTTATCTTTGAGACAGAGAAAGACCGAGCATGACCAGGGGAGGGACAGAGAGACAGACAGACAGACAAACAGAGAATCCGAAGCAGGCTCCAGGCTCTGAGTTGTCAGCACAGAGCCTGAAGCGGGGCTCCAGTTCATCAACCACGAGATTATGACCTGAGCTAAAGTCAGACACTCAATGAACTGAGCCACCCAGGTGCCCCCCCCCCAATTTTTTTTAATGTTTATTCATTTTTGAGAGAGAGAGAATGAGCAGGGGAGGGGCAGAGAGAGAAGGAGACACAGAATCCAAAGCAGGCTCCAGGTTCTGAGCTGCCAGCACAGAGCCTGATGTGGGGCTCAAACTTGTCAACCACGAGATCATGACCTGAGCCAAAGTCGGGCGCTTAACCGACTGAGCCACCCAGGTGCAACCCCCTTTTAAAAAATAAAACTTTAGGGCGCCACACCTCGGTGGCTCAGTCGGTTAAGCATCTGGCTTCAGCTCAGGTCGTGATCTCATAATTTGTGAGTTCTGGCCCACATTGGCCTCTCTGCTGTCAGGGCAGAGCCCGCTTCACATCCTCTGTTCATCTCTCTTGCTGCCTTTCCCCTGCTTGCGCTTTCACTGTCTCAAAAAAAAAAAAAAAAAAAAATTAAACCCCAAAACCTCTGAAGATTATGTCATCACATGATACTATTAGTGTCTTTCCTTATAGGCAATGAATAAGGGTCCTGTTTCATACATAGTAACTACCACACACAGAGTGTGGTATAGGCTCTGTGGAAGAAGGTAAATGTTAATGAAAATTTTAAAACATTTATTTATTTTGAGAGAGAGAGAGATGGCGAGAGAGCGCGCATGTGCATGGGGGTGGGGCAGAGAGAGAGGGAGGGAGAATCCCAAGCCACTCTGTGCTTGATCTCATGATCTGTGAGATCATGATCTGAGCCGAAATCAAGACTCGGCTGCTTAACCTACAGAGCAACCCAGGTGCCCCCCAAATGAAATTTTTTAAAGCTCATCTTGTTTGGGTTTTAGGAGAAAAATCATACCTGGATTTTTTTTTTTTTTTAATTCTTCTGCAGTGAAGACACGTGGGTTGGCTCACTTAATATCACAGTCACAAATTGATTTTTGACTTGAATTCAAAACCTTCTAAGGAAAGAAATTCCTGCAGGCAAGCCGCCAGATTATTAACAGTCTGAGCTCTTGCCTTTTTGACATTTCCCCAACCACAGTGCCCCCTAGAGGCATCTGGAGGGAGAATTTGTTTGCAGGGAAGGATGGTTTCTAAACGTGGAGGCAGGCCCTTGGTGTGGGAAAATGAAACCGGATGGGGATCGTGACTTCCTCATGTGGTTGGGAGCGCCGGAGAATGGGGAGCCATGATCTAATACTGAGCGGTGTGTGATGCAGTTCTGTCACTGCCTCAGTCCAGTGATGGGTGCCACCGGTGTTACGGTGACCAGGCCGACTATCCTCCCTTCCCTCTCTGCTTTGAGGACTTACAGTACTTTTCACCTATCTGGCACTGCAAAGCCAAATCTTCTGGCTGGTTTTCAAGGCCCAACACAGTGGTTCTCAATCCCATCTGTGCTTTGAATATTAGAGGGGGTTATTGAAAGTTTTCCAAGTGAGTCTAGAAGTCAGGGAGAGTTGAGAACTACTGGCTTTGTATAACCTGGGCCCAGTCAACTTAGCCTGACTCCTACCTCATATG
The DNA here is from genome assembly GCF_046562875.1 of Panthera onca. Lineage (NCBI taxonomy): Eukaryota > Metazoa > Chordata > Mammalia > Carnivora > Felidae > Panthera > Panthera onca. Next base: position 9,986,082 of record NC_138353.1, on the reverse strand, counting down.
TTTAGTGGTTCATGGACACTCTTTGGTTGTTCTGCCTTTTGCAGTTTGCTTGTACTTTTTTTCCCTGACTGGGAACATCTCAGGGAGACCGTGCTACCTAGTGCAAAAGCTCTGGAATTATGTCGATTTGGGCTCAAATCCTACCTCTTCAAGCTGGGTTAAGTCTCTTAACCTCTCAGAGACTCTGTTTGCTCATCTATTAAAAATTTTTTTTTCTTATTTATGTGTTTACTGTAGTAATCTCTGTACCCAGTGTGGGGCTTGAATTCACAACCTCAGGATTAAGAGTCACATGTTCTACCAACTCAGCCAGGCAGGCACCCCTCAGCGTGCTCATCAAGGACGTTAATTCCTGCCCTACAGAGGTTTTCATTTTGTTTACATCAGCAAACATCCGAGAGTACCTGCTGGCTGCCCTGAAGCATTCTAGATCCTTGTGATACAAAGATGCACAAGATTTGGTTCCCATTCTCAGGGTTTATTCCATAAACCGGAGCAGCCTACCTGACTCAGGTTTTGGTAGGGGGACACGAACGGCTTCCTGGAGCTGTGATCTTAGTTGAGGCTTACAGAACAACTGGAGGTTTCTCAAGTTGAGGGGCTGTATTTTAGGCAGGAGACGTTATTAGCAGTGGCACAGAACAGCATGGTAGAAATAGAACATAGCGAGCAGTGCTGTTTGGTGTTTTTAGAGTGTGGGGCCCGAAGTGGTGGGGGTGGATGCAGGCTGTAGGTAAGGTCCAAATCACGAAGGGCCTGTTAGTAAGCCTTGCTGGAAGCTCATACTCCATCCTCTAGGTGGTGAGGATTTCATTAAAGAGTTTCAAATGTGAGACAGGTGACCTAGCCAACTTCCGGCTCTTCGTAGATCACTGGCTACTGGGTATGATTGGCACAAGGTCTGGGGCAGAAGACCACTTAGCTAGAAGGCTGCATTAGTAGTTTATTTTTTTTTTGTTTTATTTTTTTTTCTTCTATTATTTTGCATTAGTAGTTTAGGTGAGAGATGAGAAGAGTCTGAGTAACAGCACTGTGATAGAAACGGCAGGAAGCGCTTGAGGTGGAAATACCAGAGGATAGAATCAGTAGGATTGTATATGGGAATGTAGGGGAGGCAAGGAATGACTGCAGCAGTGATGCTTCCTCAAGGTGCTGGACGCTGTTCTAAAAGCAGCACTTGTAGTATCTCATTTAGTCCTCACAGCAACTCTGAGAGTCAGGGATTATCATCCCTATTTTACAGAAAAGGAATTGAATTGCTGGCCCACCCAAGGTCACAGTAGTTGCTGTGACCAGGACCCAGACAGTCTCTTTGTAGAGCCCATGCTCTTAGCCATCTCAGCAGGTGGCTGCTCTCAGGGAAATATCAGGGATGTAAAGACTGGGTTCCTGACTCAGGTGACTGGATGGGTGGTTGGTAGGCTCATCAACAGACAAAAGAAAAAAAAAATAGTCAAATACGAAGGGCCTGCGGACTTACCCGGGAGGAAATATCTGGTGGGCAGTTTAATAAAAGTCTCAGATGGATCAGGAAGCAATCTGTACCTGTAAGAACGAAAGAAGCAACGAGCATGGAGCTATGCCAGGTGGAAAGATGAGTGACTCTGAGATGGAATCCTGGGGCCGCCACACCCAAGAGGGCCCGTGTGGAGGCTGGGTGTCCGGTGGGGCAGGGGCAGGAGCAGAGCAGCACTGAGAGAGTGATTAGTTAGTGTACTGTTTTTCTTAACCTCCTCATTTTGCATGTGATTCCCATGTACTCGCTCGCTCAAGGTCACACAGTTAAAGTGGTTGAGCCAAAGATTGGAATCCAACCTGAATTGTTTCGGAGCCTTGCTCTTAACTACTATGATGTACAGCTTCTCAGTGTGAAATGGGATCCCTGAAGAAGCAGGACAGGAAAGATCAAGGAGACTTAAAGGGCTGGCCTTGAAAGGGAGGAGGACCAGCTCATTTCCTTGGAGAAAAGTTAGCAAGTGCGAGTATGTGCTCCGGGTAGTTGGCCAGAGGAGAGGAGAGAGATTGCTTGTGTTGAATCCAGTCTTGGTGAAGGTAGCAAGGTCATACTGGAGATTAATGGTTAAATTAGATGTTTGATGTGGAAAGAATGGCTCTGTGAACAGTGGGAATCTGTAACCCTACTGGCGGCTGTCAGGTGATTGTATTATCTGCATTTAAGGTTCTTCTCTGCTGACATCCAGCCTTGTGGGAGAAATCTTCCCTTTGCTCCAGCCCCCCTCATCTTTCTTTTCTGAATTTTAATTGAATTTAAGAGTTCATTTCAAGCATTCTTAATTATGTTTGATTTTTGCCCTGGTTTGATTTTATTTCTTTAGCATATTTGTGTATGTATGTATGTATGTACGTATGTGTGTAACTCTACACGCAGATGTGGGGCTTGAACTCAGGACCCTGACATCAAGAGCTGTGTGCTCTTCAGACTGGGCCAGCCAGGTATTGCCCCTCACTGGTCTGATTTATTTATTTATTTTTTTAATTTTTTAAAAAGGTTTATTTGTATTTTGAGAGAGAGCAAGAATGAGCAGGGGAGGGGCAGAGAGAGATGGAGAGAGACAGAGACAGAGAGAGAGAGAATCCCAAGCAGGCTCTGCGCTGTCATTGTGGAGCCCCAGGGCTCCATCTCACAACTGTGAGATCATAACCTGAGCTGAAATCAAGAGTGGGATGTTTAACCTACTAAGCCACCCAAGTGCCCCTCACTCGTCCGATTTTAAACCAATCGTAGGCAGGGACTACATCCTTTAAACTACTGTTGTTTGTCTAGGAGTATCCTTAAAGTTTGGCACAGAGTAAATATTTGGGGTAAATTCTTTGCACTGATAATTGTGTCACTTTATTAGTTACAAATTTAATCGTGGAAGAAGAAAGAGTGGACATTTCTGTTTAGAGTGAATTTTCTTTACAAACACCAGGGGGTGCTCTTTAACTATCAATGCGAAGTGAAAAAAAAAATTAAATGTCTCTACTTGAAAGCCTTCGAAGGATTGAGCGTATGGAGGATACATTAGGCAAATTCCCACTGGAACAGTAATACAATTACATTGTAGGTATTTTAGTTATGCTTTGAAGTGGAAGCGTTCGTTGTCTTTGAAAAATGTTTTTTCCCCAAAATTCAAGCATTTAAAAAAAAAAAAAAAAATTATTCCTAGGTATCTCCAGAAGACCCCGGAGCTCAGTTTCTAATCCGTACTGGATCTGTTGGCCGAAACAGGGCTGAAGCCTCTTTGGAGCGAGCCCAGAATCTCAACCCCATGGTGGATGTGAAGGTGGACACTGAGAATATAGAAAAGAAACCTGAGTCATTTTTCACTCAGTTCGATGCTGTAAGTTTCATAAAGAGTGTAAAATCTTTAGGCTCAGTACATTGCCTTTGTAGTCTCAAGTCTTGTATTGCCTTAGTGTATGTGCCTTATTAGCATATTGCTTTTCCACGTTGAATGTGTCGGTAGGTAGATCCAGTCTGTTGGTTCTGCTGTGGCTGTTTGTGCCTTGCTGTCTGCTGGTTTCTTCTTTGGGCATATGTTCCCTTAGACCAGGTTTCATCATTGGTGTTTTGTATTCCTTCCAGAATCTTTGCACATAGCTTTGGTACATTTTATTGCAAATGTTTTCTCCTAAAAACAAGTTGGTGGTTAATTTCTGTAGTAGAGGCTTGCTTTTTCTTTTTTTTTTTTGGTTAGAAATATCAAACTACAGCTTGTGTTTTGTCTTAAAAAAAGAGCACACCTGATCCTGGTCCGTGTCTGTCTCTTTCACACAGCCACTTTGACCACGTTGCCATGGATAATGAGACAAATTCACTAGTCATAAGCCAAATGAGGCATATCCAACCTCATTTGGTTTCACTGCCAGATCTGTGGAGAGGTGAAAGGATAAGTTAAATTCGGTTCCAGCGTCTGTGACCTTCAGACATGGTTCCCTGGACCCAGGAAAAGCTAAACAAATGTTGGATAACCATGAAATAGTCACAGATGATCTACTTGTTTTTTAAATGAAAGGCCCATTACACGAGAGGTTAGGATTTGGGTTGGGTAGTTTGTTTTTCCACATTGTTATATTTCATATGTGCATCTGTTCAAATACGTGCTTGGAATGATGGATCGTCTGTGCGTTTTGTCTGGTTTTTTTGGTTTTTTTTTTTTTTTTTTTTTCAATTCTATCTTGTATCTTCCAAGTATTGGAACATTTTTCTGTTTGGACTGTTTGGACCATCTTCTCTTCATTTCTTTATCCATAGTAACCACATTTAGTTAATTCTAGCCGCCCCTTGAATTTCTAGCACTTAGAGAGAGGGTTTCTAAGAACTGAAGCACCGGGCCGGTTGCTTGTATAAAGCCTGTGTGCTGGGTGAGGTGACTGCCTCACTGGGCCATGTTTGACTGGTCCTTGGAGATTTTACATTCACTTTTGACTCTGCAGAGTTCCCTTTGGTCGCTTGATTGCATGTTCAACTGTGGGTATCTTGCCTTTTAGATATGATTTTTTTTTCCCTTAGGTGGCCGCATCCTTTGAATGACACCAGAGGCACTCATTTCTGTGGGCTGTTTCGGTATTCAGGCTGCCAGACAGCAGCAAAGAGGTTCTGTCAAATGAAAATATCCTTTTGTAACTTCTTCTCCAACTTTCTGTGTTTAGAAGAAAACATGTGCAATTTGGAACTTGTTTTCATAGCCCTTATCACAGTTTCTCCTGAAAAGGTGTTTTATGCCGTAAAACTTAGCTATTTCCAGTGCTTCAACTTACTGGAACACAACCTAGGGGTCTCAGAGCAACATTGATAATTCCATTGAGTGAATCACCGGTTCATTGTCTACGTCTGAATGGAAGGTCACTTGGTGTGTAACCTTTTCTTTTGTCCTCAGATTCAGATAAAGTTTCACTTTGAAAACTGTGGAAAACTGTGGAAAACTAATCTCAACGGGACTTGTTTATCTTTTTTATCTTAACCTATCAATCAAAAGAAGGGGGAAAAATGCCCTCGTATTTAAAGTGACCTTTGGGTCACTTAAAACTGGTTTTGCTTCTTGCGATAGCTTATTCAGATTTTAATAGATTTAGTAATTTAGAAGTAACTTACGCTAAATTGTTACTGTGTTTTTCCACTTCACGGAAACTGAGATGTGGTTTGTTTATGTTTACAGAATAGAGGAAATAAATTCATTGAATAGCTTTTACTTTCTAGCCAAACCCGTTTTGTTTTGGTTGCTGAAAGTAGAGGTCTTGCAATTTATATTTCTCCTGAAACCTGCAACTTGTCTTTTGTCTTCTAACCATAGGATCCAAAGAACCTGTTATACCAGTTCAAAACTGGCTTTAGACATGCCCAGAGAGACTGTTCATTAAGATTTATTTAGACATCAGGGCAGTGATTCACAGTTTGCAAAACTCACACCCAGCGAATTTTTTCTCTCTGCAGGTTTGTCTGACTTGCTGCTCCAGGGATGTCATAGTTAAAGTTGACCAGATCTGTCACAAAAATAGCATCAAGTTTTTTACAGGAGATGTTTTTGGCTACCATGGATACACATTTGCCAATCTTGGAGAGCATGAATTCGTAGAGTAAGTTCTGGGAGAGGAGGGGAGAACGTAACATTTTCAGAAAAATACAGTTTTACTCATTGGTGGGGAACAACCCATCTAAGGAAAGTGTTCTTAGAATATTCAGAAACCATTTCATTTTCAGCTCACTGATTATATAGGTTGTGTGTTCAGAATCGTAGGAGATGCAGCCCCGTCTTCCAAAATAATGTTCTGATCTAAATCCTAAATAAAGCAGAGTTCTTTAGGAATCAAAGTACACCATTGTGGGTATTTGATGGGCCTGGACTTCAGTTGGTGAAACCACACACCTCCTGTATAGGGGAGGCTTGCTTGGATTGCCTTTCTCAGTTTTGGCTTCTGTGTTTTCAGGTTGGTAGTAAAGTGAGTACAGAGTAGTCAGATGGGTACCTCTGGAGGCACACTCAAGCCAGTCTACTGGGAAAAGCTCCGAAGTCCAGACACTGCTTTGGTGTAACAAACACACCTCATCCTCTCATTTTGAATATCAAGGTTGCAGACCGTAGGGATTCTCACATGATGGGACCTGCAGTGGTTTGAACTTGCAGCTTCTAGATGAGAGATGGCAGATGATACCCGTGTTGTAAAACTCTGTGGTGGGTTTTCGGCTGTTGTTTCTTGTATGTCCCTTGCTAATAAGAGGTAAAAAGACACCCTGTGTGGTAGGTGAAGCTTCCTACCAAGAATCAAGAATTGCCTTCTGGGGTGCCTGGGTGGCTTGGTCGGTTAAGCGTCCGACTTCGGCTCAGGTCATGATCTCGCGGTCCGTGAGTTCGAGCCCCGCGTCGGGCTCTGTGTTGACAGCTCAGAGCCTGGAGCCTGTTTCGGATTCTGTGTCTCCCTCTCTCTCTGCCCCTCCCCCGTTCATGCTCTGTCTCTCTCTGTCTCAAAAATAAATAAACGTTAAAAAAAAAAAAAGAATTGCCTTCTTTTGTTCAGCTTCTTTTAAAAAAAGCTTTTTTAACGTTTATTTATTATTGAGAGACAGAGCATGGCATGGGAGGGGCAGAGAGAGGAGGAGACACAGAATCTGAAGCAGGCTCTAGGCTCTGAGCTGTCAGCATAGAGCCCGATGCAGGGCTTGAACTTATAAGCCGCGAGATCATGACCTGAGCTGAAGTCAGACGGTTAACTGACTGAGCCACCCAGGCACCCCTCTTTTGTTCAGCTTCTTAGGCAAATCACTGAAATTTCTCTGGTCTGCAAGTCTTTTTTCTTTCTTTCTTTCTTTCTTTCTTTCTTTCTTTCTTTCTTCTTCCAGTTTAAAAAAATTTATTTATTTTAGAGAGACAGAGCACCAGCCGAAGAGAGGGGTGGAGAGAGAGAGAGGGAGGGAGGGAGGGAGGGAGGGAGAGAGAGAGAGAGAGAGAGAGAATGAATCTTAAGCTGGTTCCATGCTCCATGTGGAGCCCAGTGCAGGGCTCAATCCCATGACCTTGGGATCATGACCTGAGCTGAAATCAAGAGCTGGACGCTCAACCAATTGAGCCCCCCATGTGTCCCTGGTCTGCAAATTTCTTGTCTGTAAAATCAAAATGAGGGAAGGGCAGACATGTTCAAGATTTCTCATAACTTTGGCATTTTATGGCTTTCAGAAACTCTAGTTCTCTTGGCATACTATAAATAGAGAAGTCACAGTAGAGAAAACAGCCCAGGTTATCTTAATGTGAGTTCCCCATGGCAGAGGGGAGGAATTAAGTTTGGCTTTTATTTCATGATTCAAGTGAAATTCATAAAGCTTATTGAGAGCTTGCTATATGCTAGGCAGGTGTGCTAAGCAATTTATTATTGTCTTTTTTTAAGTTTATTTATTTATTTTGAGAGAGAAAGTGCACAAGCAGGGGAGGGGCAAAGAGAGAGAATCCCAAACATGTTCCGTGCTGTCCGTACAGAGCCCGATGCGGGGCTCGATCCCACGGACCGTGAGATCATGATCTGAGCTAAGACCAAGAGTTGGACGCTCAACTGACCAAGCCAGCCAGGCGCCCCTGTTATTTCTCGTCTTACAGTAATTGTGTCAGGGATTGTTATTCCCATGTGGTAGGTAACTTATTTATCAGATAATCATTGGCCACCCTCGGATTTGAATCCACCCAGATCTGCCTGACTCCAAAGCTTTTGCTCTTAATTACCATCCTATTCTGTGAGCTGATGATGCTCTTTTTGTTCTAATGGCATGATTCAGAGAGTAAACTCCGTTCCCTCGCTTTGTCACCCTCTAGGGAGAAAACCAAAGTTGCCAAAGTTAGCCAAGGAGTAGAAGATGGACCTGATACCAAGAGGGCAAAACTTGATTCATCTGAAACAACTATGGTCAAAAAGGTATGTGTACTGTGAAGGGGTCAAAGATCAGAAACTTCGGAGCCTTGTAGGGGACGGGCAATTACATCTGCAAGCAGGGGAAGCGCGCGTGTAGTCTTGAAGGGCGAGGTGGGGTCTGGACAAGCCGGGCCAGTGCTCATCCCACTTAAAGGGGATGACTGCTGCTTAGTGGCAGCCAGCTCTTGCCATGAAGACGAGTAGGGACCCAGTGATGCAGGGTATGAATTTTTAACAGAATTGGAGATGTGTTTTTTATCGGCTCTGTCCCAACCTTTAAATACCGCCCGTCTGTTCACCTTGGTTTGAATGCTGTTCCTTCACCCCATGGAGACAAAAGAAAACATGCCTGCAGGACTGACGTGGTGTGTGGGCCGATTTGGGCTTCTAGTATCTGGAGCAGTATCAGAACCACTGTTCTTGAGCAAAGGCCATCCCTTTTGCATAAAATAAATCTTGGGGAGATAGGTAGATAATTTAGGAAGGTCCTACCTAAGCGGGCAGGAAGACAGTTTAAGCTTGAATTGCGTATGCTTTGCTTCTTTACGATGAAATGTTCGGGGTCGTCTTTCCACCAGATTACCTTTTAAGAATAAAGGCCTCCGTGTTGACAAGTGTTACTATCCGGTGTGTATTTTTTTGTTTTCAGCCTGGTTCGCGCAGTCATTTAAATTCATTTTACAGAGAGAGGAGGGGCGGGGACTTGGAAGGAGATGATCTCGGGCCGCTAGTGTTGGAATCTGAGAAGGGAGTCATGCGATGGGGGAGACCAGACAGAAGGGGCCAGGATTGGTTTTGTGGAACCGAGGAAAGACTTGACCGAGCCCATATTTACTCTTTGCTTTGTAGTTTGAAATGTTGAGAAAGAAAAACAGCTGGTCGGAGCTTCGAGTTAAAATTGCTCTAACGGGGGGATTCTGAGAGTGCAGAAACCACAAGAGAGACTGCAGAAACCACAGAAGTGGAACTCTGTTGAGTTTCCCGCAGGGCTGCGCTGGAGATTTGCGTCTTCTTGCTCTGTATGTTTGTGTTGGAAGAGTTTGCTGCTGGGAGTGTGATACAGAGGAATTATTAAGCCCTAAATTTGGTGTCTATTCACAGGACCGGTAATTATCCAGAGCGAACATTGGTGTTTTGGCCAAAACTTGGGTCCTTTTCTTTCTTCCCTCTTTTCTTTCTTTCTGAGGCCCAGTCGAGCTCTATCTGAATAGCGCCGTGAGTTCGGTGGGGGGAGATAAATTGTTAACTAACGGAGGAGCACAAAAGGAGCTTTGTGGGTGCTGTCAATTCATAAATCACACCCTCTTACAAGTGTGACACTTGGCCTTGGTGTGAAGGGTTTTATGGCCTAAAGGCCTTCCCTGATTGAGGCGGGTCTTTTACATTCAAATGGGGAGAGCGGCCAGCTTTGTTAGCCCTTCACAGCTGGAAGTTTCCCTTGAGTCAGTTCTGGTGGTGCCCACTGGGGCAGATCTGGAAACCCCTTCGGGGGGCCACTTTAGCGAGCTATGAGGAGAATGCGGGCGGCCCTGGTAGGCCCCCGGTGGCCTTCGCCTACCATTCTTAGGGCTCTTCAGTCACAGGGCTCCTCGTGCAGCCTCTTCCCACAGGGGCCGAATCTGAAGGTATCAAAATATTCCCCAGCTGACATTGTTAGTCAGCTGTTTCACTTGGACAATGCAGGCCTGGATTCCAGCCCCGAGCCCTGAAGGTTGTGAGGCATGCGGTGCATTCCTCACTACGGTCCCTGGGTCCCTGGGATTCCGAACCTTGCCTTTGTGCTACCTCACCGAGCCCCGAGAGCGCCGTGGAAGGACCGGCTCGGACCGGTGGGGCTGCCGCTTCGCCACCGCAGTTTGGGCAGAGACCGCTCCGTGATCTCGAAGTTGTCTTCCAACTCAAAAATTCCTTGATTGAGGTTATGCCCTTTTGCCTAAATTGTACAGAATAAGTAGTTGGGTTATGCTCAAAGTGCAGGATGGGGGCGGGGAGGCAACCACTTCCTGTTTCCTGCGAAAGGTCTCTGGTTAGGGTTCCCTCCCCCCCCTCCTTAGGTTCAACCAAATGTTGTATAGCCACGTTTGCTTCAAGGTACACATTGTGCTCCTAAATTAGAAACGCTTAAAAAACAAAGAGGAAAAATAGAGCTTGTGGTTTTCACACCGCTTCGGAGGATATTGGGCCTTTCTAACACATGTGTCATCATGATAAATACAACAGTGGGAAAACGCATAGCCCAGAGGTAGGTGCTCAGTGGTTTGCTTCCTTTGGTGCCCAGGAAAAGGTAGCAGACGGACTTCATCAGAATCAGGTCTTGGGCGATGGGGAGACATCATCAGTGCACAATAGATAAGGAGAGAGCAGTAGTTTTGTGATAGAGAACTGTCCAGAAAGGTTTCCCAGAGGCAGAGTTGTTAGAGGCGGCACGTGAAGGACAGTTTGCCAAGCACCGAAGCCGGGACGGGCATTTAGTCACAGGAGATAGGACCGACAGAAAGCACAGATGTAGGAACAGGATGAGTCTGGCTTCCCTCACCCCCAGACAGCCAGCACTTTCTGCATCTGTGAGTTGTAAAATGCCTACTGTGTGCAGGGCCTCTGTTGGGTACAGGGAAGCATCTCCAGTCCTGTTGTCTCCACGTACAGCGGTCACTAAGAGAAGTTCCTTGACCTGCCCGAGATCGATGGGACCGATTTGGGGGGGTACACAGGGGCTGAGGGCACTGGCTTGCCCTGCGACTTAAAAGGTGAATCCTCTTGGAGTTTCTAGGATAATTTGAAGTTTTATGGGGATGATGGGATAAAATATGCAAAACTTGGGACCTTTCTGGAAAAACCTTTAGGGTGAAAGGTCTCCTTTATTGTTAGGTGCTGCCAGACACCAGTAGATGCCCGGTGGTGGTTGCTCTCCATAACAGCTCTTTAAAAATTAAAGATAAAGTAGGATTTGTTTGGGCCATGCTAAGAAATACAGATTTAATTTCACCTCTGTTTCTGAAATAGTAGGGGACTAATTTGGGCCCTGTTAATACTCTTGTCATGAATCAGTTGTGAAATTCCACAGTTGAGTAGTGATTCGTTATTTTGATCCCCCTTTCTGAGCAGTTTATGGACAATTCATCGCCTCTCACCCCCGTCCTGAAGGGAACATTCCAGGGACAGACTGGTTTCAGCCTTCCTCTTTTAGGTGGCATCTGGGTTTGGCACAACGAGGGACTTGTTAGGGTCTCTCCCACTAGAGTCCAAGGTCTGTAGGGCAGGGCGGATCTGTTCGCCACCGTGTTCCTAGTGTAGCACCGGGCACGGTCCTACCCGGGAAATGTTTGTTCAGTGTGATGTGGCTGCTCCTGTGACATAGTGTGTTGGCTTTGGAGGAGATCATCGTCATTTTATTTTATTATATTATTATTATTATTTTTTGGGGGGGAGAGAGTGTGAACAGGGCAGGGACAGAGAGAGGGGACAGAGGATCTGAAGTGGGCTCTGCGCTGACAGCAGCAGCAGCCCAGCGTGGGGCTCGAACCCACAAACCACAAGATCACAACCTGAGCCAAAGTCGGAAGCTCAACCAACTGAGCCACCCAGGCACCCCAAGATCGTGATTTTAAAAAAGAATTTCCGAATCGATTTTCTTTCTGATCAACCGAATGTATTAACTTCCTAATACATTGGTTATAATGGTTTAGGTTATCTGAGCTGGGCTGAGAGAACACAGTTCCAAAGAGAACAGGGGGGCTTGGCCAGGAGTATTTAGAAGTAAGTTCATGGGGTTGCCTAGACCAAGACCTTTAGGCCAGAGGTGTTCAATACTGTGCTAATTGTCAGAATCACCTGGTTTGGGGGCCCGGGGCAGGAGATGCAGGGTGCAGATTGCAGGGCTGGGTGGAGTGCTGATAGGTTTCCCACATAGGACGGTTCTGTGTGTGTGTGTGGTGGCCGGTGGGGTGTGGGTGCTGCTGCTGCCTTGGGGGCGGGGGGGGGGGGGGGAGGTCTGTCTGGAGATGAGGGGAGGGGGTCTCTCCCAGCATCACATCACAATCCAGTCTTTTTATTGTGATACTTGATACCCCGAAATAATACATCAATACAGATTACAGAACATGACAATAAAACACTGTCCAACTTAAAAATCAAAACATTTCCAGTCCTGTTGTGCCAGTCTGCGTGTTCCTTCTCTGTCTTCTCTCCTGGGCTGGTACGTTTGTGTGGATTTTCAAAAGTACCCGGAAGGGGGAGGGGCGGTTATAGCCCTGCTTGATGCGGCATCTTCACCCATGTTTGTAAATCTAACGTGGAATGTGATGCAGGTGTAAATTAAGAATGATAGAGCTAACCACCATGTAGTTACCACCTAATTTCAAGCACTCAACTTGACCCACTTGGTCAGGGCCCCCTGACCCCCTGGCTCTCCCTCCCCGATGTAAGTGACCACCGTCCTCAATTGTGGTTCTCATTCCCACCCATTCCTTCTTGCTACATGTGTATTTCCAAGCAGTATAGGATTGTTTGGTATGCTTTCTAACTTCTTACCAATGAGTTTAATATTGTATGCATGCTGCCACCTGCTTTTTAAGAGCGGCCTTATGTTTGGGAGGCCATCTGTGTTTGCACGCAGTTCTAGGACTTCGCTTTCCATTATGGTAGCCACTAGCCACGTATGGCTATTTAAATTAAAATGGACTAAAATAAAAGTAAAAAATTCAGTTCAGTCTCCCTAGCCACATTTCAAATGCTCACCAAACACATGTGGCTATGGCATCTGTATCGCAAAGCACAGGTACAGAACATTTTCATCATGCTAGTGAGTAATCTTGGACAGCAACACAGGACATTTTTTCTTGTTTTGTTTTTTGTTTTTTTGCTGTAGAGTGTTTGTTGTGTGAATATATTACTATTTATCCATTTTTCTATTGATGGGCATGTGGGTGTGTAATTTTTTTCTGTTACAAATGGTGCCGCAGTTGAGGGCAGGGGAAGGAGGAGGGAGGGAGGGAGGGGGAGAGAGAGAGAGGGAGAGAGAGAGAGAGAGAGAGAGAGAGAGAGAGAAGATAATCTCCTTGGGTAAATGTGTGATTTTTCTGGGGCGTATACTTAGGAGGGAAATTAGGGCATGTGCAGCTTCAACTTTACCAGACCTGCTAACTTACTTGCAAGTAGTTTTATCAGTTCACATTCCAGAATCAGCAGTATGTAATGGCAACATTTGGTAACTTCAGGCTCTTTTGCCACTCTGCTGAGTGTGACAGCTTTGTCTTGGATGGCGGTTGTCATTTGTTAGAATGTTTTTGAAAACTATAGACTCCCACGAGTAGGTGTGGAAATCCAGCCTAGAAATCTGTAGTTTTCAAAGTCGTTTCAAAGATTTACATTTAGCTTTACAGCCAGAGCTGTATCCCTTGTTATAGATGTTCAGGCTGCTTCTTAAAGTAAGATACGTTTACAGTCCCAAAATTGGAAGATACAGAACAAGTTGAGAAAACATGAACCTTGCTCCCCAATAATTACACATTCCTTTCAGTATTCCTTCTACTCCAGTATGTGATACAATTGGATTTCTAATTAACACACATAAACACATATGAGAAATACATAGTGATCTTATATACATATGACTTACGTGTGTATGGTCTTTGCTTTTTTTGCTCAACTTATTTTCTGTAAGCACAGGAGTGGATAGTCTGCTTTGGAGAGTGTGGTTTTAAGAGGCTGTGTTGGTTTGCTGATTTCATCTTGCCTCGGAGTGTTAAACCTGCTCCTGTTGCGTTGATGTATTTGTACTTGCCCGCTGTTTGGAGTGGCTCAGCACAGCCCTACAATTTGATGTCTGTCCAACCGTGTGGGAGAGTTCATCTTTTATATTTACTGTTGGGCTTTTTGGCAAATGAAAAGCAGGTTGGATCCTATCAGCTCACGGATTTTTATTGACGGTCTATTCTATGCAGGGCTGTGCCTTTCACTGGTCCCTGCCTCAGGAAGCTGATACCCATCTGAGGAGAGGAATAAGAGGGCTTAGCCTTAACTAGACTATCAGATTGAGATCTTTAAGACTCAGAATTGTCCGGAAAAGAAATGGATAGTGGAGGGAAGTGAGTCAGGCAGTCTACCCAGAGAGATCCATGAGCTGAGGGCATGGAGAAGTGGGAGGGGTGAGTGAGGTGTGAAAGTTACCTGTTACAGTGTGTTCATTCGAGTAGTTTTGCCGCTACCTGGCAGGCACTGCTGGGTGCTTCATATGAAAGACTGTTCTTTCTCTGTAGGTGCCGTTAAGCATGTTTTTCACATTGTAACTCCAGTGTCCGGTGCATAAGATGGGTACCACCGTTTGCATTTGTTGTAGTATAGATTAGGTGACATGGTTACGTTCGGTTTGGTTTGGTTTTCTAAAGTAACCTCTGTACCCAACATGGGGCTCGAACTCATGATCTCTAGATCAGGAGTCGTATGCTCTACTAGCTGAGCCAGCCATGCACTCCTGTTTTTTTTTATTTTTAATTGTTACAAATGACAGTGGTAGACTGTGTGTGTGTGTGTGTGTGTTAAGATTTTATTTTTAAGTAATCTCTACCTGCAACGTGGGGCTTGTACTTACAACCCTGAGATCAAGAGTTGCACACTCTGCCGACTGAGCCAGCCAGGCGCCCCAGTGGTAGTAGACTTTGAACAGTTTGAACCAAAAAATGGGACGTTATGTTAGAGGCAGCCTGGAGTAGCACAAGAGGCATTAGAACTACTGTGACCTGAGAAGGGGAAAGACCGGGCCAGATGGGGAGACTTGGAGGCTGGAGGAATTTAGCTTTTCTATAAAGAGTCCTTCCTGCCCTTCACATGCCTCTGTTTTTAACTTTCAGATTCTTGATTCCCAGAATAAAGAATCTGGTTGGTGTGACTTGGGCCGTGTACCTACCTTTGGCCCTGTCACTTGTGGCTGGAGGGCTGGTACACATATCAGACGAGGCTACTAGGGCCCGCCTCCCCAAATACCCGGACACCCCCCTAAAAGTTGTCTGCCACAGACAGGCCTGAGAGGTAAATTCATTTGTCTGAGTTCACAAGTTACTAGCAACATTGTGAGTAGTTCTGCCCTTAGACTTGGGGAGGAAAGAGGGCCTCTGTCCCTGGCCCTAGTACTCTAGAAGGTCCCACCCTGGCCTCCTACCAGCCGTTCCCCTAGCAGAGTGAGAATTCCATGGGATTAAGGAGATATGTCCATCTGGAGTCCATCCCCCCACCCCTCTGTCCTAGACTCCCTTGTGGATACTTGGGACCCCTGGGATCTCCTGCCAAACAGTCCCAGGTTTACTTCCCAGGCTTTGGTGAGCTTCCCTGATCTGCCTTTGGAGTGCAAACTTTGCAACAATGTCCACATACCTAGGCCTGAAGGGCAGGTGTTTTAGTCAAGAAGAGTGGCCTGGGTGGCCACACCCAAGTTGCACAGCCTCTTGCCTTGTGGTGCAGAGCCAGAGGTGGGAAGAAAGGGGGAGGGGGTGAGGACCAGCTTTCTAGTGCATCTCATTCTGACATAGAACGTCCCAAGAGTGTGAGGATTCCACATTTGAACCCTGTCTTCCGGGTGGTAATGAAGAACGTCTATCTGTCAAGGCAGGAGAATACAGTGTACTTTATTTTTTTTAATTGTTAGTGGGACGTATACCTAAATATGTAGTTGTGATACGGGTTTCCATTTGTACTTCTTTTTTTTAATTTCTTTTTTTTTTTTACACTTATTTTTGAGAAACAGAGTGAGACAAAGCGTGAGCGGGGGAGGGGCAGAGAAAGCAGGAGACACAGAATCTGAAGCAGGCTCCAGGCCCTGAGCAAGCAGTCAGCACAGAGCCTGATGCGGGGCTCGAACCCACGAACTGTGAGATCATGACCTGAGCCGAAGTCGGACGCTCAACCGACTGAGCCACCCAGGTGCCCCCTCCATTTGTACTTTTACAAAACCTGGGCCCTGAAAGTTTAGAGGTAGGCCTGCCTGGGACTAAGACTCAGTTTTTTTTTTTTTCCTTGTTTGTCATACTGTGACCTAACAAATTAGTGAATTCTTAGCCAAGTAAACTACAAAAATTCCGAATTAAAATCTAGGTAGTTTATGAAACCTAGTGAGAGTTTATGTCATCATTGTGATGGTGTTCCCAGACTGCGGCTGGCTTTATTGTTTTGTAAGACCTAGGAAGGATCTGGCAGTCTGTATCAGGCAATAAATGTCAGCTGATTATTTGACTTGACTTTTGAGGTCAAACAGACCCACTGACCAAAAGGTTTGAGGTCAGGACAAATATTTGTATACTAACTTTTACGGTGGGTTTAAACCCCAAAGGAGTATTTATGGGGGAAGCAGAAATCCACCTTAAAAACTGACTGTTTCAGGGGTGCCTGGGTGGCTCAGTCGGTGAGCCTTTGACTTCGTCTCTGACTTTGGATCAGGTCATCATCTCGCGATTCATGAGTTAGAGCCCTGCATCAGGCTCTCTGCTGTCAGCACAGATGCCTTGGATCCTCCCCCCGCCCCCCCACCTTGTACATGCTCTCTCTAGCTCTCTCTCTCAAAAATAAACATTAAAAAAACATTTTTAAAAACCTGACTGTTTCATCTTCACTAGCTATTTGAACTTTCATCTGTCAATTCCATTTTGATCCTTAGCAGACCGTGCAGCTGCCTGGGAGCAGTTAGATCTTGGTTCACTTAGCCTTCTAAATTACGCTGTCTCTTTTCCGTTTTAAATATCTGGGGTGTGGTGTGTATATGTAGTGAGAAAAGGAAGGAGAAAAAGAGACCTACACCTCTGGAAGTTTGAAATTACTTGTATATGCACATACCATCTCAAACTTTATAATAGTAGTTAGTACTGAGAACCATTTTTTTCTGAACGATTTGAGAATAAGGAAGGGGTCCATCCATCACTCTGAAATACTTCAGTTTGTATTTTCTCAAACAAGGCATTCTCCATAGAGAAATCAAACCAAACTTCAAAATCAGAAAATTCAAATGGATACATCACTACCATCTACTGCAGACCCATTTCAGCTGTTACCAGTTGTTCCAATAATGTCTTTAATGACAGAAGGATCCAGTTCAGGATCATGCATTTATCTGGATTTTCATGATGCTTTTGAAGATTACAAGGCAGTTATTTTGTAAAAATTTAAAATGTGCCTTAGTTTGGCTTTGTCTGATGTTCTCTCATGATTAGATTCTAGCTACACACCTTGGGCAGACACACCAGAGTGTGGGTGCCTCTCATCCCATCCTGTGGTCTGGTGCTGGCTTCCACATGCTCCTTTACTGGCAGTGTTAACTTTGATTTCAGAGTAGGATTATTCAAGGTAGATTTCTCCTTTGAAGACAATTCCTCTCTGCCCTGTGCAATAATATGTAATTTTCAGAGAGGTATTTTGAAAATACGTAAGTACCGTATTCTTCATCAAACTTTGTTAATTGCTTTTATTTTATTTTTGTTTCATGCTAGTCAATTTAGGGGTTCCATTTTTATTCCTCAGATTTTATGTATTTCTCATATGCTTCTTCACTCGCTAATTCATCCAGTTCTGAAGGATTCTTGAATGTTATCTTGATCGGCCAACCATCCTCATAAGAAGGTTTGTTGACAAGTCCTGGGTTTTCTGCAAGAGCTTCATTAATTTCAGTTACTTCTGATAGAGGGGAGTAGACATCACTAGCAGCTTTCACATTTTCCAAAGCACCAAACTCATCTTATGTGTTCGATTTTGTCCCAACTTCAGGCAGACTACAGTTCTGTGCAAAATTGCTGATTCCCACTGTTCAGATACCGTTTTCTCTTCTTTTCAAATACCATTCGTGTTTGTCTGAGTTTACGCAGGGAGAGTGGAGCAGAGCCCATGCCCACCCTCAGCCCCCAGGGTCACGGCAGGCGGGGTGTGGAGGGCACCGAGGGTGCGAAAGCGGAAGGCCGTGTGCTCCGTACCGCTCATAGTGCCATGTTCGCAGGGGTGTGGGGGTCACAGTAATAGTTAATTTTAGATTTATGACTAATGAATTCTAGTTTATTTAAGTTTATTTATGTTGGCTCCTGTTTCCTCTCGATACCTCCCCGTCATTCTTTGCGCGCTGCCTTATTCTAGGCACAGTAGTACATGGGCTCCGCCCCAGCTTCAAAATCAGCCATGTTTCCAAAGAGAACTATTTCTCTGGTGGGGGTTAGAAACCATCTGGCTATTATGTGTTCTCACTGCTGTCAGGGCATCGTCGCTTTGATACCTTGTCCATGGACATAGATAGCTCTGTCAAACTTTGGTTTGTGAGCATGATTAATTCCAGAAACATGGTTGTAATCCAAAGCACTTGTATATCGAAGCAAATTCGAAGAACCATTGGCTCAGCTGTGATCATGTGACTTTCAATGGCACAGACTACTCGTGTTGCAAGACATCACTCGTTTATCAAGTTAAAATTTATTAGAAATGTTTGCTTGTCTTGTGGAACATTCGCAGAACAGCTTATTTGCAATCCAGAGTTTTACTATATTTGTGTGTGTACACAGACACGCTTGCATCTACGTTTACTTTCTTGTCTGTATATATGTTGAAAATGAGTTCACACCAGTAGCCCACCACAGGCTTTACTCTCGTTTTTTCCCTTTGCACATTTAGGACTGTCTTCTCTGACAGTGAGAACCCTGGGTTTCCCGTATGTTCACTTGTTGCATAAGTCCTTGGGGGGAGTCAGTCTCCCAGTGCCGCCCCTCCTACGTTGCTCTGCTCTATCCCTATCAGGCCACTCAGCCCCTCCACTCACACTCTGTTCCCTACCCTTCCTTAGTCCCAGCCCTTGGCTTTTGGACTGAATGATTTAGGAAAGTAAAAGGAAAACCACTTTCTTACTCATATTTAATTGTTTATATGTATTTTAAAATAGAACTCTGTGATGGCAGTTTTCAAGATCATTTCATTTAGCATAATAGGTTTCAGCCATGCTTCCTTCTACCACAGGGCTTTTGCAAATGCCTTTCCATTCCCACAGCCTGGCGCTTTCGTTCCATAACCCTTACTTGTTTTTCTGCTTTGTATTTTGCTTGTATTTATTGGTATCGTTATCATCAAATCATTTTTCTACTGAGACCTATTTAATTTTTCTTTTCGACTGTTAGAATGTTTTCTTGAATATTTTTAGGCACACACACTTGCTTACTCATGCAGGTATGTCTGAGGTGTGAACACAGGATTCAGGAGAGCCAGAGTGGAACTGGGTCTTTTAGCTTTGCTCTGACCTCTTTCAGGGCAGGGAGTATGTATCACTCATTGCTGTGTCCCCAGTGCCCAGAGGAGCCACACGGTAAGTGCTTAATAAATGTTTATTGGATTTGAGTGGTCCTCAGCTTCCTTTAACAAACAGTAAACCTTGAATAATCACATTTCTCCTAGAAGGTGAAGAGCTACTGCCTTGTAATTTAAAGCCAACATTTTTGCTTCCTAACCAGTTCTGCCTTTTTTCAACAGAAAGTGGTCTTCTGCTCCGTGAAGGAAGCGCTGGAGGTGGACTGGAGCAGTGAGAAAGCGAAGGCCGCTCTGAAGCGCACAGCTTCCGATTACTTTCTCCTTCAAGGTGAGGGCTTAGAGCAGGGCTTCCGGATGAGCGCCATGTGCTCGGATTGCTGCGGCTTTGGCTGTACGGTCCAAGGGATTTCTTGGTGTTTGCCCCAAGTCGAGCTCCTCACAAGCTGGTTCTCAGTGTTCCCCCCCCCCCGAGAACATCCAGGTGGATGGAGATGAGGCCCCTCACTGAGCTCTGCGTAACCCTGACCCATTCTCAGGGAGACTGAGGTCGACCTGTCGTTTGTATTTGTAAAGTTTGCAGAAATGTAATTTTGGGCGCAATGGACAGTCTTCAGCCTTCCTTTCTCCAGGGCTGGGTAAGGAGCCACATCCCCACCTCCTTCCTTCTAGTTGTCTGCGCAGACTCCGGGAACACCTCCTACCCCATATCAGGACAGATGTGGCTGTTTGTGATAGCTACACAAAACCAGGCGCTGTGTATATAGATTGAAATGGAAATACGTAAAACTGTATAAAACTTCTTAATAAACTGAAGATTGGAGGAGGCTAAGGTTTATATCTTCATTAGCTAGGAAGAAAGCTTTTCCCATATTATCAGTGGTGTTCGCCAGATCGGGGTTGGGAAGAACTAGTTCAGAGCACTTAGTATCCATTTGTGTAGAAATCATCCAGTGGGTTAGGTGGGAATGAGTCTTACGCACGTGAGTCTGCTAGGACTCAGAAAACACCTCCTTCCCTGGACTGGGACAGAGCAGCAAGCGAGGGAGTGCCCTCTCCAGTCCAGGGTTCAGCATGAGCTTGGGGCCTGTGCCATCGGGAGAAGCTGATCACTCAGTGCCTGGCACTTCGAGAGCCCTCAGTAAACAGTGGCCATTAGTTTGCAGAGCCTTGGGGTATAGCCTGAGCGGTTCTGGCTGCGGCTTATAAAAGCAGTCGTCTGGTATTTGAGCTTACCAAAATCGGGTGATACTCAGCTGAGGGCAGTTTTGCCCGCCAGGGGGCATTAGCAGTGTCCAGGTGATTTTGGTCGCTCGGGCTGGGGGCAGGTGGGGTGGGGAGAGGGCAGGCATGTTGCTAAATATCCATGGTGCAGGACAGCCCCCGACGAACAAGGTTATCCAGCCGCTAGCGTCAGCGCCATGGTGAGAACGTGATCTAGCCCTTTGCAGCTTCTAGAGTATTTTCTCCTCCCATCTCCTCATCACAGCACCCTTGTGAGGTAGACAGGGTGGGAGTTCTCCCCAGCTTGGTCTCTTGAGGTGAGGAAACAGAGACCTAGAAAGGCTCAGTGTTTTATCTAAGAGGATGCCGGTTGGCGGTGACAAGGGAGGTAGGACCCTGACACCTAATACCGTGTGAGACCCGTGAGAGCTGCAGCCCGGCTCCGTTCTGAGTGCTTCTAGATAGGAGCTTATGGGACCCTCGCCACACTCGTGTGAAGCAGCTGCCGGTCCCCGCGTACAGCTGTTGTAAAAGGCACGGACCGATGAAGGCCCAGACCTGCAGTCATCCCTGCCCTTGGGAGGCCGTCACTGAGGCGGGAAGGCAGAACTAGTAACCTGGAAACGGTGTGGGGGGAAAGTCTGTATTTAATCCGGGCGCTGCTGGCCTTCACCGTCAGAAGTTACAAGGGGCGGGGGGAATAGAGCGTCGCGAGGAAGAAGCTGTCGTTTTAGTGCTGTGACCTCTACGGCAGGCAGTGGTGCACGGTTGTTCAGAACAGATCTGGTTTCTCAGTCCTGGTTTTGTCATTGTTTTTGGTGGCTGATAGCCACGGAGTTAGATTCCCTGAAGCTCACTCAAGTTCACCTCTGACCTTGGGGGTGTTAATAGCACTTGCCTCATGGGATTTTTGTGAGGCTTGTATACGGGCAAAAGGCTCCACGCAAAGCAAGGAAGTCTTAGAGACCTGCGTTGTCTGTGAAGTTGGGGGCTTTGGTTTTGTTTTGGGGTTTTTGTTTTTGGCATGAGTACTTTGCAACTGCGGAGAAGTTTTGGGATTGACTCAGTTTCCCTTAATTCCATACTTGAGTCGCTATTCCCACTGGATTTTAATTTTCTGCCTGTGACACTTTGTTGGGTAATACATCCCCTGTGTTTGTTTACTTCTCTCTTCTAAGTGGTACTAGTTACGTTTTCGGTTTCAAGGTTCAGGGCTTTGGATTTGAACGACGTCCATTAGTTAACAGTCACAGAAACTTTTTTACTGTAGTAAGAAACATACCATACAGTGTGCTATCTTAATCTTTTTCCCATGTACAGTTCTGTAACGGTCATAGAATTCTAGAAGGAGGAGGGCCCACATCGCCTCCAGGCCAGGAATGACAGGTGTGGGCTTGCCACTCCTCCCTCTGCCCGCCTCACCTGTGGCAGACGTGGCTGTGAAGGACTCTCATCGTCGGCCAACGAGTCCAGATTGTCAGACCAGTTTCCCTGAGCCTCAGAACCCTTGCAGTGAGTGACACGAGAGGGGAAGGGAGTCTCCGTCACTGTAGAACAAATTAGTGGTGTAGTGTGGGTTTCACACCCACGTCTCCGGACTCTTCAGGGGCTGGTGCCTTCACCCCCCACCCTGTGCCCTTCCTGGCTGTTTTTGGAGATCCGCCACAACCTTTCCTGGGCTTTTCTCTCTGCAGCAGATGACAGGTTCTGACCTTTCGTGTGTGGTGTCCACGCATCCCTGCTGATGTGTTCACTTGGTCTCCGGGCTCTGCTGTATCTTTGCAGAAGGGCTGCAACTGGAGCCACAGGGCGTGCTCCAGGTGCAGTGAGCTCGAGGGCCAATTTGGCTTCTGGGAGCTTCTCCGAGAATGCATACTTGATTAACACCCTCCGCTGCCTACTGGACTAAAGTCCTGGAAGTAGAGGGAAATGGCCCTTGTGACCTGGTTACGCCAGCAGCTTAGAACCCTCCGCCTGTAGGTATGGACCTGACTCTGTGAGTGTATCATCTTCATCTTACATCCAAAGAAATCTTTGGATTTTTTAGAAGTGTTTATTTTAGAGAGAGAGCATGAGCAGGGAAGGGGCAGAGAGGGAGGGACAGGATCCGAAGCGAGCTCTGTGTTGACAGCAGAGAGCCCGGTGCGGGGCTTGAACTCACAAACCATGAGACTATGACCTGAGCTGAAGTCAGACGTTTTAACTGACTGAGCCACACAGGTGCCCCTTCTTTCAGTTTTTCTGCCCAGCCATTCATGTAGCTGTGAAAGTGTCCTGTAATTTGACCTCACTGGATTCACGCAGCAGAGCACACCAGCTCCTACGTGGGAAGTTTCCTTCTGCCAAATACACTTGCCATCAACTGTCTTTGTAACCTTGGGCAAATAACTTGCCTCTCTAGGACTTTGACCCCTCACTTATAAAATGATAAGACTAAGTTGGCGAGCCTGTCGCTAAAATCTTTTCTCAGTCTAAATAATCAGTGTATCCAATAAAATACGAACTTCTTGTGGCTTGTATTTCTGTTTATTATTTTTATACTTTTGATTAATAACTTTTTTATTTTTTATTTTGGAATAGTGTCACATTTATTTACTTTTTAAAAATTTTTCTTTAGTTTTGAGAGAGAGAGAGAGCGAGTGTGAGCGGGGGAGGAGCAGAGAGAGAGGGAGACACAGAATCCAAAGCAGGCTCCAGGCTCTGAGCTGTCAACACAGAGCCCGACGTGGGGCTGGACTCATGGACCGCGAGATCATGACCTGAGCTGAAGTCAGCCGCTTTAACAGACTGAGTCAATCAGGAGCCCCTTAATTAACAACTTTATTGACCTATGATTTATACCAGAATATTTACTTATTCTAAGTGTGCTTCTTTTAAAAGAGTTCTAGGGGCGCCTGGGTGGCTCAGTCGGTTGAGCGGCCGACTTCGGCTCAGGTCGCAATCTCGCGGTCCGTGAGTTCGAGCCCCGCGTCGGGCTCTGTGCTGACAGCTCGGAGCCTGGAGCCTGTTTCGGATTCTGTGTCTCCCTCTCTCTGACCCTCCCCTGTTCATGCTCTGTCTCTCTCTGTCTCAAAAATAAATAAAATGTTAAAAAAAAATAAAATAAAAAAAAATAAAAGAGTTCTAGAAATCATTTCATTAATTCAAACAGAATATCCTCTAGGTAGTCCTGAAGTTCACTTTTAACTAGAATCATTATTTTTGCCCAGTCTGTTTTGATTGCTAACCATAGCAATAAAAGCACAGCCCGAATAGAGGCTGATGGTCTCGTGTCATGGAAAAAGCACAGACTTTGGGGACTACCAGAGCTGAGCTCAGATCACAGCTCCGCGCCTAGCTCAGCTGGCTTAACCTTTGGTATGTGAGCTTCCAATCTAGGTTACTGACTTGGGCTTAAGGGAGCTAAGGGATAAATAACCCTGCCTTTCCTCAGCTCTAAGAAAGGTAATGAGATGGTGAATGGGAGAGGTGAGTGTCAGGGGCATGACTTCTGTACTATTTAATATTCTCTTTTGACTCTTCTTCAGAATATTTTCTGATCAGATACTGAGGAGGACTGAGATTTTTTTTTAATTTTAACTGGTTTTACTTTTTATTTTTTAAAATTTACATCCAAATTAGTTAGCATCTAGTGCAACACTGATTTCAGGAGTAGATTCCTTAGTGCCCCTTCCCCATTTAGCCCATCCCCCCTCCCACAATCCCTCCAGTAACCCTCAGTTTGTTCTCTATATTTAAGAGTCTCTTATGTTCTGTCTCCCTCCCTGTTTTTATATTATTTTTGCCTCCCTTCCCCTATGTTCATCTGTTTTGCATCTTAAAGTCCTCATAGGAGTGAAATCATATATTTGTCTTTCTCTTGTCTATTCGCTTAGCATGATACCCTCCACTTCCATCCACGTAGTTGCAAATGGCAAGATTTCATTCTCTTTGATTGCCGAGTGACACTCTGCTATATATATGTATACCACATCTTCTTTATCCGTTCATCCATCGATGGACGTTTGGGCTCTTTCCATACTTGGGCTATTGTTGATAGCACTGCTATAAACATTGGGGTGCATGTGCCCCTTTGAAACCACATACGTAGTAGTGCAATTGGTGGGTCATAGGGTAGTTCTATTTTTAGTTTTTTGACGAGTCTCCATACTGTTTTCCCAGAGTGGCTGCACCAGCTTGCATTCCCAGAGAAGATTTTTGTATTTTTTTTTTTAATTTTGTTTTTAATGTTTACTTATTTTTGAGAGAGAAAGAGAGAAAGACAGAGCACGAGCAGAAGGAGGGAGACACAGAATCCAAAGCAGGCTCCAGGCTCTGAGCTGTCAGCACAGAGCCTGATGTGGGGCTTGAACTCACCATGAGATCATGACTTGAGCTGAAGTCGGATGCTTAACTGACCCAGCCACCCAGGCACCCCAGCTGTTTGTTTTTTTTAAGTCAAGGTTTGTATACCTGAAATTGATGTAATTCTAAAATGGCCTTGCTTTTGTTTTATAAAGTCAAACAGTGTTAACATTTGACTTCAGGGTGTGGGATGGCCTTGGGGAATATCCAGGTGAACGGTCAACTTTCTAGACACTACTGTGGTTTTCGTGTGGCATGTGAGAGTGGTTATTGTGCATTTCACTACTTGCTGCCTTGCCTGGCACCATGCTGAGCATCTGACATATTGTCTTCCATTATCATGACATCCTTTGAAGTGTGGTTGTTGCCCCGCTTTGTTGAAAGAGACCAAGGTTGAGCATGGCTGTGATTTGCTCAGGCATATGCTGGGTTTTATAGACAGAACCAGGATTGAGACCATGAGGTCTGTTTGACCCATGGACTCTGCTCTTCACATCTGTTACATGCACCTCTAAGTGATTTCGTTACCTTTCAGATCAGGAGCTCTACCTTTTAGGGAAATAGGATGGCCACTACAGTACAAAAAACCCTGGTTCAAGTATATATTAGGCACAGAGGTGCTCTGAATTCTGACCCAGATAGTTTTCTTCCTTCCCTAAAAAACACTTGAGTTTTATTTTTGTTGGGAATAATATCACAGTAAGCAATTTTCAGAGAATTCCCAGTGATGTAAAAAAGTAAGTTTTCTTCATTAAGCCCTCCCTATTTCCACACCTCTTCCAATTTGTCAGGGAAACTACTAAGAATGTGTTGCCTGTCTTCTTGCAAAATGATTAACAATTACAATCACGCATGTGTGTATGTAACCAAACTTTTCAACGCTGTCGGGCAGCTTGCTTTTTTTCACCGGATGGCCTTACATGATCTGGAGAGATCTTGGAGCATATATAGAGTGACCTCACATGTCTTGTTGGCTGCATGATGTGTAGTGTTCCTTTGGGTGTACCATTGTTTGTGACCAGTTCCATCTTAAAAGGCCATGTAGGTTGTTTTCAGTTTTTCCTAGGCCTTGGAATTTGTTCCTGAGAGCCTTTCTAGGATGGTGTCTTACACATCTCATGAAACCTTAGGAGTTCCTAATGAGGATGGAGTGCTTGCTTGGCTATGATGTACACCTGAGAAGACCTCACAGGGAACCTGACTTTGTGTCCCCATTGTCCTGTGGAGCATATAGTAGGTGTTCCATAAAGAACTATTTTTTTGCCCTAGTGACTGACTCGGGCTCCTCTGGTCATTTGCTCCCCTCTAGAGGGAGAAGGGCCTGCCCGCTGATGTCCCTGGAGGACCATCTTGCCAGCCTGCTCCTCTAGGCACCCATCAGACTCTTGATTCCCACGTCGCCCTGGCCTGCCCCTCACACGGAGGAGTTTCTTACCACCCCATTCACAACAGCCTCTGATGAAGCAGCTGCCCTGGGGTGTGTGTGTGTGTGTGTGTGTGTGTGTGTGTGTGTTTGCCTCGTTTGGGTGTCGAGTGTTTTTCCAGTTTACTTCATAAGACAGTGGCCAGACTGCATGCTTCCTGCTGCATTTTTCCACTATCTTGAGAGTTGGCCTCACCATCTGTGAGCAAAAGGTCTCATCTTTTTATTATTCTCCCATGGCATGTTGCAAAACATTAAGCGTGAGCTGGTTTCCTGTGGCAAAAAGTTGACTTTGATTTGTTCTTTTTGAGGTTACTGTGAGTTTATCATAACAGGAGTGCTAAAAATATCAGGTCTAGTATGGAAACAGCATTCACGTACCAGCATGAACCAATACCATGCAGGTTTAGCCCAGAGCAGGAAGAAATGGCCTTCATCACAAGATGAGAATTACTTAGCAGAGAATCCTTGGCAATCTGAACTTTCTTAGTCTCTGTTCTGATGAGTTGTGGAAAAGTACTTAGGCCATTTTTGAGCCATAGAATTAAAGCTGAAAATAATCTTAACCAAACATTGTTTGAGCACCTGCTATGTGCCAGATCCTGTGCCTGGGAATCCTCATCAGATCCTTGCCAGTGGAAAAGAGAAACATAAACAGTTCTCCTCCTCTTGAGGAGAGCTGTACCAGAGCCGTGGAGATGGCGGTCGTGTTGTGCTATTCTGTTCTCCAGCCTGTGTGAATTACTCCGTAATAAACTGCCACGGAGCTCAGGGAACTGGGGGTCTGGCCGTCTTCGGGGAGCTGGAAAGTCTTCACAGAGGATGAGACATCTGAGCTGGCTTTTAAAGACGAGGGGGGCGGGGCACCTGGATGACTCAGGTTGGTTGAATGTCCGACTTTGGTTCAGGTCATGATCTCACTATTCCTGAGTTCGAGCCCCGCGTCGGGCTCGGTGCTGACAGCTCAGAGCCTGGAGCCTGCTTCCGATTCTTTGTCTCTCTTTCTCTCTGCCCACCCCCACTCACACTCTGTATCTTTCTCTCTCAAAAATAAATAAGCATTAGAAAAAAAAATTTAAAGAAAAAGAAGGGATTTGCTAGGGGCTGAAGAGAGGCAAGAATATAGCAGGTGGACGAGCAGTCTCTGCACCAGGTCGCTGGCGCCAAGACCATGGTGTAGCGAGGCTGGAGCTCGCCGGGAGCTGGCTGGAGGGAAGGTCATCAGGGCCCTGCTTTTCAGCCTTTAATTCTCTCTCTCTCTCTCTTTTTGTTAAGATTGGATTTTTAAGTGATCTTTACACCCAGTGTGGGGCTTGAACTCACAACCCCAAGATCAAGAGCCACACGCTCTTTCAGCTGAGCCAGTCAGGCGCCCCCAGGCTTTTATTCTTAATAGCAAGTCATTCCCCAACTGGCAGGATGTCAGAATCCCTTAGGGAACATTTGAAAAATACAGATACCCAGGTTCTAGCTCAGATTTAGGGGATGGAAGTAACTAGGTGAGGCTGGCATCTCTGCATGTTTGTGCAGCCCCCCGGTTTCTGAAGGCTCAGCCAGTTAGAGGGACACTGCCACAGAGAAGGCCATCCCGTGTCCTGTGTCACAGCTTTGGGTCACTCGTTGTGTTCTTACTTTACAACATATTAAGTATTTATTTTGAATGGGGCCATTACTACACTGAGGCAGGAAAAAAGGAACTAACCCAGGTAGTTTTTGAATATATACTCTCAGACTGAACAAAAAAGAACTATAAACAAATACTGGACTCAAGTTAGCTGGTTTGTTTTTCACAGTGGTATATGGGTTAGCACTTCTGAAACTAGTTAGTTCTAGAATGGAGCAAATTGGTAAATACATTGTGAATGATGAGAATTATTGCCAGAAAAGGGAGTTCCTAGAAGTATGGAAGGTGGGAGAGTCTAGGAAGAGCCCTGTGGGATCAGATGGGAATTGGAGTCACCAGGTAAACTCTGGTTTTTCTGTGTAGGTACACAAATAGACATGTGTATGTATGTGTCTTCACGTGATATGTATGTATTTCCTAGTTCTGTTTGCTGAGAGGGCTGAGAAGCAAAGACACTCTGGTAGCAAGCCGTGAATACGCCTCGTGCCCAGACCCTGATTGTTGATCTCCCAAGATCTGAGCTCAGAGAAATGGCTGTTTCTGGGGCTTGGGTTGGAAAATTGCAGGTGAGCTGGGAACATTCTATGCCAGAAAGTAAGGAAGCACTCAAAGAATGACAGGTCATGTCAAGGACACAGGAGTCAACTTGAAGGGGCTCCTCCTGGTGAAATCTGGGAAAGTTGGAGGATCAAGTAAACAATAGATTATAATCCTTAAATAAATTAATTTAAAAAATAAAAATAAAAGAATATGGGTCAAAGAAACATTATAACCCACAGAATAAAAAAGAGTCCATGAATCTTGTTGATACTTAAGTGAATAAGTAAATAGATGGGGGGAGGGGAAAGTTCTCCCCCCACCCCCCCACCATAGAAGAATAAAGCAAAATCTGTATATGACCATGACCGTAGTAGTAAAAATTGTCTCCGTCAAGAATCCTTGATGGATGCTAAAACTAATGGGAAGGTTTGCTGTGAAACAGAAGCGGTATCTCTTCCCAAGGTAGTTTTTATTTTATTTTTTTTTTTGATGTTTGTTTATTTTGAGAGAGAGTGCACAAGCGGTGTAGGGGCAGAGAGAATCTCAAGCAGGCTGTGCGCTGTCAGCGCAAAGCCCAGTGCCGAGCTCCGTCTCATAAACCCTGAGATCATGACCTGAGCTGAAATCAAGAGTCAGATGCTTAACTGACTGAGTTGCCACCCAAGTGCTGCCACCCCCCAAGTTAGTTTTTAACTGATTGCAGAGAGAGACTTTAGAGAGCCCTGGCAGATTGTATCTCAACCAAGAGATCAAAGCCGATGCTCCAGAAATGGGACAGATAGAGCTCATGCCTCCTGAGAGGATGCACTGAGAAGGACACACCAGCAGTCCGAACTCCCTGTCCAAAGTGGGTGATGTGAGTCTGATTATGAGGAAACCTCAGACAAACAATGATGGAAGAATATTGTACAAAGTAAATGGCTTGTACTCTTCCAGGTGTCACTAAGGACCGAAGAATTCTCGTTCCAGATTAAAGGGGAAGAGAGAGCCTGGTTAACTAAATGGAATGTAGGATTCTGGATTAGATTGGAAAGCGGGAGAGTTTTCTTTCCTTTTGCTCTCAAGGACATTAGTGAGACAGTTGGTAAAATTTGAAAAAGATGTGTAGGTTAGATAATATCCTATCAAGGTTAATTTCCTAGTTTGCCTAATTGTTTTGTGGTGATGTCGGAGAATGTTCTTGTTTTTAGGAAATACACTCTGAAGTATTTAGGGCTAAATGCCAGATCATTCAGGAAAATAGAAGTATGTATAGATATAAAGAAATACTGATAAACACGGAAGAATGTTAACATTTGGGGAATCTAGTGAAGTTATACAGGAATTCTGTCTAGTTTTTCTGTATGTCAAAAAAGTATTTCAAAAGCTAAAAATAATGAAAAGCGAGAACAATCTCCAAAAGAACTAATTCTCAGCACCTGGAATTATGTTAATATTTTATAGCTGATGAGTAATCATTGCAACGGGCTTTTTGATCTGTGCTGTGTCCGTAGAATGACGTGTTTAAGTAAGTACATCCTCATCATCTCTTCAAATGGTGGGGAGATCTGTATCTGTTATTTTCTGTGTACAGTTCCTCTAGAAAAGAGCCATATAGATGCCCTAGATTTTCAGGGGTGCCGAGTGACCCTTGCTGGGAGAGAAATACCGCTTATCACCGGTGAGAACAGCAAAGCCTTGGTGAATCAGGCAGGAGATGCTGTGCAAGGCTGGGATGGCCTCCATTTATGGGCCTTTGCTCCGCAAAAAAGAATTTCTCCTCTGTCAAGCAGGAGTGGTAGGCAGACTTCAGGGGGTGTATTTACATGTAAACAGTTCACACTCCAAGCAAGCCTTTAAGTTCTGTCTGGAGCTGGGCAGGACCTTATTAAAAAATACAAATGGTAGCCTGAGGACAAGTACTAGGCGGGGCTAAAGGCATAGATCTAGATAGTGGCCTCTGCAAGTCATTTCCCCCTACTGACCCTCATTGTTGGTTGTGGGCTGGATTAAAGATGAGGTGTCCCAACATGCTGTCTGTGTATACACAGAATGAATCTGTTGGAAACCAGTGCTCCAAATTGAGCTGTAAGTTTTATTCCAACCTATTTGCTGTATTCTCTTCTGCGGAGCTTTTGTCAAGTTCAAATGCTTGATTGGTGGCTCCTTTCACCTAAAGCCCCAGACAAGCACTCTGATGCCAGAGTCCAGCCAGATGCCTCCCTCCTATTGAGATGATCTTGAGTTTTCCCATAGGATTGTCTCTCGCCAGCAGCCTTCATCCGTGGCATAGTCCTTTTACCAGCCTCTGCTTTCAGAGTCCCTCCTCCTAATCCATTTCCAGTCACCAGACTGATCTGTCTAAAAAGTGAAATCCTTCCATGCATCTTTTTTCCCATCAGGATGCAATTTAAACTCCCTGGATTGGCATCCTAGACCTAGGACCTGCTGGCCTCTTTTTCTTTTTCTTTTTTTAAGTTATTTATTTATTTTGAGAGACAGTGTGAGTGGGGGAAGGGCAGAGAGAGAGGGGGAGAGAGAGAATCCCAAGCAGGTTCTGCACTGTCAGCGCAGAGCCCCATGTGAGGCTTGAACTCAACGAACCGAGAGATCATGACCGGAACCAAAATCAAGAGTCGGACGCTCAACCGACTGAGTCACCCAGGTGCCCCGAGCCCTACATTCTTACTGAACTACTTGCTGTCACCCCATGTTGTCATCCCTTCATTTCTACACACATTTCCATTCCTTCTGCCTGCAACATCCTGCTTCAGCCCTTCCCTCTTACTCTCATCGCCCAGCTCCAGCGTTACCTCCAGGAACCTAACTCCCCTTATCTGAGTTGCGTTTCCTTCCTTGGTAATCCCATACCACCCTCCTGACAACATAGCTGACTTGACGTCTGTCTTGTGGGCTCCCTTGTCTCTTGACTGTCCTGCACAGGCCAGATGCAGAGCCTTGGTAAATGTGAATTGATTGCTGAGGCCACCTGTCCCAAGTTTGAAGAATTTTGCTAATTCTTAATCTGTGGCTTCATTAATTTCTTTGGGCTCATGTAAAGCCACCTAGATGGTGCCAATTTGCATAGTCTTTGTCCTTTCCCCCACTATGCCACCAGACCAGAATTACCTGGAAGCCCCACACTTGGCTGCAAGACTGTGCCCTAAGCATGTAAAGGATTGAGAAGTGTTTGCACTCTCCTTGGACCCCCCATGTCCACGGAGCAAGCAGCTCCTGTGTCTGCTAGGAGCTTGCAAGGTTAAGGACCTCCCTCAGGGAGTTTAGGATCTTTTCTAAGTTGGCTAATCTTGGTTTGTGAATCTAGCCAGTCCCAAGTTTGGAGTTCACATTTCCTTTCTCCACCAGTAGAATCTTCTCAGTCACTTAAGCATTGAAGTCTCCAGCGTTGATCTGAAGGAAGAAGTTCAGGTCCCAGCCCTGCTAGGTATTTCCTGGCCTTGACGTCAGTTCCTTCACTTAGTGGCCTTTGTAGAAATGGAGGAAAGTTTGATAACTTTATACTCCTGACGATCTTGTATCCTTGAGCCTTTGAAATAGTTCTGTTTTCTCCTTTTTTAAATTGTAAAGGTGAAACATATCAGAATATTCAGATACCTCAGAGGAAACCGCCATTCATTGTGTATTCTTCTAGAGCTTTTTCTTTTCTTTCTTTTTTTTATTTTTTAGTAACCTCTATGCCCAGTGTGGGGCACATGCTTCACCAACTGAGCTAGCTGGGTGCCTCTAGAACTTTCTAGTATCTTATACCTCATTCTTCATCTCTGTATGGATTCTGTTGCAAGGTGTCTTGATGATTTGTCAACTATTGTAGACTTCAGAAAACTTTTATTTCTTTGATCCCTCCTGCTTTAGTTTTCCCTGCCCCCACCACACTCCTTACTTATCTGTCTGCTTTTATGATATGTAATGATACGTAATTGTCTTGGTCTCTAGACCTCAGCTTGATTTGGTGATCAGTTCTCTCTCTCTCTCTCTCTTTTTTTTTTTTTTTTTTTTTTAAATTTTTGAGAAAAAGAGTGTGTGTGCGTGAGCAGGGGAGGGGCAAAGAGCAAAGGGGACAGAGGATCTGAAGCAGGCTCCACACGGACAGCAGTGAGTCTGACGCGGGGCTCAAACTCATGAACCATGTGAT
The DNA here is from genome assembly GCF_046562875.1 of Panthera onca. Taxonomy (NCBI): domain Eukaryota; kingdom Metazoa; phylum Chordata; class Mammalia; order Carnivora; family Felidae; genus Panthera; species Panthera onca. Next base: position 9,953,643 of record NC_138353.1, on the reverse strand, counting down.
CATGACCTGAGCCAAAGTTGAACGCTCAACTGACTGAGCCACCCAGGCACCCCAGAAGGAACTTCTTATTTTAGAACTTAACAACCTTTGCGAACCGGGTCAGAGGCAGCCATCGCTGTTTGGGCCTGGCATTCCCCAGTGGGTGTTTTGGTGTCCATCAATGACAAGAACTACTGAGGAGGAGACAGCCACAGGGAAATGAGTTCCGATAACGGGGCCAACACTTGAGTGCTTGTTGATTTGCTGCTGTCATGACCGCAGATGTTTAAAAATAATTTGTAGGAAGGGTGAAAGAAGAAAAGCAGTGGGGTTTTTTTGTTGTTGTTGTTTGGGTTTTTTGGTGCCACTGCCTTATCAGTGGTAGAGAACACAGACCACAGTCATTCAGAAAGGAAGGCAGTGCCATGTGAGAGAAGAGAGGTGAGGGGAAGGGCAGAGGTGACCCGTAAGTGTGGTCTGGCACCTTCCAGCCGGCAGCAGGTAGTCTGGCGAGAAAACCCACCCTGGTGAGGCACCTGCTCCACTCTTCAGTCTGACAAACGGGTAGAACCCTAAGTCTGCCTCATTGGGTCGCAAGGATTAAATGAAGGCCCGGCATATATTGTGCATTCGTAATTGTTGATTAAGTAAGTGTTTCACCTGTGTCACAATCGCGTTAAATCTTCATAATGCCCTTGTGAGAGCATGTCTTACTATGATCATCCACTTTCATATGAGGGTATTGAGTCTTAGATAGGCTAAGTCATTTGTCCAGGGTCACCAAACCTAGTACGTGTTCAAGCATTGCCCCCCGCAGTCAGATTTTCATTACAAGGGACCCTTGAACAACACAGATTTAAAATGTGTGGGTACACTTACACGTGAAGTTTTTCTCGATGAATACAGGGCGGTAGCGTAAAATGGGTTTTCTCTTCTCTTCTCCGTGATTTTCTTAATATTTTATTTTGTCTTGCTTACTTTATAGTAAGAACACAGTATATAACACACATACCATGAAATACTATTGTTTATATTGTTTGTAAGGCTTCTAGTCAACAGTAGGCTATTCGTAGTGAAGTTTTTGGAGAGCCAAATGCCCCTAAACCCCTGTGTTGTTCAAGGGTCGACTATATTAGCATTACTAATAATGGCATTATGTCTGTTTTAAAAATCTGAACTTCTCAAAAGCCCTGTGACATTTCCTTATTCCACTTGGCAGATGGGAACCCGAGGCCCCTAAGAGCAGACCGTAATAATGGGCAGCATTGTCGGTGAGACCTGCCTGGTTGTCTGCTCTGCGGCCCCGGCGTCTCCCCCACCCCCGACATCAGCCTGTGCTTGCGCTCGTCTCGGGCCCCCGGCCCAGCTGCAGTTCTTGTCTGGCGCCTCCCATCTTTTCTCTGACTGTCAGACAACGGTCACGGGAATGTCCTGTGCCATCTTCCCTCGGTAAGAGCAGTTGGCAGAGAGCAGCAGATGCCCAGAGTCAAGGTCATGTGCCACTCAAGTGCTGGGCTAGAGAAAAGGCCCTGTCTCCCTGCTGCTTGTGACCAGGCAGGGTGAGTGTGAATGCAGAGGGCCCTGTCAGAACCCCTCTGTGGGTGGAGGCTGAGGTTGGCAAAGCTGATAGAGAAGGGGCCTTGCGGCGGGGGGCTGTGGGTCTCTCTCCTCGCCCTCCGCATAATTTGCCTCTGCATTTGAGAATTTCTTTGTCCTTCTCTTTTTATGAGTTACAGTCTTTGCATACTGTTCTACTTTCAAAGGTGAGATTCTAGCTCAGGAATCACTTGACATTTTTTAAAGGAGAACTAGAATATTTGGCTGGACCGGAGTTTGACTGAGTGAGTGGTTTGCATTATTCTAAACTGGTGGGCTCTGGGGTGGGGAGCCAAATCCATTGGAAGTGCTTTTTTTCTTGCTGACTAGCGTTTTTCCTACCTTGTCTCTATTCCCAGGAAGGCAGTGTAACATTGAGGTTCCGAGTGTGTGTGGTGGTGACCTTTGAGTCCATTGTGACTCTGAGCCTCTAAGCTTCCGTTTCCCACCTCTAGAGCAGAGTGGTGATAGTTGTACCTGCCTCATTCTATTTTATCTCCACGTGGTGGAGTGCATTTTGAATATAGGCTATAATAGGACTTATTTTATTTTGAGAGAGAGACGGCGTGTGTGTGAGGGGCAGAGAGGGAAGGAGAGAGAGAATCCCAAGCAGGCTCCACACCATCAGCACAGAGCCTGACTTGGGGCTCAAACTCATGAACTGAGAGATCATGACCTGAGTTGGATGCTTAACCAACTGAACCACCCAGGCACCCGAGAACTTTTTTTCTTTTTTCTTTTTTTTTTTTTAAGATTGTGTTTTTGGGGTGCCCAGGTGCCTCAGTCAGTTAAGTGTCCGACTTCAGCTCGGGTTATGATCTCACGGTTCGTGGGTTCGAGTCCTGTGTCGGGCTCTGTGCTGACAGCTGCTTCAGGTTCTGTGTCCCCCTCTCTCTCTGTCTGCCCCTCCCCTGCTGTCACCCTGTCTCTCTGTCTCTCTCAAAAACAAATAAACATTAAAACAATTTTTTTTAAGATTTTATTTTTAAGTAATCTCCACACCCAGCGTGGGGCTCGAACTCACAACCCCGAGGTCAAGAGTCACACACTCCACTGACCAAGCCAACCAGTGCTCCTGTAGGACTTGTTTTAAACCTAAATGTTGTAAAACCCATGTGACTAAAACCTGCTTAAACATAATTTTAATAGTTGAATACTATTCCAACCTCTCAACATATGTTTTATGTAACCATCCTGTCACCTAACGTGAGGCTATTTCCAGATTTTCAGCGGTATAAATAACGTAGCAGTGACCATTTATACATAATTCAGTCACTGGCCAAGGGTCACGACCCTTCATAAAGATCCTGTGAACCACATTTTCTCACGGTTTACTGAGCATGTACACGCCCACCAGAGCTCTGAGTGACAGAGCAGTGCCCTCTGCCTTCTTGCTTAGGTTGAGTAACCTTGGCCTTTAATTTGGTAGGCAAAACATGTCATCTTGTTTTCAGGTCATTTCTGAGAAGTAGCACTCTCCTTTCCTTCCCCCCACCAACAGCTTCCACGCAGCTACTTCAGATGCTTTTCAGAAGAAAGTGAGACGTAAATAACAGGCAACTTTCTTTTCTGTTTTGAGCTGATACGTGATGAGGTCCTACACCGGATTTCTCTGGTGAATGGTGGCTAGGACTTGGAGCTCTGGAGGGGCATTTCAGAGCAAGCCTGAGGCCGCTCCAGCGGGGAGCCTCTCTGGAGAGCAAGATCGAAGCACTCTGTGGCAGTGGTGACATTCAGGGCTTATGAGCATGCCCTCTGGATTGCAGGGCCTGGGGCTGTCTGGGTCCCTTCTGGGCCTCCAGCACAGCTCAGCACAGGGTGTGGGCGTGGAGTGCAGGTGCTCAGGAAATGTTTGTGGATGAAAAATGAATGAATGAATGCATGCAAATACCTACTTATAAGTTTCTGCGTTAAAGAGTGGGGTAAAAGAAGGGGGAAGGGGGGGCGCCTGGGTGGCTTAGTCAGTTAAGTGTCTGACTTGGGCTCAAGTCGTGATCTCATGGTTTGTGAGTTCTGGCCCTGCCTTGGGCTCTGCCCTGACAGTGCAGAGTCTACTTGGAATTCTCCTTCCCTCCCTCCCTCTCTCTGCCCCTTCCCTGCTTACTTGCTCTCTCCCTCTCTCAAAATAAATAAACTTTAAAAAATGTGTGTGTGTGGGGGGGGGGGGTGTAAGGTAAGTCTTGTGGAACTGAGCTGAGCAGATGACCAGGTGCCTCCAAAGGTAGGAAAGAGTTTGAGAGGGCCAAACTCCCAGTGAAATGTCCCTGCCTTCTCCAATCCAGCTCTGTCCCCCTCCTTTGAGCTTCATGCCCATTGGCTGGCTTTTCTGCACCTTTAACCCTCAGCTATGGCCTTGAAAGCCAGACTTCATCTTGTTTCCCTCTTGAGGGCACACGTGGTGCACTGTGTATCTTTTTTTGTTTCTTGCTGGACCTTCCAGATCTACTGTGTTTGTAAATGACATGGTAAGGAACAGATCCATCCTGGCTATCTTGAAAACTCTGTTAAATTCTGTTAGTAGAAAAGCAGGCCTGGTTAGTTAGGATGTGTGAGGACCTTGTGTCAGTTGTTGTGAGCCCTCCTCTGTGTGACTTTTTCTTCCTTGGCCAAACATTGAGGCTTCCCACAGAGCAGATATTTTCTCAGTGCCCACCGTGGGGCGTGCCCTGTGCTGGGCATTAAGTAGAGAATAGTGAACAAAGCAGATATGGTTTCTGTCCCACAAGCACAAAAATCCAGGAGAGGAGACAGGTCAGTCCTTGCACAAGTGAATTTATAGACGCCTGTAAAATGCCCTACTGAGGTCCAAGCATCGGAGGAAAGAGTGTAGGGTGTGGAGAGTATCAGGATTGTTCAGAGCCGAGTCTCTCTAGTCTCCAGAGCTGACAGCTGAATTAGCGATGGTAATAAGAGTTAAGTGGGAGATTTCAGCGTGAAGTGTGTCAGTTTCTCTGGGGACGTGCAAGCTGGGTTTACGGAGACCGCGGAAGAGCCGCCGTTCCAGAGTAGTGTCATTTACCCAGTGCTTACGCTGCTCCCTGTGCTGTCCTGGCTGCTCTCAGGGTATTAACTTCACTTCTTAAACCCCGTAAGGGAAGTGCACTTAGGATTCCCATTTTACAGAGCAACTTGGGTGTTGTCACTTGCACAAGGTCACAGTGGAAAAATCGGGATCCAACCCAGGCAGCCTGGCCCCAAAGCTGTGGTCGTCACTGCTGCCGTCTGCCAATTTCAAAGCTCCTCAGGCTCTGAAGAGCAGCACGTGGATGTGCCAAGGGTGAGAACGTGCCCAGGGTCAGTCTTTGGGCCTGGTGGCCGGTCAGGACGAGATGGTTCTGCCCAGTGAGACCACCCCATTCTATCTAAGAGTGCTCTCTCAGAGCACCTTTTCTGGTTCCCACCTTTGGGGGTTTTTTTTTCTTTTTTTTGTTTTTAATGTTTATTTATTTATTTTGAGAGAGAGAGAGAACATGAGCACAGGAGGGGCAGAGAGAAAGGGAAAGAGAGTATCCCAAGTAGGCTCTTCACTGTCAGCCTGGAGCCCCACACGGGGCTCGATCGCAAGAAATGTGAGATCATGGTTCGTGAGATCACGACCTGAGCCAAAATCAAAAGTCGGACGCTTACTGACAGAGCCACCCAGACACATATTTGTTTGTTTTTATGGAGGTGTACTTGACCTGTAATATTCTATTTTACGTTACAACATAATGATTTGATATTGGCATACGCTGTGAAATGATCACAATAATACTAGTTATTAGTATCCTTGGTATGTATTTATTGAAAGAGCAATTGACCAAACAGGAGATGGAGTGTTTTGCCTTAAAAGATAGACTATAGGTTAGGAGGATAACTTTTCCTTTTCTTACTCGAGCTGATTTCCAGGCCATTCCTAGAGATGATGAGTCTCCACTGGGTGAGCCAGCTTGAGAACGGGTCTGTGGGAGGTTGGGGAGATGGGTCAAGGGCGTCTGGTACAGAGAAGCTTTAGGTGTCAGGCAGATGAGGTTTTTGTGTAGATGTGGCTTTTCCCCCTTCTCAGTTGAGCTGTTTTGGGGGGACAGCGATTGGGTTGGGGCTAATTTGCAACATTGACTTCACTTTTTTCCCCTATAAAAGTGTTGTTTTTTTTCGTTGGCCTTAGTGATTATGCTAAATATAATCAACCATTTAAACGTAGTAAGGAATTTGCAGAAAGAAATACAGTGATTAATAATACTGCTTTCCAAATTTCTGTTGTAACATGAATCTGATGTTCTGATTCAGATTAAATGTGAGTTTGAGTGTCAATTTCTTTTTACAGAAGAGCAGTATATTCACATGTACATAATTTTCTTTTAACATATGAAAAGGTTCTTGGTTTCTCCTTTTTGAAGTTTGCCTTTTTCCCTTACACAGGCAAGTCCTAAACTTGGGCAGAGACACTGGCCTATCATCTGTAGCGATGAATGTCATTCCCCCAGACTTTAACAACCTGAGTTAATTAAAAGGTTCAGAGGAAGTTAATCAAGTTTGGAACTCTAATTTTGTGCAGTGTTTTGATATGATTCGATGAGTCATCTTTTGGCAGAGCAGCTCTCCATCCCCGACAATATTTGATCTTAATGGAACAGTTTTATAATCTGGAAACTGGTGAGGAGGTGCTCTTCAGAAATGCAGAGTCAACTTGTGTGTGTGTGTGTGTGTGTGTGTGTGTGTGTGTGTGTGTGTGTGTGGCTGGCTATTTGGGAGGGGTCAAAAGCAGAACAAAGAGAGAATTTAATGAGCAAGAGCTTGTTAGGGGACAGGGTCAGTTCTGGGGCTGCTCTCTGCCCAGGACACGGGCTTCTCCCCGTCCCCCTCCACGCCTGCTGACTGGAGCGCTGACATTTGAAAAAGAGTGAAAAATACAGCTTCTGTTTGCTTTGCTGCAAGTAAGTGGCTGGACGGACTGGCCCCCTTCCCAGAGGCCCTGAGAGGACTTCAGATGTGGTCAGTGAGGTATCTGGACGGTGCCGGCCTGCCGGCCCTTGGCCAGGCGGCCTGCACCAGGACCGGGCAAGGGGCCCAGAGAAACAGCGGGGCCAGCTGCTGGCTGCCTTTGCTCTCTTTGTGCCACATCTTCCCTCTTCCTGAGATGAAGCTAGTCTTACACTCCGAAGATTAACGGGCATGGTTACTTGTGGCCTCTGCCTCTGCTTCTCACCCATTGAATTAAGAACTTAGAATTAATGGACCAATTGGGAGAGGAGAGGGCAGGACCCATCTGGAAAGTGCATCTCACAAAAAAGTGGTCAAATGTGGGAGTCCTCCTGAGGTCGGGGCGAAGAGCCAGACCACTTGGAACCCTTGGGGTTGTGTTCCTGATTTTCTGGCCATTTCTTCTGGATTCGATTAGGGTTAAGAAACACAGATTAGGAAGCCAGACCTTAATTGGTATTTCTGCTCCACTGCTTATTATTGGCAGTTGTGTTGAACAAGCCACTTAATCTCTTTGAGCTTCAGTTTCTTTATCAATAAAGTGGGGAGCTTAATCGGACCTACCTACCTCCCCAGGTCATTGTGGAGGAGTGGTAACGCACGTAAAATGTTTAGAGTAGTAGTGTTTGGCACGTTGTAGGCACTGTTTGTGCTGTAGTTATCAGAATGGTGTGAACTTTGTTCCAGGAGCTGTATTGTCTAACCAGAAGATGAAAAGTTTTGCGGTGGGGCTGAAAAAATTCTCTTCTCCCGATCCCTCATGACAGTTGGTGCTTCTGTCCCAGTGACACAGAAGTGAGGGGCATTGGAGGCGGCCAGCGTGGGGCTCCTGCTGCCCACCGCCCTGACGGCTGGAAATCAAGCAGCCTCCCTCAGTTTCCACACGGTTGCCACAGGGCCTTGGATTGGGCAGTTTGAGCGGCCCACGCTTGCCATTGCCTCTGTCACTGCTCAGGCAACACTGGTAACTCATTCTGGGTCTGTCCTCGTGTCCTCTCGGGAGTGATCGATGGGAATGATGATGACATTCGATACAGTCCGCTCAGAGTAGCCTCGTTTTGGCCACACTAGCAAATTCCCACGTTCCTTTATCTTCACAGGACATTGTTGAAAAAGAGGCTTGCGCTAAACAGGGATTTAACGGCCGCTCCTGCCACCTTCTCCACCCTGCCCCCAAATGCCTCTTCTGCAGCTGCATTTATTTTCTCCAAATTGGAATTCCAGTAGCACATCTGCCGAGTTCGAAGTGAGGCTTAGGTGATGGCAGGACAGTGCTAGCCAGCATCCACGTTGTCAGCAGCTCGGAGTCCGCTGCCAAGTGCTCAGGTAGAATGGAAGGTTCTAGGAGCTCTGCTGTTGGAAGAGAGGAAAGGAACGATATTCAAAACAGATACTCTGGAGTCCATTCTTCAAAGTTCCCGACTTGCAGAGCCCCGTCCTGGGAGTGTGAAGGTTGCCAGAGAAATTTGGACCGGGAGCCTGTCTCTGAGAAAAACTCAGCCCAGGGCAGGTCGGGTCTTTCTTTTACCTGGGCCTCATGGTTTGGAGCACTTCACAACAACCCACTTAGGAACTTCCCTCGGGCTTCGTGGGGGCCATCGGTTGTGGTTCCTGAGTCCTCGCCCCCCCACCCCCCACCCCTCCATAGGTGCAGCCTCAGGGCCTCAGCCTCCTCAGCCTCCGGGCCACAGCCTGTGCTTGGCCATCTTGCTGGTTGTCAAGCCAGGCTGCTCGTCACTGAGACGGTTTGTGAGTTGAGTCTTCAGAAAACAAGTAGGGCTGATTCCTTAGTCTGGGGTGGCTTCCAAATACTTGAATTTGTACAGAGCCTCGAAGTAATTGTGTCAGTTTTCAATCCACCTTAATTTTTAGGGAAGAGCCTGTTGTACTGACGGAAAGTATAATTTGTTGACGGAGTTCACTTTTTCGGTCCGCAAATCCCCATGAGACTTGAAAGCACTTTTTTTTTTTTAAGTTTATTTATTTTGAGAGAACGAGCAGGGGAGGGGCAGAGAAGGAGGGAGAGGGAATCCCAAGCAGGCTTCACACTGTCAACGCAGAGCCCCTTGGGGAGCTGCAGCTCCTGAACCGCAGGATGATGACCTGGGCTGAAATGGAACCTGGGCCGAAATGCAGCGCTCAACCGACTGAGCCCCCCAGGCGCCCCAAGGGAAGCGCCTTGATAACTGCGAAGCCCCCTCCAGGTGTGGGTTGCTATCCCAGCGCCCCAGGGTCCGCATGTCTCCACCCCCACTCTGGAGCAGCTGGGGTGATGCGGGAGGGGCGTTGCCCCAGGGATGAGGCCCCGGGCTGGCCATAGGCCGGCCTCAGGAAGCGCACGGGGGACGAGAACACCATCCACCCTGTGTGCGGTGAACATCGCGGACGAGGTGCGGTGGCAGGAGAGGGTGCCGGTACTTTGATCAGTCTTAGGCTCCTTCCTGTGTCTTTTTGTTGGGGTTAAAAATTCAAACCTCGTTAGGGTCTCGTTATGCAGGAGCTCTGATTTGCTGCCGTCATCTGAACCTTTCCTCTGCTTCACAAGCGAAATTAAACCTTCGTTCTGGAGGTTGACACACGAGGGAGGTTTTGTTTGTAATGACCTGGCTGTCTGATGAGTCTGAGCATTTGGCTGGCCTTTCTGGTCGAAGCAGCCCTTTGAACTGATGCCTAGAATGATGCCTCCCACCCCTGACCTGTCTTCTGGGGCATAATAGGGTCTTTTCCCTCTGCTTGAAGCTTCTCCCCTGCTTCCCCGCCCCCCAGACTCACATACACTCGACTCAGTAACTGCTCCCTCAGAGAGGCCTTAACCGATGCCACCCTACCGAGGACGTCGGATCCTCTGTTACCTTATTGTGGCACCCGTCACAGTAATTTTAGTCATTTTTAAAATTATCGATTGCCTTTCTGGCTATGTTTGTGAATAAATTAAGAGTATGTTACCTTTCACTTGGCCCACTTTTTTTTTTTTTTTTTTTTTTTTTTTTTGTAAGTTTTATTTAGGGGAGCCTGGGTGGCTCAGTTGGCTAAGCGTCTGACTTGATTTCAGCTCAGGTCACGATTGGAAAGTCGAGCCCCGCATCAGGCTCTCCGGTGACAATGCAGAACCTGCTTGGGATTCTCTCTCTTCCCTCTCTGTGCCCCTCCCCTACTTGCACTCTCTCTCAAAATAAATAATAAAAAACATTTTTAAAATATATTAACAGGGGCACCTGGGTGGCTCAGTCAGTTAAGCGTCCGACTTCAGCTCGGGTCATGAACTTGCAGTCCATGAGTTCAACCCCCACGTCGGGCTCTGTGCTGACAGCTCAGAGTTGGAGCCTGCTTCGGATTCTGTCTCCCTCTTTCTGTGTCCCTCCCCCACTCGTACTCTGTATTTATCTCTCTCAAAAATACAAATTTTAAAAAAATTGGTTTTTAATTTAACAAAATAAAGTTGTATTTATTTAAGTAATCTCTGTACCCCACGTGGGGCCTGAGATCAAAAGTTGCACGTTCTTCCGACTCAGCCAGCCAGGCGCCTCTTACTTGGCCCACATTTTAATTAATGTACCATTTTCTGTGTTTTCGTTCTCAGCATCTGTAAGCATTTGTTATGAAAAGACCTGTTTCTAACCTGCCTTTTTTGTCTTTCCAGTGCTCCTGAAGTTCCGCACAGATAAAGGAAGAGATCCTAGTTCTGATACCTTTGGGGAAGATTCTGAGTTGTTGCTCCAGATACGAAACGATGTGCTTGACTCCCTGGGTGTTAGTCCTGACCTGCTTCCTGAAGATTTCGTCAGGTTAGTCTTCATGTTTCCCACAGGTTAGCCTGTATCGAGAACTGCCTGCTTTCAGTACACGCTTAGTTTGGGGAGATCCTTTATTAAGACCAAAAGCCCTGAAGAGAGCCTCCTTTGCTGTATTCTGCCTACTCCCATTGACCTCTGGTAAGAGAGGTGCAGGTTGTCTTTTGTCATAGATACTTTATATTCACGTGGCTGAAAACTCAAGGCAATAGAAAATCTAGATACACTATATATATACTCTCTATATATACTCTGCCAACAGCTCAGAGCCTGGAGCCTGCTTCAAATTCTATGTCTTCCTCTCTCTCTGCCCCTTCCCCGCTCATATTTTGTCTATTTCTCTCTCTCTTTTTTTTTCTCTCTCTCTCCCTCTCCCTCTCTCTCTCCCTCTCTCAAAAATAAACATTGAAAAAAATCTATATACATTACTCTATACCTTTCTCTTTATATCACCTTTTGGGGAAGTTTCCAGATCAGTACATAGTTCTCTCCCTTGTTTCTGCAGCTCTGTGGTATTTCAACATGGGCGCACTATAGTTTATTGAACTCATCCCCTACCGACTCAAGTTGTGACCAGGCTTTTGCTATCACATAATGCCGTAGCGTATGACCTTGTGAGTCGCGTTTTGTATGTGTGCAGGTGTAAGTGCAGTATCTATTCCTAGAAAGGCAGTGGCTGGGTCAGAAGATTGTAATTTATCATTTGGTGGCTAGTACCCCATTATTCTCCATTGGTAGCTTATCAGTCCGTACCCTCAGCAGCAAAGACATCTACAGTCCTAGCACCTCACCCTTGGGTCCTGGGATGCTTTCGCCCTAGACGACCAGTCTTTTACTCTGATACTCAGCAGGTTTAGGATTTGCTTGGAGAGGTCCAGAGGGCGACTAGGTCTGGATCCCCTTTCCAGGCAGTTCTGGGATCATCGCACTGTCATTCTTTCAGCGTCTCTGCAGACGCTGCCCAAAATGGGCTGTCTCTGCCCAAAATGCCTCCAGCTTATACCGCTAGCGATGGTGGCTGTATTGGGTTTATTTAATTTAGCAGCTGTTATGTACCGGGCATTGTGGTGGTTGTCTTATGTCTCCCTCTGTAACGACCCATTATATAGGGGAGGAAAAGCTAAATTAAAGCTCAACAGCTAATGACAATAGCACCACGTATTGAAGATTTTCTGTGTTTTACCTACCTGTACAGCTACATTTAATTGTCACAATAATCGCTTGAAGTGTGCGTTATTATTTTTATTTTCCCATTAGTTAAATGAAGAAACCAGTGCTCAGAAAGATGCAATCACTTGCCCATGGTGTTATTTTTAATTTTTTACTTTAATTTTTTAAAGTTTATTTATTTATTTTGAGAGAGAGTCTGTGTGTGAGAGAGTGGGTAAGGAGCAGAGATAGAATCCCAAGCAGGCTCTGCAATGGCAGCACAAAACCCAGTGCGGGGCTCAAACTCAGGAACTGCAAGATCATGACCTGAGCCAATACCAAGAGTCGGACGCTTAACCAACTGAGCTACCCAGGCACCCCATACTTTTAATTTATTTTTTTAGTGTTTGTTTTTTGAGAGAGCATGCATGCACGTTGAGTGGGAAAGGGGCAGAAAGACAGAGGGGGACAGAGGATCCAAAGTAGGCTCTGCACTGACAGCTCAGAGCCCTAGGTGGGACTCGAACTCCTAAACCCTAAGATCATGACCTCAGCCAAAGTTGGATGCTCAACTGACTGAGCCACCCAGGCGCCCCTTGCCCGAGGTTTTAGTATGCAGCCAGCCAAAATCTCACTTAGATCTTCCACACTGCTAATTTCTGGTAACAACACAGTACTACCTTGATTTCTTTTCAACAATAGAGTATATCAGGGTCCCTCCCTTTCCTTGTCCCGACTTTCTTCACTTTGGCCGGGAACCTCATTTAGACCCTACCAAAGCCCAACCAATTTAGGCCCGGCACTGGGCCTTGAACCACCTGCCAAGCTGTCGGCCAAAAATAGGCAGCAGTCTCCGGGGCACTTGTGTAAGGTGGCCCTGTGTGGTCAGGGGCTCACGACACCGCGGGCTGGGTGGGGTCCCTGTGTCCTGCTAACAGCCAGGTATGCGTCTGTTGGAGGAAGACCAGTGTGTAAGAAGCAAGTGGCGTCTGCTCTGTGCTTGTTATAGGAGGAGGGGCTGGGCCACGCGGGGCCACCAAGCAAGGCCGACGCCGAGTGCCGGGCTGTGAGGATGCAGCTTAGTGACTAATTTGGCGTCTTGAGTGAAGAACGGCCTGAAAAAAGAACAGTCTGCCTGTGCACTGCAGGCCTTGCCTTCCCGAAGGAAAAAGCCACAGCCTAACCGGCTGCCGGCTGGTGTTCTTTCCAGAGTGTTTTCTTTCCCTGCCCACCCTCTTTGCAGAAACTGCCTTCCCTTGTCTAGGTCCTCATGTGCTCAGGCGCTCCCACTCTGTTGCCCTTTAAGTAAGAGGCGTCCGGTGGCCTCTTGAAGAGTGTCTGTGTGCAGGTAGATGGAGATACGGCCTGACATGGGCTAGAGACGCTGGTGAGGAAATGAGCCGCCGCCTGGCAGCTGAGCTGCCCTCACAAATTGTCCTCTGCCAGCTCTGAGCAGGGTGCACTCGCTTGAGTTGAGAGAGCTGTGCACAAGTCTCCATTGCCCTCATCTCTGCAATTTCTAACACTGTCCTTTGTTATTTATTCTCTTTCGGAGAGCTGTATTGCTTTTCTGATTATGAAAGTAACAGATGCCCCTTGCCAGGAAGTATTGAAAGGAGGAACAAGATCGCCCATAGTCCCACCCTTGAGAAGTGGCCACTGTTAATGTTTTGGGTTTCACCTCACAGACTTCTCCGTGTATTATTTATTCTAATTTTCCTTTCAATTTTTGTTTAAGTTTTATTTATTTAAGTGATCTATCTCTACACTCCGTGTGGGACTCGAACAAAAGACCCCAAGATCAAGAGTCGTATGCTCTTCTGATTGAGCTAGCCAAGCACCCTATATTTCTTTCTTTCTTTCTTTCTTTCTTTCTTTCTTTCTTTCTTTCTTCCTTTTTTTTTCTTCCTTCCTTCCTTCTTTCCTTTCTTCCTTTCTTTCTCTCTCTTTTTCCTTCCTTCCTTCAAAAAATTTTTAATGTGTATTTATTTTTGAGAGAGAGACAGAGTGAGGGAGGGGCAGAGAGAGAGGGAGACACAGAATCTGAAGCAGCTCCAGGCTCCAAGCTGTCAGCACAGAGCCCAACGTGGGCCTCGAACTCATGAACCCCAAGATCATGACCTGAGCTGAATTTGGACACTTAAGTCGACTGAGTCACTCAAACACCCCTATTTTTTTCACTTTTTAAATAGCAAAATGAGATCACACTTTCCTTATGATAGCCTTATTTTTCCAGCATGTGTTCAACCTGTTTGCGGCAAAAATATGGATCAGTAGCCTCACTTGTGCTTCATGTTTCATTGTTTGATAGATAGATGGTTGTTTATGTAACCATTAGTTTATTGGTGGGTATTCAGGCTGTTTATAGTTTCTCAGTATTGCAAACATTTATGATGAACATTCATAATTTGTGCATGTAATTCAACTTTCGCTGTTTAAAAAGGTTTTTTGTTTTTTGTTTTTAAGTTTGTTTATTTTGAGAGAGAGAACCAACACAGGAGGGGCAGAGAGAGGGAGGGAGGGACAGAGGATCCAAAGCGGGCTCCATGCTGACAGCAGAGTCCCACGCAGGTCTCGAAGTCATGAGCCGCGAGATCATCATGACCTGAACCAAAGTCAGACACTTAACTGACTGAGACACCGAGGTGCCCCGAAAAAGGTTTTTGTTTTTTTTTAAATTTATATATATTTTTTAAAGTTCATTTATTTTGAGGGAGAAAGCACGAGTTGGGGAGGGGCAGAGAGGGGGGGCGGAGAGAGAGAGAGAGAGAATGAATGAATGAATGAATGAATGAATGTCAAGCTGGCCCTGCACTGTCAGCACAGAGCCCGACACAGGGCTCAAACCCATGAACCGTGAGATCGTGACCCGAGCCGAAGTCTGTCACTTAACTGACTGAGCCACCCAGGTGCCCCAAAGTACAGCCTTTTTAGGAAGCAGTTTGGAAATGTGCATCAAGAATCCTGTTCTCTCTTTGGTCCAGTAATTCTCCTTGATTTACTTGAGAATATACCTTTAAGAAATAATGTGAGCAAAATTCATGTACAAAAGGTATTCATTATCATATTTAAAAGAAAACTTGGAACGGCGTTAAAGAGTTAATGACACAGATCAATGCAGTGCTGTGTGCAGGTTGAAATGATGTTTTATTATAGCGAGTGTCAAGCATAGAGAAAAATGGAAAGAATCATCCAGTGGTGAATGCCAACGGACCACTCAGTTGGATTCAGTCGTTAATAATTTGCTTTTACTTTGGCGCGGGGGGGAGGGGGGGGCGACACTGATGACATGATACTTAAGCTGAATCCTTAAGGACACATCCAGGTGCATCAGTTGCTTTCAATTCTGTGTCTCATTTAATTCAGGAGTTGGCAAACTGTGCTTGCCACCTGTTTTTGTAAATAAAGTTTTATTCCACACCTCCTCATTTATGTATTATCTGTGGTAGCTTTTGTAGTTTTTACAGCTCTGTGACAGCAGACTCAGAGAGTTTAAACAGGGACCATATGGCACATAAAGCCAAAACAATTTACTGTCGCGTACATTACAGAGAAAGCTTTCCAGTTCCTAATCTAGAACAGTTTATCCCCCCCCTTTTTTTTAAGTTTATTTATTTCTCGTAGAGAGAGGGGGAGAGAGAATCCCAAGCAGGGCCCTGCTGCCAGTGCGCAGCTGGACATGGGCGGGGCTTGATCTCAGGAACCGTGAGCTCATGACGTGACTCCAGATCGAGAGCTGGCCGCCCGACTGACTGAGCCACCCAGGCACCAGGCACCCCACACTTTTTTGTTTTAAGGAGTCCAGGCCACCCATCTTCTGGGTTCTTCTGATTGTTTCTTGAGGTGATGCTTGTATTTTCTTGTTTCATTTTTATTATTTAGACTTGTTTCCTCGATGGTGTTTTTACAAGAGCGTGTGACTTCATCTCAGGATCGTGAGTGTGAGCCCCCATGTTAGGTGTAGAGACGATGTAAATGAATAAACTTAAAAAATCTTTAAATAATTTATATACAGTAAAATTTATCTTTTGTTAAATAGTAATGTGAGTTGTGTGTGTGTGTTTTGTTTTAAAGTTCCATGAATTCTTACAAAGGTATAGAGTTATGTAACCACCACAGTCAAGATATAGAAAAGTGTCGTTATTGGAAAAATTCTCTTGTAGAGTCTTGATAACAGGGCAGCACCTTCCTTCCTGCACCCAGCGATCTGTTCTCTATCCCTGCAGTTCTGCCTTTCCAATAGTGTAACAAATGGAATCTGTTCAGTTCATGCAGCCTTTTGAGTCTGGCCTCTTTGACTTAACTTCGTGCACTTGAAATTCATCCATGTTATATGAAGTCGATAACTCATTTCTTATTGCTGAGCAGTAGTCCACTGTATGGATACGCCAGTTTGTTCACCAGATGAAGCACATTTGGGTCGTTCCCAGTTTGGGGCAATTAACGACTAAAGCCACTATAAACATTCATGTGTTCTTGCGTGAGCATAAGTTTTTATCTCTCTTGGGTGTGTGTACCTAAGAGTGGAGTTGATGATTCATATGGTAATTCTCTGTTTAACATTTTGAGGACTTGCCAGACTGTCTTCCACGGCAGCCACGCCATTTTACCATTCCACCAGCACTTCGTGCGGGTTCCAGTTTCTCCACATCCTTGCCAACAAGTGTTATTGTCTGTTATTTAGCCTTAGTGGGCAATAAATCCTATCTCACTGTTGTTTTGATTTGCATTTCTTTAGTGACTGATTATGTAGAGCATCTCTTCATGGGCTCACTGGCCATTTGTGTATGATCTTCAGCAAAATGTCTGTTCAAATCATTTGACCACTTTTTAATTGGTTTATCTTTTTATTGTTAATCATGATAGTTCTCTGTACACTTTGGATTCAAGTCCTTTATCTGATACATAATTCACAAAAATTGTCTCCTAATCTGTGGGTTGTCTTTTCACCCTCTTTGAAGTGAAAAGTATCCTTTGAAGTATAAGTTTTTAATTTTTATGAAATACAATTATTCTGTTTTTTCTTTTTTTATGTGTGCTTTTGGTATGATACCGTTTAAGAAACCATTGCCTGATCCAAGGTCGTGAAGATTTATTCCTCTGCTTTCTTCTAAGAGTCTTGTGGTTTTAGGGGCACCTGGGTGGCTCAATTAGTTAAGCATCCAACTCTTGATTTTGGCTCAGGTTATGATCTTACGGTTCTTGAGGTCTAGCCCTGCATGTGACTCTGCTGACAGAGTGGTGACTGCTTGGGATTCTCTTTCTCTCTCACTCTCAAAATAAATAAACATTAAAAAACGTTTTGTAATTTTAGCTATTACATTTAGGTCTGTGAGCCATTTTTGAGTCCGCTTTTGTGCATGGTGTGAGGTAGGGGTCCTGCTTAATTCTTTTGCATGTGGAGACCCACTTGTCCAGTATTGTTTGGTAAAAAGACTTTTTCTTTCTCTATTGAATGGTCTTACCACCCTTGTCAAAAATCAATTGACCATGTATGTATTTCTTTATTTCTGGATCGTCACGTGTACTTCATGGATCTATGTGTCTGTCCATATAGATACCAGTACCATAGTATTTTGATGACTATACTTGTGTAGTTGTGAGTTGCAAAATTGAGATATGTGAGTTCTTCAGCTTTTTTTTTTTTTTCAAGATTGTTTTGGCTATTCTGGGTCTCTTCCATTCCTATGTTAATTTTTAGAATGCATTTTTCCATTTCTACAGAAAAGGCAGCTAGATTGGGATTGTGCCAGATATATAGATTAATTTGGGGAGCATTGGCCCCTTAATGATGTTAAGTGTTCTGATTTTTTTAAGAGTTTTTTTTAATGTTTGTTTCTTTTTGAGAGAGAGAGAGACAGAGACAGAGACAGAGACAGAGTGTGAGGAGGGGAGGGGCAGAGAGAGGGAGACACAGAATCTGAAGCAGGCTCCAGGCTCTGAGCTGTCAGCCCAGAGCCCGACACGGGGCTCGAACTCACAAACCGTGACCTGAGCCAAAGTCAAACGTCCAACCGACTGAGCCACCCTGGCGCCCCAAGTGTATCAATTCTTGAACGTGGGATATCTTTCCATTTATTTAGGTCTTTTATGTCTTTCAACAATGTTTTATAGTCTTCAGAATATAAGTTTTACACAACTACTGTTAAGTTATTCCTAAATATTCTCTTGTTTTGAAAAAAAAATACTGTTGGGTGGTGTATTATAAATGAAAGTTTTTCATTTCATTTTCAGAATGTTCATTGCTAATGTATAGAAGTATACGTTTTGTATGTTAATCTTCTGTCTTGCAACCTTGTTGAATAAATTTAATAGTTCAAATAGTTTTTCTCTGGATACCTTAGTATTCTCTATATACCAGATCATATTATCTATGAATATGTATTCCTTCTTCCTTTCCAATCTGGCTGTCGTGTCTCTTTTTCCTTCCTTAATTGCCTTGGCTGGAACCTCTAGCACAGTGTCAAATAGAAGTGGTAAGAGCAGACATTCTTAGGAAGAAAGCTTTCAGTCTTTCACCATTAAGTATGATGTTAGCTGTGGATTTTTCATAGCCCTTGATCAGATTGAAGGAACTTCCTTCTGTTCCCAGTTTGTTGCATGTTTTTAGCATGAAGAGGTGCTGGATTTTGTCACATGCTTTTTTTTCTCTCTGTCAGTTGAGATGATCGTGTGTTTATGGTTCCTTTATTCAGTTAATACGCAGTACTAACATCGATTGACTTTTCAGATGTTACACCAACCGTGCTTTCCTGGTTGTAAGTCCCATGTAATCATGGTGTGTAATCCTTTCTGCATGTTGCTGGTTAGGTTTGCTAGCATTTTGCTGATGATAAACTTTTAAGAGAAGAAGGGCAAATATTAAATTGTACAGTATTGGGTGGCTCAGTCGGTTGGGCGGCCGACTTCGGCTCAGGTCATGATGTCGCATTCGGTGGGTTCGAGCCCGGTGTCGGGCTCTGTGCTGACAGCTCAGAGCCTGGAGGCTGCTTCCGATTCTGTGTCTCCTCTTCTGCCTGCCCCTCCCATGCTCATGCTCTGTCTCGCTCTGTCTCAATAATAAACAAACACTAAAAAAATAAATAAATTGTACAGTATCACACAGAGTATAGGTGTAATTTTTTTTTTTTTTAAGAAAACCTATTTCCACATTTGATTGTCTTTGAGTAGTGGGATTATGGGTGACTAGTTTTTCTGTGGTATCGTTCTCTATATGTTTTATAGTTCTGTGAAGGACCTTGATGATCTGGAGTCAAAGTTACCGCTGTGGCTGCACAGACGGGAATGTCAGTCCCAGCCAGGCCAGGCCGTGAGGAGATGTGCACCTTCACACACAGTAGGCACGAGTTGAATTGGCAGAGACTTTCTGGAGGGCATTTTGGCACAGGGTGTCAGGACCCAGAAATTCTACATTTAGGAATTTGCCAAAAGGAATTATTTGGACACCTGTGCCAAGATGTGTGTTGCCGTGTGGAACAGAAGTATCAGTCAGTAGATTACAGAGCAGAGTGAATAATATTACTTGGGTTTTTGATTATGTGTGTTTCATACGTGCACTTTGAAAAATCAGGAAGAGTGTGTACCACACTGGGAAGTTTAGAGGTAGTCTCCTGGTGGTGGGGTCCTTGGGTAAGCTCTCCCCTTAACTTCTCTGTGTTCCGCTTTGCTCATTTAAAAAATACGTTTGTGGGGCACCCGGCTGGCTCAGTTGGTTAAGCATCTGGCTCTTGATTTTGGCTCTCACGGTTTTAGGATTGAGCCCTGCATTGGGCTCCATGATGACAGTTCAGAACCTGCTTGGAATGCTCTTTCTCCCTCTCTCTGCCCCTCCCCCACTTAGGCTCTCCCACGCACGCGCTCAAACTCTCTCTCTCAAAATAAATAAACTTTTAAAAAGTAAAAATAAAAGAAAAATGCCTTTGTGTTCAGGGCTGAGAACTGGCAGAGCACACTTCCTCTGGAGAGGTGCTAGAAAAGTGTTTTACTGCCTAGGACCTGTGATTTGGAGGGGCAGGTGACAGTATGGGCCAAAATTTGTCTTCTGGATGCCCCATCCCGGTCCAGAAGGGTTGGTATCTATAGGAGGAGTGAAGA
This sequence comes from Panthera onca, assembly GCF_046562875.1. Classification (NCBI taxonomy): domain Eukaryota; kingdom Metazoa; phylum Chordata; class Mammalia; order Carnivora; family Felidae; genus Panthera; species Panthera onca. The sequence goes on along the minus strand of NC_138353.1, from coordinate 9,934,072 downwards.
CTTTCTGTCCCCATGCTTCAGTTTCAGGCCCCAGATTTCCCATGCCTCCTGCATGTTAACACAGGCCTTCTCCCTGACATTTGTCTGGGAATAGCATATAGGACCCACTGCCCGTTGTGGGTAAGAGGAGAATTGCGAGAATGTGACCGGGGCACCGAAACATCTGATATTTGTTGACCTTATTTTTAGGAAGCACAGATATAGTCTTTCCTTTAACTTAAACAAAAAATGTTGTGAAACAATTCCGCCTGCCAAGGTTCAGAGGTCTTTCCCAGCTAACCTCCTGGACCAGATTTCATTTTCACGCCTAGGTGCCAGCATTACCATTGCCGTGTGGATGGACTCCTCCTGGTAGGAGATGTCTTCATTCTCGCAAGCCCACTCCTGACCTTTGCCAGATGTCCTACCAGCCTTCCTGTTCCTCAGGGCTCCATTTTATTTGTGTTTTCTTGTAGGTACTGCTTCTCTGAGATGGCCCCCGTGTGTGCAGTGGTTGGAGGGATCCTGGCCCAGGAAATTGTGAAGGTAAAGAGTCCCCGAGGAGCAGGTCATTGGTCCACCGTGACCTTGTCAGAGTGCCAACCGAAAGAACCATGACTGCCTTAGAGAACTGCCTGGTTTCTCTGACCCCATTCATCCCTGTTTCGTGCCCTATTTCCTTTCTTCCCTTTTCTACCTCATCTTGTTCTCTCCCGCCCATCCCGATGAGCATTCAGCAAATGATCTCTGAGTGTCTGCTCTATGCTGTGCCCAGAGCTGGGCGTAGTGTCTTCAGGTGTACCTGCCACTGTCCCCTGACTGTACTGATTGCTTACGTGGTGCTTCCGACCCTTGTCACGTATTCTGCTTCTCACAGCTCTGTGAAATGGTACTGTCGTGATCTCCGTGTAAGGGGAGGACATCGAGGCCCGGAGATGGGCCTCCAAGACCTGTGCCCTTAACTTCTACTTCACGCGGTGTTTCTTTGTCCTCGATCGTGGCATCGGAGCTTCTTGTTAATGCGCACGCCATAGGTGTTTATTCAGAAGGGGGCATCCGGTACCAGGGGAGCGTGTGCACGGTGCTGGGAGCCCCATGGAGCTCTGCAGAAGGTGACCTGTGAAAACGTTAGGTTTGGTGGCATCGTCCCTCTCGGAAGGGAAGTCAACTGGGGGTCCCGTAACTGGTAACTAGCACAACGTTTTGAGTCTCTTCTGGAACATTTGGGTTGTCAGAATTCTAGCATATTCCCAAATGCTTTCTTTGGGACTTAGATACTCGCCCAAAGATGTTCACTTTGCCTTTTGTAGGTCCTTGACTGCTTCAGTAGATTGGCGGTGATGATTTGTCCTTTTTGTTCTTGGAGTGGAATCGTGCCTCGTTAAATGATTTTCCGAGCCCATTCACACGTCATCTTGGAACTCGGGAGAGGCGTGTGGAGACCCCACTCTCGCTACTTTGTCTTGAAGTCAGTACGTCTGCTCTGGAGACACTTGACTGAGTCTGATGGTCCTGCCACCGTCTTCTAAAGGCTCTTGTTTCTCTTTCCTGGTCCTTCTCTCTGAACCAAATTCTCTCCTTCAGACCCTCTTGTGTACCCCCCCCCCCCCCCCCGCCTCTTGTGTCCTAGGGAGCAGGGCGAGCACCAGGGAGGTAGAGGGAGAAGAGAGGGATGTGATGGCCGCGCCGTTTGCCTCGCTCGTGCCTTCTGGTGAGCCCAGACTGCCGTGAGAATCGTGGTGTGTGCACCCGGTCGGTTGGTAGGGCTGCGCAGAAGCCCGCGCTGAGGTTGGGAAGCTGCCTGTAGACAGACTGGATGGGAAGGAGGGCGGCGATGGAAGAATCCTAAGGGAACAGACGCGTTTCCGTAACCTGTTACCGTGACAACACCGCAACAGCGCGTATCGAAGGCCCACCCTGTACCCTCACTCGGACCACGTTCTTCACGTGGATGTGCTCATCTCTTCCTCACAGCAACCCTCGGAGGTGGGAACTGGTGCGACCCCCGAGGCACAGAGGAGGAGCCGAGGCGCAGAGAATGGCGGCACCAGGATCCGAGCCCGGGCCGTCTGGCCTCGGAGCCTGTGCCCCTCCCCGCTCGGCCCTTGTGCTTCAGGTGCTGTCCGCATGGACCCGGGACACCGCCTCTGTGTCTTCGGCCACACTTTGTACCCCCCGCCGAGAAGCTGCTCCCTGGGTTTTTCACGTGGGATGGAGATTAGGGGTCGGGGCAGCTGGCCTTGACCCCATTGTTTGCAGTGGCTTCCCTGCGTCCCAGTCCTAACCTCTAATGCAGCCCCCTCCTTCCTGCCTGCTGGGGACAGCTGTTGCCCGCATCTTGTTTCTGTTTATCCCAGACGGCCAGAGTACTCTGCATTCTTGGTTGCTGGGTGTGTTTGGAATCTCCCCCTACCCCCATCTTGCTTGGGAAGCACTTTACCTTTTGCCCCGTGTTCACCCCATGGCCTGGTGTCTTGTCCCTGCCACCCCACCCTTACTTAACACAGTATTGCCTTCAGCCGGTTGGCACCAGGGTTCCACAATCTGAGGGCCGCAGACCTTCCCCCCTTCTCTCCTGATGACCATCTGACCACCCATAATAATAAATGTTAGGAGGCGGGGGGCAAACGTAAGTCTCTTCCCTTGGAATCCTCTTCTTTTCTTCCTTCCTGCCATCATTCCAAACACTGCATCTTCCGTCCACGTCCCTTGTCCCGTCATGCTTCCCTAGGTGTAAGTCGTCCTTCCTTTGTCTCCCGCTGTCCCTGCTAGGTCTCCCTGCCTGCAGTATGGCGGCGGCGGCCATATCGGGCCCCGTTGTATCACCTCCTGTAACTTGAGTTCTAGGGTCTAGAACTTCTAACTGTGGGCTCTTGGGCCCTTCCACCCGGCTGAGTGCCTGGGATCTCCTCACGGTTTGGTGAGAGACCCCCTGGCTCCTGTTCATAATAGCACCTCCCACTTTTTGAGAATTTATTACGGGCCAGACGCATTGCAAGCTTGATCGTGTTTCATGTTCACCAAAAACTATAGCAGGCAGGTGCTGTCGATTTGCCATTTTGTATGTGTGCGCAGGGAAGCGAACCTCTGTCTTAACCGTGCTTTGGAATCCTCAGTACCTAACACGATACCTGGCACAGGGGTGGATGCTCTAGGTGGTTTCCGTGGATGGATGGTTGAACAACCACTTGAAGTAGGTATAATTACCCCATTTTACAGATGAAGAGACAGATTGGGATTAGTGCCCAATTCAGAGAGAAGTTCAAGATATTTCGAGCGTGTTCCTAACCTTGTAAAAAAGGTCCTTTAAGAATGACAGGCATGGTGCTCCTGCCTAGAGGTTTTTGCTTGGATCATGTCCATGTCTTTAAATGGCAGTCCTTTTTGATTAAGAACCTCTGAGAAAAGTCATTGACACGTATGAGTCCTTCCTCTAGTACACATGATTCAGCATGTAATTTCAGGAGGGCTAGCCCCATCTTTAAGGTGTTGTGGGGTCCCCTGGGTGGCTCAGTCGGTTGAGCGTCTGACTTCGGCTCAGGTGATTGATCTCGCGATTCACGAGTTTGAGCCCCATGTCAGGCTCCGTACTGACAGCTCAGAGCCTGGAGCCTGGAGCTTGCTTTGGATTCCATGTTTCCCTCTCTTTGTCTCTCCCCAGCTTGTGCTCACTCTCTTGCATGCTCGCTTTCTCTCTCTCTCTCTCTCTCTCTGAAAAGTAAATAAAAACATATTAAAGGTGCTGTGGGGGTGTGGCACCTGGGTGGCTCAGTTGGTTAAGCCTCCAACTTTGGCTCAGGTCATGATCTCACGGTTTGTGGGTTCGAACCCCTTGTTGGGCTCTGTGATGATGGCTCAGAGCCTGGAGCCTGCTTTGGATTCTCTCTCTCTCTCTCTCTCTCTCTCTCTCTCTCTCTGCCCCTCCCCTACTCATGCTTTGGCTCTGGCTCTCAAAAATAAAACATTAAAAAAAATTTTTTTTTAATGTGCTGTGTACTTCTGTTAGCCTCGCAAAATAATCACCATTTCCATGGCTAAATGGTACCTCCCAGCCTTTCTGGATCTTAGCCCCGGCCCACCATGCAGAAGATCGCAGGAAACGTGTCTCCTCATAGGAGAGCTGCTTCCGCATCAGTGTGTGGCCCCACAGGTGATGACGGCTGCCGCCTGCACCGTGTCGGGACAAGCTGCCTCCTTTCTCAGTTGGACAGTCATAAATAATTACTGCTGCCCATGGCCAGCAGGCCCCTGCACGTGGAGTGTACTCTCAGGCAGTTGAGGCACATCATCTCTTTTAAGCCTAGGACAGTACGGGTAGTGTTTTCATCTCACATGGGAAAACGGGGTTCGGCGCGGCTAACTGATTTGTCCAGAGACCCCCGACTGGTAAGGGACAAAGCAGAAGCCTGGCAGGCACAGTAATGTCTCAGACATGGCCCGTTAGCCCCCGGGAAGCAAAATCACCTCCTTTGAGAGCCAGTGCCCAAACTGCGCAGTTTTAGAAGATCTTAGTGCTTGAGGTTTTTTTCTTTTTCTCGCCCTGTTATCCGTTTGAAAGCATCTGAGCTGAGCCCTCTTCTTGTTCTTCTCCCCAGGCCCTGTCTCAGAGGGACCCTCCTCACAACAACTTCTTCTTTTTTGACGGCATGAAGGGGAATGGGATTGTGGAGTGCCTTGGCCCCAAGTGAACCGAGATCTGGCGGCCCCGGCGACGCTAGCCTGCAGCCTGCCCGCGCCTTCCCGTCCCCTCCCCCCACGAAGGCGGCTCCAGGCGAGGGAAGAGCTGAAGTCTTCGCACCGGTCCAGACCACCTCCTGGGAGCAGTGAGGTTGTGCAGACGCGCGACTTGCAAGCGCCAGCAGCTGCAAAACGCGGGGCGTGGGGACTGGCCGCCCCCGTCCCGGCACCGTCCAGGGCTGTTCGCTGGGCATCGCCAGAGAGCCCCCTGTGATGCGTCCCTCTGTCCGGGTGTCGCCAGGCCTCTGGGGCACCGCGGGAGACGCCCGCCCAGAAGCAGCACGCCCCATCGCTTAGGATCCTCTCACCACCTTCTTGGACTTACTCCCCGCCTGATGTCATACAGAGAAGAAGACGATGACTCCAGGTGGGGAGTAAGGCCGGGCCCCGTGAAACACTAGTGGAGCCACAGTCCCAAATGCAGACAGGTGCCCTAGAGCGGAAACGACGTGGCAGGCGGGATGTATTTCCTCGAGTCGGAGATCCCGAAAAACAACAGGTGCCATCTGGTGTGCCGTTCTGGAGCTTTAGTTCAGGATTAGTTGGGTTTCAGCCTGGATTTTGGAAGAGAGGAAATGTTACCAAAGTTCCCTCGGGCATTAGGGCGAGACCTTGCAAAGTGTATATTAATGGGAAAACTTGTATTAAAAAGGCAGGTGCCGGGGTCCCAGCCCCTGGGGGTTCTGATTTACTGGGGTCCAAGCTAGGATGTGAGAGCCCGTCTTCTCGGAGCCCCCATCCCCGATGCAGCTCAGACCATCCTGGAGGCTGTTGCTTTCGAGGGCCCCGTCAGTCCTTCCTTTCCCCCCTGAATTGCAGCTGTTTGTGTGGTTTTTTATATTTTCTATATTTCCTTGGTTCTTTAAAAAGGAATGATAGAAATAAAGTTATTTGCTTTAGGATTTGTTTTTCTTCCACATTATAAACATCTTCCTGTGACAGGAAGTGATCCTACCAATTGCTTTTTTTAACCTGAAGAAATCTTACTGGATGCTTCGATGTGACTCAGAGATTCCTCCCCTCCATCACCATTCCTGCCACTGTTTTACTGGGTAATGCATCAAGAATTAGATTGTTCAAATTCTAGAGTGCATAGAAGCTTCTGGTTCCACCTGTCTCTTGAATAATTCAGGTCCATAGCGGTTGGTCTCAGTGACAAGAATTCTATTTGACGGGAAAGAAGAAAGAAGTAAAAGAGGGGATACTGATGCTGCCTTCTGTTTAGATTCTCTGTGTACCAGGCACTGTGCAGACTCACAGTCACAATAGCTTCGTTTTATTTTATTTTTTAAAGTTGATTTTGAGCGAGACAAGGGGGGAGCAGCAAAGAGAGGAGAGAGAATCCCAAGCAGACCTTGTGTGTCACCACAGAGCCTTGATGCGGGGCTTGAACTCACGAACCGTGAGTTCGTGGCCTAAGCTGAGAACAAGAGTTGGATACTTAACCTACTGAGCCACCCAGGCGCCCCAGCTTCGTTGTAAAGTTCCATGACACTTCAGTAATGTGCCTCGAGTCCCACAGCTGGTAGAGGTCAGAGCTTTCATTGGTTCAGACACCGGCTTTGTCTTGACTCGGCAGCCTGAGTATGTTCCACTTCTCGTCACCCTCCTCGGGTTTCTCCCTTAATGTAGAAGTGTGTGAGGTGTGAGTCTGGCCCGTTTGAACAAATCCAATCAGCAGCTCCTTTCGTATTTGCGTCCTGCTACAGTGAGAGAACAAAAAAATGGTCTCCCCAGGGAGGGGCAACTCAATTCCCCGACTCTCCTGGTCACCTCTGCCCTTCCCTAGGGGAGACTAGGGCTGTGTTTCTGGGGGGGCCCCTTTCTGCACCCTGTCAGTGTCAAATTAGGGGCACCAATTATCAGTGTGTGAAAATACCCTTTCTTTGAAATTTCGAGCTTGGTAATGTGGGGCCTTGGTCACAAGGGGGAGCAGGTGGGTCTGGATGGATAGAAACAAAACTGTCATCCTAGAATCTTTTCTGACGCGTTTCAGACTTCACCTCTGTACCCCTTGTGGCAGAAATTGAGTCATCCAGAATGGACCCCTCGGGAATCTAGGGGTGGTGCTGGAAGCTGCCAGCCTCAGGCGAGAAACGTCTTTATTCTCGTATCTTCACATTTCATATTCTCCCAGATTACATGATAGTATTACCATAAAAATGGATTTCCCCAAGTCTCCAGGAAGAGCACAATGATTATCCTGTGGTTTCTAATCCTTCCGGGAGATTTCTAGCCTACTTGGGAAGGAGGATCTAATCTATCTGTAAAAGGTAGGGGCGCCCTGGTGGTTCTGTCAGTTGAGCGTCCAACTCTTGATCTTGAGTCAAGTCGTGATCTCACCGTTCAGGAGTTCGAGCCCTGCATCGGGCTTTGCGCTGACAGCGCAGAGCCTGCTTGGGATTCTCTCTCCCTGTCTCTCTCTCTGCTCCTCCCCCGCTCAAAATAAATAAATTTAATTTTTTTTTTAATCTGTAAAGGTAACAAATACTTTTGGGATGCTAGAGTTGCCAAATGAAAGGAAGTGGGCTGACTTCGGGCCTGCCAGGTTTCTCCACTCCACACCCCACTTCTGTTGTTTGTGGTATGTGTAGTAGCCAAACTCTGTTAAGTGCTTAATGTGTCGAAGCCTCAGAACATTCTAGTGGAACAGGTGCTACTCAGAAAAGTAACACATGCAAAGGTAAAAAAGTACAACAATAAAAAAAGCTCTCGGTCCCATCAGAGCCCTACGTTCTGTGGTTTCCCTTTGCAGTGCAGACCCCTTTTGTCAGTTTCTGGCTTTTTTTTTTTTTTTTTTTTTGTAAATCCAAACGTGTCTGTCTGTTGAGGTATGTCCAGTTTGCCCTTTTCAGATAGAGAAATGGAGGCTTAGGTCGAGGTTGGCAGGTCAGAAGAGCCTACTGATGGCTAACCTCCCCACGCTGACTGCCTCCTGCCCTTAACAGCACTTGTGCTTTAGCTAAAGTGGTCCTCGCAGGAACCCCGCGGGGGTGGACGCCCATACTGCAGATGAGGGCACAGCCTCCCCCAGGGAAGGGCCAGAATGTGGGCTGACGGGGAGGCTTCTACACAGGACACTTCGCAGACACCATCTAGTTGCACCGCTGCTTGTCACTGACTCAGGTTTTGCCTTCACGAGGTCCTGAGACCTAGTGGTCACCTCTGAAAACCATCAGGCAGGCCCGGAGTTGAGGGAGGGCCTTCATCTCGATCCAGAAGGACAGGTAGGTTCTGTTTTTAAGCTTGTAGTAAAACATTCAAGCAACACATACATAGGGGTGAAAAGTTGTCGTTGCCCCCACCCCCTTGCCCACTGCCAAACTCGGGGATTTTTTCATATCTACCTCCCAGAGGTCACCTTTGGCAGCCTTGGAGAGTGAATCCTTCCAGATTGGCAGGTTTAAGTTTTTTTCTTTAATGTTTATTTTTGAGAACGAGCGCATACAAGTGAGGGAGGGGCGGAGGGAGAGAGGGAGGCACAGAATCCAAAGCAGGCTCCAGGTTCTGAACTGTCAGCACAGAGCCTGATGCGGGGCTCAAACCCACAAACCTGCAAGATCGTGACCTGAGCTGAAGTCGAACGCGTAATCGATTGAGCCACCCAGGCACCCCCCCCTTTTTTTTTAAATTTTTTTTCTTTTAAATCAGGCTGGTAGGTTTAAATGCAGACCCTACCATGTAGCTATGTGACCTTGGACGAGTGACCATCGCTCTGTGTTAGTTACTGTTAGGCACATGTAGCATTAGCTTTTCTTGCATCTTGCTTTCTCTCTGTCCTGGAGGTCCTTGTCAGTGCATTGTGCACCGAGTTCCAAAACCACACTGAACCATAAGCTATTTAATCAGTCTGCTGTTGAGTGACATTGAGCTGGTTTCCTTTGGACACACTTGGGAAAGACTTCCCAAAGTCTGACATCAGGGAGTGTATAAATGCATTTGGGATGTTGATTCCTTCCAAAAGACTAGCATGGTAGCATTTTACATGTCATTTGTTGTTCGGAGAGATCATTTGGGCACGTAGTGCAGAACTTGAAAGGTTTACAAAGACATGCAGTCTTTTTAAGGAAGAAAAAACAACATAAACAATGAAAAGTAAATCTGTCCCTTCCAGAAGCCACCATTGCAGGGTGGGATTACTGGAGCTGGGTGGGGAGCACCAGTTCAAGTTGGGTATTAGCTTGCTAGAGGGGGCACAGCTCGCCAGTGGCAAAGGTTCAGTCCTAGACCTCATTCGCCAGGCGCTCCGAGTCTCAACTCTGCCAAGTTGCAGGGCTTCAGCACCTTGGTTCTGAGGGAAAAGGCCACAGAGGTGACTTTAGGTGTTTCCATTCCCTCTGGAACAAGTGAGCCGCCTTTTGTGTTCCTAGGAGAGCTTTGGACTTTGCTAATAAAATCTGGCCTTCTCTGACTTTGTCCCTGGGCCCCTGACTCTCCATCTAACCTGGAGAGTTAGGATTCCCCACTTCCAGTCCTAAAAAATGATAACTAAGGTCTATTAAAAAGAAAATACAAGGGCACCTGGGTGGCTCAGTCAGTTAAGCATCCGACTCTTGGTTTCGGCTTAGGTCATGATCCCGCAGTTCGTAGGCTCGAGCCCTGAATCAGGCTCTGCATTGACAGTGGCAGCCTGCTTGGGATTCTCTGTCTCCCTCTCCCTCTGCCCCTCTCCTGCTTGCTCTTTCTTTTCTCTCTCTCTCTCTCTCTCTCAAAATAAGTAAACATTAAAAAAAAAAAAAAAAAAAACAACAGCAGTTCTGCTTATGGTATGATGCATTAGGTTTCTAACAACCGTCTCCCTGCAGATAACTATACATTCTAGACAAAATACCAAAACCCAAAACAAAACTGGAAACCTCAGGATAGTGATTAAAAAGCAGGTGGGTTTGGGGGAGGCAGTTGAAAGTTGCAGCAAGAGCCCCACCACAGTAGTTTTCTGGTGTGTGTGTGTTTGCCTACGGTGTTAGCTGAGGGCAGGCTGCGGCCCCTGGCACTGTGCCAGGGAGCTAAAACTCAGGTAGAAAAGTGTCTATCTTATGGCCTGAAGAAGCAGAGGACAGAACCCCGAATAACCACAGCTACTGGAAAGGAGGGTGCCAGGGAAGGGAAACCCCAAGTTGTAAGTATAAATTCAACCCAAGTCTCTTGCTGACCACTGGGCTATGGATGTGTGGGGCCAACTCAGCATAACTGAAACAAACTGGATTTACACTGTCAGCAACTACAACAGTGTGAATCTGGGATTTCCAGGTCTCCCCAAGACAAGAACATTCACATCCTTTGGAGGAATATAACAGAATCCAGAATGGCTACAATGTAACACTATCTGGGACACAAGGCAGAATTACCCAATATACATAGAATGAGGGAAATGTGACTCATTTTCAAGGGAAAAGACAAGATGACCAAGAGAACCCAAGTGTTGGGGGGGTGGTGCTTGGCTGGCTCAGAGCACATGACTCTTGATCTCATGGTTGTGAGTTCAAGCCCCACACTGGGCGTGGAGCGTATGTTAAGGAAATTAAAAAAAAAAAAAAACTTGGAATCAACAGACAAGGACTTTAAAGCAATTACTACAATTATGCTCATTGAGGTATAAGAAAAATACATGTATGTTGCAAAATAGGAAGTCCCCACAGAGAAAGAAAATGGAAACAACCAAATGGATGTTCTAACACTGAAAATACAATATCAGCAATTTTTAAAATTCACTGGTAGACCTAACAGCAGAAAGGGGATGAGCGGTTTCATGCGCTGGAACTACATTCATAGGAATTATCCAGTCTGAAAAAGAGGAAAAGACCTTTTAAATAAAGTCTTGAAAGCAGCCTTACCAAAATAACATACTACAATCAAGGGAACTGTGATTCGGGTGATCCTGGATTTGTCCTCAGAAATGGGAGGCCGGAGATCGGAACGTCGTCAACGTATGGCAAAGAAACGGTCAACCCGAGGATTCTACAGCCAGTGAAGACCAGCCGTTTTCAGATAAACGGAGACTAAAGGGAACTTGTCACCGGCAAAAACTACACTATACAAAATGTTAATGGAAGTCCTTCGAGTTCAAGCAAAAGTTCTGGCCTTGCCCTGCAGACTCTGTAATGCGTGGAGATGTAAGCTGGAGCTACAAAATGGTGGGAAGGGTGGGACGGACCAGCGGCCTACGCGGCGGCCATCTCTACCGTGTAAGTGAAGTGGTTCAGTGTTGACCCTGATTAGACCGAGAAGAGGTAAGGATGTGTGTTTAATCCCTAGAGCAGTACTAAAAGCTGAAGTACCAAGAGAGAAGCCTCAAAGCATTCAAAAAAGCATTCATAAATCCAACAGAAGACAGGAGAGAGGAAAGAGGAACGGAAAGGGAAAGTAAATAAATCGATGGATCCAATTGGGCCCTATCAATATTTCCACAAAGTGCTGGAAAGAGGAAGGAGTCGGTTGCAGGGGCAGGAAGCATCGGCTGCCACACAGCTGGGTGTGAACACCACCCCCCCTCACCCCACCCCCCGGCCAGGGGCCTCCGGCTCTGTGCACAGGCATTTAAGCACAAGGGACGATCTGGAGAAGAAGACGCACCCAAGTACCCACCACCACCTTGCCACTTGCTTTCCTCGCCATCATTTGTCGTTCGCAGTGTTCTAGTTCATTCCGGCTAAGTGCTGTCTGTTCTGTTGCACGGCTTGAGACCCTTTCAACTGCTGTCGGATACCGTGTCGCATGGTTGGCCGACACATGGACACTTGTGCGCGTCCACTGCTAAGGGAGGACACCCGGGAAGGCGATTGCTGGCATAGATTACGCGCATCCTTTGCTTGACGAGCTGTTGCCAAATCCCTGTCCAAAGTGATGGATCCCGGTTACCTTACCCCGGTCTTTCAGGAGAAGGACCATTTCCCCTGAATTTCCCCCTTACGGGTGAGGACTCCCCGAAGCACAACCTGTGTCTGGGCCAGTCGTGTAGGAGAGGGCGTAGGGAAAGCATTTGGCCAGTTGCCCGTTTTCAGGAAGATAGCGGTAGGGGCCCCGCTAATTAATTACAGGCTTTTTATGCCAGGCCGCGTCTTAGGCTCTAGGGCAGCCGCGTGTAGGTGAAGCTTCACTTTGATCTTAGCCTGAGGTGCTCTCCCAGATGTCACCTGCCTTCTTGAGGGTGGGGACAAGGTCCACCTCCTTACCAACACATTTCCCAGGGACTCCTCATGGTGGTGCTTCTGAATAAGTTACAGGTCACTCATTTGTTCGGTAAATATTTGGAGCTTCCAGGACATACTTCCTCCAGCAGGGAAGAAGTGAGAAGAAAGCACCAAAAAAAGATAAAAACAATCCTGCCTTCAGGATGCCTGGCTGGCTGTCTGGGTGGAGCCTGCAACTCCTGATCTCTGGGTTGTGAGTTCAAGCCCCATGCTGGGTGTCCACATTACTTTAAAATCTTTAGGGGCGCCTGGGTGACTCAGTCTGTTGAGTGTCTGACTTCAGCTCAGGTCACGATCTCATAGTTGGTGGTTTCGAGCCCAGCATGGGGCTCGCTGCTGTCAGCCTGTCCGCGCAGAGCCGGCTTCGGATCCTCTTTCCCCTTCTCTCTGCCCCTCCTCCACTTGCGCTCTCCCCAAAATATTTTTTAAATAATAATAAAGTCTTTAAAAAAAAAAAAAACAACCCTGCCCTCCATGAGGCTTTGCTTTTGATGGGGATGCGTGAAGACTGGGTACATACTGTGGCACCCGTGCTGTTTAGTCTCGCTTCGGATACAGCTAGACAGACCGATGTGCTCCATGGACCCCCTCTCCCACCTCCTCCCACATAGGGGTCACAGAGGCTTGGACCAGAGCATGCAGGGGAGAAAGAAAGCAGAAAGCATTCACTGTTCCAATCTGATTTTATTGAAAAGGAAACATACAAAAATCATGTACAAAAAAAATTAACCAAACATGTACAGAAAATTCATTCCAGTATCTACAGCAGCGCATATACAGTATTTTACAGGCTGGGCCATCCCTCCCCACTCCCAGACTCCTCCCTCTTCTGCGATTTCCCCCCCTCCCTGACTCCCCTGTCTTCCCCCCAGCGCTTCGCCCTGGGGACTAAGGCTGGGGCGGTTTCCGCCAAAATATCCCACCCCCCCAATGAATGCCAGTGGTCACACGTGCTCTCTCTAAACCTATGCAATGGGATCGATGGGGCGGGGGGTGGTCACGGGCAGAGCACAGGATTCACAGTCTGGGCCCCTCCTGGCCACCCCCAGATGAAGGTGAGGCAGGCATGCCCACCACCCGCCGGCTGGCTCAGGGAAGATGGCTGGGCGCTGGGCTGGGGCAGCCAATCAGACCCACCCCGTTCTCTGGCTCCAGGAGGCTAGTGGTCACGTTTGGCTCATTTGCTCTTCACGGGCCCCCTCCCCAGGAGGAGGGGGGGAAGCACCAGGGGCCTGAGGCCAGGCCCAAAGTGAAGGAGCACTGGGAGGGAGACTCCCCCAGTGTCACCCCTGCAGCTGGAACGGGCAGCCAGCACCAGCAGCCTTTCCTGAGATGGTGGTGGGCGGCAGAGGCGGGCGGCTCTGTCCCCACCCTCTCCGTCACCGCCGCCTTCAGACGCTCAGTCCGTCAGCCCTCTCTCCCCTGGCTTCTCAGCCAGGGACCCAGGAGTCCACATCTCCGTCAGTGCACCCAGGCCAGGCCGGGGCTGGGGCTGGAGTGGCTGCCCTGGCCCGCCCCTGGGACAGGCAGGGCTGGCAGTCCGGTATGCTACATGGTGCAGAAAAAGTCCCCCGCGCTGGCCAGGGCATCAGGAGGTGGGAGGGTCCTGCCCCCCAAGTCCCCGACGTCCACCGGGCGGGTGCAGGCACCTAATTGGGCTCCATCTCCGGGGCCCCGCGGGCCCTGGGTAAGGGCAGGAGTCCCATGATGAGATTGTACAGGACCCTCCAGGGTGAGGGGCGGTGTCGCTGCTGCTCCTCTTGTCTCTAGGGAGAGAGAGAGAAGAGGAGGTTGGAGCGGGCTAGTGGCAGGGGAGGCACAGTCCTAAGAGCGATCTGCAGTCTGAACCAACCCTCAGAGCCTAGGTACTCTTGTCGTTAATTGGGCCCAAGTCCCAGTTCCTCGACCACCTGGGCTCATGTCACCACCTCAAGGGACGAGGGCATCCTCGTCTAGAGCAGAACAGGATGGAGAGGATGCAGACAAGACAGAATGCTCTCAGCACAGTGCTTGCTTGGAGCAGGGGTGCCCCTTGTCTCCAGTTTCCCGAAAGTCACCAAAGTCAGCCAAGGCTGGGGGTGGGGGAGGCGGCAGGGGAGTCTGGATGGCAGCCTGTCCCACCCTCCCCTCAAAGGCTGGCAAGCGGGAGAGAAGGGAGCAGGGAGCCCACGGTCTCAGCAATTCTATTTTTCTTTTTTAATGTTTATTTTTGAGAGACAGACGGTTACAGAGACAGAGTGTGAGCGGGGGAGGGGCAGAGAGAGAGGGAGGCACAGAATCCGAAGCAGGCTCCGGGCTCTGAGCTGTCAGCACAGAGCCCTACGTGGTGCTCGAACTCACGAGCTGTGAGATCATGACCTGAGCCGAAGTCAGCCGCCCAACTGATGGAGCCGCCCAGCAGCCCCGGTCTCAGCAATTCTAGAACAATCTGTAAAAGGACAAGAACTGAGAACCACAGTTCACATTCTGTGTGGAGGCTGCGTGGAAACATATCCAGGCAAAGCTAACCCCCTGCCCTCCTCCCCAGTGACAGGATGAAGGCTTGGGGTGGCCTCCAGGCCCCTCTCAGTTCCAAACTGCTAGCAAAGCGAGAACAAAAGATACCAGATACACGCAAAGAGTCCCCACCGGTAAAAATTAAACGTAAGCTGTAGCACTCTCCCGCTCCTATCCTGAGTGCATGGCCGGGCCCTGTGCTTAAAAGCAGGGCCCACCTAGTCTCAGCCCCATGAAAAGAGGAGAAAGCCATCTTACAGCTGAGGACAAGGTCAGAGAAGCCATCCTAATGATCCTAGTGGGTGCCAGGGTGTGGGATGCCTTGTTCCAGCCCCTGCCGCCTCATTACTCCCTCCTGCAGCCAGGAGGTAGCAAAGGGGGCACGTCAGAATGACATTAGTTAAAAAGCCTACCAATGGCACACTGTTACAGGGTGCCACCTGGCACAGACATCTCTGTGAGCAAGCTGGCAATCATCTAGTAAAGCCGGGGGGGGGGGGGCAGCACCCGGGGATCTACCCTGGGGGTACACACAAGTGCACCAGAGATGGGCATCGTTTGGAAGACACCAAAAACACCACCAGCACCACCACCACCGCCAAAGAAAAACAAGCAACAAAAAAGGCCAGTAACATTTGAAACATTTTTAAAAATCCTAAATACCCACCAGTGAGAAAATGAACAAGGATACTATACGATCCGATAGAATGCTACACAGCAGCGAAAATGTATGAGCTAAAAGCTTCTTTGCCCCCATGGCTCAATCTCAAAGCACGATACAGGGAGGGGGAAAGTTTGGAGAGGAACACACCGTGTCGTGTACATTAAGCCAAAAAGCATCCTACCAACCTAAGCACTGTTTGTGGCCTGATAAATACGTAGCGAAAGAATCAGCACCCGGGGGGTCAGGGAACAAGCCAACTTGAGAGGTTTGCTTTGGAAAGGAGAAGAAGAGGGTCAAGGGAAGGGAACGAGGGGCTTCACAACATCCGGGTTTTGTTTTTCTTTCAATAAGCAAGCCGTGCGGGTGTAATGTTCGGATTGGACAGAGCCGGGTGGTGAGCGCGCTGATATTTGTTTTTCTCTATTCTCCGCTGCAGGCTTCACAGATTTTGTTTTAGAGGCCGAGGTGTGGGCTTGGGGGCGGGGCGTCCCGCGGGGCGGGGCTCCAGGGCCCGCCCCCGGCCTCCCGGGAAGCCGGGTGACGCGCTGCCGGCCGCGCGCCGGCGGGTGGGAGGGGCGGGCGCGGCCGCGCCGCCGCTGCTGACTCACCGGCTATAAATAGCCCGGGATATATGAGCCGCTCCGCCGAGCGCCGCCCTCAGTCCCCGCGGCCGCGGGCCACGGGCGCGCCGCGGCGCTCGAGGCGGTCCGGGCCCCTGCCCGGGCTGTGCCCGCCGCGGCGCGGGCCCTTCGGCAGGTCCGCGGGCCCGCCGCCCCTCCCACCTGCCTGTCCCCGGCGCGACCCCGCCGCGCCGGGCGGCAGCTGCCGCACATCTGGCGGGGCGGCCCGCAGCCCCCTCCCGGGCGGGAAGTCCCACCTGCCGTCTTCCCCTCCCCCAGCACTCACCCGCCGCTCGTACAGCGCGTTGAGGTCGTCCGCCATCCGCCGCAGCTGGGCCCCGATCTCCCGGGCCCACTGCTCCTCCTCCCCCCGGACTCCCGGGGCTGCCTGGGTGGGGCCGCCCGCCAGGGCCCCCGGGGCGCTGGGCACCGGCGATTCCAGGTGCTGCTCTGCCGGCGAGAGTGAGGGCTGAGGACCTGGGGAAAGCCGGGGGGGGGGGGGGGGGGCGTGATCAGCACCCACCACCCCTCCAGGCCCTGAGGTGTTCCCGAGGGACCAATTAGCCAGGGCCCGCTTCTCCCTTTTCCAGCCTCCTGGTTTCCTTTCTACTCCCCGCCTCATTTCTAGCAATTCTGTTTTCCCCTCCTAAAGTCAGGTTTCTCAGCTTCTACTCCCCAGGCACCAGAAAGCAAGAAGAGGCCCGGAGGAGGCCTCTCTGGGGGCCACCTGTCTAGCCAGCTACCACCCCCACTACCCATGTTAGTCTGGAAGTCCTTCCTCTTATCCGACCTAACTCTTCCAAAACGGGACCAAATTTTGCCTGCTCCATTTACCAGACGGGGAAACTAAGGCCCACCCTAAGAAGTGGCCCAAGGTCACATAGGGATAAGGCGACTGACTACACCCAGTCACAAGCCTCAGGTCTCCTGCCCTCTCGTGTCCAACCACAGTGAAGCCACACCCCCCGGATGTGGCAGGGGCATGGAGACCAGAAGGCCAGACTGGCTGCCTCCGAGCTCGGGCCTGGCGGGGGCTGGGATTCGGGAGATGCCTTCCTGCCTCACCCCCTTCTGAGCAGCCCCGAAGTCTCTTCCTCCCTCCTTGCCACACCAGGTCCTGGTGTGAGGGATCTCTAAGGCCTAAGATCGGGGCCTCAGTTTCCACACCTGTGACTGTGGGCTTGAAACCGGGTCCCCTCTTGCCCCCGCTGCCTGCCGGGGAACTCAGCCGGGGAAGTTTTCTCTCCCCTGACCTCCCTGGGCTTCAGGCACAGGGTGCGGGGGTTGGGGTGGAGAGAGAAGCCAGGAGCGTCTTCCCTGCCACCGAGTGTGCTCCCTGCGATGGGGCGAGCAGGGCACCACAGGGTTAACAGCCCATCCGGCAGGGGACCTTTAACCCTTCCCTTCCCAAGACTCACTTTCCCACTCCCGCCTCCCCCACCCCCACTTTCCCCGCACAATGGCCCCTCCCCCTCTCCTCTCTCCACCCGGACTGCGGAGAGGGGCGGCCCTGGCCGGAGATGCAGATGAAGGCAAAAGGCCACCCTCCCCTAAGTCCTGAAGTGACAGTCCTCTCGCTCTGCCCACACTCTCCCCAACCACGGTCCTCTGGGAGGTTAAGGAGACCCAGACTAGGGGGGCGGCGGGGGGAGGGGGGGGGGCGGTGCTGGGAAACAGCTGCTGCCCCAGGCCCGGAAAAGGCCGTGGGCTGCAACTCGGGGACTGCAGTCAGATTCCAGGAGGGACTTCCCACTCGGCCTCCCCCCTTCCTACCCACTCCCCCCCCCCCCCCCCCCGCCCCCAGCCTCCCACTCCTTCTTCCTGCTTCTTGCAACACAAAGACCACACTGGCCACACCCTCCCTGTGGCCCGGCCGGCTCGCCGCCTCCCCCCACTCGCTCCCACTTCTCCAGTCCCTCAGTGTCTCTTTCCCGGCTCCCAGCATCCCGGGGCGCCAGTTGTGGGGCGGCACTCACCGTCCGGGCGCGGACCTCGGGGCCGGCTGCGGGGACCCCCAGGCCAGCGGGGGCCCCCCAGGGCGGCGGTGACGGCGGGCGGGGCGGTGGGGGC
The DNA here is from genome assembly GCF_046562875.1 of Panthera onca. NCBI lineage: Eukaryota > Metazoa > Chordata > Mammalia > Carnivora > Felidae > Panthera > Panthera onca. The sequence continues at coordinate 9,916,316 of NC_138353.1, read as the reverse complement.
GCAGAGGTAGGCGGCGGGCAGCAGGGCGGGGGCGGCGGGGGCGGCGGGCAGGCCGGGCTCGCAGAGGCCGCAGGACACGGCCGAGGGCACCAGGCGGCTGAGGGGAAAGGGGCGCGGGCCGTCGCGGGCCAGGCCCTCTACGGGCTCCGGGGAGCTGCCCTCCTGGCGTGCTCGGGCCATGGCGCTCCCTGGGGCCTGCAGGACAGGGGGAGAGGGGTGCGGTCAGCGGGGAAGTGCAGAGGGCACCAGGGCCCCACGATACACACACCCTACCTGGGGGACACGGGACACCCCCTCTCCTGCACGCGGCCATCAGCACACTTCGGGGGGGGGGGCAGGGAAGCCCAGGGATGGCTCCCACAGAACACAGGGCCCCGGATGGGGGACTGTAGGTGTGCCTGATGGCCCCACAAGACACACACCCACCGAGGGTCTGATGCGGGGCACCTGGCCGGTGGGGACAGCCTCCCGCGCACATGGTGATGGGCACACATGAGGGACAAGGAAGTACAGGATGGAGGCACAGCAAGTCCAAGGGCTCACGCGGGACCCAGATGGAGGGGTCTGTCAGGTGTGTGTGTGTGTATGAGAGCTGACAGCCTCACAACACAAACTCACCCAGCCTGGGAGTCCCCCGGGGTGGGGGGGCATGGCCTGGTGGGGCTAACTTCCGGAACACAGTGATGGGCACACACAGGGACTCATGCAGGACCCCAATGGAAGAGACCACGGATGGGTGCGAAAGGCCCACGGCACACAGATAAGGACTCACTCAGGACTGGCCAGCCTGACCTCCTCCCCCCTCATCTCCCACTTGCACAGAAACACCGAGATGGTTACGGTCTCCGACACTGCTACCCAGTGCGGGACGCACACACAGTGGCCACAACGTGGACATACAGACACTCAGACCGTCCGAAGGCGTAGACACACAACGCATACTGGCTGGCACGACCCGTCCCCTCCATCCCTGTACACACACACACACACACACACACACACACACAGACCGCCAGAACCTCACATGCTGACCCACTGTTGACATGCCCGTGGACACACACACGCAACGCAGCCATCGAAAACACGGAAACACACTAAATACGCACTGCCAGACTTTGCAAACACACACGCCCCTCCCCCCCCCGCACACCCAAGAGGTAAGACCTACGCGCCCATCAACACGAAACACATCCACGGCCACATGCAGACCGACACGACCGAAACACGCCCCCTTGTCACCAACTCTCGGCCCCCAGGACACATGTACGTCGGGCCCCCACAGGCACAGGTCACCGGACCCAGATGCATCACCACACATGCCGGGCCACGGCCAGGGCCACGACCCACGGATGCAGGCGAGCAGACATCAACTCACCCTCCTCCGCCAACTGTCAGCCCCGGACACACACGCACACACCGCGGCCAACTCTAATCCCACACAGCCCTGGCAACGCACACCTAAAGCACCCACAGAAAACACTGGTCTCACGTGACCGACATAAACACTACACACGCAGCCCACATGACACACATGAGCCAGCCGATCACAGAGAGAAGCCCCTCAGACCCAGCGCGCGCGCGCGCGCGCGCGCGCGCACACACGCACCTGGACAGAACACAGACACCGAGAGAACTCACACACGCGCCTGGACAGCACACAGACGTCGCATTCAGCACGCGCACCGTCACAAACGCTTAGCTGAGACACATGCCCTGGAGATGCACACACACGCAGTCACAGACAGTCCACACCGTGGACGCAAGCCCAGCACATGGGGCAAGCCACACACAGACGGACCCACAAACACAGCTCACTCTCGCAGCACACAAACACTCCGTCCACCCGCCGTGGCACGCGCAGGCGACACAGACCCACGGAGTCACCCCCACACAGCGCGCGCGCGCACACACACACAACTCTCACCGAGACCCCCCCCCCCCCCCAGGTACAGCACACATAAACAACACCCACCCCTCCGGCAGGGCACACACAGAGCCTCGCATACATGAATGCACACGGGGACTCCAGCGCCCACGGCGACGGGCCACAGCCCCAACACTCCCCTGGACTGGCACCGCCACTCCCAGCAGACCCCAGCAGAAACTCGGAGACAGGCACACGCACACACCCAGGCGAGACACCTGCAGATCCACAACCCCGCACACGCGCGCTCCCACGGCGGGCCCAGACTCCCCCCTCCGCTGTCACAGCACCCCCCCCCCCACCCCGCCGCCGCCACGTGCGCCCGCCCCGCCCGCCAGGCGAGCGCGGGGCCAATAACCGGCTGTTGCTGGGGCGCAGCCCCCGCCCGTAGGAGCCGCAGACTCCACGGCCCGCGTGCCGCCCCCTGTCGCCGCCCCCAGCGGGCGCGCGCCTGGGGTGTGGCCGCCCCGACAAGCCGGCCCCCCCCCCCCACGCCCGCCCCTCCCGGACTGCGGGGGCCGGGGCAGTCGGGGTCGACTCACTTCCCCGGGCCCGCACTGGCCGCCAGGGGGCGCTGCCGAGTCCGCACCCCATTGTTTGTAAACAAACCCGCCAGACCGCTGAGGCACCTGCGCTCCCGGACCCTTAGCGCCTCCCGCCCAGCGACCCCAGCCCAGGGTCGCTGGTGGGGTGGAGGGCGGGGAGAGAGGGAGGCACGCCGTGGGGATGCAGCGCGCCCCCACTGCTCTCCCAGCGCACTCCTGCCACCTCCTCCAGGGAGCCCACCCGGCCTGGCCAATCGCGGCCAGCGAGGACTCGGGGTGCGCACACTCACCCCGGGGGCATGAACACGCCGGAGGGGGCGGCGATGGGGGGGCGGGCGGCTTCCTTCAAGAGGGCGCGCCCGCCGAGCGCCGCTCGCTGCGACGGCTGCTGCTGCTGCTGCCGCGGCCGCTGCTACTGCTGCTCTAACTGCAGTGGCGGCTGCTGTGGCTGTGGCTGCCGCTGCTCCTGCTCCGGCTGCAGGCGCGTCCGCGTCGTGGCCGCCGCTGCCGATTTTGCTGCCGCCGCCGCCGCCGCCGGGCGCCCGCTCGCATGTGGCTCGCGCCGCGTCTCAGGCCGCCCGGCGGATCCCCGGCCCGCTCGGCGGCCGCCCCGCCCCGCCCCGCCCCGCCCCGCCCCCGCCCCCGCCCCCGCCCGGCGGGTCCCACGCCCCGCCCCCGCGTGACGCCACGGCCCCGCCCGCCCGCCCGCCCGCCGCGGACAAGTCGGGACTTGCAGGCGCGCGCCGCGCCCCCTACCTCCGCGCGGGGGTTTCCCTGCAGCCGGGGGCGGGGCAGTGCCTGGCCCCGGGGAGAGGGGGACCGAGGCGCGCGGACGGGGGCCCCGCCCAGACAGCGGGACAGCCGGACACCCACGCTGACACACTGACACACTGACTGAGACCCACAGACCCACGCGCCCGGAGACGTGTACGCGGGCTGACCGACTGGCGCTCCGGGGTACACAAAGTCACGTGCTGACAGGGCCACGGGGACACGCCGACTCGCAGGCACACGGCCACGCACAGACGCACACCCTGGGCGGGGGCGTGGATGTGCAGACTCCCACACCGGGGCACACACACACTCCCACACCCAGGCACAAACGCGTAGTCCGGCTGGACGAGAGGGTCACAGGGACACGCAGACCGACACGATGGCGGGGGTGTGTTGCACAAGCACCCGCACTGATGAGCGCATCCAGACCCACAAACTGTGTTCACAGACGTCCCCACGGAACAGGCACCCACAACACACACACACACACACACACACACACACACACTCATAGGCTGAGAGCTTCTGAGCACGTACGCACGCTTCCTGATAGGCGCAGCGGGACATACACACACACACCTGTCACAGGGACACCTGGACACACAGCGCGATCTAGGTGACACTCCCACTCCTACAGGGACACACGCAAGCACGCCCACACCAACTCACAGCTGGCACGTTACAACTGTCAGAAATGGACTTTCACAGACACAGATCGAGTTAGACATCAACAAAAATTGACCCCCGATACGGTCACAAAGTCACACCTGTAAAAGGTTCCCGGTAACTGGCCCACTGACAGGACACACTCTGGAGCATGCACACCTAGCCACACTTGCCACAAATCTGACGGGGCACCCAGGGAAGAAGGAAGCCCCAGGCACCTGACGGGGACATGCCCGGGCAGCCCCTGCACTGAGGTACACCCCTGCCCTCTGGCTTTCACTTCCCTTTCTCAGTTTCTCTTTGTCATTCTTGCCCTCTCTTGGACTTGGTGACCCCCTATCCTTCCTCCCCCCGCCACCCCCCCTCCCGCCTCCCGCCAAGGGCTCCGGAGCTCTGTCTCCTGTACACCTTCAGTTCCCTCTATGTCCCCCCCCACTCAGGGCCAGTGGCGTCTGAGTGCCCAGCACTGGGCTGGCTGAGAAGGATGCCAGACGCGAGCAAAGGTGGGCTTCTCCAGGTTCTCAAAGGTGGTTCCCCCCGGGGGCCAGGTCCCTCCGTTTCCCAGGAGAAACAGGAAATGCACATCTCCTGTGAAATCTCCTGACTTGAGATATTGGGGTGTTGGGGGGCGCCTGGCTGGCTCAGTCCGAAGGGCAAGCAACTCTTAAGCTCCAGATCATGAGTTCGGGCCCCACATTGGGTGTAGAGCTTACTCACTAAATAAATAAATACTGGGGACTAATTCAGCCTTCCTTCCCTTCCTTCATTCATTCGTTTCCCTTTTCTTCCTCCCTTCCAGTGTTTTTCAAACTGGGGATCATGAGCAAACCATGGATTGTGAAATCACTTTTGTGGATCTTGTTTTTACTGAACTTTATTGAGCTGTATTTATACGTAATTAACTTCACTCTTTTAGGTGTAAGGCTTGGTGAGTTGTGACTAATGTATGCTGTGTGTAAATGTGCGTGCACCACCGCAATCAAGATTCAGAACATTTCTTTTTTTCCATTTTTTAAAGTTTATTTATTTTGAGAGAGGAGAGAGAGCACGAGTAGAGGAGGGGCAGAGAGAGAGGAAGAGAGAGAGAATCCCAAGCGGGCTCTACACATCAGCCCAATGCCGGGGGTTCGAACTCACAAACTGTCAGATCATGACCGAACCAAGAGTCGGATGTTTAACCCACTGAGCCGCCCAGGCACCCCAAGATCCGGAACATTTCTATCACCCCAAATACTCCCCTGGTGCCCCTTTATAGCCAATCCCTTGACTTGTGACTTGAGTGGCTCATGACCAGACTTAGAAAGAAAGAAAGAAAGAAAGAAAGAAAGAAAGAAAGAAAGAAAGAAAGAAAGAAAGAAAGAAAAAGAAAGAAAGAAAGAAAGAAAGAAAGAAAGAAAGAAAGAAAGAAAGAAAAGAAAAGAAAAGAAAAGAAAAGAAAAGAAAAGAAAAGAAAAAGAATATCATTTAAAACTATCGTGAAGTCAAAGGAAAATGTTGCTTTGTGAAAAATTTCTTTATACATCCGGAATACATACCAGGTCACAAAGAGTGTGTGTTTCTGACCGTAAACCAAGTTTAAAGGTGTTTGAGAAAAGCTGCTTTAGACCTTTATGAAATGAGATCATGCATGGGAGTCAAGTGAGTGCAGCGTCTGACACATAGTGAGCACCTCATAAATGTTAGCTCTTATCACTAGTAATACTAATTATTGTCCGTGTTTGCGCTGTGCCTGGCAAACCCAGCCCTGGGCTAGCTCACAGTCTGTCCTTACTTACCGATCTGTCCCCTCCAGCTGCCTCATCTAACACTGGACACCAGGAAGCCAGATGTGTTGGAATGTTAGAAAACAAAACAAAACAAAACAAAACAAAACAAAACAAAACAAAACAAAACAACCGAGTGTGACAATTGGTGGGGAGAGAGGTGTGGGCCAAGAGTTTACCAGGCCATCAACATGGTCACCTGTTAAGATCCTTCCCATTGTCTAGTCCAGATCCTGTCCCAAATGCTGGTATCCTATCACCCCGGACCAGGGGTCTCAACCTCAAGAGCCATCGTTAGATAAGTGAGAGAAGTGCCTCCAGTGTAAGGCAACAGGGAGTAGTGAGGACTGTGGCTAAGTGGAGCAGGTGTTTTCCTTCTAGAGGCGTAACAAACTGCGTGGGCAAAGAAAAATAAAGTTTGTGACTGGCTGGGAGGGCTGCCTTTTTGAGAGCCCCCTATCCTAGGGGCCCAGGGAAGGAGAAGGCCCCACCCACCTCCACCTCTACCTGGTCTCCTGAGGGACCAAGGGACTCTGTCTTCTAAGTTCCTGGAAGAGCATTCTGGGTCTCCTTCCAGCCCTGCCTCTGGTCCCTGCTCCCCTGGATAGGAGACAAGGGTCTATTTTTTTTGGGGGGGTGGAGTGGGGAAGGGACAAGGGTCTCTTAAGATGGGAGGAGTCACCCACACCTCTGATAGAGAAACAGAGATACAGACGGAGAGAGATACTGACAGAGAGAGACAGGAAGACTCAGCTCAGGGAAGTGGAGAAAGTCAGAGACTGAGGGAGGGGTCAGAAGGAGAGAACATGAGAGGGCTCAGGGGTGGGGTGGTCGACAGGGGACAGAGCGGGCCAGGCTTGGCACAGACCAGGGTTTCTCCACCTCCTCTCTGTTTGGGGCCAAATAGGATTCCTTAGCATGGAGGCTGTCACGTGATTTGTAGGGCCCTCAGTGACCTCCCTGACCCCTACCCACTAGACGCTAGAGCACCCCACCCTTTGTGACAATCACCAAATGTCTTCAAACATTGCCAAATATCGCCTGGGAGGCAAAATCACCCCTGTCTGAAAGCCGCTGGCTCAGGGAAATCAGTCAGGATCCCCAAAGCTGTGCCCCCCTCCCCCCGAGCCTGCTTGCAGAGCTCACCAAAGAGAATGGACTCTGGGTCTCCATGGCCCGAGTTAGGATCCCCAGCTCTGCCCACCTCTTAGCAGTGTGGCCCTGGGCCTGTGGTCTGGTGTCTGAGCCTCAATTTCCTCATCTTTGAGTTGGGACAGCACAGGCCCCCGCCTCATAGGATTTTGAAGAGTAAGAAGGCCAAAAAAAAAAGAGGGGGGGGGGGCCGCCTGGGTGGCTCAGTCGGTTAAGCGTCCGACTTCGGCTCAGGTCATGATCTCACGGTTTGTGAGTTCGAGCCCCGCGTCGGGCTCTGTGCCGTCAGCTCAGAGCCTGGAACCTGCTTCAGATTCTGTGTGTCTCTTTCTCTCTCTCTGCCCCTCCCCCCACTTGTGCTCTGTCTCTCTCTCTCAAAAATAAATAAATGTAAAAAAAAAAAAATCAAAAAACATAAATAAAGCTCTGAGGCCTAGTGGGTGATTAATGATACATGTTACCCATCATTAATACTGCCAGTGTGGGAGTCCATTGACTCTGAGAATCCCAAACAAGGATCTCAAGCTGAGACTCTCAGGTTGGGGCAGGGGTCTCAGACCAGTGGCCACCACTGGTGGCCACAGGCCAGCCACTGATGCGCTTTGCTTGACCTGCACGGTTTCTCATCTTGAATATGAATGCCTCGGGACATCTGGCTGGCGCCGTGGGTAGAGCAGGTGACTCTCGGTCCCCGGGGGCCTGAGTTCGAGCCTCACCGTTGGGCATAGAGATTACTTACAAAATAAAAACGATTAAAAAAAAAAAAAAAAAAAAAGCTGTGCATCAGAAGGCCTCTCGAAGGGACATTCAGCACAGTGAAGTGATAAAGCACCCAGACTCTGGAGTCGGGCCGCCTGGGTTCAAATGATGACCTTGAGAAAGTAGCTTCCTCCCTCTGATTCCTCCTCTGTGCAAAGAGGGTCACCATGGGACCCAAAATGAAATGTGGGGATTGCGTGGGTTTCTGTTTGTCGCGCACCTAGAACGGGGCTCCCCCCCCCCCCCCACTCCGTGGTTGCTTCCGTGGGAAATACTGGTTAAAGAAAATAGATAAAATAGATGGCCCCGCTGATTTCCTGCAGACCCACTACCTTCCCCAGGATCTTGTATGCCGTGCTGGGTAAGTAGATTTCTCAGCTCGGGGAGAGGGAGTTGGGAAGGACTTAACTTTTCACTGCAGGGGCTGAGTCCTGGCCTTCCACGGTGGGGAGGGGGGGGGGCTCCTGGGTTCCCGGGTGCAGCCGGCCTCCCAGGCCCGGAGGCTGGACCGGAGCCGGGTGGGGGCTGGGCGGGGGCGCCGGTGTCCGCAGGGTCCGAGCGGCCGGCGCGTGTGAAGGTTACCGCTCCCCGGCGGGGCGGGGGCCGCGCGCTGTTGCTGGGGTCTGCGGGGCCTGCCTGCGCCCGCGCCCCCCCTCCTTCCCGGCCAGCCAGTGAGCGGTACCCGCCGCCGTTGCCAGGGGAAACTCGCCGCCCCGTTACCCAGCAACAAGCCTGGCCCAACCAGGCGCGAGGACCCCCCAGGCCCCGCCCGCCGCTGCCCACCGCGTGCCCAATGCCAGGCGGGCAGAGCCGGCCCGGCTCCCGGAGACGGCGAGCGCGCTCATTGGCCGCCGCCGCGCCCGCCCGCCCGGATCCGGGGGAGCCCTCGGCGCGGGGGGCGGGGAGCCGGGCCCCGGGGAGCTGCCGGGCGCACGGCCTGCAAGCCTGCGGCCGGGCTGGGGTGAGGCCCGGGCTGGGCACCGTCCCATCCCCTCCCCCTCCACCCCGCCCCGCACTCTCGGGCGAGGATGGGCACGCGGGATGGGCTGGAAACAGGGGCCGCGCATCCCGTCCCTCCACCCCACCGGGAAGGTACGCAGGAGTTGGCCTTGTGAAAACAGGGACCACGCGTTCCCCTCCCAGAGGAGAACCTGGGCGCCCTGACCCCACGAAGGCAGGGGCTGTTTGTCCTCCGCCACCCACCCCCCTCCCCCCCCAAACCGGAGTCAGGCATCTTGAAAAAGAAGCTGACGATTCCCTGTTCCTCCGAAAAGGACCCAGCGTCCTGACCCCATAAAGACAGGAGTGCCCCCCCCCCACTGCCTCCGCCCTCTCCAAAGGACCCAGGCATGCCCATGCCCTCTGTGACATCAAAGATATGAGCCCCTTCACCCCAGGGGATGTTAGTTTCCAAGCCCCAGGAAACAAGGGCTGAGGGTGCCCCCCGAAAGGGAACTCCAGGCCTGCCTGATGCTGTGAAAGTTAGGACACAGCATCCCAGCTCCCCTCCCAAACAGGGACTCAGGCCTTTGGACCTCAGGCCCTGAGATGCCTTAGAGCCCCTGGGCCTCCGGGGCCTCCGTAGTGGTACTGGAAGACCCCTCCCCCCAACAGGCACCAGACCCTCAGGTGTCTAACTCATCCAGATGACCACCTGCTCAGACCCAGGGTGCAGACCGCTCGTTTCCCTCCCCTCGGAGTCCTTTTCCCCCAGGGTCCAGCTTGGTCATCTCCCAAGACCCAGACATCTGACCCCACAGCTGCCCTCTGTACTCCCTGGCACTCACCCCCCCCCCCAGCCCCCCTCCCCCACACCAGGGTCCCAGGCCTCACAATGCCAAGGACCCGGGAGTCTAAGCCCCAAGTGTCTCAGACACCCTCCTCCCAAACACCTGCCCAGGTGACCCAGGACCTCACAGCGCTGCAGGGGGCCTCTTCCCAGTTCCAGGACCCTGGGATGCCCTGGCCCCCAGGTCTGGAAGTTCCAGCCTTCCAGTGCCTTTAGTTGGCCACCAGGGATCCAGGGCTGGGAGCCTCCGGCTTCAAGGGACCCTGATGTGAGTCCCCAGGCCACTCCAGAGAGGCTCAGATTCCTCAGTCCCCACCCCGGAGAGACCCACGGAAAAGAGCACCTAGCTCCAGACCCTGGTGAGCCCAGGTGCGGCCTGCCCCTACCCCGGTACCTGGAGGGGGGGGGGGGCGGAGTCGAGGATTACTCAGCCTCCAGAATGAGGCGATGACATCATCCTGGGGGGGGTTGACTAATGGCCGCGCTGGGGGGGGGGGGGCGGGGAAGTTTACCCGGTAACAGCGACTGCCGCATGGCCCCGCCCCCCCGGGAAAGGCCGGAAGCCGGAGGCATAAGCACACACACACACACACACACACACACACACACACACACGCGCGCGCGCGCGCGCGCGCGCGCACACACACACAAACCCACTCAGCACACCCGCCCCCTCCAGCATCCCACGCTGCACACATCTCACTGGGGCAAGGGCAGGGATGGGGGCAGTGTTTGTGTGACTGTGTCTGTGTGCTGGAGGGTTCTCTGGAGGTCCGCGGGGTCAGCGGCTGTGGGTCAAGGGGTTGACCTAGGAGGATGGTGGCTGTGTCCGGGTGCCTCGCGTGGGTGTGTGTGGCTGTGGGCGCGCTATCACGTGTGGGTCGGTTGTGGGTGTCCATCAGACGATGCTGGTGGTTAGCACGCTGCGTGTGTCCCACTGAGTGGCTGTGGCTGTGGCTGTGGGTCAGTGTGCTACCGCAGGACGTCCTGGCGTGCTGTGTACGGGTGTGACGGGTGTATCTGTGCGTTGTTGCGGTCCATGTGTCGTCTGGTGCAATGTGCTCGTGTGCAGGGGACATTGGGATTGTGTGCGTGTTAGTGGACATGCTTGTGAAAGGGCTGTGTCACTGCGCCCGTGTGTTAGGGGATGCATCGGTGTCACTGGGGTAGCGTGCTGGGCATGTTGTGCCCCTGGGACAGCGTGTGCCACTGGGTTTTGCTCTGTGTGGAGGGCAAGGCGTGCATGCGCGTTACTGTTCCCGTGTGTGTCTGGACAGTGCCGCGTGGGGTGGCACCCTGTGTGCGACACTGTCATTATGCCTGAAATGTTGTGTGTCTGTGGCCCTACCTGTCCCTGAGAGTGTGCACCTCTGGGTGTCACTGCGACGATTATGTGTGTCCTTGCGGTTGTGTTGTCGGGGCGATGTTGTGCGTCCACGGGACTGTATACACGGCCGTGTCTCGGCAGTGTTGTGTGATCGTGTGTCCGTGGGATAAATCGGCTGCGGGATCATGAGGGCGTCGCTGCGATCGTGTGCGCGTGTCACTGACATCGCGTGTTCTAGGGACTCAGTCACGGGGATGGCATGTGTCTGGGCGACGTGGTCGTGGGTGTGAGGCCAATGCTGTGTGTCGTTGTGATTGTGGGTCTGGGCAGTGCTGTGCGTCCTGGGGCCGGGTCTGCTGCCCGTGTGATGCCGTGCGTCTCGGCGCGTTCCTGGTGCGTGTGTGTGTGTGTGTCGGTGTGCGTGTCACTGGGATGGTGCGTGGAGTGGGGGGGCGAGGCTGCGCGTCCCTGGGACAGCGCGCGCGCGCGCGTGTGTGTGTGTGTGTGTGAGCTGCTGTGATTGTGTGTCAGCGCGCTTCGCTGGGTGTCGGGGGAAGGTGCGCGCGTCTCCGGGCCTCCTGCCCGAGAACAGCGGCGCTGCTTTCTGATTGGCTGCGGCCTCGCCAGTGAGAAGCTCGCGAATCCTGCGGTAACTTGGTAACTCGGTAACTCGGCCGCGCCGCCGCCGCCGCCGCCGCCGCCGCCGCCGCCACCCCGGGGATGGGGGGTGGGGAGGGGCCCGCCCCGCCGCCCCGCGCGCGCAGGCCCCGCCCCCGCGGGCGACCCCGGCCCCGAGTCGCCCCGCCGGCTCGCCCACCGCAGTCTGCAGCTCGGTCCCCTTGTCGCCAAACTCCCTCCCCTCGGTCTCTGTGCCTCCGCCGCCCGCATCTCTGCCACTCGCTAGGTCTCTGGCTTTCCCATGTCTCTCTCTCCCTACCTCTGAGCCCCTGCCGTCGCTTTCTCCGTCTCTGTCTCCCACATCCCCTCTCTGTCTCTTCCAGTGTCTGTCTCCCCGTCTCCGTCTCCCCCATCTCTCCCTTCCTGTCTCTGTCTCTCTCCGTCTCCGTCCCTCCGTCTGACTTGGCCGAGCTGTCCCTCCTCTCCGTCTCTGTGTCCCCTTCCTCTGCCTCAGTCTCCCCGCCTTTGTCTCCGCTTCCCTTATCTCTCCCGCCTCTTGTCTCTGTCTCTCCCTCCCTCCCTCCCTCCCCCCCCCCCCTCCCCTGTCTCTCTCACTCCCACAGCCGTGCTCAAAATCCACTTTTCATTCTGCGGAGACAGCGAGGGGGCTATTCGCTACTTTCATCGTCGCCCCCATCCCCGCAGGCCCAGGCTGCTGGCAGCAGGCCCCACTCAGGGCAGACTTCAGGAAGGACTTCCCGCCCTGGTTCAGCACCGGGGCTTTATCGCTCGGGCCAGGCGGAGGCCAGGCGGCCCCGTGGCTTCCGGAGGCGCCCGGGCGAGATGAGCTCACTGCGAGTTGGCTGGGATTTCATCAGCTTCCTCCGCTGGACTTGCCCCCGCTCCTTTTCCCCCGCGCGCGGGCCGAGCGAGCCAATCCTTCGGGCGCCTGCTGCCCCCGAGCGGCAAAATGCGGAAGCGCAGGCGCCCCGCACCGTCCACCTTTGCTAACCAAGCGTGTCACCGGTTTCCGAACGCTGCAGCTACGAACCCGTTTAATCTTCACGACGACCCCAAGGGGTAGAGGCTATTTTCAATCCCGTTGACAACGGGTAAACTGAGGCCAGAGAACTGAGGTCGGCCGGTTAAGGTCACGTAGCTGGTGAACGGAGCTCTTTGCGGGCTTACGTGGGGAAAGAAGGGAATGCTTGTAACCACCACGATGACTGTGGTCATTCATTCATTCATTCATTTATTCAGCAAAGCTTTACCGAGGGCTTTACCTCTTCTGTGCCAGGCACGGTTGTAGGCACCGGGGATACAACAATGAACAGAACAGACAAAAATCCCTGTCCTCATGAGGCTGACACTCTGGGTGGGGGGCTGGGGGGTGGATACAGACAATAAAGAACATAAACAATACAAAGTGAGTCTTGGAGTAAAAAAAGGAAGCAGGCAAGAGGGCTCAAGAGTGTTGAGGATGGTTTTATTCACTAAGGTGACCAAGGAAGGTCTTCTTGAGAAAGCCAGTTCAGCAAAGGCCCGAAGGAAGGGGGCGGGGGGGGGGGGCGCAAGGAATGCCGGGACAGAGGGAAGTGCAGGTGCAAAGATCCTGAGGCCAGAGTGGGCGCATCCTGGATGGTGAGAAGGTACTATGAGGCTGGAAAGTCTAGGAGTGAGCGAAAAAGGGGAGAGGGGTGGGAGGTGAGGTCTGAGAGGGGGTTGAATCCGGGTGAAGACTTTAGCTTTTCCTCTGATGGGGTGGGAGCCCCTGGAGGGCTCTGAGCCGAGGGAGGCGAGCCGTTAGTTCTAACAGGCGCCCTCTGGCGGTCAAGTGGGAAACAGGCTGTGAGCAGCCAGCAGGGGAGCCCAGCGAGGAGGCTCCAGTGATAAACTCTGGGTGGGACGGTGGCTGTGGGGTCAGATTGAAGGGGGAGGCGCGGGAGGGGGCTGAGGCATTGGGTGGGGATGTGAGGGAGAGAGGGGAGTTTGGGGAAACTCCAGGTTTGGGCCTGAGCAGCTGGAAGGATAAAGAAAGGGGCTGAAAGAAATAACGATAATTGGGGCGCCTGGGTGGCCCAGTCGGTTAAGCGTCCGACTTGGGCTCAGGTCATGATCTCGTTGTCTGTGGGTTCGAGCCCCGCATCGGGCTCTGTGCTGACAGCTCAGAGCCTGGAGCCTGTTTCAGATTCTGTGTCTCCCTCTCTCTCTCTGCCCCTCCCCTGCTCATGCTCTGTCTCTCTCTGTCGCAAAAATAAATAAAAGCATTAAAATAATAATAATAACAGAAATAACGATAATTAACGGCGGTTGTCCCATGCTATGTACCTACCGTGTGCCTGACCTCATTCAATCCTTATGACAATCCTGAGAGGCGGGAGATGGGGCAGGATTCTGGATTTAGTCAGATCTCTGTACCGTAGTTTGCAAGTCGAGCCTGCATAATTTGCTCGGTACCGTTGGTGGAGTCAACGGATAATGGCAAAAAGGTACAGCGCTGTTCTCGGCACTTTATTATTTCTAAAATTTTTTAAAAATTTATTTTGAGAGAGCGAGCGAGCGAGAGCCGTAGAGGGGAGAGAGAGAGAGAGAGAGAAAGGGAGAGAATCCCCAAGCAGGTTCTGCGTTGTCAGCGCACAGCCCGACGTGGGGCTCGATCTCATGAACCGTGAGATCACAGCCTGGGCCGAAATCGAGAGTGGGACGCTCAACCGACTGAGCCCCGCAGGCGCCCCAGCACCTCACTTACCTTGCTGAATCCTTACAACATGCTGTCCACAAGCACCATTTTCCACGTGGGAAACCGAGGCACAGAAACGTTAAGTACCTTGCCTAGCGCAATACTCATAATTATAATAGATTTATGATAGAGGTGGAGAGAGCTCTGCAAGTCAGAAAGATCCCCGTGGGTTCAAATCCCGGCCGGACGTGTGACCTCGGGCAGCTCACAGCATCTCCGGGCTTTGGTGTCCTGCTTTGTAAAATGGAGGGTCGAAGAGTACTGTGGGAGCCGAGGCTTTGGGATGGGTTTAGGAGATAATTCACGGAACAAAAGGGAGGCCGCCCTGTAGACAATGAGTGTTAACTCACTGGCATTAAAATAAAAACTGAAAAAAAAAAAAAGTCAGTGTCAGCACGGATCCTCTTTCAGGGTTGGGGATACAGCAGTCAGCAAGCCAGTTGGGCCTTTAAAACGATCATGAGACAACAAATATTCATTCAGTCATCCGGAGGGTCCTCCACGCTTGGAGTCGAGGGCCACCTCCTCCAGGAAGGACCTGCCGATCGCCTCCCTGCGTCTCCCCGGGGTCAAACGAGTTCATCTGGTCTGTAGCTCAGCCCCGAAGGGCTTTGCCTCAGAAGATGTGTGGCTCTTTGCCTCCTACTGGGTCTGGCTGTCTACCCCAGTCTCCCTTTCCACCTTTCAGCCGGTGAGTGGGGTCCCCATATTTCTTTCCTCCACCTGGGACGCCCCCATAGTCATCTGGCTTGTCCCCCACGTTTCCCTCTAGGCTCTGCTCAAGCGTCAGAAAAGCCCTCCCGGACCATCTCTGTCCCCTGGGAGCAGCCTTATCTTGCACCGCAGCCCTCCTTTGAACATCCTTTTGTTTAGCTATTTATGGTCTGTTTCCTCTTGGAGAAAGTGAGCTCCATGGCGACAGGGACAGCCTTCCGGCACAGCTGTACGTTCCAATCTCCATTTCACAGATCCGCAGACGACAACGAGGCCCGGCCCAGCGTAGATTGGCACAGGGCACGGACGGTTCGTCGAACGAATGCTCGAGCCGCATCTCAAGCGGCCAGAAGGGCGCCAGGCCGCCCCCTGGTGGCCAGGGCGAACGTGGGCCCGCTTGGCGGCCAAATTTCCCACCAGGGCTTCTCGTAGCCTGATAACGACGGACTAATGCGAGAACTTAACTCCGTTTCACATATAACCACAAGGTATTTTTTACGGGTATTTTTTGAGCTTCCAAATTGTATTTGCAAAAAAAAAAAAAAAAAAAAACCCCAAAAAAAACCCACAATTTTGTTTTTTACGTCTATTCGTTTATTTTCAGAAAGAGGGAGTGAGAGAACGAGCTGAGGAGGGGCAGAGCATCCAAAGCGGGCTCAGCCCTGACAGCGGAGACCCCCGGATGCGGGGCTCAGACTTCCTAACCGTGAGATCATGACCCGAGCCGAGACCTGACGCTTTTAACCCGCCGAGCCACCCAGGCGCCCCTCAAAATCCTTTGAAACGTTGTGGACACGAAGGCACGACGTACCTACTTTTGTAAAACCCACAGAACCCCGAGTGCAGAAGCCCTGGGGGGAGAAACCAAACATGACAGGTCCCCCGCCTCCTACCAGGACCCCCTGGGGACCCCCCTCTACTGACTCTCTCCCGGGCCATCATTATCCTCAAGTCTACCAACAGAGATTTAGTTGTGCCTGTTCTAGAACTTCATGCAAATAGAATCAAACCGTACGTGCTCCTTTGCGTCTGTCTGGCTTTTGTCGCTCGGCGTAACGTTTGCGGGATGCATGCACGTGCTGGTGCGCCGGTAGAGAGCGTTCATGTTCACTGCCGTGTGGCATCTCCGCGTGCAAAGGCACCCCAGCGAGAGTATCCATTGTACCGCTGAAGAACATTCCGGTTCTTTCCCATTCGGGGCCGTCTGAGTCCGCTCGGGGCGGCCACCACAAAGTAGCCCAGGCCGGGTGCCTTACACGACAAAACTTTAGGGGGCGCCTGGGTGGCTCAGTCGGTTGCGCGTCCGACTGCGACTCAGGTCATGATCTGGCGGTTGGTGAGTTCGAGCCCCGCGTCCGGCTGGCTGAGGTCAGTGCGGATCCTGTCTCCCTCTCACTGCCCCTCCCCCACCCGCACTCTCTCAAAAATAAAGAAAACATTCAAAAAAATTAAAAACAACTCCCCCCCCCGCCCCCATTTTTATCTTCTCCTAGTTCTGGAGGCGAGAAGTCCTACCTCAAGGTGTCCCAGGGTTGGTTTCTTCTGAAGCCTCTCTCCTTGGCTTGTGGAATGGCTGTCTTCCCTGCGTCCACACGTGGGCTTCTTCCCTCTGTGCATAGATATTAATCTCCTCTTCTTTTAAGTTCATTTATTTATTTTTGAGGTGGGGAAGGGCAGAGAGAGAGGGAGACACAGAATCCGAAGCAGGCTCCGGGCTCTGAGCTGTCAGCACAGAGCCCAACGCGGGGCTCGAACCCACGAACCGCGAGATTGTGACCTGAGCCAAAGTCGGATACCTAACTGACTGAGCCATCCAGGCGCCCCTAAGCTTTTCTTTTTTTTTTTTTTAACGTTTTATTTATTTTTGAAACAGAGAGAGACAGAGCATGAACGGGGGAGGGGCAGAGAGAGAGGGAGACACAGAATCAGAACCAGGCTCCAGGCTCCGAGCCATCAGCCCAGAGCCCGACGCGGGGCTCGAACTCACGGACCGCGAGATCGTGACCTGAGCTGAAGTCGGCCGCTCAACCGACTGAGCCACCCAGGCGCCCCAACCTAAGCTTTTCTTATGAGGACACCAGTCATAGGAGATTAGGGCCCACCTTAATGACCTCCTTTTCACTTAACTGCCTCTGTTAAAGGCTTATGTCCAAATTAGGTTACATTCTGAGGTGCTGGGGGGTAGGGACTCTGACACACGAATCGGGGAGGGGACACAAATCAGCGCATAAGCGGGGCGATTGTGTCGAAGCTGCCACGGTCGTTCTTGCCCACGACACGTTTGGTGAGCACGTGCATGCATTTGTTGGGTAAATGCCCCGCAGTGCATTTGCTGGCTCACAGGGTATGTGTGTGCCTCGGACCGTCGTAGAACTTACTCCACAGCAGTTGGCGCGTTTTGTGTCCCCTCCAGCAGTGGGCGTCAGTCCCGGCTGCCGCGCATCCTCACCAGGCCTGTGACCTTGTCGGGCCTTTTCATCTGGGCCGTTCTTTTGCCGTTAAGCGCAAAGGGTTATTTGCGTGGTCTTAGTAGATACTGAAAACCGCCAGGATCTCCACCACTCCTTTCAAGGGAAAATTGTGCTATGTTGTCTTCAGAAATCAACAAGGGCGGGGCGCCTGGGCGGTTCCGTCAGTTAAGCATCCGACTCGGGTCATGATCTCGTGGTTGGTGCCTTCAAGTCTCCCCCAGAGCCCCCAGAACAAAGAACCCTGCCCACACCTTGCTTTCAGACTTCTGGCCTACCAGAAGGGTCGAGAATACCCTCCTGCTGTTTTCGGTCACACAGCGTGTGGCCATTTGTTACCATGGCTGCTGGAGCCCGTTTTCCTGTCTGTGAAATGGGCGTGAACCAGACCTTTGAGGCCCGTGACACAATTGGAAGGAGAGCATCCCTTTAACCAATAAGCGAGCAAACGTCCGTGACGTGTCTCCAGAGGCCACAGGCCCGTGTTATTCGGCCGGAGGGAGGGGGCGCTCAGGTGATGGTAAGAGTCACGGTTAAGTGCACCTGCTGGGTGCCAGACACTGTTGTAAGTGCCTCTGGCCGATATCAAACAACAGGCATTCATTCACTTGCACCTCTGGGGGGGGCGGGCAGAGACACAGAATCAATTTCTTTGGGCCCAGATCAGGATGTTGGCTGGGGCCACATTCCCTGGGGAGGTTCCAGGGGACTATCAGTCCCCTGGCCTTTTGAAGCTTTTTTCCCCAGCTGTATTTTTTTAAATGTTTATTTATTTTCGAGGGAGAAAGAGAGAGAGAGAGAGCGAGCAGAGGAGGGGCAGAGAGAGAGGGAGACACAGAATCCGAAGCAGGCTCCGGGCTCCGAGCCGTGGGCACAGAGCCTGATGTGGAGCTCGAACCCGTGAACCGCAAGATCGTGACCTGAGCTGGAGTCGATGCTCAACCGACTGAGCCACCCAGGCGCCCCCATGTCACCCCGTCTTCTGTGTCAAATCTGCCTTTGCTTCCTCTTATAAGGACCCTTGGGATTGCGGTGAGCCCCCCCCTAAAGATTCCAGGGCCATCGCCCCATCTCAAGATTCTTAATCACATCTGCCAAGTCCCTTGAGCCACGTAAACGAATATTCACAGGTCCCAGGAATCAGGGTGCGGACATCTCTGGGAGCCAGTACTCAGCCTACTGCACCTTCCAGTAGCCCGGTGGGGTACAGGCACTGTTATTATGTTACAGATGGGGACCCGAAAGCTCAGAGTTGTTAAGTAACTCCCCCAGGGTCCCACAGCTCAGGTGGCAGAGCTGGGATCTGAAGTCAGCCGGCCTGGCTCCAGAGGCCACGATCTTACCTGCTCTCCACATGGCATCCCTGTGGTCAGGCAGCCCTGAGTTCAAATCCCAGGTTGGCTTCTGGGTAGCTGGGTGACTGAGGGCCAGCGCTATGGGCTCACTTCCTGGGCTGACTGGGAGGGGCAGGGACATCACAACTGTCGGGGACACTTGGGTGGCTCAGTCGGTTAAGTGGCCGACTTCGGCTCAGGTCACGATCTCACGGTTCGTGGGTTTGAGCCCCAGGTCGGGCTCTGTGCTGACAGCTCAGAGCGATAATGGCGAACCCCTTGAGTTGCCCAGAGTTCGGGTGAAAATGCTCAGTGCCCCAGAGAGGGACTCTCAGGGTCCAGCTCCCTCTGAATCTTATCTTCTGACCTCCGACAGACATTCAGAGAAGGGCTTGCTTTCAAGTTTCACTTTTCTAACGTTATTACAGAGATCCAAGCAAAGACAGAATCTCATCGTACTTTTCCAGCATCCCTCTTTCTCTCCACCCCCACAAGCGACGGGTCTATACGTACGCGTGTATATGCGGGTACGAAAAAGCTTCGCTTCTCAGCCGGGGTGAGGCAGCCCCACCCGGAACCATGACACCACCCTTTGGTCATCAGGGTGGCAAAGATCAAAAAGTGATAAAACGCAGCGTCAGTGAGGCTGCGGGGAGACGCGCACCCTGGGCTTGCTTGAGGGGAGTGGGAGTTGGCACGGCCTCTTTGCTGAGCTGCTACCTTCGGAGGTGGTTTTACTGTCAGGGAGATGATGTTGCAAGCCTCTCGATGCCTCGTCCAACGTCCAACGGAGCCGGGGCTCCGGCCCACACCCCGGGAGGTGCCTTTGACTTACACTTTTTTCATTCTCTGTTGTAAAAGGGTTTCCAGCTTTGTATGGACCTCAGGCCCTAAACAACCTGCGTCCGCCTTGGGTTGCTTTTACTGCAACGTGATAATGTGAATGAACTTTCGATCGAGGAATTTGTCTTTGTAGAAGCTGTAATAATGGTCTCCATACACGGAGAACTTAAATATTTTAGGTCTTGTGCTGAGCACTCGGTGTATTAATTCATTAATCCTTTCAATTCTGCACCACAAGCCTAGTAGGGAGGTGCTAGGATACCTACTTTGCAGAGGAGGCTACATTCCAGACAAGTTCTTTACAAGCTCAAGGTCACACAGTTGGTAAATGACAGAGCCAAGATTCAAACCCAAGCCTTCTGGCTTCAGAGTCAGTGGTCTTTTATCTTATTTTTCCATGGTTACTTATTTATTCTGAGGGAGACAGAGAGGAAGAGGCAGACAGAGAGGGAGAGGGAGAGGGAGAGGGAGAGAGAGGGAGAGAGAGAGAGAGAGAGAGAGAGAGAATCCCAAGCAGGCTCCGTGCTGTCAGCGCAAAGCCCGATGTGGGGCTCGAACTCACGAACTGTGAGATCATGACCGGAGCCAAGATCAAGAGTTGGACGCTTAAATGACTGAGCCACCCAGGCGCCCCCAGAGTCCGTGGTCTTAATCATGACATTAGGAGTCCTTTTTGAGCAAGGTCAAGTACTCACAAAGACGTGTGCCTCAGGAAGTTCAATGCAGCATTATTGGCGATCTCCCCAAACTGGAAACAACTCAACCGTCCATGAGACCAAGTGGGGGAAATTATGGTCCATCTTTAGGATGGAATGTCACACAGCAGTTTTAAAGGCTGTCAACTATCCATTGTGAAACCGAAGATATACAGCCACAGAATCGGTGGCTCAGCCGGTTGAGCGTCCGACTCTCGATTTCAGCTCAGGTCACCATCCCAGGGTCGTGGGATCAAGCCCCGCGTCAGGCTGTGCCGTGGCAGTACATGGCCTGTTGGAGGCACTGGGGACACAGCAAGGCATAACGACAGACAACACAGTGGAGGGGACAGAGAACAAGGTAAGTAAGTAAAACATTTGATAGTTTATTTATTTATTTATTTTATTATTATTTTTTTTTAATATTTTTTTTTAATTTTTTTAATGTTTATTTATTTTTGAGACAGAGAGAGACAGAGCATGCACGGGGGAGGGTCAGAGAGAGGGAGACACAGAATCTGAAATGGGCTCCGGGCTCTGAGCTGTCAGCACAGAGCCTGACGCGGGGCTTGAACTCACGGACCGTGAGATCATGACCTGAGCCGAAGTCGGCCGCTCAACCGACTGAGCCACCCAGGCGCCCCTATTTTTTAATGTTTATTCATTTTTGAGAGAGACAGAGAGAGAGAGCAGGGGGGAGCGGAGAGAGAGAGAGACACAGAATCTGAAGCAGGCACAGAGCCTGATGCGGGGCTTGAACCCACGAACTGTGAGATCATGACCTGAGCCGAAGTCAGACGCTTCACTGACTGAGCCACCCAGGCGCCCCAACATTTGGTAGTTTGGAGGGCGGACAATAAAATGGAAAAATAAAGTGGAAAGATTGCAAGGGATGGGGAGTTTTGCAAGTTTCAAACAGGCGGTTTCAACGCAGGCCCCTAAGTGCAGGTGACATCTGAATGACTAAGCAAAGCAGTCGTGCGGTAGGTTTGGCAGGTATTTGGGGAGTTATAAAAGAACTCAGTTGTATGTGTAGAGAAGGTCTCTGAAAGGCTGTTAACTGTAACCTTATAACGGGCCAGGGATTCGCAGGTACTTCCACTTTCCACAGTTTAAATCACAAAATAAAATTACCAGCGACCTCGGGGGATCCGGTCTGCCCACTGCAACGGTCAAATTTTGCATGACGTGTAATGATACGTTTATCACATTGGCGTTTTGGTTAATGCATGGAACCTCCTGGAGTCTGCAGCCACATCCGGATCTCCCAGTGAGCGTCTTGCAGTTCCTAGAAGGCACTAAGCTCACTCACCACAGGGCCTTTGCACAGGCTGTGTGTGCTCTGCCTGGACCCCCCCCCCCCTCACCCTAAGCCCTCTCCTCCTGCCCCTCTGCAAGGAACCTCCCACGCTTCTGTTTGTGGTATCTCACATTGACTTGTGCCTTCCCTCATGAGGGAAGGGATGGGGTCTGCCTTGTTCATGCCGGAGTCCTCCCCTCCCCAAGCACACCCCCTTCCCCCCACCCTCTGGCCCTGGCACTCAATGCAAATTTAGAGAATGGAAGAAAGATTGAAACTCTAAGGTCTCCTTGGCAGGAGGGTGAGGGATTCCCCACCCACCCAGCACAAGCCTGGTGGGTCAGGCTTCCAGGAATTATTGCCCAGTGCCTAGTACCTATTTACTGGAACCAGAAACGAGGCAGCAGGTAGAGACCAGAGAGAGGACGGTGTCTCCTTTCCCTGGGAGAAGGTCATCTAGGCCCAACGAAGTTGAGTAAAGCTTCCAGAACACCCTTGCGTACCACCTAGACACACTCCCGCTTCCACCCACGGAGGGGTGTGGGGGTGGGGGGTGGGGGTGGGGGGATGCGGCGCCTTTAAGACTCCCGGAAACGGGACGGCAGGACCGGAAGTGATCCTCTTTCGTTCCCCTCTTCACGTGGTGCGGACCGGAAGTGACGCGCGCGGCCCGGGAGCTGCGGACGCGGAGGCCGACGGAGCCGGAGTCGCCGACGCCGCGGGGTCTCCGGGACAGGTGACCGGAGGAGGGGGCCGGGAGCACGCCCGGAGAGGGCGGGGCCTGGCGCCCCACGTGGGGGGAACGGGAGCGGGTGCAGGCGCGGCAGCGAGCCGCCCGCGGAGGCGGGGTCAGAGTACTCTGCGGGGGGCGGGGACTGGACGCCCACATGGAAAGCTTGAGGGGCGCTGGCGGGGCCGGACGTCGGCGGGTGGGCCGGACCCCGGCGGGCCGAGCTGTGGGCGGGGCCGGGGCGTGGGTGGGTAGAAGAGGGTGGGGCTGAAAAGTTGTGCCCGGGCCGGGGGCGGAGCCAAAATATTGCT
Source organism: Panthera onca (assembly GCF_046562875.1). Classification (NCBI taxonomy): domain Eukaryota; kingdom Metazoa; phylum Chordata; class Mammalia; order Carnivora; family Felidae; genus Panthera; species Panthera onca. The sequence goes on along the minus strand of NC_138353.1, from coordinate 9,893,864 downwards.
CGGAGAGCTAGGGGGCGGGACCGGGACGCGGGCCGAACGTGCTGGGGGCGGGGCCAGAAAGTTTTGCCTGAGCTTCCTGCGGGTCCGGATCGTCGGCCCGCAAGTCGGGAGCGGATCCAGAGGCCGACGCGAAGGCGGGGCGGGACCAAAAAGTTGTGGGTGGCGGGGGCCGTGGCCAGGGTGCTGGCGGGGAATGATGGGAGTGCAGCCGGAAAGTTTTGCGGGACCCAGGGGTGCCGTCCGAGCGTTGGCACGCAAGCCGGCCCGGGAGCCGGAACCCTGACTGAGGGCGCTGGGGGCGGGACCGTGTTTCGAAGCGACGAAGGCTGGGAAGCAGGGGGCGTGACCGGGAGGTTGGCCGGGCGAGTCGGAGGCGGGGCCAGGGTGTGGGCTGGAGGGCCGTGGGCGGGGCCCATGTAATAACGCGAGAAGCAGGGGGCGGGTTCAGGTTGTTGCCCGGGGATCCGGGGGGGTGGGGTCAGAGGGTTGGCTGGGAAAGTCAGAAGCTGGGCCAGATTAACGACGCGCGGGCGGGCGGGGTCTGAGGCCTAGCGGGTGGGGCGGGGCCAGAAAGTTAGTCCTGGAGGGGGGCGGGGCCGTGGCCGTGGCCTTCGGGTCCAGTTTGAGGCTGGAGCTTCCCCCCCCACCTCCGGAAAGCCGCGCGCGGGCCGGGAAGTTCTGTCTGCGCCGGGCGGGGAAGTATTCACTGGGGAGGTTGAGCCAGGTCCGGGAAACCTCGCCATTGGGTACCAGGCTTGTTTTTGGAATCTGGCGGGTGTTGGGGAGACAGCGGCACCTTTCTCGGGAAGCTGGAGGAGTGGGCTTAAAATGTTCTCCCAGGGTCAGGGCAGCCTATAGGCGTGGAGTTCGGGCTTGTTTTGACGGTGGGGTTATGGGACGATTCTGACACGTCCCTGGGAGAGAGGTGGATTTAGAGTGTTCACAGGGATGGAGCAGCACCAGAATGGACGCAGGAAGGTGGGCCTAGAATTTTCTTGTACTGGTTGGGGGGTGAGAGGATGTATCTAAAGCTCTCCGGAGATGGAGGTCTGGGTTAAAACTCCCAGCACTGGGGTGTGGAGGCTGGATTGGAATCTTCCTTTGGAAGGGAGCATTGTTGGCTGTTTCCTTAAGCGGCGGGGTGGGGCCAGAACTTTTCCCAAGGTGGGTGTGACTCTAGTGTCTAAGAAGCAAGTGGGTGGGCACAAACCATGGGAGGTGGTGGAGTCCAAATTTGTGCAGGTAAGGGGCAGGCTAGCCCTTTAAGACAGAGTGGAAATGAGGGCTAGAATCCCCTTGGGGTGCAGGTGTTGTTAATGCGCATGTGTGTTTGAGAGGAGCCCCCAGTACAGGAGAGGTGGAAGCAGACTAGGGAGTCATTGGCCTTAGTGCTCTGTTCCCTCTGTCCTCAGGAACCCCTGGTGCTGTGTCCGGATTCTGCAGGGGAAGTTTGCTGGGACCCTGGCCCCACCTAGCCAGTGGAATGGTGAGATGGAAAGTGGGGAGTCTCTGGAATCTGAGCTTTGGGGCAGGGAGCTTGGGAGGAGGGGACCCACGACTCAGACCCTGGATCGAATGCACTGGGATGGGTGTAGGTTTCCCTTGCTGTCTCTCAGCTGTCTCTTCTTCTTAGTCAGCCACACTGGATCTGAAATCGAAAGAGGAGAAAGATGCTGAGTTGGACAAGAGGATCGAAGCTCTTCGGCGAAAGAATGAGGCCCTCATACGGCGCTACCAGGTGCCCTAGCCCCGCCCTGGGAGACCCCATCCCCTCTCCTCCCCGCAGTGAGTTTCCCTCACCTCTCCCTTCCTTAAAACCTTTTCATGGCTTCCCATCACTCTCAGGATAAAAGCCAAAGGCCTTAGCCTGCCATTCCTTCCTTCATTCCATCCATCCATCCATCATTCATTCACGAATACCCACCAAGGTCTTTACTGCCAGGCTCTGAGCTGAATGTTGTCAGGGATATAGCTGTGACTGAGACAGCCCTGGGCCTGTCCTTCTGGAGTTCACCATCAAGTAGGGGCACAGACCTTTCTTTAGGCAGTGATGACCCAGAGTGGGCTGGGCTGGGTAGTTCACGGGTCTGTGAGAGCCCAGAGTGGGGGTCTTCACCCAGTCTGGAGGATATTAGGGAGGGCTTCCTAGAGGAAAGGATTCTGATACCTGAAGGGTGAGTAAGCTAGCTGAAGAGAAGAAGCGAACATGTTTTAAGCAGAGGGATTAGTTTGTGCAGAAACTTGAAACTTAGGGGCGCCTGGGTGGCTCAGTTGGTTAAACATCCTGCTTCGGCTCAGGTCGTGATCTCATGCTTCGTGGGTTTGAGCCCCCCTGCCGCCCTGTTGGGGCTCTGTGCTGACACTGTGGAGCCTGCTTGGGATTCTCTCTCTCTCTGTCCCTCCCCCTGCTCGCTTCTTCCCCACGCCTACCTCCCCCCCCCCCCAAATAAATAAACTTTAGGGAAAAAAAAGAAACCTGAAACTTCATGTGGGAAGGTCAGTGGAGGGATATGGACCCAGGGAGGTCAGCAGGGGTCACGCCACGCTGAGAATTTGTACGTTTTCTCGAGGGCACTGGGGAACCTTGGAGGGTTTTGAGCAGGAGTGGGGTCAGGTCAGAATAGCTTTTTAGGAAGAGCTCTTTGGCTGCTGTTGGTGTGCTGTTGAGTGGGAGGAGGTGATACCGGAGGCCAGAGGCCCAGGAGGAAGCTGAGGCAGGGACTCCCGTGGGGAGAGGAGGGACAGGGCTGTGGGGAGGACTCCGTGACAGGCAGTGGTGGGGGGAGGGGAGGGGAGGTGGAAGGAGGGGCCAGGATGAGGTCCAGGTCCTTGCCAGAAGTGGCAGAGTAGGTGGTGGGGTTATTCCTGAGGGGGGACTTAGGAGGACGGGTGGGTTTCATTTATTCATATTTCATGCATTCATTCACTTAAAAAACAAAAGCATATTGAATTTCTGTTGTGTGTCACGAAGCGTTCTAGGCTGGGGGGGTACATCAGTGGACAAAACAGACAGGTACCCCTGTCCTCAGGCCGATTCGGTTGCAGAGGGGAAAGCAGACAATAACCCAGATACGCATGATGCCAGGTAGTTGAGCAGGAGAAGGGGCAGGAGAATGGCAGGGGAGGTGGTTTCTGTTAGTGGGTCAGGGAAGGCCTCTCTGAGGAGGGGACGTTTCAGGAGCGGAAACCTGAAGGAGGTGAGAGGCTGAGGGCTCTCTGGGGGCAGAGGGAACAGCTGGTGCAAAGGCCCTGCGGCAGGGTTGAGCCTGGTGTGTTCTAGGAACGTTGAGGAGGGCAGAGTGAGCGAGGGGGAGAGGAAGGGAGGGAGGGTGGCAGATGAGGTCAGGATGCTAACACGGCCAGACCCCGTAGGGCCCCGTAGGCTGTGGCTCTTGCCCAGAGCTGGGTACTGCAGGGGGGTTCTGCGGGAAGATGCCGAAGCAATCAGCTTTCTTGCCTGGAGCTCAGGAGAGAGGCCTAGGTGGGGGCCAGTCTTGGGGGAAGTTCATGGCGGCTGTGGGAATACCGCTGGTGCCAAGACCGCCGACCTCCTCCCGCTGACGTTTGCTCCTAGGAGATCGAGGAGGACCGTAAAAAAGCTGAACTCGAGGGAGTAGCGGTGACCGCGCCCCGGAAGGGCCGCTCGGTGGAGAAGGAGAACGTGGCCGTTGAGGTGGTGAGCTCCACACCGAGCTGGGCGACTCATTGGGCCGGGGGGCGGGCGATGAGCGTTGAGACCTGAGGCCGGAGAGCGCCCCTCTCCGCCCCAGCTGCCCCAGCCCTGTGGGCGGCCTCTGCTCCCACAGCTGCCCTCTGGGCTTGGGGGTCCCTGTCTCCTCATCTGAGTGACTGCACTTTTTCTCCCTTCCCTCTTGCAGGAGAAGAACTTGGGTCCCTCTCGGAGGTCTCCTGGGACCCCGCGGCCTCCGGGGGCCAGCAAGGGAGGCCGGCCCGTCCCCCAGCAGGGAGGCCGGGCAGGCGTGGGCCGGGTGGCCCGTAACTGGGAGGACAGTTCTGGGGAGCAGCCTCGAGGAGGAGCTGGGGGCCGCGGCCGGAGGGGCCGGGGCCGGGGGTCCCCTCATCTGTCTGGGGCCGGAGATGCCTCAACTGCCGACCGCAAATCCAAGGTGGGGGCCCGGGATGGGCTGGCATCCTCTGGCTGATGCGCTTCCCGTCTCGTTCGCCTCGTTCCTGCCCGCACACGGATCGGCTTTCTGCATCTGTCTTCTTCCGCCCCTCCGTCGGCTCGTTCTCTCTCCTCCCTCCCCCACCCCTGACCGGTGTTGCGCGTCCTCTCCTTGTGTTTTTATCTCCCCTTGTTTTGCTCTGTGTCTGGTGAACGCTTGCCACCCGCCGTGTCTCGCCCCATCTCTGTCCTCTCTCTGGCTCCTTCTCTCCAGTGCACGCGCTCTCCTTGGCTCTCTTTTTCTGTCTGTCTCGCTCCCTGGATCTGTTTGTGGGGAGCAGTGATGTTCTTCCTGAGACTGCTCTGCCGCCCGGATGCGGAGGTTAGCAGGCCGGGGGGCTGCTGGGCAGAGTGACTCAGCGCACCATGGACTTGGGCTCAACTTGGTTCGATGAGTTCCCCGTCCTTGGGCAGCTCCCTTCCCTGTGGGAGCTTCTTGGGGGAGTCCTAGAATCAGATTTAAAGGTTACTGTGAGCGTCCTGTGAACAGCAGGCACTTGAAAGCCTCAGAGTAAGCGTTGGAAGAATGTCACAGATGTTCATCTATCTGTCTACCTATTTGTTTTAGAGAGAGAGCGCGAGCATGTGAGCAAGGGGCAGAGAGAGAGAATCTCGTGAGGTGCAGAGAGAGGGAGAGAGAGTCCAGGGCTGGGAGCGGGACTTAAGCTCACGAACCGTGAGATGGTGACCTGAGCCGAAATTGGATGGTTAACTGACGGAGCCACCCAGGCGCCCCACGGGTATTTGTTTACCATTTGTACACGCTAAGCTGCCGTCACGTAAAAGACCCCCGAATACCATGGCTTAAACCAAGTGGAAGCTTATTTGTCTCCTGTGTGCCGAGCCCTGGGAACGAAAACGTCCTCTCCAGCAACCTGGCCGCGTGCTTATCTGAAATTCCGTTATCATGGAAGAAGGGGAGAAGGCATTGTGCGGGGGGGGTCACCTCGCCACCTGCCAAGTAATTGCTGTTATTGCTGTCATTAGTTCTGTGGCAGCCAGGGTGTGTTGGGGTCCCCGGCTCCTTCCCCAGGTTCAGCGTTTCCCCAGGGAGCTTGACGGGTAAGATTTATTACGGTGCAAGGGCACAGAACAAAACCAGAGGGACAAGGCACGCGGGACGGAGTCTGGAGGGAGCCAGGTGCAGGCCCCCAAGCGTTCTCGTCCGGGGGAGTCACACGGGAGGGGGTCCTCCAGCGCTGAGTCGTGACAACTCACACGACGGGCTGTCTTCCGGGGACTCCCTAGAGACCAAGAGCCCAAGGTTTTTACCGGGCTCTGGTCGTGTGGGGCCCCTCTGCCTTGCGCCTACCCAAATCCCGGAACTCGGAAGGAAAGCCGGCGTTCAGGGCACAGCTGTCGTTTGCACAGAGAGTCGAGGCACCCTGAGCCCCCTTTCTCAGTTAGCCGTTGACCGAGAACCTGCTGGGAGCCGAAGTCCCAGATGCCGGCCCAGGCCTTTGAGAGCAGGCCTGTCTAAGGAGGGAGTCTCCGGCTGGCAGCGGCTCCCCTCCTGCCCGGATGCCAGCGAGCAGTGGGCTTGTGCGGGTCTTCCTGACGGCCCGGTGTTTCCGTGTCCGTGTTCTTACCCCCTAGGAGTGGGAGGAGCGGCGCCGGCAGAACATCGAGAAGATGAACGAGGAGATGGAGAAGATTGCGGAGTATGAGCGCAACCAGCGGGTCAGTGCCCCGGGCGTCTCCGTGGCACGGCCCTCTGCCACCTCCCCGCCCCCCGTGAGCCCGCCAACCCCGTCCCCCACTCCCTGTGCCCGCAGGAAGGCGTGCTGGAGCCCAACCCGGTGCGGAACTTCCTGGACGACCCCCGGCGACGCGGCGGGCCCCTGGAGGAGCCTGAGCGGGACCGCCGGGAGGGCAGCCGCCGGCACGGGCGCAACTGGGGGGGACCCGACTTCGAGCGGGTGCGCTGCGGCCTGGAGCAGGAGCGGCAGGTGGGTGCCGGGTGCTGGGGCGCCCTGGCCTGGCCGCCGTCCTTCCTGCGGCGTAGGTTTGTGCGGGCCTGACCGAGACAGCAGGGCAGGGAGGGCCAGCCTCCGCGCCCGGTCTCTGAGCCCCAAGCCGATGGTCCGTTGCCGTGTGGGCACCGCAGCGCCCTCCCCTCCTGGCTCTCCGGTTTGCTCAGCCCCGTCCTCTCTCGATATCATCAGGAATGTTTACCGGGACCCACTGGGTGCTGGGCACGGCCTTGGGTGCTGGGGCTGAGTCTTTGTTTTTTGTTTTTCTTTTTTTTTTTTTTTTTTTTTTTTTGGAGAGAGGGAGCAAGGGAGCAAGTGGCAGAGAGAGAGAGAGAGAGAGAGAATCCCAGGAGGGGCAGAAAGAGAGAGAGAGAGAAGCAGGGCTCCCATGAAGTGGGGCTCGTGCTCACCCGATGTGGGGACTCGAACTCACTGCCTGGGAAATCCTGACCTGAGCTGAAGTCAGGTGCTTAAGGACTGAGCCACTCAGGCGCCCTGGGGCTGAGTCTTAAACAAGGCCAAGCCCCCGCCCTAAAGAGGTTGATTCTGGTGGGAGCTACGTAAACGAGCGAGCATATAGTAAGCGTGAGCCAGCGTCAGACGTAAAATGCAGGGGAGGGGGCGTAGAGGGTGGAGACGGGGTGCCGCTTGGGGAGAGATCTGGGATAGCCTCTGAGGAGGCGCCACACGAGCAGACCGCGCGTTCGCATCTCTGGCCTGTCACCTCCTTGTGTGACCTTGAGCACGGCAGGCCTGGGGGAGAGACGGGGGCGGGCTGGCCGGTGGCTCGGGGCCCTGACTGCCCGTCTGCGGGGCGGGACAGGGCCGCCGGGCCGGCCTGGCTGGCGCTGGCGACATGACGCTGTCCATGACGGGCCGGGAGCGGTCGGAGTACCTGCGCTGGAAGCAGGAGAGGGAGAAGATCGACCAGGAGCGGCTGCAGAGACACCGCAAGCCCACCGGCCAGTGGCGGCGGGAGTGGGATGCCGAGAAGACGGACGGGATGTGAGTGTCCTCTCTGGCTCCTCGACCTTGACCCCTGACGTCTTCGTCGCCTTCTGGCGCCCCGCCCCGTGTGTCGGGTTCGAGGTCACCATCACCAAATCCCCGGCACATCAAACCAGTTTCTCGTGTCTGCGGGTCAGCTGGGTTCCGCTGATCCACGCCGGGCCCCGTAGGCCGCGGGTCCGGCTGGGCTTGGCTTCTCCATGCGGGCGGAACTCCGTTCTGCTCCGTGTGGGTTCGTGCTGGGGTTCAGGCTGAAGGGAGCAGCTCTCCAGAGAGGTGCTGGTCACGGCATTGGCAGATGAGCAGGAGGGGAGAGGAGGCACGTCCGTTCTGGTAGCAGCAGACCCAGCGTCGCTGGGGCCAGAGATTAAGCTGCCCTAGTAGATGGTACCACGGCCCCGCGGCCAAGGGCACGGATGGAAATTCTGCACGGGGAGGGCATGAGAAACTGCTAACAGTGATTAGACCTTCGCACCCCCCTGCCTCACCAGCCTGTGCCCCACCAACCCAGCCCCTTATCCGGGCGGCACTGGTATCCTTATGTGACTCCGTGCTCTTTGAGGTCCCCGGAAACATCCAGTTAGCCCAACTTAAAGCGAAGCTATACCCTTGTGTCCCGGACCCGAAGACCAACTTCCATACCAGAGAGCTGGCCAATAGCAGTCTAAAGACTGCTATTAAAAATTTAAGTTTTTAACATTTATTTATTTAATCTTTATTTTTGAGAGAGAGTGAGGGTGAGTGGGGGAGGAACAGAGAGAGGGAGACACAGAATCCGAAGCAGGCCCCAAGCTCTGAGCTGTCAGCACGGAGCCTGATGTGGAGCTCGAACCCACGAATCGCGAGGCCACGACCTGGGCTGAAGTCGGATGCTTAACCGACTGAGCCACCCTGGCGCCCCCGCAGCTGTAGTTTTCCATGCCATCCCGCGCCCTTTGCTGCTTTGCAAGTTTCCACGCCTGTCACTTTTGTCGCTGGCACGGGCTGAAGAAAGAGGGTGTTGGCTGTGTGCCTGGGTGGTCTGAGCATTTCTCTGTGGGTTGTGAGCCCAACCGGTGCAAGCGTGAGGAGGTCTCTGCACAGATGTTGTGGCAGATCCTTCTAAGGTGCGGGCAGCCGGGCTTCTAGCGGGATGCTCTCCGGGTTGGGAACGAGAACGTAATCGTTCTTCCTGGAGCCCCCGAAGCAGCACGCAGCACGCCTCGTTAGCGCGTGGGTACGTTGATTTCGGCAGCAAACGTTGATTTGAGTCCCTCCTCTGTGTCACGAAGGGTGGTGGGGATTCTAGGGGATGGGGACACGACAGTGAACAAAACCGCTTCTGCCTTCAAGGGACCTAGATTCTAGTTGGAAAGGTGGATAGTGAATAGATCCAACGGCAGCTCATGAAGAACAACGGAGTGTGGAGAAGGATGGAGACCCTTCTTTTAGACTTGGGTGATGCGCGTGTGACAATATGTGATTATTTTCGACCGGGGTTTAGGAGGGTCTGAGCGGAACCCTGGAGGAGGTGAGGGTGCCGGCTGCCGAATGGCCTGGGGAGGTGTCCCCAGGGGCAGTGGGTGCAAAGGCCCTGAGGCAGGAGCGCGGTGTGGTAGGAGTGCTAGCAAGTGAGGCCTGACTGGAAGCTGGGGATTACGTGCTTTCGGAGTTTTTGTTTTGGGGGTCAAATACTGAATTTTTTCTTTCTGTTAAGCTACCTGCTCGCCCCCTTCTCTCTTCTCCCCAGGTTCAAGGATGGCCCAGCCGCTGCCCTCGAACCATCCCATCGCTATGGTGAGCGGGTGTCCTTGGGTGGGGTGGGGCCACTGGCTGGGCGGGGCGAGGGGGTTAGTTTGTGCCCTGACCCCTCCTGGCTTCTGTTGCAGATGATCAGGCCTGGGCTCGGCCCCCCAAGCCCCCCACTTTCAGGGAGTTCCTGTCCCAGCACAAAGCGGAGGTCAGCCGCAGGAGGAGGAAGGGTAGCCGACCCCAGACCAAGGCAGCCCCTCGTGCCTACAGGTGGGGGCACCCCCTCCCCTGGCGTGTGCAGGGCCCCCACTCGCAGCAGTGGCTCTAGACCTGGTCGTCCTGACTTGTGTATGTGTGGCTTTGTCTCTGCCGTCTCGTCCCTGTCTGTTCTCGGGTACGTGTGTCTCTCTTGTGGGTCAGGCTCTTGCTTCTGGGGAGTGGGGGCCTCCGTCTCTGCTCTACCCCCATCCCTCTCCTCGTCCCCCCTCTTCTTTTCTGCCGCCTGGCCCCCCTCCATCTATCTGTGCCTGATAACCTGGGGACACAGACTCGCCGTTTCCTCCCCAGTGCTCCAGCATGCTGGGTCCTCACCCGCAAACCTACAGCCCCCTCTCGCCCGGAGTTGAATTTTGCAGCTTTTCTCCGGAGAGGATCTGGAGGTGGGAAGCCCCTTCCCGTCCACCTGGGCCTCACCCCTCTCCTTGGTCCCCTCCAGTGACCATGACGACCGCTGGGAGACGAAGGAGGCAGCGTCCCCAGCCCCTGAGGCCCCACAGCCCCCTCCACCCGAGGAGACGCCCGTGCAGGTGAGGCGGGCTGTCCTCTCCGGGCAGGGGGGTGGGGGTGCTCCGGGTCCACGCCCGCTCCCCCGACCTGCCCTGTGCTCCCCGCAGCCGCTGGAGACCCCCGCTCCTCCTGCCCACCGGCCTCCTGAGGATGACGGGGAGGAGGACGAGGACGAGGGGGAGGATGAGGAATGGGAAGATGTGAGTGAGGAGGAGGAGGAGATCGAGGAGGAGGAGGAGGAGGAGGGGGAGGAGGAGGAAGAGGCCATCGAGGAGGAAGAAGAACCAGCCCAAGACCACCAACCCCAAGAGGCTGCGCCCACCGGAAGCCCCACCGGTGAGCAGGCTGACAAAGAGCCCTCCAGGCCGGAGGAGCCCCTGCCACTTCCCCGGGCCCCTGCCACGCCTTCTAGCCCCTTCTCTCCCCCTGGGGGCCACCAGCCCGTGTCTGACTGGGGTGAAGAGGCAGAGCTGAATACTTCCCCCAACGCCCTCTCTCCGGGTGAGGCCTGGCCGTTTGGAAATGCATGAAGCTGGCTGCTTGTGTGTGTGCTGGAGGGGTGCACTGGCAGGCGGGGAACCGTCGGGGGCTGGGTTCCCCCCGCCCCCTTACTGGGACCCCGTGTACCCGCCACCCCAGTGGGTAGGGAGGACGGTCCATGCCTGTCTCTGGAATGCCTCCCCCCTCCCCCCCCCCCCAGATCCTGCCCGTGCTCTGGGCCACAGAGGCCCCTCCCCAATAAAGAGTTCAAGTCCTCGAATGATATTCCCCAGGTGTGTCCTTGAACACCCCCTCCCACTCCCCCAGGGCTTTCTCTCTCACGGTGGGGGGAAATAATGGAGGGGTAGGGGCTTGACTGGGCCTCCCCCCCTTCCCCAGGAGGTGACCAGCCAGCCCCTGCCTCCCTCGAGAGTGGGCCCTGCCTCCCAGGAACCCAGAAAGCTGAAGAGGAAGGGTCTGAGGCAGCTTCAGGTGGGGGAGTGGACGGGGCCCCAGAAGATGGCCTTCTTCCTCTTTTTCTCCCCCTGGGGCTGAGGGGAGGGCTTGGGGAGAGGATAGAGTGGAGCTGGGTGTGCGGGGAAGCCGCGGATTGGGGGGGGGGGGGGGGGAGGGGTGAGGCTACAACGCTTGGGATTGGGTGAGATTGGAGCCCAGGTCAAGGGGGTGGAGCTAAATGGAGGCCCTCTGGGGCCTAGCGCTTGGAAGAATGGTGGGGGTGGGGGAGGGGAGCGAGGGTGGGATTAGGATTTAGAGGCTGACCCCAGGGGTTGGGGGATAAAGTCTAAATATGATGGGGTGGGGCTAGGCCCAAGGGATAGGGCTAAGGGCAGGATTAGGAATTTAAATAGGTCGTCTTCAGCCAGACCACCCTGAGCGCGCCCTATCTCGTCTGATCGCGGAAGCTAAGCAGGGTCGGGCCTGGTTAGTACTTGGATGGGAGGAATTTAAATAGGTCAAAAGTAAGAATGGAAGGGGGGGGGGGGGTCTAAGCGAGTAGAGGAAATCAGAATCGAAATGCATTTCCCGTTAGAATGTTGGGCCCAACCACCTCCATCAGTGCGAGCCGGGTTGGGAACCATGGTGGACCTCCCCAGGCGTGACATTAGAGTTTGGGGGGCAGAGCGAAGGAAGATCTGGTTAGAACTCAGGTGGGCAAGGGCAAAGGGGGGCAGGGGCAAGAGGGCGGGCACTCTTGGGGCTAGTTTAGGTCCGTGGGGGACTGGGCGGGGGTGGTGGAGGCTGGAGTCTGAGAGGACAGAGTTTAGGATGGTCGGCGAGGGCAGGGTGTCCAGGCGTTTCTCGTCTTCGCCTTTGGGCCCTTTGCTGGCCAAGTGACTGTGATCTTGCTGTACCAGATAGCTTCCTCGATTGTAAATAGGGTTCTGCTGGGGTGCATGCAGTTTGTGGGGCCCCCTGCGAGGATTAAAGGGAGTCCGAGGCCCATAAACCATTTAGCGCAGGACGACTGAAGCTAGGCTCAGTTGGGATCAGAGACGGAACTAGACGGGTGGAGGGTGAGGGAAACTGTTCCCTCCGTTGACTGCCCCTTCTCTCCCCCAGAGGCGGGCACTGAGGGTCAGGAGACCGCGGAGATCACCGACTTCCAGAGGGTGCGTTTCTGCAAGGTGGTGGCGGCCGCTCCGCCACCGGGGGCCGCCCGCTGACCGCGCCTGCAGACTGCGGCCTCCGCGTTCTGCACTAACCTCCTGCCGCCTTGCTCCTCTGTCCTCTGCTTCCGTCACGCTCCAGCCAGGAGAGGGTTAAATGTAAGGGGGGCGGAGTCAGGGCCAGTGAACGGGGTGGGACCAGGGCAATAGGCAAGTCTCACGAATGGGGGGCGCCGTGGCACCGGGAGGGTTGAGACGCCCCCGAGTTACCCACCTAATGGCAGCCATGGGGGGCTAGGTGCCGGTCCCCGGATCTAGATTCCCGCCTCCTGGAGTTTCCATCTGGGGCATGGCAAATAGCCGGTGACTCTCCCGCAGGACTTGGAATTACTAGGCCACCGGCCTTCTCTCATTAAACGCAGTGCTTCCGCTAACCTTTGAACTGTGTTTCTGGAGGGCAGGCTGGGTTGCTGTGCTTGGCGGGCTTTTCCATGGCGGAAGAGGCGGGAGGAAGGGGTCTTCCTTCCTCCACTCCCCTGATACGTCTTCCCTCCCCCCCCCCCCCCTCTCGCAGGCCTCCCCGAATTCCTGAAGACGCTGCTGGGAGGGGACTGAAGCTTCCCCGCCTTGATGGGGAGGGGGCGGCAGGAGGGGGTTAGTCTGGATTTCCAGGCTGCGCTCTCTCCTCCCCGGAGACTGCTCTGGATCCCATGACTTTAGGGAGAGGGAGAAACTGAGGGTGGTGGGGAGGCGTTGGGGAAGGGGCGTGACTGGCTTATGGGGCAGAGCTGGAGCTTCGGGGCGTTGAATTTAGATCTCTGGACGCGAAGTAAGGATGAGGTGCCGTGAGGGGCGTGGCTAGGGTGCCTGGGCGGGGCCACAACTTGTGGGTGAGGTGAGGTTGGGACATAGGCGGGCCTTAGATGTGGTGTGGGGCCGCGACAGCAGGTTTAGATGCGAGTTCTTAACGCGGCTGTGGGGGGGCAGTCCTCGGTGGAGGGCGTGGCCAATGCGGGGCTAGAACCAATGGGCTGAGGCGGCGGAAAGTTGCGGAGCCTGGACTAGAGAGTGTGAATCCAAGGAGAGGAGAGGGTGGCTTCGAGTGCTAGAATCGAGTGTGATTCAGAGAAAGGCAAGTTAGAAGCAGAGAGGACCTGCGGCTAAGGTGGGGCGGGGTTTGTGAGACTTGAACCTCGTAAGGGCTTGGGGCTCGGAGGCTGGGCTTGGATGCCCGGGAGAAGTCTGTGTCCCGAAAGGGGACGGCGTTGGGGCGCGGGGAGGAGGCCAGAAGGAGGAGGGCGGGGCTAAGTGCTGGGCGGGTTCGCATTTAAGAGGTGTGGGCGTCACACCGAAGCCTGGCAGTAGTTGCCAGCTGCGTTTGCGGGCCTGGGGCGGGGTCAGAGCCAAGTGGGGGTGGGGTCAGGGCGCTAGTTAAGTCTTAGCTTGATAATGGTTGGCTGGAGTCTGGGGAGGGGGTGGGTCCAGGATGCGGAGGAGACCAGCCCGCGCGGGGGCGTGATCATCCTGGCGGGGGCGGGGTTGGATCAAGGAGATGCAGAGCGCGGGGGCGGGCCCAGGGCGCGGGGGCGGGGCCTGTGCGGGCCGCTGCGCCGGGCGGAGTGGGCTGCGGGGATGCGGGGCACGAGCTGCGTGGGCGGCGGCGGCGAGAGCCCGGGTGGCGCCGGGCTGAGCGAGGGCCCGCGGGGCCGCTGGCTGCGCCTGGCCCCCGTCTGCGCCTACTTCCTCTGCGTCTCGTTGGCCGCCGTGCTGCTCGCCGTCTACTACGGTCTCATCTGGGTTCCCACGCGGCCCCCCGCGGGCCCCGCCGGCCCGCCGCCCAGCGCGCCGTCTCCTCCGTGCGCCGCCCGCCCGGGCGCGCCGCCTGCCCCGGCGCCTGCCGCTGCCTCGATCTCCTGCCTCCTGGGAGCCCCCGGCGGGCCGCGACCCCAGCTCGAGCTGCCGCGCAGCCGCCGCCGCCGCCACAGCGACCACAGCCGCCGCCCGAACCACCGCCAGACACCCAGAGAGAGGCCGGAGGCCGCGGGGGGGCGAGGACCCGGGTAGCCGTCCCTTCCACCCCCTGCTGGATCTCCGGCCCTCGAGAGGCCGGCGCCCCCGCGGCGGATGCTCCGTACCCGGTCGGGCCCGGGCTCCGTCTTCACGACACCGCCCAGCGTCTCCGGAGTCGTCATCCTGAAGAATGGGGAGCGAAGGGGAGCTGGCTTGGGGCCTCGCTCCTCTGCCGTCAGGCTTCTCCGCCATCAGGCTCCTCTGCCATCAGACCGGGGTCCTCCACCATCTGGCAGACCCTCTCCTGACCTCTGCCTTCTGACCCCCTCCATGGGATTCTGAGCACAGAGCCCACAACCCGCCCTCCTCCTCTCTGAATCTCCGTGTCCGTATGTCCCCCCTGCAATAAACTCCAGCCCCAAGTGCCTGGTGCTGTGTTTGTTGTATTGTTTTCGAGATGTCTCTCTTTTCAAGTTTGTAAGGGGAAGGCCTTCCCGGCGTCTGATCCTCGTGTCTTTTGCCCTGGGTGGCTCGGGTGGGCTCTCCCTTGACCTGGGCGGGCGTGTTTTTCTTTTCTCATCGCCAACACTTAGCCTTTGGGGTGGGGAGAAGAGGCTTATCTGCAACAGAGCAGTTGAAGGTCAGACAGCGTGAAGGACTTCGCAGTTTTGTGTCTGCTTGGGGCAGAAGACAAGTGCCTCTGGAGAGAAGCAGACAGTCCGCCCTCTTGTTCCAGCACAGATGAGGGGAGAGGTGGGATGGTTTCGCACAAGCATTGGGGTCTTCAGGGATTGGGATTAGTGTGATTATAGCGTCAGGCAGAGAGGCTGAGTCCCCCTGAGATGTCAGGATTGCTGCTGGGAGGGAGTGAGGCCTTCTTCCCCGGGTCTGAGAGCTGAGGGTGGACAGGGGTGTGGTGGGGCTGTGCCTCCCTGGAAATCACAGAGGAAGTTGGCCAGTACTGTGCTGCCTTTAAAGATTCGTACAACCTCTCTGGTCTGCAGTGCTGCTGGTGGACCGAGGCAGAGAAACTCCAGGCCTGCCGAAAGAGTCCGAAATGGTTGAATGTATCCCCTCCCTGCAGAGGACTGAGGCCTGGCTCTGGGCAGGGCATTGGACCCTATACGCAGGTAGCGGTTTTCTCGTCTAGCCTCCTCCTTTGAACTGGAGACTTTCCCAGGGGAGTGAAACTGAACCTCCTCCCTCAGGCTGGGACATCAGTGGATATGGACTGGGCTGAGAATGTCAGTCATTCTGTGTCCCTCGTTCCCTCCCTTCTATCCGTCCAGCACCACTTCCCAGAGGGTGTCTCCAAACCGAAGGGGAACTCAGGGACCCGGCACCCCTTTATGGTTAGCATAGGGCACTGACCGTGGAGCCAAGATGCCCAGATCCAAATTCCAGCTCTTCCTCTCCCTAGCTGTGTGACCTTGGGCAGGTTACTCAACCTTCCTGGTCCTGTGAAACGAAGATGATGATCGTACTTCCAGAGTAAATTAGTGATCCAAAGCCTTTCAAACGGCATCACACGTTCCTTCTCTCCACCCGCCTCTGTCCCTCAGGAATTTAAAAAAAACCACAGCTTGGATCCCGAGGGATGTCAAGTCGGCCCAGAGCTCTGGACACCAGCAAGTGGTGAGTTGGAGGTGGGGACCCTCTGCATCTCTGAACCCTCTCGGCTCTCTAGCTTCCTGCCCTCTTCTCCCAGCTCCGTTGCTCCCCATTCCTCGGTTTCTCTTCCTGTCTCTGTGTCTCCCTCGCCACCCTGCTCTCTCCCCCTTCCGTCCCTGCCTCTCTGTCTCTCCCTGCCGTCTCTCAGTGTTGTCTCTGCCTCTGTCCCTCACTCGGTGCTCTCTCTGACTCACTCTCTTGAGTCTCTGTCGCTTTCCGCCCCAGCTCTCTCTCTGTGTCTCCTCCCTCCCTCCCCTTGCTCCCCCCTCCCCGTCCTGCCCCAACACCCCCCCTCCCTCTCCCCCCCTCCTCGGTTCTTCCCCAGCTCAGTCCCCCGGTGCCCTATCTCCTCTCCCATCTTTGGCTGTCTTCCTTATCTCTCAGTCTCTCTTTTGGTCACTGCCTCTTAATTTTGCACTTAACAAACACTTACTGAGCATTTACTCTGTGCCAGGCCTTATTCTAGGCACCTGGGTCACAGCGGTGAACAAAACAGGCAAAGCTTCCCGCTTTCGAGGGAGCTGACCTATTGCTGGAGAGACAGACAAGAAGCATGATGAGTGACTTAAATACATGTTATGTCTGTTAACAAGAAGCACAACGGACGAAGGTAATCAGGGGGACAGGGAGTAATGGAGTTGCTGGTTCCTGGGCAGATGCCAAAGAGGTAAGGGCCGGGCATACAGATCTCTGGCGGGAAGAGTGTTCCAGGACATGGGAACAACAAGTGCAATAGCCCTGAGGCTCAGGTGCTTGGCCGGTTCAAGGAACCATGAAGAAGCCAGGGAGTGAGCAGAGTGAGTGAAGGAGAGAGCAGGAAGGGAGGCAAGAGTAAGAGAGAGAGAGAGAGAGAATGGGGGCAGATTGTACAGAACCTCAAAGACCCACCGTGAGGTCTTTGGCTTTTACTTTGAATGAGGTAGAACCATGGAAAGTTCTTGAGCTGAGGAGGGACAGAGCCCGCTTAGGTGTTAACGGGACCCTCTGATTGCCGCGTGGGAATAAACTGTAG
This sequence comes from Panthera onca, assembly GCF_046562875.1. Taxonomy (NCBI): domain Eukaryota; kingdom Metazoa; phylum Chordata; class Mammalia; order Carnivora; family Felidae; genus Panthera; species Panthera onca. The sequence goes on along the minus strand of NC_138353.1, from coordinate 9,877,379 downwards.
GGGGCGCGAGGGTGGAAGCTGGGGCCCAGGGAGGAGGCCACGGCCATGGTTCAGGTGAGAGACAGTGGCTAGAACAAGGTGGACACGTGGCCTGGAGGACACATGAGTGGTCAAAATCTTAGTGTGTGTGTGAAATACACATAGCATAAAAGTTACCACTTGAGCCATTTTATTTTAAAATTGTGTTGTTGTTTTTTTAATAGCGTGAGCAGGGGAGGGGCGGAGAGAGAGGGAGACACAGAATCCGAAGCAGGCTCCAGGCTCTGAGCTGTCAGCACAGAGCCCGATGTGAGGCTCGAACTCACAAACCGCGAGATCATGACCTGAGCCGAAGTCGGACGCTTCACCGACTGAGCCACCCAGGCGCCCTTTTGTTCAGCTTCTTAGGCAAATCACTGAAATTTCTCTGGTCTACAAGTTTCCTTCCTTCCTTCCTTCCTTCCTTCCTTCCTTTTTCTTCCTTCTGTTCTCTCTCTCTTCCTTCCTTCCTTTCTTTCTTTCTCTTTCTTTCTTTCTCTTTTTTCTTTCTTTTTCTTTCTTTCTTTCCTTCTGTTGAAAAAATTTTTAATTTATTTTAGAGAGCACGAGCCAAAGGGAGGGGGGTGGAGAGAGAGAGAGAATCTTAGGCTGGTTCCCGAACTGTCGGTGCAGAGCCTCGTATGACGTTCAATCTCACAAACTGTGAGGTCATGACCTGAGCCGAAATCAAGTCGGACACCTGACTGAGCCACCCGGGCCTCCAGAGCATATATTTTGAAGTTTATTTTTGAGAAAGAGAAAGAGCGGGGAAGGGGCAGAGAGAGAGAGAGGGAGCGAGAAAACCCCAGGCAGGTTCCCATACTGTCAGCCCAGAGCCCGACGTGGGGACTCAATCTCAGGAACCGCAAGATCATGAGCTGAGCCGGAATCAAGAGCGTTGGTGCTTAACCAGCTGAGCCACCCAGGCGCCTCGAACCGTTTAAAAGTGTAAAGTTCAGGGCATGAAGTCCGGTGTTGTGCGGTCATTACCACCTCCATTGATCTGATCGCTGTGAAAAGGAGGGGAGGAGGGACTGGACTAGAGGGAGAAAGTCTGGGGGCAGGCGGGGGGGGGGGGGTTTGAGGAGGTGGGGGAGGTGTGAGCATGCACGCACATGCGTGGGGAGAGGCAGAGAGAGAAGGGGACAGAGGACCCGAAGCAGGCTCTGCACCGAGAGCAGGGAGCCGGATCCGAGGCTCGAACTCCCGAACTGCGAGGTCGGGACCTGGGCGGAAGTCGGACACTCAACCTACTGAGCCACCCAGGCGCCCCCGCAGCAAGGTCTCTTAAAGGGAGAGCCGAGCAGCACCCTTGGGTGGCCACCACAGGGCCCTACAGTGTTTCTAGTTCTTTCGGGGCTTAGGGGCAGCCTCACCCCCAAGGGGCTTTGCCGGGTGCCCACGGACGGAGGCACCTGGGAACTCATTCCCATCCCTGGGAGAGAGGGAGGCCTCGCCCCTCCTGGTGGGCTGAAGGGCTTTCTTTCAACTTGGTGGGATCAGTGCAGGTCACATGACAAACCTGGACCCCGGTGCCTGTGCCAGGGGCCGTCAGGTGCGGTTGGTTGAGGCTTGGGTTCCATCACGCCCTGGCGCGAGAAGGCGGTAATCGATTACTCTAAACGGTTCGGCCAATCGCGACCCACCGCTGGATCAAGCCCAAGGCCGTAGACCTCCCCGCTGCAGCCCAACCGCAAGGGCTGGAACTTCCAGGAGGGGGCGCCAAAGCGTCACCGTCCTCCCGGAAGCCTACCCTGGCCGGGATCCAAGATTCACAATCACGGCAGAAACATTTGTACGTGCACGTTCCAGGGGCCTGCTAGGAGGGTCCCGTGTCCCGAATTCCCAAAAGCCGTGACAACCAAAACAGGTTCTTTGGGGGGGGGGTAGTTTGGGCGCAGTCTCACATGGTGGCAAATCAACTGATAAGAGTTATTTACTTTTTTTTTTTTTTTTTTAATTCTGGACTGGCGCTAATTCGTAAGTTTGTTGAAGGGAAAGATGATCTTTCCACACCGCTTTGGGGTTAAACTTTCTATTATTTACACCCTTTATTTATCTCCGTTGGTGTGAACTTCCACGGGCGTTGCTGCAAATATACTAACATGTCTGGTGGGGAGGGGGCTGCCTCAGACCCCTGGGAGTGTTACATAAAATGTGGCATTTGCTCAGAATCGCCTTTCTAAAATTGGAACTCTTCTGAGTTCCGAAAGGCATCTGTCCCCAAGGACTTCAGCTAAGGGATTGTGGACCTCAAGTCGGGCATGCTGCCCAACCGAGATTCATCTTAATTACTTGTTCAACGTTTATTTAATGGCTTTGGGAAGAAACTCATTTTCCATTACGATTTTTTTAAAAATAGAGAACGGCGCTGGTCCCCTTTGTTAATCATACGCTGTTTTCAGTGTCGTGTGTGTAAGCGACTGTCCGTGTGTCCCTGTCTCCTTGTTTTTGTTGTTTGTTTGTTTGTTTGTTTTTCTTAGTAGGCTTTATGCCCAGGGCAGGGCTTGAACTCATGGCCCTCAGATCAAGACCTGAGCTGAAATCAAGAGTCGGGAAGTTTAGCTGACTGAGCCACCCAGGCGCCCCTGTGTCCCTCTGTGTGTGTACCTATGTGGGTCTTTGGGAGAGTTTTTCGTATGTGTGATCGTGTCTGTGTGCGTTTGCAAGGGTCTCGTTGTGTCTGTAATTGTGTGTGCGCGCGTGCGTGTGTGTGAGTGAATGTGCACGACAAGAGGCATAGTTCAGGGTTTAAAGTTGATCTGCTGTGGGGCGCCTGGGTGGCTCGGTCGGTTAAGCGTCCGACTTCGGCTCAGGTCACGATCTCGCGGTCCGTGAGTTCGAGCCCCGCGTCGGGCTCTGTGCTGACTGCTCAGAGCCTGGAGCCTGTTTCAGATTCTGTGTCTCCCTCTCTCTCTGATCCTCCCCTGTTCATGCTCTGTCTCTCTCTGTCTCAAAAATAAATAAACGTTAAAAAAAATAAAAAAAATAAAAATAAAAAAAAATAAAGTTGATCTGCTGAAATAAAGTCCTCATATCAGCTGCCTCATATCTGCCTCCCTCTTCAGAATTGAAAATTCCGGAGAAATTTTGCGCCGCCAACCGATACCCTGTACTTCCACCAGAGGGCGCCCACCTGCTTTGGCCAGAAGAAATGTAAAAAGTACATTTTGGAGGGCCATTTCTTTATTTTTATTTAAAAAATTTTTTTTAAATTTTTTATTTCTTAAAATTTGCATCCAAGTTCGTTAGCATATGGTGCAAACAATGATTTCAGGACATAAAATGTGCCATGTCCTATATTTTAGGTGTGCAGTTGGTGGCATGAAATGCATTCACCTTGTTGTGGGACCGTCACTGCCACGGGGTTTCCAGAATGTTTTCATTTCCCCAAACTGAAACTTTGTATCCCTCAAACAATACTCTCCATCTCCCCACCTCCCCCACTCCAGGCAACCTCTATTTTACTTTCTGTCTCTGTGAATTTACCTCTTCTCTGTGCCTCATTTAAGTGCAGTCGAACAATATTTGCCCTTTCGTGCCTGTCTCATTTCACTTAGCATCAAGTTGTCAAGTTTCATCCACGTTGTATTGTGTATCAGAATTTCCATCCTTTTTTTGTTTATTATTATTTTTTATTTTAAAGTCTATTTATCTTTGAGACAGAGACAGAGAGAGACAGAGCATGAACGGGGAAGGGGCAGAGAGAGAGGGAGACACAGAATCGGAAGCAGGCTCCAGGCTCCGAGCCATCAGCCCAGAGCCCGACGCGGGGCTCGAACTCACGGACCGCGAGATCGTGACCTGAGCTGAAGTCGGACACTTCACCAGCTGAGCCACCCAGGCGCCCCAACATAAATAACATTTCGAATGAAAAATGCTGTATTTTCCAAAAAAAAAAAAAAAAAATGTAATGAGAAGAGTGACATCACTTTACATTTCTGAGAATATTTAACGTCTGGCTCAATAGAAGACAACTGGGTTCTTATAGTTGCTTCTGCATTTGTTCTGTTGCAATGTTACAAGTCAGCTAGCCTCTGGAAAAAAAAAAAAAAAGTTTGGTGAACTCCAGCCAAGTCATGGAAAGTCCCGAGCATGAGCCTTTTATTTATTTATTTTTAAAAAAATTTTTTTTTCAACGTTTTTTATTTATTTTTGAGACAGAGAGAGACAGAGCATGAACGGGGGGAGGGGCAGAGAGAGAGGGAGACACAGAATCGGAAACAGGCTCCAGGCTCCGAGCCGTCAGCCCAGAGCCCGACGCGGGGCTCGAACTCACGGACCGTGAGATCGTGACCTGGCTGAAGTCGGACGCTTAACCAACTGCGCCACCCAGGAGCCCCCCGAGGATGAGCCTTTTAAACCCACTCCCCCTCCAGCTACATCATCCTGAATTAAAAAAAAAAAAAAAAAAAAAATATATATATATATATATATATATATATATATACACATATATTTATTTATTTAGAGAGAAAGTGTGAGAGCATGTGAGTGGGGGGGGGGGGAAGGGCAGAGAGAGAGAGAGAGAGAGGGAGAGAGAATCCCAAGCAGGCTCCACACTGTCAGTGCAGAGCCCGATGTGAACCTGGAGACGGTGACCTGAAGTCAGATGCTTAACCGAGGGGCCCCGCAGGCGCCCCCCGGGGCATGTACATTTCACATGTGGTTCTGGGTACAATTCTTTATCACTTAGTCACACTGCAACCATGTAGTGATGATGGACTCACGGCTATACTGCTGCTAATGTATCGGTTTACTCTGGTCCGAGAATAACCCAAATCTGCGTGTGATGTACACACACAGATGTTTATTTAGCGGGTGCATCCGGGGGTCAGCTGATTGTGGCCGGAAGGCTCTGCTGATCCTAGCTGACTTCTCCTGTACGACCGACCGGGGTCCCATGGAGCTGGACTGCCTGGGGCTGCGCGTGGTTGGATGGCTTGCTGATCTTGGCTGGGCTCCCTCAGGTGCTTGTGGCCGGGCTGATCCTGGCAGGTGCATCCACCTGGCAGGTGCTTGGGACCAACGGCCTATCCCAGGAATATCCTTCTCGTAGTAATGGCAGAGGTGTGAGCCCAACTGCCATGGTGCATCTCAAGCCTCTGTGGTCTGTGTGCCTTCATCCCACTGGCCAAGCAAGTTGCACAGCCTCTTGCTATAAAGGGATGGGAGACACATTCCTTCCAAGGAGATGAGGCGGACGGAACGAAGGCTTGTGAAGGGTTACCGGATCTGCACGGGTGGTCATGTCCCATGTCCCACGTCGCCATAGGATGAGGGGGTGGACGGGGGGGGTGGGTGACCTGGGCGCTGGGCTCAAACCTGAAACTGGGAATCAAAGGATGGCCATGCGGGCAGGGAGGGTATAAAAGGCATAAATGTTCACATTGTGCCCTAGAGGCTGAGGAGTAATTTACAGAGCAACAACTGTGTGTGTTGGGGGGGGGGGGTGTAGGTGGGAAGCTGATAGCCATGTGATCTGACTCTAACCTGCGCCCCATGTCACTGCTGGCTTTGCTTCTCAGCCCAAACCATATGGAGAGCCCGCGCGTAGGCTCTCTGGTTGAAAATCCCAGCTATGCCCCCACTCGACGGCCAGAATCGACGGCCAACCATGTGAGCGGGTCACCTGGCACGTCCGGCCCGGTTGGGCCTTCAGATGAGCACAGCTCCAGCCGACCTCAAGAGGCTCCAAGTGAGAAGTGCCCGGAAGTCCATCCACAGGACCATGAGAGAGGATACCGATTGGAGGCCAATTTTTTGTTTGTTTGTTTTACTTGTGACACTAAAGGACAACTGTGAGCCTATTCTTTTATTATGATGATGATTATTAAAAACATTTTTTTTAATGTTTATTTATTTTTGAGAGACAGAGAGATAGAGCATGAGTCGGGGAGGGGCGGAGAGAGAGAGGGAGACCCAGAATCCGAAGCAGGTTCCGGGCTCCGAGCCATCAGCACAGAGCCCGACGCGGGGCTCGAACCCACGAACCGCGAGCTCATGACCTGAGCCGAAGTCGGACGCTCAACCCACTGAGCTCCCTAGGGGCCCCAACCCCTTCTCTTTCAGAGCAATGCTCAGAGCCTGAGAGAGCTCTTTGTTGCCTGTCCCCGCTGCCCCAGGAGGCCTGGGGCTCAGGACTGGGGGGGACTGAAAAGTGTCCTTGCTGGCAGGGGACAGAAGCAGCGTAGAACACTTAGGAAGTGCTTGCCCTGAGCCTGATAAGGACCGAGAGGAGAGTGTTTCATGTTCTCTGTTTTCTGCTTGATTACGTGCTGACGCCCGCACTTCGCTGTGATAAAAATAAACAAATGTGGTGTTTTTTTTTGTTTTTTTTTTTTTTAATTTTTTTTCAACGTTTTTTATTTATTTTTGGGACAGAGAGAGACAGAGCATGAACGGGGGAGGGGCAGAGAGAGAGGAGACACAGAATCCAAAGCAGGCTCCAGGCTCCGAGCTGTCAGAGCAGAGCCCGACGCGGTGCTCAAACCCACGAACCGCGAGATCGTGACCTCAGCCGAAGTCGGACTCTCATCCGACTGAGCCACCCAGGCGCCCCTGAGCGTCCGACTCTTGATCTCGGCTCAGGTTCTGACGAATCTCATGGTTCATGGGATCGAGCCCCATGTTGGGCTCCACACTGACAGCATGGAGCCTGGTTGGGATTCTCTCTCTCTGTCTCTCTCTCTGCCCCTCCCCCACTCTCTAAAAATAGATAAATAAACATTAAAAAAAAAATAAGGAGGCAGGACCGATGACCCATCTGAGGAGATGAAGTTGAAGGGCTTGAGTTACCTTGAAAGCATCTCAGAGACACCGAGAGAGAGAAGGACAGAGGGGGTGGAGAGTCCCCCAAAGGCTGGGTAATGGGGGGACAGAGAGAGATGGGGAGGAGCCACACTGACAGGCCATGGCACCGAGCGGGGAAGACGGGGACACAGTGGACGCGGGGATGGAGAGAAGGAAACGCTGAAGTTCGGGGTGACTGAAGGAGGAGGAAACGCAACAAGAAGAGAGCGGATAAAGATTCTTTGCTTTGTTTAAATTTTAGAGAGAGAGTGAGTGTGAGCGGGGGAGGGGCAGAGGGCAGAGAGAGGGAGAGAGAGCATTCCAAGCGGGCTCCACGCTCCGCACGGAGCCTGCCATGGGGCTCGATCCCACAACCCCGGGATCACGACCTGAGTCAAAAATCAAGAGTCGGGCGCTCAACCCAGTGAGCCACCCAGGCGCCCCAAGAGGGGACAACGTTTCTGAGAAAGGGACAGGAAGGTGGTGTGCAATTAGATAGGGGGAGAGGCAAACTGAAAACTGGGAAGCGTGGGGTGTGGTCATCAAATGGACAGCTGGAGGCGGGTGGTATCTGGGTTTGGGAAGTGGAAAGAAAGCCAAAGATGGAAACCAATGGACCCTCTGGAAAATTCCGAGAGGCGCGGTTGCTGAGAAGCACCCAGACAGGTGCGTCTGTCGCACGTCCCCAAGACGACTTTCATGTTTCGCGACTCACCAGAAGGGCTCACGGAACCCAGAAGAGCTGTTAGAATCACACTTGTGATTTATCGGGGCGAAAGGAGAGAGATTAACGTCAGCCGAGGGGAAAGGTGGGCACGCGGCCTCCGGGAGAGACCAGGCCTGAGCTTCCGGTTGTCTGTCCCCACGGAGTCGTATGGAGAGCGGTCGCTTTTCCTAGCGAGGTCACGCGGCCGCACACCTGGAGCCTTTGCCAACCAGGGAGGCTCCCCTGAGCCTTGGTGTCCAGGGTTTTTGTTGGAGGGGGTCAGTTACAGGGGCATGGAGACCCCGGGGCATTTTTCTGCCTCTCCCACCCAACAGTGGGATACAGCTTTGCAAGAAAAAGGAATTGGATACGGAACATTACATCGCGTGAAAGACACGGGGCAAGGGAAAGCACCTCCTACCTTACCCTTCCACTTATGCGAAATTCTAGGAAATTCAAACCGATCTGTTACGACAGAAGGCAGATCAGTGGTTTCCTGAGGGCAGAGGGTAGAGGGAGGGCTCGGTTACAAAGAACCGCAAAGAACCTTCTGGGCACTATGGAAATGTTTGCTAACTTGCTTGTGGCGGGGGTGTCACCTTCCTACCTCGTTCTTGATACGTGCTGTGTGTGGCACATCGATTATACTTTAATAAAGTCGTGAAAAATAGCACATAGGAACTCAGTGGTACACGTACTGGATTTAACAGGAGACTCGGTGTCTTCAGTTTTGCATCCTAAGCTTCACTCAGTTGCCACAAGCATTATAGTCATTTCAAAAGCTTTATTATGGGGGTCCCTGGGCGGCTCAGTCGGTTGAGCGTCCGACTTCGGCTCAGGTCCCGGAGCTCATTGCTCGTGAGTTCGAGCCCCGCATCGGGCTCTCTGCTCACCGCTCGGAGCCTGGAGCCTGCTTCGGGTTCTGTCTCTATCTCTCTGCCCCTCCCCTGCTCGCTGTCTCTCAAATATAAAATAAAACATTTAAGATTTTCTTTGTCTCCCTCTGCCCTTCTCCCCCGCGCACACACTCTCTCTCTAAAAAAATAAGAATAATAAAAAGCTTTATTCTACTAAGGCGTTTCCCATTCGGTCATGATATTTTGACAACAACCCTGCGCACTAAACATTCTTCCCCTCGTTTTACAGAAGTGGATGGGATGGGGGCGGGGAGGTCAGAAACATGGCCAGTCACATACAAAGGTTTATCTGACTGCAAAGACCTCCATGAATTCTGTATTCTTTAAAAAAAATTTATTATTTTTTATTTGGTTTTAATGTTGCTTTATTTTTGAGAGAGAGAGAGAGACCGAGCAGGACTGGGGGAGGGGCAGAGAAAGAGGGAGACCCAGAATCCGAAGCAGGCTCCAGGCCCCGAGCGGTCAGCCCAGAGCCCGACGCGGGGCTTGAACCCATGAACCATGAGATCATGACCCGAGCCAAAGTCAGATGCTCAACCGACTGAGCCGGCCAGGTGCCCCTCGAACTGTTACTTATATCCATATAGACCTTAGTTTTTTCCTTAGGGTTTCTCTCGCTCTGTCCCACATGGAGGCCTTTGGGGACAGCATTTTCAGCTCGCTCACTCATTCTTTAGCTGTATCCGTTCGGCCATTCAACTCACCTATTAAGTTCTTTATTTCAGTAATTATATCGTTCATGTCCCTTGTCTCCAGTTAGGTTCTACTTCATAACTTCCTCTTCTTGCTTCCGATTTTCAATCTCCTCTCTTGGTTCTCCACGGATATTTAGGATGCATGTTTTACATGCCTTATTAGGTCCACTTCATTGGGTAGAGTTTCTTCCAAGCCTGACCGACAGGTTGGAGCCTCCTGGGGATGCCGACAATTTTGCGCTTCAGAAAAGGTAACAATTCAGCGCTCTTTAAACCTGATGGTTTTACACTAGTTTCCTTTGAGCATTGATTTAGAGCTGAGGCAGAGAAACTGATTTCTGTTCGTCAGAAAAAAAAACCAAAAAAAACCAAAACAAAACCAAAAAAACCGCGGACAGAAAGTGAATTACAGCGTCTGGCCAGAGCAGAGACAATTTCCTGGTTAAAAAAGAAATTGTCAAGGGGCATCCGGGGGGGGAGGAGACAGCGCAGGTGCCTCTCCCCGCCTGGGTTCACCCGCAGGGACTGACAGTTTCCGGCACCTGGTCAGCCTCTCAGCTTGGCACGAAGGTGTCTCCTTGTGGCTTTTTTCTGGCATCGCTGGACTGATTTGGACCCCAGGTGCAGCCCCCGAGGTGGGAGGGGTTGGGGCGACCCCGCCTCAAAGGGGGCAGCGAGTGATGACATCAATGCCCACCCCGCCCCCCCCTTCGGTGGGAAGATCCCGAGGTCTGTTCTGCCTGGTTCCTCACAGGGTCCCCAGCAGGATCAAGCCCCGATTGCCCCCAACCGGTGGGCGTTAACACACCCTTTAATGGCCTTTCTCCCTTCTCTGGTCTCTGTTCTGTACTTCCTCACTCCTGCTGCCCGTGATCAACCCCCGCATAAACTACCTGTCAAATCACCGCTTTGGGGGAAACTCAGGCAAAATTGCGATCGTCTCCAGATCTTGTCCTATTTTCATTTTATTCATATATATATTTAAATTTTTTTTAATTTTTAAATGTGTTTTTTTTTTGTTTTTTTTTTTCTTGAGAGAGAGAGAGATAAAGAACAAATGGGAGAGGGACAGAGAGGGAGGGAGACAGAGAATCCGAAGCCGGCTTCAGGCTCCGAGGTGTCAGCACGGAGCCCGATGTGGGGCTCGAACCCATGAACCGGGTGATCATGACCTGAGCCGAAGTCGGATGCTTAACCGACCGAGCCACCCAGGCGCCTCTATTTTTTCCCCCTTCTTCAGACTTAGTCTTTTTTTGTGGGGGGTGTGTGTGGGGGGGGAGGTGCACGGGAAACAGTTTACAATTAGAGAATAATATCAGTTGTTTATTGCCAGGAAAACAGCTCCGCCTTCATATTAGATTTTCAGCTGATTGCAAATGTGTGCCCCCCCCAGCCCCCACCTTCCCACAAGGGGCACCTGGCTGGCTGGGTTGGAGGAGTGGGCGATTCTTGATCTCAGGGTTGTGAGATCGAGTCTCATGTCGAGTGGAGAGGTTACTTAAAAATAAACAAACTTAAGACAAAGCGCGTGCACCCGTGACCGAACACAGACCCGACAAAGGGCAAGGCTTAACACACCTCCACAGGGCGACGGCCCGGCCGGACCGACTTCGGCTCAGGTCATGATCTCGGTCGTGCGTTCGAGCCCCGCGTTGGGCTCTGGGCTCTGGGCCGGGAACCTGCCCGCGATTCTCTCTCTCTGCCCCTCCCCTGCGCACACCCTCTCTCGCTCTCTCTCAAAATAAATAAATAAACATTAACAAAAGACAGGGAGACAAAAGAAGAGAAGAGAGGCCAGGTGAAGACAGAGGCGGAGGCTGGACGCGGCCACAAGAGCCAGGAGTATCTGGAGCCTCCAGAAGCTACAGGAGGCAGGGGTGAATCCTCTCCTGCCCCTACGGGAGGCGAGGCCCTGCCCTGCCCTCACCCTGATTTCAGGCTTCTGACTTCCATGCCAGGGAGACAATAAACTGTTGTCGCTTTAAGCCGCCCAGTTGGCGTTCGTTCGTGGCAACAGAAAATGAATGCAGCGGGTTTCTTATAAAATTGAAACACACAGGGGCGCCTGGGTGGCTCAGCTGGTTGGGCAACCGACTTCGGCTCGGGTCATGATCTCACGGCTTGTGGGTTCGAGCCCCACATCGGGCTCTGTGCCGACAGCTCAGAGCCTGGAGCCTGCTTCAGATTCCGTGTCTCCCCCTCTGTCTACCCCTCCCCTGCTCATGCTCTGTGTCTCTCTGTCTCTCAATAATAAATAAACGTTAAAAAATTAAAAATCAAATCAAATCAAATCAAATCAAAACACACATTAACCACATCACCCAGCAGTCCGGCTCCTAGCTCCCCGGACACCCTGCAGCAGTGAAACCTTTTAAAGATTTTATTTGTCCGGAGTCTCTCCGCCCCACGCGGGGCTCGAACTCACCACCCTGAGATCAAGAGTCGTGGGAGGATGGAGTGCCACTCAGCAATTAAAGGGGACTTCTGCGACCCACACAGCGACAGGGATGAATTGTAAACGTATGAGGCTGAGGGGGAGAAGTCAGATTCAGAAAGCTGCCTATAGTATGATTCCGTTTATAGGACATTCTGGAAAAGGCCAATCTGGCCACGAGACTAGCGCGGCGGTTGCCAGGGGTTACAGGTGGGGGAGGGGCTGGCTGCAAAGAGGCCCCTGAGGGAATTTTCTGGGGTGGGGGGCGGGGGACGAGACTGTTCCGGGTCTCATTTGCGGTGGTGGTTACCCCACTGGGTGTTTTTTGTCAACACTCGCAGGACGGCACGCCCCCAAAAATGGGTTTTGTCCTATTGGGTTCAAAATAAATTAATGAACAATGTAAAAAATCTTAAAACCGGAATTTTAGGATCAGAGATACCCATTCGCTTTGTATCCGTGCATTTTTATTAAAAAATATTTTCTAATGTTTATTAATTTTTGAGAGAGAGAGAGAGAGAGAGAGAGAGAGCAAGTGTGAGTGGGGGAGGGGCAGAGAGAGAAGAAGCAGAATCTGAAGCAGGTTCCAGGCTCTGAGCCGTCAGCACAGGGCCCCACGCGGGGCTCGAACTCGCGAACCGCGAGATCATGACCTGAGCCCCCCCCAGGCGCCCCTGTTGTCGTTCTTGCTGGTGTTTTCCACCGAGAAGAGGCCTTCTGCCTGATGTGCCCTCCAGCTGCTTTCTCCCAGCTTCCCCTTGGTACTTCCTGTCACCATCTGGTTTCCAGGTTCAGCCGGGGCTGGAAGTTCCCGAAGTCCGTCTGACCAGGGTTAGAAGGTTGTGTGGGCCCAACCACTGCTGGGGCTGGGCCCCCACATCCTGCCTCAGAAGATCCTGTGGCCACCGCTGGGGACCCCCAGTACACAAGGCCAGCATCTGTCTGGCTCTGGGCTTCCTGTGACAGCTAGCAGGGTGGTGGCTGGCCACCAGTGGCTGTTGTCCGTGGTGTGGTGGCTGCAGCCCCATGCTCGGCCCGGCCAGCTTCAGATGGGTAGCAGGAAATGCGGATTCAAAGTAACATGAGATTTAAAAATTGTTTTAAAGATTTTATTTTATTTTTTTATTAACAAAAACAATTTTTTTTAAACATTTCTTTATTTTTGAGAGACAGAGAGCAGGCAGGGGAGGGGCAGAGAGAGAGGGAGACACAGAATCCCAAGCAGGCTCCAGGCTCTGAGCCCAGACGCACAGAGCCCGACGCGGGACTCAAACCCACAAACTGTGAGATCGTGACCTGAGCTGAAGTCGGGTCCTTAACTGACTAAGCCACCCAGGCACCCTGGCCCATTTTTCTATTGGGTTGTGTTTTTTGTGTTTTTTTTGTTTTTTTATTATTATGTCTGAGGGTGCTCACTGTGGTCTGAACAAAAGCGTCAGAAACCACCTAATCCCAATAGGCAAATGATTAAGTAAACAGATTTCAAGCCAAGAATGGATTTATTAAGCTGTTGAAAGGGGGGGAAATAGGTGCTTTCAAATGTAGTCACAGAAACATTATTCAGAAAGCAAAAGTGATGGGGCGCCTCAGGTCATGATCTCACAGTCATGGGATCAAGCCCCGCGCCCTCCGCTCGGCCTGCTTGGGATTTTCTCTCTCCCTCTCTCTCTGCCCCTCTCCTGCTCACTTTCTCTCTCTCAAAATAAATAAAAGAAAAAATTGCGACAAAAGCACTTTATTGGAACAGTTGATGACATTTGAACATGAACTGCAGATTACATCAGTACTATATTTCCTACTCGCTCTGTGGTAAAGAGGCATGGGGTTTCTAGCTCACTCTCTAGTGACGCAGAGAAAAGTGCTAAGATATATATCTATATATATCTGTATCTACACACACACACACACAGAACCTTTGTATCAGGTTCCCATGGCTTGCCAGCTCCCACAATTCCAGGAACCAATTTCTTTTTTATTTTATTTTATTTTATTTTTTTACATTTTTATTTCTTTTTGAGAGACACAGAGAGACAGAGAGACAGAACACAAGTGGGGGAGGGGCAAAGAGAGAACGAGATACAGAATCCGAAGCAGGCCCCAGGCTCTGAGCTGTCAGCCCGGGGCCTGACGTGAGGCTTGAACCCACAAACCGCGAGCTCCTGACCTGAACGGAAGTCAGATGCTCAACCCACTGGGCCGCCAGGCGCTCCTCCAGGAACCAATTTCTTAAGACAAATATCCCTTTCTTCCTCCTTCCTTGCCTCACTCTCTCTCTCGCTCCCCTCCCCCCTGTTTCTTTATCCTGTTTTAAAAAATTTGTTCCGAGAGAGAGTGGGGGAGGGGCAGAGACAGAGAGAGAGAGAAAGAGAGAGAATCCCAAGCAGGCTCTTCACTGCCGGCGCGGAGCCGGATGCGGGGCTCGAACTCGTGAACCTGTGGGATCACCACCTGAGTCAAAATCAAGAGTCAGACGCTTTACCCACGGAGTCCCCCCAGGCGCTCCTATCCTATTCTTTTGGAAGATTTTATTCCTTTTTTTTTTTTTAAGCCATCTGTACACCCAACATGGGCTCAAGCTTACAACCCCGAGGTCAAGAGTCATATGCTCTAGTGACTGAGCCAGCCAGGCGCCCCCTCTTTGTCCTATTGGTCCTGTTTTTCTAGAGAACCCTGATTGATTACCTGCCGCGTCCCCCCCCATCCCCCCACCCCAGGCATATAGTGGGCGCATATTAAAGAAAGCACAGCACAGGGGGCAAACGCAACGGTGCGTGAATCTGGGCGAAAGCCACACGGGAGTTACTTGTATTCTCCTTGCCACTTCCACTTAAGTAGGAAATTACATCAAAATCAGCAGTTGCAAAAAAAAAAAAAAAAAAATTCTGAGAAGTTCATAACTTCACCAAGGGTCTAGGGCACAGAACCCACGGGTGCGCCTGGGTGGTCCATCCGTTGAGCAACCGACTTCCGCTCTGACCTGATCTCCCTGGTTGGTTCCTGGGGTCCAGCCCCGCCTCAGGCTCTGTGCTGACTGTGCAGAGCCTGCTTGGGACTGTCTTGCTCTCTGCCCCTCCCCCGCTCCCTCTCGCTCTCAAAAATACACAAACATAAAAAAAAAAAAAAAAGAAAAGAAAAAGACGAGAAAACGTTAAGAACTCGTGCTTTAAGGCAATACGCAGCTTTGGTCCAAAATTCTAAAAAAAAAAAAAAAAAAAAAAAAAAAAAAGGGGGGGGCGTGGCCTGGCTTTCGGAGTCTCTCCCAGCTCAAGCGCCCCCTTGAGGTCAGGGTCAGTATGACAGCACCTCCTCCCTACCTGCGCCAAATCCTCAGAAAGCGACTGTCCAAGTCCTTGCTGAGCGCCCCTGGACCACACCCGTGGCTTCGTGTAGCGACACTAACACCCGACATCGTGCACCCTCGTGTGGGTCCCCAAACACAAATACCACACTTGTAACAGCCTGGGGGGACGCACTCCGAACTCTGTAGGGGCTTCGGCAGCATGGCGGTGGAGATGGGTCAAAAAAAAATCTTTTTTTTTTCCGATTTTTCTTTTGGTAGGGGTGGTGCATTTCTGTTTAACTGTCTTTAATTTTGAGAGAGAGAGAGCGAGCGAGTGGGGGAGGGACAGAGAGAGAGGGAGACAGAAACGGAAGCAGGCTCCAGGCTGTGAGCGGTCAGCACAGAGCCCCACGCGGGGCTCGAACCTACGAGCCTGCGAGATCATGACCTGAGCTGAAGTCCCGGCTGCTTAACCGACTGAGCCACCCAGGCGCCCCTCCTTTCTTTTCTAAGTAACCTCTGTCTAACCTGGGGCTCGAATTCACAACCCTGAGATCTAAACTCATGGGCTCTCCCCACCGAGCCAGCCAGGCGCCCCCATTTCTGTGGTTCTAAGCCGCTCAGTTTCTGGCATTTTGTTACAGCAGCCGCTACAAGAGACCAACTAGGGTCCTTCCTCACCCCAGGCTCCCACGTGTCTCTGGGAGAACCCAGAAAGAAGCCGGAAACGATGGCTGTGCTCAGGGGGTGCCAACTTCAAAAGGCCGGGCAGGAGGGTTTAACAGCCGGGCCACCTCCACGGACCTCTCTGGGCCTCAAAGCAACCTGGCAGGGAGGCTGGGGCTCACTCACGATCCCTGCTCCCCAGGATCCCAGGGGGATTTGATCCAGTTGGATCTCTGAGCTTTTCTGCACCTTCCCCGAGGCCCTAGAAGGTCCCACATGGGGAAACCAAGGCCAAGAGAGGGGCTGAGCCTAGATCTGGGTGGAGGGTGGAGGGGTCTCTTCTCTCTGGGTTCCACCCTCGTCAGGCCAGGAATTTCCTCAGTTTTGTGAGCCCAGCCTCCCTCCTCTGGCTGGAAGGAGGTGTTCAGAGCTCTCTGGGTAATGCCCCACGGAAGCTGCCCCAGTTGGGGTGCCCAGTGCGCAGACCAATGAGAACCCCAGAGGGGAAAGACTGGTCATTTCCTTTCTGCTGTTTGCACCCTCCCTTGGGGCTTAAAAACCACAGTCTGTGGGCAGGACACACCTTCGATCAGCGGGGAGCCCGGGAGACCCGAATATGGTGAGTCCCCCCCCAGCAGGATCATGGGGTTCAGGAACCATCTCCCTTCTCTGTCTCCTTGCTGGGTCTCTCTCTCTCTCCCCACCTCTCCCCTTCTCGCTGCCTCTGCCTCTCTCTGTTCTCCGTCTCCTCCCTTCTCCCCTGACCCACATCTCAAGACTCTCCAGGGCTGGGAAACAGCTAAAAAGTAAGATCATCAAGGGATTATCCCCGGGTCCTCGGGGCTGGGATCAGAAAGGTCCCTGGGGCAGGAAATCCGAGTGTTGGATCTGGCTAGATGACATCTTCCTCAAGTGGAGAGATCCAGGAGGGGTCTTTCTGGCGGCGGGAATGGCAGGAGCAAACCCTGGGAGGCTGCAAAGAACCAGCTCGGAAGCAAGGTAGTTACTCACCCGGACTTTCAGATGTTCTGAATTGTAGAGACGGGGAAACTGAGGCCCAGGCAGGAGCAGAGATGGCCCGGGTGCTTCATGGGTGGGTGGCAGACCCAGGCTGTCCCATGGGTTCTGTGAGTGTCAAAGGAAGCCGGTCTCCAGGCTCTGGGAGGGCTCCCGCCTCCCCTGTCCCCCACCCCCCTGTGCCCCCAGGGCTGGGTCTCCAGAGAGGCAGGGCTGTGATTTAGTACCTGCCTTGGTAGAGGTTCTGGTCTTGCTTCATCTGGGTGAAAGAGGAAACGGAAGACACATTAGCTGACCAAGGAGGGGCTTGGCATTGCCTCACCCCACTTTTGAGACCTGGCTGGGGCCAACAGGACTTTGCGAAGCGGACCGACCTTTGGCTTCGGCTTCTTCTTGCCGCAAAAAGGTCCCAAATACCAAAGCGCATTCAGTGAAAAGTCACTCTGCCCGCCCAGCCCAGAGCCTCAGACTCCTTGTCACGCTGTGTTGGATCCTTCCAGAAACAGTCTACAGGTGCTCAAGAACAGAGGTGTAGGGAATAGAGTAGGGGGTAGTTTGACATGGGGGTCGAGTTGAAATAAGCTTCACGTTCTGTCTCTTCTGTGTAATAGACGAGGAGACTCCTCTTTCTTGGGCTTCCTTCTCTTTACCTTGAAGATGGGGAGAACAATCCGACGATCCTACAGAACTAGAACCTACGCCACAGGATCACTGAAAGAACTAAATGATACACGGAAAGAAAGCTCTTACGTGCATGGTATACAGTAGGCGCTCACTGCATGTGGCACGTCTGTCGTTCCTTCCCCCTGCAAACAGACGTACGTTCTGCGCATTGGCCTACAGCTTGCTTTTTTCCCCTAGAGTAACGTATAGTATTAGTAACCGGTATTTATTGAGCGCTTACTGTATGCCAGGCCCTGTGCTATGCACTTTACATTTACATCGAGGAGGAAGATACAGTTATCATCCGTGTATATTTCAAGGGGATTCGTCCTTTCCTTTTGTCAGCTGTGTGATAGTCTCCTGGGAGGGTCTCTCCCCTGTCAATAGAGATTTAGGTTGTTTCCCATGTTTTGTCTTTATTTTTTTTTAATTAAGTTTATTTATTTATTTTGAGAGAGAGAGGGAGAGAGAGAGAGAGAGAGGCAGGAAAGAGCAGAGAGAAAGGGAGGGAGAGAGAATCCCAAGCAGGCTCCACACTGTCAGCACGGAGCCCGATGTGGGGCTTGAACTCATGAACCGTGAGACAATGACCCGAGCCCAGATCAAGAGTCGGTCGCTTAACTGACTGAGTCACCCAGGCGCCCGTGTCTTTATTTTTTAAATTCAATGTTATTAGCGGCGCCTGGGTGGCTCAGTCGGTTGAGCGGCCACTTTGGCTCAGGTCATGATCTCACGGTCCGTGAGTTCGAGCCCCGCGTCGGGCTCTGTGCTGACAGCTCAGAGCCTGGAGCCTGTTTCAGATTCTGTGTCTCCCTCTCTCTGACCCTCCCCTGTTCATACTCTGTCCTCTCTCTGTCTCAAAAATAAATAAACGTTAAAAAATTAAAAATAAGATAAAATAAATTCAATGTTATTAAAAAAAATTATTTAGGGGCGCCTGGGTGGCTCGGTCGGTTGAGCGTCTGACTTTGGCTCAGGTCATGGTCTCACGGTTCGTGGGTTCGAGCCCCGCGGGGGGCTCTGTGCTGACCGCTCAGAGCCTGGAGCCTGCTTCGGCTTCTGGGGTCCCCCTCTCTCTCTGCCCCTCCCCTGCTCACGCTCTGTGTCTCTCTGTCTCTCAAAAATGAATACACGTTAATAATTTTTAAAAAATAAATGAAATTTTTTTTTTTATTGCAATCTCCACCCCCAACGCGGGGCTTGAACTCACGACCCCGTGATCAAGAGTCGCACACCCTACCGACTGAGCCAGCCAGACACCCCCGCTATGTTTTGTCTTTGAAACCAAAGTTACATCTTTGGACCCAAGTCTGGGTGTCCAGAACTGCAGATGCTAAGTCCGTGGGCAATTTCTCTTTTAAGAGACATTGCCAAAAGGCACACCAACCTAGACTCTCCCTCTGCCGTGCATCAGAGCGTCTTTCTTCCTGCCCCAGCGCCCTCTGCCCCCCCATCTGCACGGTTGCATCAGACTTTCTTTTGTGTGTGCGTGTGTTCCACATTTAAAAAAATTTTTTTTTAAATTTTATTTTTAATTTTTAAAAATGTACATCCAAATTAGTTAGCATAGAGTGCAACATTGATTTCGGGAGTAGGTTCCTTAATGCCCCTCCCCCATTTAGCCCCTCCCCCCTCCCCCAACCCCTCCCGGAACCCTCGGTTTGTTCTCCAGATTTATGAGTCTCTTCTGTTTGGTCCCCCTCCCTGTTTTTATATTATTTTTGCTTCCCTTCCCTTATGTTCATCTGTCTTGTCTCTTAAAGTCCTCATAGGAGTGAAGTCATGATATTTGTCTCTCTCTGACTAATTTCACTTAGCATGATACCTTCCAGTTCCATCCACGTAGTTGCCAATGGCAAGATTTCATTCTTTTTGATTGCCGAGTAATACTCCATTGCATATATATCCCGCATCTTCTTTATCCGTTCATCCATCGAGGGACATCTGGGCTCTTTCCAGACTTTGGCTCTTGTCGATAGCGCTGCTATAAACACGGGGGTGCGTGTGTCCCTTGGAAACGGCACCCCTGTATCCCTTGGATAAATGCCTAGTCGTGCAATGGCTGGGCCGTAGGGTCGTTCTATTTTTAGTTTTTTGAGGAGCCTCCGTACTGTTTTCCAGAGTGGCTGCACCAGCTTGCATTCCCAGAGAAGATTTTTGTATTTTTTTTTTTAATTTTGTTTTTAATGTTTACTTATTTTTGAGAGAGAGAGAGAGAAAGCCAGAGCACGAGCAGGGAGGGGCAGAGAGAGAGGGAGGCCCAGAATCCGAAGCAGCTTCCAGGCTCTGAGCTGTCAGCACAGGGCCTGACGCGGGGCTCAAACCCACAAACCGCGCAGGATCATGACCTGAGCCGAAGTCGGACGCTTAACCGACTGAGCCACCCAGGCGCCCCCATATTTTTAAGCAATCTCTACACCCAACGTGGGGCTTGAACCCACGACCCCGAGATCAAGAGGTGCAGGCTCCATCAACTGAGCCAGCCAGGCGCCTCCGGTCCCGGGTTTTACCCATCACCCTAGCTCTTGGAGCGCCTTCCACATCAGAGCATAAACTCCTCATTCTTTGGGAGAGTGGCCCAGATGTGTTCTGTGGGCCGGGATGCGTCATCATTAACCCAGCCCCTTCCCTCTTGCTGGACCCTCTGGTGACTTCCCATCTTTGTAGGGGTGCTGCAGGGGCAAAGCTTTTCCCAGCCACTGGTCCTGGCAGGGTCCTGGAAGCCACAGGGTGTTCGAATCAGCACTTTCTTTTTTTTTTTCCCCTGGCCTTATGAAATCAGCAAAAGGAAAAGGGCCCCCGGTGAGCTCACGTCTGTCATGGCCATCCGGAAGGCACTTTGTCAGCTGAGGAGCAGGGAGTGGGGGCGTGTAGGGACGCTCCCTTTTCGGAGTCTGAGTCACTGTGTAGCCAAGGAGGCCTGGGAGCTGTGGAACCAGAAGCACAAAAGCTACTAGCTTTGAATGCTGCATCCAAAGGGAACACTCACAACGAGTTTAACCACCTGCTAAAGGTGCCCTACAGCCTCCTGCTGGGCCTGGCATTAACCCTTTAGTTAAACTGGAGCTTGGGGATAGGGGTGGGGGAGTGGAGGGAGGAGGGGGCTGGGTGGGTCCCAGAAGGAAATGGGAAGAAGGGGTGTGGGAGGGGGGGATGGTAAGGGGAAGGCTCCCGCAGGGGCTATTTACCAATAGAAATATTGCAACAAGTTGAGCTTTCTATTTTGAAATGTTTTCACGCTTACGGAAAAACGGTAAGAGCGATACAAAGAACTCCCATAATGCTCTTCACCCAGATTCTCCGGATTTGCTTTATCAGTCAATCATCTGTCTATCATCTGTCTATCTATCATCTTTTTTCCCCCCTGAACATTTGAGAGTAAGTTGTAGGCATCACACCCTTTGGCTCTTAAATACCTTGGTGTTTATTTCTTCTTCTTCTTTTTATTATTATTATTATTATTATTTTCTTAATGTTTTTATTTATATTTGAGAGAGAGACAGAGCGCGGCAAGCACGGGAGGGGCAGAGAGAGAGGGAGACACAGAATCCGAAACAGGCTCCAGGCTCCGAGCTGTCAGCACAGAGCCCGACTCGGGGCTCGAGCACACAGACAGTGAGATCATGACCTGAGCCCAAGTCGGATGCTCAACTGACCCAGCCACCCAGGCGCCCCTCCCCCTCGGTTTTTAAAAACATAAACACAATACCACATCACCCTCAATAAAATTAGCACCGATTCCTTACTATCGTCAAACACTCCATTTTTACATTTCCCACATTATCTCAAAAATGTCTGATTTTCCGCTTGATTATTCCACTCCAAACCCAAACAATGTCTCCATATTACCTTTGCTTGAGATGCCTCTAAATCTCCTTTAATCCATGGCATTTCTTCGTCTTCTCTCTCTGTCTTTTTTTTCTTTTTTACAGTGTCATTTATTTGTGGGAGGAAGCAGACCGTACCATTTGTCCTGTAGAGTTTTCTGCGGTCTGCTTGGGCTGATCTTGTCCCTGTGGCGTTATCATGTTCCTCCGTCCCCTGCTTTTCCTGTGGACTGGTCGTTCTTGATCTAGAACCTTGATTGGAGCCCCATTCATTTATTGGGCCAGAATCACTTCACAGGCGGTGCTGTGTCCTTTCTAATGCGTCACATCAGATAGAACAGGGTGTCCAATTGTCTTCTCTGGATGAGCCACCCAGGCGCCCATCTTAGATTTTTTTTCCTAAAGGAAGACTTTGCTACATCAACTCTTTATTTCCCTGAAATATATATACCCTGTGCAGAAATGGCAGGATAAGTGCTTGATTTGTTTCTTTTCCAGAATAAAAAGGTGACCAATGGGTTTGCTTGGGTTTTGTTTTTTTTAATGTTTATTTATTTATTTTGAGAGAGAGACAGAGAGACAGAGAGAGAGTGGGGGAGGGGCAGAGAAAGGGAGAGAGACCATCCCAAGCAGGCTTTGCGTCATCAGCACAGAGCTCAGTGGGGGGGTTGATCCTTCCAACTACAAGATCATGACCTGAACTGAAATCAAGAGTCGGACACTTAACTGACTGAGCCACCCAGGTGCCGCTGGGTTTGCTTGTTTTTACTGTCATTTCGAGCTCACAGATCTTTACATAATAATGTGTTTCATTCCATAGCAATTATTATTAGATACTCAAATTGGCTCATCTTTGTTTTTAATGTTTAGTCATTTTTGAGAGAGAGAGAGGGAGAGAGTGCATGAGCAGGGGAGGGGCAGAGAAAGAGAGGAGGACAGAGGATTTGCCGTGGGCTCTTCGCCGACAGCAGAGAGGCCGATGTGGGGCTTGAACTCACAAACCTTGAGCTCATGACCTGAGTGGAAGTTGGACGCTTAACTGACTGAGCCCCCCGGGCACCCCAAGCCTGGGCCCTTTGAACGGCAGAGGGTCATTAGAGACCATAATCTGGGTGCTAAGGCGCTCTTTGTTCTTGGACACCTATATCTTTCTCTATATCCTTCTGTCCTTCCTCTTGCGAGGCAAAAATCTGTATCTTATTCCTATTTTTTATGCTTCATCTTGCCACCCCCCCCCCCCCAATATTTTCTCTCTGCTCTGACCCTGAGGTTTTGAAACGACTTAAGCTAATGGTGATAGAAGAGTACGGGTCAACCAGGAAAGAAACCGAGGCACGGAGCAGTAAGGGAACTTCCAAGGGCCCAGGCAGGCTTCAAGCAGGACAGTCGGGATCTGGCCCCTAAGTGCCGTGCTGAGCTAGCCGGGAACCCGGAGCGAAAGGACACATGTGTGCCCCTCTACCCTTCGCAAAATACCCTCCGGTAGTTTGAACCGAGTAGGACAAATAAATAAAGCTCTGCTCAAATCCCCCCGCCCCCGCCCCACAACAGAAACAACCTCATAAGCCCCAGCAGCGTGACTGTCCCTAAAACCCCGGAATTGCCCGATACGTTTACACACCAGTGTCCATTTGCAGACACCCACCTGTCTGGGAAAGCGAACTGTGGTCTGATTGGACGGTTCCCAAGGCACAATCGTGCAAGGGCAGGAAACAAACAAAGACGGCAGCCTGTCTTTATTTACAGTTTGGATGTTTTGCCCCCCCCACCCTCCATGGATTTGAGGGGGAGGGGCGGGCATTGATTTTGATTCTTTAAAACATCGCATCCACATATTTACCTGGATGACTGAGCGTCGTTGTTTTTTTTTGTTTGTTTTGGGTTTTTTTTTTTTTTTTTTTTTTTTGATTCCCCCTTTCTCCTTGCTTAAATACCAGGCCGAATCCCTGCCTTCTCGGGGGGGGGGGGGGGAGCCACTCGGAGACAGAGCACGGAGCTGTCTTGGCGCGAGGCAGCAAAAGGGGGTGATGGGTGGCAGTGGGGTAGCCACCTGGGGATATCATCTCAGTTTGTTGACGGCGTTAAAAAGAGCTAACAAGGGGCGCCTGGGTGGCTCAGTCGGTTAAGTGGCCGACTTCGGCTCAGGTCATGATCTCAAGGTCCGTGAGTTCGAGCCCCGCGTCAGGCTCTGGGCTGACCGCTCAGAGCCTGGAGCCCGTTTCCGATTCTGTGTCTCCCTCGCTCTCTGCCCCTCCCCCGTTCATGCTCTGTCTCTCTCTGTCTCAAAAATAAATAAACATTAAAAAAAATCAATAAAAAAAAATTCAAAAAAGAGCGAACCAGCTGTGTGTCACGGGGTACAGTCCCGTCAGAACGGACAGTGAGCACAACGTTGGCAGCAGGACTAGGTTTTGCCCGCTCGGTTGCCGGATCCTGGGGATGTCCAGGGATTAATTTAGCAGGAGGCGGCAGGGCGGCAGGTGTAACCCTGTCGCTGGGTCTAGGCCCTCCACATCCCCGTTTCCCTGGGGAGAAACCTGGGGCTCCAAGAAGAGGTGTGATGGGCTCCCAGCCGCATAGCTCTCATGGGCCCTTCTTGCTTCTCTCATCCCACCCAGGACTCCCTGAATTACAGCACCCCTGAGTATCCTGATTATGGCTGGACCGTGGACCCGTACATGCCAGTGGACAAGTCTTCTAGAACCCCCACCCTGTCTGCTCCGAATGTGATTGCCCTGGTAATCTTCGCGGTGGTCTTCCTGGTGGGCGTCCCGGGCAACAGCCTGGTGGTGTGGGTGACAGGCTTCGAGGTCCGGCGAAACATCAACGCCATCTGGTTTCTCAACCTGGCGGTGGCCGACCTCCTCTCCTGCCTGGCGCTGCCCATCTTGTTCACATCCATCGTCCAGCACAGCCACTGGCCCTATGGCGACGTGGCCTGCCGCGTCCTGCCCTCCCTCATCCTGCTCAACATGTACGCCAGCATCTTGCTCCTGGCCACCATCAGCGCCGACCGCTTCCTGCTGGTGTTTAACCCCATCTGGTGCCAGAACTACCGAGGGGCCCACTTGGCCTGGGCGGCCTGCGGCGTGGCCTGGGGCTTGGCCCTGTTGCTGACCATCCCGTCCTTCATGTATCGCGTGGTGCAGGTGGAGGCCTTTCCGTTCAAGACGCTGTGCGGCGTGGATTACGGGAGGGACGGTTTCGTCACCGAGAGGGTCGTGGCCATCCTGCGGCTGGTGGTGGGCTTCCTGTGGCCGCTGGTCACGCTCGGAATCTGTTACACGTTCCTCCTGATTCGGACGTGGAGCCGCAGCGCCACGCGCTCCGCCAAGACGGTCAAGGTGGTGGCGGCGGTGGTGACCAGCTTCTTTGTGCTCTGGCTGCCCTACCAGGTGACGGGGATAATGCTGGCCCTGTTCCACCCGCACTCGAGAACCTTCAAGAACGTGTCGGCTTTGGACGCCCTGTGCATCGCCTTCGCTTACGTCAACTGCTGCATAAATCCCGTCATCTACGTGGCGGCGGCTCGGGGCTTCCACGCCCGCTTCCTCAAGTCCCTCCCCGCCAGGCTCCGGAACGTGTTGACCGAGGAGTCCGTGTCCCGGGACAGCAAGTCCTACACCCTCTCCACGGCGGACACCCCAGCCCAGAAGAGCCAGGCGGTGTGAGGGGCGCGCTCCCGGCCGCCCTCTGCTCGGCGCCCCCCGCCTTCCCACCCGTGCGGTGTCTCTGGGCTCACGGTAACCGTGACCTTGGTGAAACCGTGTTCCCGGGAGCAACCCTGCCCCCTCCCGCCAAACAGCTCTCTGTCTGCGCGTGCGCGTGGAGCTTGTTGTGACTAGGACACATTCGATACACAGAAGACAGATGGGAACGTCTCAGCCTTTGCAGAAGAGTGAAGGGCGCCTGCGCGGCTCAGTCGCTTGAGCGTCCGACTTCGGCTCAGGTTCACGAGCTCCCGGTTCGTGAGTTCGAGCCCCGAGTCGGGCTCTGGGCGGACAGCTCGGAGCCTGGAGCCTGTTTCGGATTCGGTGTCTCCCTCTCTCCCTGCCCCTCCCCTGCTCACGCTCTTTCCCTCTTCCCCCCCCCAAATAAAATAAACATAAAAAAAAAGCCCAACTAAGTGTGTCGATTTAAAGTACAGTAGGTTAAAATGTTACTCAATTGGTTTTTTTTTTTTTTTTTTTTTTTTTGTAAATGCTTTAAGTAAAAAAGAGGTTAGATGGTCCCGGTCAGAAGCAAGTGTGTGGGAAGCTTGCCGTAAGGGGAGGTTAAGAAACATGGGTTGGGCACCTCCAGGGGGGAAGGAGGTCACGCGGGAATTTGACGTTTTACTTTGTAAACTGCTGTTTGGATTGCATTTCTCAAAATAAATAAAAAGAAAAAAGAAAAAAAAAACTCAAGAAACTTTAAATTTTGGTTATCACTGCGGACTCACGTGTAGCTGGCTGTGAGTGATAATATAGAGGGATCTTCTGTGCCCTTGACCTATTTCGCTATGGGAACACCTTGCAAAACATTACAAGATCACGACCAGGATGTCGACACCGATATACTCGAGGTGCAGGATATTTTCGTCACCACCGGATCCCCCATGATGCCCTTTTCCAGCCCCCACCCCCCACCGACTGCCCTCCACCCTCCCAGCGGGGTCTCCGGCCCCTGGCCACCACGGTTTTTCACTCTCATCTTCAATTCGGTCCTTTCCAGGAACGTTATATCAATGGACTCATTCAGCGTGTAACCTTTTGACTTTTGAAAAAACTAGTCTGCTGCGCTTGAATGATGAACATAGGGGCGCCTGGGTGGCTCCGTGGGTTAAGCGTCTGACTTGCGCTCAGGTCATGATCTCCTAGTTTGTGAGTTCAAGCCCCGTGTCGGGCTCTGTGCTGACAGCTGGGAGCCTGGAACCTGCTTCGGATTCTGTGCCTCCCTCTCTCTGTGCCCCTCCCCCGCTCACGCTCTGTCTTTCTCTCTCTAAAAAATAAATAAACATTAAAAAAATTTTTCTTTGAATAATGAAAATAAAAAACAATAAATGTTGAAACGCTGTGCTACTTATAATTGACTGCAAAACAGTTCTGTTTAGTGTTTTGTGTGCGTGCGTGCGTGTGTGCAGATGGGCTAGAAATATCATATAGACCAGCACCATTCAACAGAAACATGCTGTGAATCTCACAGGTAGTTTCCGGTTTTCTGGTTGCCACACTAAAAAATTGAGAAGAAACGGGGGCACCTGGCTGGCTCAGCTGGGAGGGTGTGTGGCTCTTGATCTCAGAGTCGTGAATTTGCACCCCATGTTGGGGGTAGAACTTACATAAATAAATACATACACTTAAAAAATAAAAGAGAAATGGATGAAATAATAGTAATATATTTAAATTTTTTTTTAACGTTTATTTATTTTTGAGACAGAGAGAGACAGAGCATGAACGGGGGAGGGTCAGAGAGAGGGAGACACAGAATCCGAATCAGGCTCCAGGCCCTGAGCTGTCAGTACAGAGCCCGACGCGGGGCTCGAACTCACGGACCGTGAGCCGAAGCCGGCCGCTCAACCGACTGAGCCACCCAGGCGCCCCTATATTTTATAATTATATTAACAACAATGACATGAGTAGCATAGTAATGTTGAATATAATATATTCATGAACATTATACAATTATGTATTATATGAATATCAATATGTTATATAGTAATTGTGTGTATATATATATTTCAAAGATTTTATTTTAGTTATTTATTTTTTAAAATGTTTATTTATTTATTTTTGAGGGGAGGGGCAGAGAGAAGGAGAGAGAAAGAGAGATTCCCAAGCAGACTCTGTGCTGTCAGCTCGAACTCATGAACCCATGAGATCATGACCGTAGCGGAAATCAAGAGCCCGATGCTAACCAACTGAGCCACCCAGACGCCCCAAAGATTTTATTTATTTTTTATTTAATTTTTATTTAATTTTTTTAACGTTTATTTATTTTTTTGAGACAGAGAGAGACAGAGCATGAACCGGGGAGGAGCAGAGAGAGAGGGAGACACAGAATCTGAAACAGGCTCCAGGCTCTGAGCTGTCAGCACAGAGCCCGACGCGGGGCTCGAACTCACGGACCGTGAGATCATGACCTGAGCCGAAGTCAGACGCTTAACCGACCGAGCCACCCAGGCGCCCCAGCAAAGATTTTATTTTTAAGCAATCTCTACACCCAGCGTGGGGCTTGAGCTCACAACTCTGAGATCCTGACTGAGACAGCCAGGTGCCCCTATTAATAATTACATTTATAATCAGATAAAATCAAAATGTATAACTATGTTACATAATGTAGAACATATATAACACACATTAACATTATATGAATGTATATAATTGACATCAATGTATTATAGTGATAGTAATACTATCAATATATTTATTACATTGTAATATACAATGATATTTCATATATAAAATATATTCATTCAGCCAATACTATATTTCGCCTAACAATATATCCAAGATATTTCTTTTATAATTTTCTTCCCCATTTCCCTCCTGTAACTGTGTGTTTAATTTGAGAGACAGAACGAGCAAGAGTAGAGGAGGGGTGGAGAGAGAGAGAGAGAGAGAGAGAGAGAGAGAATCTTAAGCAGGTTGCACGCTCAGTGTGGAGCCTCACGTGGGGCTTAATCCCACGACTCTGGGATCACGACCTGAGTCCAAATCAAGAGTCGGACACTCAACTCACCGAGCCACCCAGGCGCTCCCAGCATATTTCTTTTTATTAATTTTTTAAAAATGTTTATTTATCCTTGAGACAATGCGAGAGGCAGAGTGCAAGCCTCGGAGGGGCAGACAGAGGGGAGACACAGAATCTGAAGCAGGTTCCAGGCTCTGAGCTGTCGGCACAGAGCCCGATGTGGGGCTCCAGCCCGTGAACTGTGGCATCATGACCTGAGCCAAAGTCAGATGCTTAACCCGCGGAGCCACCCAGGCGCCCCAACCGGCCTGTTTTTAAAAGATCGTCCCGTTCGGCACCTGGGTGGTTCGGTCGATTAGGCACCGGACTCTGGATTTGGGCTCGGATCATGAGCACGGCCAGCTTTCCCCGGGGGTGGGGAGTGGGCTGCAGACGGCGAGGTCTTTCCCTCACTCCGATCTGGGAGGGAGACGTTGTCCCAAGAGCTGGCTCCCCGCAATGGTCTTCTGGAAACACTCGGAGGTCACCGCGTGGGATCCAGGTGGCTTCTCTGAGGTGGTGAGCCGCCCCGCCCGGGGAGAGGGAAGTGGGCTGAAGGGCCCGGCCGTTGCCACATCTGGGGTTTGGGGGCATCTGCTGGCTCAACAAGTTCTGAGGAGGAAGTGGGGGAGAAAGAAAGTGGATGATTGGGTTTGGCTGAGCCGGCTGTGTCCGTCCCCCGCCCCCTGCCTACCACCGCCACCAAGTACCCCGACAGCCACCCACCTATTCCTCAGACCTGGCTCCCCCAGGCCCCCGGGGCAAAGCCTCGTCCCTGCACCTGTGCCGTGCGACCTCCCCGAACACCACACCTCTAACCCCCGGGTAGGTACCGTTCCGGATCAGCACGGTCTCATAGGAGGCACAATGCAAGCCACGCATGAGATGGTCCGTTTTCCGGCGGCCGGGTAAGAGGCAAGCAAAGCGAAGCAGAGAGAATCAGACACAATTAATTTGGGTGTTAGTTATACTTTTAAACGTTTGTTTATGTGTTTTGAGAGAGAGAGAGAGACAGAGAGAGAGAGAGCGCGCGCGCTTGTGTGTGAGCGGGGGAGGGGCGGAGAGAGAGAGGGAGAGAGAGAATTCCGAGCAGGCTCTGTGTTGACAGCAAACTCGGGGCTCGATCCGGTGAACCGTGGGGTCGTGACCTGAGCCGAAATCAAGAGTCAGACACTTACCCGACTGAGCCACCCAGGCTCTGTACTTCTGGAGCTCTATGTGTCTAACGCGCCCGGGTTCTAGGGTGACATTCTACAATCGTGTGATTCAAATAGTCTGTGACTAACACTGTAAGATCCCTTGGGTCAAATAGCCATTCACCCTTTCAGGCTTCGAGAATTTTGTTAGGGTGGGGGCACCTGGCCGGCTCAGTCGGTAGGGCGTGCGACTCTTGATCTCGGGGTTGCGGGTTCGAGCCCCAGGTTGGGGATAGAAATTACTTAAAAAATAGAATCTTTAGGGGCGCCTGGATGGCGCAGTCGGTTAAGCGTCCGACTTCAGCCAGGTCACGATCTCGCGGTCCGTGAGTTCGAGCCCCGCGTCAGGCTCTGGGCTGATGGCTCGGAGCCTGGAGCCTGTTTCAGATTCTGTGTCTCCCTCTCTCTCTGCCCCTCCCCCGTTCATGCTCTGTCTCTCTCTGTCCCAAAAATAAATAAAAAACGTTGAAAAAAAAATTTTAAAAATAGAATCTTTAAAGAAAATAAGTGAATCTACAAAATTACGTTCGGGTGAACCCTGTGAAATTGCCAAACTTCATCCCATTGTGGGGTGAGGAGGTGTAATGGCTTATTGTTTATTATTTAAAAAAATTGTAAAATACAAGTCACGAAAAAAGTCACCATTAATGGCATTTAGTACATTCCCAGTGGGGTGCAGCTGTCACCACGGTCTGGTTCCGGAACATTCCCGTCACCCCAAAAGACACCCCTCCCTGCCCCCCAGCTCCTGGCAACCACTTACCTGCTTTCTCGTCAGACATTTGTCGGAATACGACCTATTTGCACCCACAACATGGCAATTTCCTATGTCAACTTAACCTTTTTTTTTTTTTTTTAAGTTTATTTATTTTGAGAGAGAGAGAGGCAGAAAGAGTGGGAGAGAGAGAGAGAATCCCAAGCAGGATCCATGCTCCAGGATCCACGGCAGAGCTCGACGCGGGGCTCGGACTCACAAACCGTGAGATCATGACCTGAGCTGAAATCAAGAGTCTGACGCTTAACCAACGGAGCCACCCAGGCGCCCCTGTCAACTGAACCTTCTAAAGTGTTCTCCTTCGGGGCACCTGGGAGGCTCGGTCGGTTAAGCGTCCGACTTCGGCTCAGGTCATGATCTCGTGGTCCGTGAGTTCGAGCCCTGCGTCGGGCTCTGTGCTGATGGCTCAGAGCCTGGAGCCCGCTTCGGATTCTGTGTCTCCCCCCTCCCCCCCCCCCCAACTCATGCTCTGTCTCTCTCTCTGTCAAAAATAAATAAAAACATTAAAAAAACTTTAAAGTGTTCTCCTTCTAGATTCCCTGTGTTGAGGGGCTGGGACTTGGCATCTCGTGGGATGGCTGTAAAGGAATCCCACCCCCTGATTGGCCCCTCACTTTTTATAAATCTGTGGTCCCCACCCCCTCATTCCTCGCCCCTGGCCTCTGCAGCCCGTAGAGACACCGTCCTCAACCCACAGCATCCCCCAGGCCCCCAGCGCCAGGGACACCGGAAAACCTTGGCCTCCCAGAATCCGAGAAACGTGCACCCCGAGACTCAGGGGCTGAGTTTTATGAAGATTTAACGATTTGAGCAGTTTTAGCCCAATCTGTAAACTCCGGATGAGACTGAGGACGGACAGTCCCCGGGTCTTTTCGGACCAGGACGGGTTCCCATAGGGTGTGGGAGATGAAGGGGTCTCCCGGAGCAAGGCAGGGACGGAGGGGACAATTGTCTCCTCGGGGAGGTCTGGGGCCATGACAAGGTTCAGCCAAGACGCGATCACCCAGGGAGGGGCCGGGAGACGCCCCAAGTCGCGCAGTGAGTTCCATCCAGTTTGTTGACTCAGAACAACTTCCTCTAACAACATGATTGTACTCTGTACACAACAACAAAAGAAACATTGTAAATACGTCCCCTCAGCCCCTGAAGCACACACAGAGAGAAGTACAAACACAGAAAACTGCTGAATAGGGGCTCTGGGATCGGAGAGTCACTTCCTCTTGCTAAGCCTGCGTTCTTTTTTTTTTTTTTTTTTGGTCATGTTTACTTATTTTCGAGAAAGAGAGAGACAGAGCGTGAGAGGGGGAGGAATAGAGAGAGGAGACACAGAATCCGAAGCAGGCTCCAGGCTCCGAGCTGTCAGCCCAGAGCCCGACGCGGGGCTTGAACCCACGAACCGTGAGATCATGACCTGGGCCCAAGTCAGACGCTTAACTGACAGAGCCCCCTGGGGCGCCCCAAAGCCTGCGTTCTTAAAATGTAAATTTTAAGAGTTTCTGTTACAGTCTTTCTGCTGTGGATTTAGCACAGGGGAAGCCACCTCCGACGTGCCGGGCACTGTCGTATTCGTATGTGTGTTTTCAATCTCTTTACCGTTTTTTTTTTTTTTTTTTTCCCTGCTGCTGCAGAAAGTCCACTGCACAGGAGAGGAAACTGAGGCTCAGAGAGGCGGAGACTCTCCCCTCCCCCCCACCCAAACTCCTCAGCGGGGGACCTGAAATATGAGTCCTTCTGGTTCTCACGCCCACGTTCTCAGCCTCTGCGGCTGTGCTGGGAGGGAGGTTAAGGACCGCGAAGGTCAACATCTTCCCATTCTAAAGATGGGAAACTGAGGCTCACAGGAGGCATAGGATTTGTTTGCGTTTTGTCGGCTCTGAGGCCTCAGGCCCTGTGTTTGGTGGCCTTGGGCTTTTTGTGGGGATCGTGACCCTGAGCCGTCTCCCTCAGCGCATGGAAGGCGGGAGGCGTGTTTATCTGCCCTTGGGGCTCTGCGGAGGGAAGAGAGAGAGGGGCTGGGCACGCGGTTGGAGGCTGGGAGGCAGGGAGAGGGCAGCGAGCGCTTGGTGAGGATGACCTCAGAGGGTCCCATGGGAGAGTGAGTCTAAGCCCAGATTTCCGCCCCCCCAGGTCTTGAAGGTCAAACCGCACGCAGGTGTGGCTTCCAAGAATCGGTGACTGGTGACATTGATCCTGGGGTTGGTGACACAGGGTCAGCCCTCCACCCACCCGAGCCGTCTCTGGCTTCATGTGCTGCCCAGTAATTTTGGGATATGTGAGTCATGGGAAGAGTACAAGACAAACACACCCCGGGGCGCAGGACAAGGCCACTCCTGTTTTTCCTGGCTGTGGAGATCTGCTGGGGCCCGTGAGTCGGCGGTGCCCAGCGGCGTCCCGTGGGAGCCCTCGGCCAAGGGGACGGGCTTCCAGGAATCCCCCCCCCGGCTGCCAGACGCCCGGAGAGACCTCAGACCTCCTGGGTCCCGGCTGTGAGCCCGGCTCGTGCTTCAGGTGGCATTGGGTCAAGATGAGGATCCTCTTACAAGACACAGTAAGGATGGAGGGAAGGGCGGGAGGGAGGCGTCGCACCAGCTTGGCCTTTCAGACGAATGATTGTCAGAAGCTGGGACTCAGTCCTGGGACTTGAGAGATGGAACCCTCTCACCATTCCACTGGGATTCCAGACCCGTGGAATTTACCTGGGCAGCCCGGCAGAAAAGCTTGGGGCAAAGGACCCACGTAGCCCTCCCACCCAGGTGGAGAGGAAACGGTCAGTCTTCAACCTCCAGGATCTCGGGCAGTTTCTGGAGACCCCAGCAAATGGCAACGCGTCCCGTGACCTAGCCCTTCGACTCAGTCATCCCGCTTCTTAAGACTTTGACTTTATTTTCATGTGTAACATACACACAGAAAAGTGGGCACGTCAGAACCAGGAAACTCCGCGTATCTCCACGAGCCGAGCTTGCACAGGCAGTGAGCACCCCGGCCAAGAAATAGCACAATCCGGGGGCGCCTGGGTGGCTCAGTTGGTTGAGCATCAGACTCTCGATCTCGGCTCAGGCGGTGATCTCCCCATTTGTGAGATCGGGCCCCGCGTTGGGCTCCTCGCCGAGTGTGAAGCCTGCTTAAGATTCTCTCTCTCCCTCTCTCTCTCTCTCTCTGCCTCTCCGCGCTCTCAAAATTAAAAAAAAAATTTTTTTTTAAGGTTTATTTATTTATTTGGAGAGAGACAGAGACAACGTGAGCAGGGGAGCGGCAGAGGGAGAAGGAGACAGAGTATCCCAAGCAGGTTCCGCGCGGTCAGCACAGAGCCCGATACGGGGCTCGAACTCACGAAAACTCAAGATTGTGACCTGAGCCGACACCAAGAGTCGGACGCTTCACCGACTGAGCTACCCAGATGCCCCTCAACATACAAAAATATTAAAAATAAAAAAAGGAATAGCACAACCCTGGTCCCAAAGTGCCCTCCCGTTCCCCCAGTTACTAACCCCCCCCAGATAATTCTTCTCGTTTTTTTTTTCTTTTTAAATTTTTTTAACGTTTATTTACTTTTGAGACAGAGAGAGACAGAGTATGAACGGGGGAGGGTCAGAGAGAGAGAGGGAGACACAGAATCTGAAACAGGCTCCAGGCTCTGAGCCATTAGCCCAGAGCCCGACGCGGGGCTCGAACTCACGGACCGCGAGATCATGACCTGAGCCGAAGTCGGACGCTTAACTGACTGAGCCACCCAGGCGCCCCTCTTCTGCTCGTTTTTGAACTTGATGAGAATGATACTACTCAGTCAACCCTCCCGCGTGTCTGTCTGGATCTCTCCCCTCAGCAGTGTATATGTGAGATCTATCCACCTTCGCGTGTGTGGTTTGTTTATTCTCATTGTTGTAGAACATTCCACCGCAGGAATATACCCTGCTCTGTTTATTCGTTCCCCTGTGGGTGACTATTTGGGTGGTTTCCCAACATGGGCTGCTGTGAACGTGACTCTTCTGGCAAAGGTCTTATGATGAGCATATGTATGCTTCTCTGGGAGGTGGCAGTGAGGTATCCCATGTTGGGTTCAAGTCCATTCTGCTCCACGGTTCCCCCGGGCCCCAGGGGTTCCAACACGACAGGCTGATTTACAGACACACGTGTGCCAAGAGCACTCACACGGGTGCTTGGGATCTCAAGGAACCGAAAGAAGCCGAAGTCACCCGTTTGTTTCTCGGTGCCTCAGTTTCCCTCTTCATTCTTTTACTCGCCAAACATCCCCTAAGCACCCGCTGCGGGCCGGGTGCCCTTCTAGATGCCGGGGACACAGTGGAGCCAGAAGTAGCCAACAGTTTGGGAAATGGGGCATAACAATGGCACGTACCTCATAGCGTTGTCATAAGGGTTATGCCTGGTACATAGTAGGTGCTCAATAAATGTCACCTGCTCTCTTCATTGTTATAAAGTAATAATAACAGTTATTTTGGTAATTATGTTTTACATGTAGATATAGTTATATGAATATAGTTTATTGCATAAAAGGTGATAACATAATTAAGCTGCTCGTGACCATTATTAAAACTGTCCTTTATTGGGGCGCCTGGGTGGCTCCGTCGGTGAAGCGTCCGACTCTTGGTTTCAGCTCAGGTCATGATCTCGCGGCTTTGCTGGTAGCGCAGAGCCCGCTTTTGATTCTCTCTCTTTCTCTCTGCCCCTCCCCTGCTCACGCTGTCTCTCTCTCAAATAAATAACCTTAAAAAAAATTTTTTTTTTCAACGTCCTTTATTTAGTCTAAGGCTGGTTAATGAGCATGACC
Source organism: Panthera onca (assembly GCF_046562875.1). Taxonomy (NCBI): domain Eukaryota; kingdom Metazoa; phylum Chordata; class Mammalia; order Carnivora; family Felidae; genus Panthera; species Panthera onca. Next base: position 9,842,896 of record NC_138353.1, on the reverse strand, counting down.
CGTCCAGCCAGGGGGCCGATTCTGAACCGTAAGAAAAGGGTGGATGTGTGTGCAGATAGGGAAACAGATCGAAAACACATTGCGTGGAAAAGGCTAAGAGATGACCCAGGGGGTGCTGGAATGTTCCATCCCTGTCTGACATCTGAAAAGGGAAATTCCACAGACTGGTTGAGCTGCCAACACGCGGAATGCTTTCCAGACTTTAACCAGTAAAAGCTGGGCAGGGCGGGGGTCTTAGGGCGGGAGAGAGGGTACGTGTAGCAGCAGGTGACACATGTCACGTGCTCACTGTGGACCAGGCACTGGGTTCGGCTTGTCGCCCCGATTCACTTACTGAATGCTCGCGACACCTCTAAGGGAGGAATATCATTATCCTCGTATCACAGACGGGGAAGCTGAGGAACAGAGAGGTTCAGTGACCCGCCCAAGGCCACACGGCTGGTGAGTGTTTGAATTTAAAATTTTTTTTTAATTTTTTTTTTTTTTTTTTTTTTTTGAGACAGAGAGAGACAGAGCATGAACAGGGGAGGGGCAGAGAGAGAGGGAGACACAGAATCGGAAGCAGGCTCCAGGCTCTGAGCCATCAGCCCAGAGCCCGACGCGGGGCTCGAATCCACGGACAGCGTGATCTTAACCTGGGCCGAGGTCGGATGCTTCACCGACTGAGCCACCCAGGCGCCCCTGAATTTTTAAAGCCTACACACACATACACACACACACACACACACACACACACACACAGTGGCCGGGCCTCTTAGCAGCTGGTTGGCAGCTAGTTGGCAGGGTGGAGGGGGCAGAAGGTGTCCCAACTTCCCCTCTGCTCTTCCTCTTGTGTCAATGCCAGACAGGGCTCTGGGTAGGGCCAGCCAGCCCATGAAGAGTCAGCAGACAGCCACAGGGTCAGGTCACTCTGACATTGTGGGGGATCGTCTACGGTCTACCTGAGCCCTTGGTCTATGCCACGTGATTTACACACACCAACTCCTCAAGGCCTCCTTCCCCTCCGCCCCAAACCGATGAGGTAGGTCCACCTCCGTGACTCATTTCTCAGATGAGGAAACCGAGAGAGAGCCAACTGAAACTCAGTTACAGAGCCCGGGTCTGCTCCGGGCCACGGGCTGTCCTGCCTTCTGAATCTAAGATTTCGGGGTGAATATATTCCAGGGCCCGGAGGTCCGGGGTGGGGCCAACCCAGTTCAAAACTCGGCTCTGTAACTTGCTTAGCTGGATGGTCGTAGGGAGGTTATTTCTCTGTGCCTGTTTTCTCGTCTGCAGAATGGGTGCAATAGCAGTGTTAGAATCAGAGGGTTGTTATAGGGATCGAATGATTCACTGTTCCTTGAACGTGACCGGCCATGTTCTCACCTCAGGACCTTTGCACTGGCTGTTCCCTCTGCCTGGAACTCTCTTCTCTCAGATCCCCACACGGCTCATCCCTCTCACCTCCTTTATGGCTTTGTTCAAATGTCACCTTCTCAGAGAGGCCGTCTTTGACCACTTATTTAAAATTCCCTGTGTGATTTTTTTTTTTTTTTAATTTTTTTTTTCAACGTTTTTTTATTTATTTTTGGGACAGAGAGAGACAGAGCATGAACGGGGGAGGGGCAGAGAGAGAGGGAGACACAGAATCGGAAACAGGCTCCAGGCTCCGAGCCATCGGCCCAGAGCCTGATGCGGGGCTTGAACTCACGGACCGCGAGATCGTGACTTGGCTGAAGTCGGAGGCTTAACCGACTGCGCCACCCAGGCGCCCCTTTTTTTTTTTTTTTTTTTTTTTTTTGCCATAGCATTTATCACCTTCTTCAACATTTTTTTTTTTTTTTTTTTTTTTTTTTTTATTTATTTTTGGGACAGAGAGAGACAGAGCATGAACGGGGGAGGGGCAGAGAGAGAGGGAGACACAGAATCAGAAACAGGCTCCAGGCTCCGAGCCATCAGCCCAGAGCCTGACGCGGGGCTCGAACTCACGGACCGCGAGATCGTGACCTGGCTGAAGTCGGACGCTTAACCGACTGCGCCACCCAGGCGCCCCGCATTTATCACCTTCTAAGATACTGTATTTTGCTTCTTTATTCCTTGTGTGACTTATTCCTTCCTCATCTGCCTCCATCCACCTAGAATGTCACCCCGTTGTGAATTCAGTGCCTGGAACAGACAGGGTACTCAGGTGCTAACTTGAATGAATGAATGAATGAATGAATCTCCTAATGGAGAATTCGAGATTTTATTTTTCCTGTTTTCCTGACACTATCACGACTTTACAAAATTGCTCTTAGTAGAGGGCGCCTGGGTGGCTCAGTCGGTTGAGCATCTGACTTCGGCTCAGGTCACAGTCTCGCTGTTCGTGAGTTCGAGCCCTGCGTCGGGCTCACTGCTGTTAGCGCAGAGCCCGCTTCGGATCCTCTGTCCCCCTCTGTCTCTGCCCCTCCCCTGCTTCCTCTCTCCCTCAAAAAATAAATAAGACACATTTTTAAAAATTTTTATTTATTTTTGAGACAGAGAGAGACAGAGCATGAGTGGGGGAAGGGCAGAGAGAGAGAGGGTGACACCGAATCCGAAGCAGGCTCCAGGCTCTGAGCCATCAGCACAGAGCCTGATGCGGGGCTCGAACCCACCAACCGTGAGATCATGACCTGAGCTGATGTGGGACATTCAACCGACTGAGCCCCCCCAGGCGCCCCCATAGAGGACATTTCCATGAACACACAGCGCTGCTCTGGAAATTCCAAATAATAGTTGGCTAGGGTCCTAATATAATATTTGGGGATTCCAAAAATTTTTTTATCATGATCATTTTTTTATATAAAAATATTTTTTAAATGTTTATTTATTTTTGAGACACAGAGGCAGAGCACGAGCGGGGGAGGGGCGGAGAGAGAGAGAAAGAGAGGGAGACACAGAATCCGAAGCAGGCTCCAGGCTCCGAGCTGTCGGCAAGCAGCCCCACGCTGGGCTCGAACTCACGAACCATGAGATCACGACCTGAGCGGAGACCAAGAGTCTGTCGCTTCACCCCCTAGGCCACCCAGGCGCCCCGATGGTGATCATGTCGTGACACTGTAGCGTTCCGGAATTCCCAGATGCTAAGAAGCTTGGGTTGTAACACTGGGACATTCTAGAATTCCCGCATGCTCTGGAGCTAGTTCTGGAATTCCAGGATTCCAACGGGGGGGGGGGGGGGAAGGGGGGGTGGGAGGCGGGTGTGCTGACGTGGCATCGTCTTCGAAGTCCAAGTCGCTCCCCAGCTAGTCGCAAGACCGGAACGCGCTGCGGTTCGGAGGCTGTCACAGCGTCTAGTCTCCAAGCCGCTAATGGGGCTCCCACCCGCTAGGATTCCGGGGACCCGGGGGGGGGGGGGGTTTCCTCCTCACTTTCCACGCCTTTCTCCCCGGTTCAGGTGTCTGGGGCCTGGATGGAGAACACGTCGGTCAGCTACGAGTATGGGGATTACGACGGGATTCCGGACCTCCCCGTGGACTGCATGGACGGCGCCTGTGTCTCCAGCGACCCGCTGGGCGCCGCCCCGTTCCTGCTCTACGGGGCGGTCTTCCTGCTGGGCGTGCCGGGCAATGCCGTGGTGGCCTGGGTGTCCAGGAAAGAGGCCCGCCACCGGGTCGGTGCCAGCTGGTTCCTCCACCTGGCCGTGGCGGATCTGCTCTGCTGTTTGTCGCTCCCCATGCTGGCGGTGCCCCTCGCCCTCGGGGGCCACTGGCCGTACGGGGCGGTGGGCTGTCGGGCCCTGTCCTCGGCCATCCTGCTGTCCATGTACGCCAGCGTGCTTCTCCTGGCCGCTCTCAGCGGGGACCTCTGCCTGCTGGCCCTCAGGCCCGGCTGGGGGGCCGCCGCCGGGCGGGCTCGTAGGGTGCAGGCAGCCCGCGCGGTCGCCTGGACGGTGGCCCTGCTGCTCACCGTGCCTTCGGCCATCTATCGCCGGCTGCACCAGGAGTATTTCCCTCGACGCTTGGAATGCGTAGTGGAGTATGGTGGGTCCGCGGCCGTCGAGAACACCGTGACCGCCACCCGCTTCGTCTTCGGCTTCCTGGGCCCCCTGGCGGTCGTGGCCGGCTGCCACGGTGCCCTTCTGTGCCGCGCGGCCCGACGCCGCTGGCCACTGGGCACGGCTGTGGTGGTGGGCTTCTTTGTGTGCTGGGCCCCCTACCACGTGCTGGGGCTGGTGCTCACCGTGGCCGCCCCGCACTCCGCGCTCCTGGCCCGGGCCCTGCGGGCGGAACCCCTGGTCAGCAGCCTGGCTCTGGCTCACAGCTGCCTCAACCCCATGCTCTTCCTGTATTTCGGGAGGACGCAACTGCACAGGTCACTGCCGGCCGCGTGTCACTGGGCCCTGAAGGAGTCACAGAGCAAGGATGAAAGTGTGGGCAGCAAGAAATCCACCAGCCACGACCTCGTGTCGGAGATGGAGGTGTAGGCTAGAAGGAGACTGGTTTGTGTTCTTCTGTCTGATTTCGCAAAGCTGGCTTCAGGCACGGCTGGATCCAGGGGCTCAATGATATCATCACTGATTTCTCTATCCGTTCAACATCCACTCGTTATGCACCTGCTATGTGTAAGGCCCTATTATAGGCACCGAGGAAGTGGCAGTGACCAAAACAGACACAAACCCCTGCCCTCGCGGAGCTGGCATTCTAGTGGACGAAGACAGACAATATTCTCGTGGACGAAGACTGACAGAAAGCAAAGGAAAAGTGAATATGGAATACATCAAGTGGTGATAAGTGTTAAGAAATCTAAACGGGATGAAAAGGGCTGAGTGAGGCAGGGATATCGATCAGTCAGGCAAGGCTCATCGGGTAAGGTGATATTTTAGCCAAGACCCGAGGAAGGGAGGGAGAGGTCATGCTTAAAGTATGTTAAACACGGGGCTCAGCAAGTACAAAGGCCCTGAGGCACAATGTGCTTGGCATATTCCAGGAAGAGTGAAAAGGCCAGTGTGGAGGGAGCAAGAGGGAAAGTGGGGTGAGAAAGGGAGATAGATAGTGGGGGGCCAGATTCGAAAGCCTCTCAGGCCATAGCAAGTGTCTGGAGATCCATGGGAGTGTTCTGAGCTACTCTTATCAGTTAAAATACACAAGACCCAGTAAATTTGAGTTTCAGGTAAATAGCAAGGAAAAGGTTTAAACATTTTTTTTATTTTAATATTTTATTTATTCTTGAGAGAGAAAGAGAGAGAGAGAGAGAGAGAGAGAATGAGTGAAGGAGGGGCAGAGCAAGAGAGGGACGCAGAATCCAAAGCAGGCTCCAAGCTCTGAGCTGTCAGCACAGAGCCCGACATGGGGCTCGAACTCACAAGCCATGAGATCATGACCTGAGCCGAAACCAAGAGCCAGATCCTCGACCGACTGGGCCACCCAGGCATCCCTGTAATTTTTTTTTTTTTTCTAATCTACATCAGGCGACCCTTTTCTGAGCAGAAAGAGGTCTTGATCTGACTTAGATTTTAATAGGGTCCTTCTAGTTGCTGGTGGAGACGAGTCTATGGGGGTGGGGGGAAGGGACACGAGGAGCCATTGCAACAGCGAAGAGACTACTGCAATAGTCTGAACAAAAAGTGATGGTGACTCGAGTCAGGGTAAGAGCAGAGGTAGTGAGAAGGTGACAGATTACGAGTGTATTTTGAAGGAAAGCCTACGTCCTAGCTCCTTAGCTTGGTATTTGAGGCTTCTCTCCACTACTGGACACGTTTATATTCTAGTATATTCTTGTAGCAGGCAGAATAATGGCCCCTAATGAGGTCCACATCCTAATCCCCTGAGCCTGTGACTATGTGACCTACCGTGGCAAAGGGAACTTTGCAGATGTGATTAAGGATCTTGGGGGTGGGGAGAGTATCTTAGATGATCTGCATGGGCCCAAGGGAATCACAAGGGTCCTTATCAGTCAGAGTCAGTAGCAGATGTAACAACAGAAGCAGATGTCAGCGACTGGAGACAGAATGCGGCCCCAGAAGGGGCTTACCGACACCTTGCTTTGAGACTTCCGACCCCCAAAACTTACAGAATAAATTTGCATTGTTTTAAGTCACTACATTTGTGGTTACTTCTTAATTGGCAGCCCCAGGAAACTCACACGGATCCTCTGAGCTGGATTAGTTCCTGCTTCTGGGCCGTTTCCCCAAGCTGGTGCCGTTGCCCAGAATGCCCTTTGGATCTGTGCTGCCCAATCTTACTCAAATTCAAATGAATTCAAATGCAACATTTAGTTTATCAGTTGCACCAGCTTCGATAGATAGCCACGTGTCGCTGGTGGCTACCATATCGGGTCGTGCAGATATAGAACCTTTCCACCACTGCAGAAAGTTCTATTGGGAAGGGCCCCTGGAGAATCTCACCTGCTCACATCTTTTATTTTTTTATTTTTTTATTTTTATTTATTTATTTTTTTTAACGTTTTATTTATTTTTGAGACGGAGAGAGACAGAGCATGAACGGGGGAGGGGCAGAGAGAGAGGGAGACACAGAATCGGAAGCAGGCTCCAGGCTCTGAGCCAACAGCCCAGAGCCCGACGCGGGGCTCGAACTCACGGACCGCGAGATCGTGACCTGAGCTGAAGTCGGACGCCCAACCGACTGAGTAGGGTAATTCCATCAACAACACAGGGAAGGAACGAGAGATGCTTCATTTTATAAGATGAGGCTCAGGGAGCGGAGGTCGTTTGCCCAACGTCACACGGCAAGGAAATTACAGAGCTGAGATTTGACCCCACGTTCCCTTGACTCCAGTGCCCATGCTCAGAAATTTTCCTTCCAATGACACTCTCTCTGGGGAACCCTCTCTGATCCATTCCCTTCCAAAGGAGGGCGTAGTGTTCTCCTCTCTGACTTGAGTTTCTAGAACACAAGTTCTCAGGTAAACCGTCAACTCCCCACGGGCAACCAGTGCGCTATTTTTATTCCTGTCTCTCCTCCCCCCATCCCAGGTCTTAGAAACATCAAAACAATCTTTGTCTACACCGTGTTTTCCAACTAGACCGTGAGCTCCTCAATGCGATGAGGTTCTCTTTCTTGCTATCTTTTTTCTCTGTCTGCTACAGGGATACATAGTAGGTCCTCAACAATACATATTTTATTCCTGGCGTTTCATTCAGAATTGACATGCATGAGTTATTAAGACCAATATTCCCTCGTAGAATGAATTATGTCCTGAGACAATTTATAGAGCGTCATGAAAAGTCAGGGGAAACCCTGCTGTCAGTCCACTGGGACCAGGTGCCATTTAGGAGAGCTTTTCTTTGGTATGTTTATCAAAAGACTTTTGTGGCTTTTGAAATTTATTGTCATTTATTACTGCATCAGCCTTACTTTTTTTTGAAAGAAGAATAAACTTCATGTAAGCCTTCAAAGGTATTTCTGTGAAACCGGGTCGTTAAAAGTAATATCGCTTTTTGTTTGTTGTAACTTCCCCTTTTCTGTTCTTAATTTTGTTTGTTCTTGGAACGTGTTGATTTCCTTGTTTCTGATGAGCCGGATCCTAACAGAACTGTTTCAAGTTTTCTACTCATTCCTAACGTTGGTAGTTTGTGACTTACATCTTGACTTTGTATTTTTACTCCCTCCCATTTTTCTTTAAAAATAAATTGTTCTCTTTTGCAAATTTCAAGAAGTGCTTAGTCAGTTTCTTCCCCTTCTTTTGATAATGACAGATGAATGGGCCTCTCTGTGTTCACATTGTTTTCGGAAGGTTTGTATTTGTAATGACATCCAACTTCCCTCTTGACGTACCACCTTGGTGTCCAACCCGTAACTGACTAATTCACTTACAGTGAAACTCTGGGGTTTTCTCTCTGAGCCCTCTGCTCCTATTTTCCTGATCTCAGTTGATGGCAACTCCATATTTGCAGGCACTCAAGCCAAAAACGTTGGAGTCATCCTTGACGCCTTGTTCTACTTTAAGATATCCACAGAATGCGATTACTTCTTGCCATCTTCTCTGCCATCATCCTGGTCCACAATCTCTCCCTTGATTGTATCAGTGGCCTGCCCGGTCCTCTTTCCTCATCTGGGTACCCTGTAGTCTGTTTCTCACACACTGAGCCAGAGGATTCAATTAAAATCTAAGTCAGATCATGCCTCAGGTCCCTCCTCTGCTCAAACTCCTCCCATGGCTCCCATCTCACTCAGATGAGAAGCCAAAATCCTCACCGTAGTGTATCTGATCTATCTGCCTTCTTTCCTCACCTCATTCCCTGCTATTTCCCCCTCCACACAGGCCTGCTTGCTGACCTTGGAACCACCCTTTTCGTTGCCATGGAAGTCTCTGAGGTTTCTATTTCCTTTACCTCCAGGGGGCTCCGTGGCTTGCTGCCTCACGTATTTCGACTCTCTGCTCAAATGCTACTTCCTTGGAGCTGTCCTCTTTGATCATGCTACTTAAAATGAGAGCACTCCTTGCTCCTTTTCTGCTTTGTTTTTCTCCAAAGAGCGTGACAGTACCTGTCGGCAATTCTTTTTACTTATGTGTCTGTTTCCCCTACTAAAACCAGAGTTCCGGGGGAGGAGGGACTTTATCTGTCTCGTTCGCTGCTGTATGCTCAGTGCCTAGAACTGGGTCTAGAACTGAAGGCCGTAGCTTCTCAATGGCAATATCATCTTAAGGAAAAAGGGGAATGGCAGGAGAATACAATAAAAATGAAAGCTCTAGGGGCGCCTGGGTGGCTTGGTCGGTTAAGCGTCCGACTTCAGCTCAGGTCATGATCTCACGGTCCGTGAGTTCGAGCCCCGCATCGGGCTCTGTGCTGACAGCTCAGAGCCTGGAGCCTGCTTCCGATTCTGTGTCTCCCTCTCTCTCTGACCCTCCCCCGCTCATGCTCTGTCTCTCTCTGTCTCAAAAATAAATAAACGTTAAAAAAAATTAAAAAAAAAAAAAAATGAAAGCTCTAACATTTATTGAATGCCTACTATGTACAGTAGGAAAAAAACCCAATGTATTACCTTATGTATACACTTTCGCTTACTTTCCCCAACGGTCTTGAAAAGGAGATATTATTATCCTCATGTTATAAATAGGGAAACTGAGGCTCAGACCCGCAATGACTGGGGCACCTAGGACTAGTCAACAAACATTTACCGACTCTCTGATCCTTGTGGTGGACGCTGGAGAACATGGGACCTCCACGGCTGGAACGGCCCCTGCCTTCAAGAGGCTGGGGAGTGGAGCTGAATTATTTATTAGTGAATTGCTAGGGTGAATTTTGCGTTAACAGAATCATGCATTAATAATTATGAATCGTAGCGACTAAATCACGGGAGCGGTTTCATAGCGTCTGGGCTCCTGCTAGCATTCTCCCCGGGCGTCGGGGCGGCCCGGGCGCAAGTGACAGTCAGGGGGAGGGTAGCGTGCGCCGGGGAAAATGCGCTTCCGAGTTTCCGCCGCAGTGCTGCCCCCCCGTCCCTAGAGGGCGCAGCGTCACTCCCGGCTCCGCTGGCAGAGAGGCGGAGCCCGCGCGTGCTGTGCGCAGGCGCAGAGTGGGTTTTCGGACGCCCCCGGTGGCGCGCTGGCTCCTCCGCCCGCGGCGGGGTGGGGCCGGGCCGCGAGGCGTGGCGTGCGCAGGCGCAGAGCCGGCTTTGGGCGCGTGTGGGGCGCTGGGGACCGGAAGTTGGAGCGGCTGCGGCGGTTGTGAGGTGAGGGGGGTGGGGCGGCGGCGGTGGCGCGGGTCCGAGCGGGTTGGGGAGCTGGGGAGCGAGCCGAGGGGTCGGGAGGGAAATCCCAAGATGAGGAAGTGTGTTGGAGGAGCCAGAGAGGCCGGGAGAAGCGGACGGAGATGGAGCCTGCGCGCCCCGGCAGTGCCTGGGCCCCGGAGAGGCGCGAGACTGGAAGAAATGGGAGTCGCGAAAAGAAGCTTGGAGAAGCTGAGGGACCGAGAGACGGGGAGGTTGAGAGAGGACGGAAGCCGGAAACTGGAGAAATGGCGGCGGGGGGGGTCGCGAGGAGCTGATGGGGTCCCCCAGAGCGCCTCGCGGAGACTGCAGAGAAAATGTGGCACCGTGAACTTGGGGTGGGGGTGGGGGAAGAGTAGGAAGATGGGCGTGGAAATTGGCGAACAGAGGCTCGGGAGGCGGGCAGTTCCCACGGAGGAGCAAGACACTTGTTGGCCTTCAAAATAAAAGTTATCTTAGCGCCACGGTGGGTTTTACTTGGGGATAATGGACAGTTGCAATTTGGGACAGGCCGGCTATAGCAAAAACCATGGAGAAGAGGGGCGAAGTGGGGAGGGGTGGTTTTGAATGAAAGTCCTTTGCTTTGGAGAAAGCAAGAATTCAGGGCGATGATGATTTCTCGTTGAGTTGCTGTGGTGGTGGATTTCTTTTTAAAAAAGTTTTAAAGCATTAAAAAAATTCGAGAGAGCGGAAGCGGGGAGGGGACAGAGGGAGAGAGAGAGAGACTCATGGGGCTCTATCCCTTGACCCTGCGATCATGACCTGAGTGGAAATCAAGAGTCGGTGGCTCAACCCTCTGAGCCACCCGGGTGCCGGTGCGGCGGTGGATTTCTTGAAGGAGACGCCACTGACCCTGAACCTGCTCCCCCGTGGCCGCCGGTATTTGATGATTCTTTGCCATCAACAATTCTCTCGGAGCCCATACTTGACAATTCTTCCAAGTGATTGACCTCGCGTGGTACCACCGGAGAGCTCCCCCCTTCTTGGGGCCTCCCAGCTCCATCGTAGTGAGATGTCTCTTCATTAATTCACAAGACTGCGTCATGGGGAGAGACTGATACAGAGATGGAGGCAGTGGAAATAGAAACTGGCAAGAGCTGGCAGAGGGACTGAGAGAGGGGAAGAGCCAGCTGACGGAAAGAGCCGGAGGTGGGAAGTGAGTGAGACGGCCGCCCTAATGAGGGCAGACCCTCAAAGGGAGCCATCTGGGGGGGGTGGAGAAATGGGACGCGATGGAGAACTGGTTCCACTGGAAGACTAGAGTGCGAACAGAACTGGAACGACCGCGTCATGTTTGAAAATGGAGACATAAAGCCAGATGATGGAGAATCACACCGAGGAGACGAAGAGGAGTAAATGGGAGCCTGACTCCCTAGATTTGAATTCCCCGTCGCACCACGTACTTAACCATCTTTGGTTCAGCACAACAGGGAGTGGCGATAGCACCTTCTTAACGTTGTGAGGGAAGTGTAGGTGCGCGGATGCTTGTCGTTGCACGTGTACGTGTACGCAGGTGATTTACAAGGGAACCTGATACGGGAGTGAGTGCTAACTTGTCAAAGCGCCAGACAACTGGGAGGCAAAATATTAGGTGGAGAAATGGAGATGAAGAGAGAGTCGTGATGGAGGGAGAGACAGTGGTGGGAAGTGGAGAGAGACAAAAACGGAGCATCAGAGCTGACGACGAGGAGCAAACGAGAAAGGCAGATGGAGGTAAATGGAGAGGCTCAAATGGAGAAAGACGGTTGGGGAGAATGTCAGACCAGAAAATCAGAGAAACGAGAGACGGGACCAGACTTTGAAACAGAGGAAGAGGGTGCCTGGGTGGCTCAGTCGGTTAAGCGTCCGACTTCGGCTCACGTCATGATCTCACAGTTCGCGAGTTCAAGCCCCACATCGGGCTCTGTGCTGACAGCTTGGAGCCTGGAATCTGCTTTGGATTCTGTGTCTCCCTCTCTCTGCCCCTCCCCCACTTGCACTCTGTCTCTCTCAAAAATAAAACTTTAAAAAAATTTTTTAATTATTTTTTTCACGTTTATTTATTTTTGAGACAGAGACAGAGCATGAACAGGGGAGGGTCAGAGAGAGAGAGGGAGACACAGAATCCGAAACAGGCTCCAGGCTCTGAGCCGTCAGCACAGAGCCCGACGTGGGGCTTGAACTCATGAACCGCGAGATCATGACCTAAGCCGAAGTCGGACGCTTAACCGACTGAGCCACACAGGCGCCCCTAAAAAATTATTTAAAAAAAAAAAAGAAACGGAGGAAGAGGGCTGAGCATGGTGAGCTGGAAGAGACAGGCTGAGACATGAGGATGGACAGCCAGAGAGGGGAGAACGAGGGAAGCAGAGAAGGCCCCTGAAAGCCATTGTCAAGAGGCCCAGAGATGGTCAGAGACACAGTTAAGAGCAGCCAGAGGATCCGAGAAATCTACAAGCTAGCCTAAGATTCCTTTGTTTTTTTTAAGATACTATTTTTAAGCAATCTCTCCACCCAATGTGGGGCTTGAACTCACAACCCCGAAATCAAGAGTCACCTGCTCCATCAGCTGAGAAGAGACTGGGCCGGTGGATTTCTTGAGAAGAGACTGCTTGAGAGCCATGGTTTGCGCTCTGTTGGGCCCATGTGCACACAGGCGGTTTGCAGCCTCGGGGGAATGCGCTCCATTTCATTCCCTGTCCTTTTCTGAGGATCATGGGCTCAGTGTCAGCAGCCTTCCAAGGCCTTTTCCTCTGACTACCTCCCCTACAACTTGCATTCCCACTCTAGCACCACCCAGCCCAGGTGTTTACCAGAAAACAGGGTGCACAGGCTCCTGTTCCCGCGGGAAACCACTCTGCCAGCTCACAAGTGCTTCCTCAGTGGAAACCCCTTTCTGGCTCTAATAACTCCCATGGATGACCTAAGTGCCCCACGAGACTGCAGAGGTGGAATCTATTCCATGATGGCCCCAAGAGACTGAAGAGTAGGTGAAGGCATTGCTAATTCCATACGAAGGTGGGATGTGGCCTCGAGTGTAGTTTTCCAGGTTATAGGCCCCTGGTTGTTGCCGTTTTACCCTTGTTAGTCATCACGGGGAGAAAGACTGGACTCGAATTCTAGTTACTGTTTTGCTCCTCCGTGCCTGGCTGGGCAATCAGTGCTACGATGTTGGGAAGACGGCATTATCCTCATTGTATAGACGAAGAAAACAGCCTCACAAGTTAATTTACCAGTGGTCACACATCTAATGATGCAGCAGAGATTCAAACCCGGGTCTGCCTGACTCCAAAGCCTGTACCTAGGAGGCTTCAGAGCCTCTGAATCCATTGAAGGTCATAAACGATAAGAATCTGAGGGATGGACTTCAGAATATTGTACATACGAGGATATGCTGTGTATTATTAGGACTTAGGCAGCTGAGAGTCAGAAAACCAACTTGGAGCGAAGACATTTTCTTGTGTAGCTGGGAACTAGGTCTCCAGCACTAAATGATGCTGCCAACCTTCTCCCCTCTCCCTCTTCCACCTCTGTTTTGGTAGCTGCTCAGTGGCCATCCTGGTGTGTGCTTTGCCCACGTGCAGGCTTTTCTCTAGGATGGATTTCTGGGAAAGCAGATAGATAACATGAGGGCTTTTCTCTCCTGGCAACCTAGTGTAAATTCCAGAGAAAGGCCGTGATTGGCTCTCCCCGGACGACGTGTCCACACCTCGCACCAATCAACGGGCAAAGGATGAGTAGGGGCCCATGATTGGCCAGACCTTTGTTGCTTGCGCAGTCAGTAGGGGTTCTCAGAGCTCTTGCCTAGGGGCGCCTGGGTGGCTCAGTCAGTTGAGCTTCCGACTTCAGCTCAGGTTATGATCTCATGGTTGGTGAGTTCGAGCCCCACATCAGGCTGGCTGCTGTCAGCACAGAGCCTCCTTCAGATCCTCTCTGTCCCCCTCTTTCTCTGCCCCTCCCCCCTCAGGCTCACACTCTCTCCTTCTCGCCCCCCACAAGATAAATACTAAGAAAAGAAGTCTTGTCATACTGTTTCCATTATACCCCAGCTTTCTTGTGTTAACTGCCTCTCGTGACGGTCCCATGGCCTACAGTCCTTCAGATTTCAGGCCAGACGTCTCTGGGGACCCTTCCCTGACTCCCAGGCGTGGTCAGGCAGCTCCTTTGGGCTCCCACAGCCCAGTCACTGGATTGTCTGGTGAAATGCCTGCCGTATGTGACCGTGACCACGTGTGAGGGCTCAGGGTGACCTTACTCCTTACCATCCATCCTCCTCGTCCCGTGCTTACAAAACCGCAGCCTTTCAGGAATTACTTCGAAAGACGAACGAGTCTTCTGTTCTCTCCTCCAGGTGCTCAGTGCCTGGAAGACCCAGGATGGACTTGTGTCTGTCGCACAGATCACCGCAGGAGTCGTGAGGTGCCCTGTGTGTCACCAGTTTGACCCGGGGCCCATCGCCTGTCATCGTCCTGTGCCACAGTGAGGAGCAAAATTGGCTTTTTGGAGAGAAGGTGGTTCCTCCTCGCGGGCACTGGGCTCTCACTGCAGCTTCGAGACCGCGTCGCGACTGCCCGCCACATGCCTCCTCCCAGAACGAAGGAGGGCGGGGATGACCGAGGCCGACACTGGGATCCCAGTAAGGAGGACGCCCCTGAGAAATGGGACTGGAATTGTCCGGAGACCCGTCGCCTCTTCGAGGATGCCTTTTTCCGTGACGAGGATTATATAGCCCAGGGTTCTGAGGAGCGCAAGAAGTTCTGGACCTTCTTTGAACGCTTACAGAGATTCCAGAACCTCAAGAGCACCAGGAAGGGGGACAAGGACCCTGGGCGTCCCAAGCACAGCATCCCGGCGCTGGCCGACCTGCCTCGCGCTTACGACCCCCGTTACCGCATCAACCTCTTGGTCCGGGGCCCCGACGCCCGGGGCTCTCGGGGGCTGGACGGACAGCCCCCGGAGAGGGTGTCCGAGTTCCGCCGAGCCCTTCTGCACTACCTGGACTTTGGCCAGAAGCAGGCGTTTGGACGACTGGCCAGACTGCAGGGGGAACGGGCGGCCCTCCCCATCGCCCAGTACGGGACCCGCATCCTGAAGACACTGAAGGAACACCAGGTGGTGGTGGTGGCGGGTGACACGGGCTGTGGCAAGTCCACCCAGGTGCCCCAGTACCTGCTGGCCGCCGGCTTCAGTCACGTGGCGTGCACCCAGCCCCGGCGTATCGCCTGCATTTCCCTGGCCAAGCGCGTCCGCTTCGAGAGCCTCAGTCAGTATGGCTCACGGGTGAGTGGGACTTAAGCAGCTCTCCGGCCTTTCCAGTGTGACCCTGAGGTGCAAGGTGTTGCCCATAGGGCAGTAGTGATAAAAGTTCCCAGAGCACTTAGCAATGATACCCTCTGACTTAGCGGTGATCCCTCTAGAAATTGATCTACGGATGCACCCGAGCGTGGTTCAAATGAGAAAGTCACCAGCATTCCCCAGTGTCACCCTTTAACAGTAAAAAATTGGAAATATCCTAAAAAAAAGAATGAGGATACTCCTTTTTTTTTTTTTAAACGTTTGTTCCTTTTTGAGAGAGAGAGACAGAGACAGAGCAGGAGTGGGGGAAGGGCAGAGAGAGGGAGACACGGAATCCGAAGCAGGTTCCAGGCTCTGAGCTGTCAGCACAGAGCCCAACTTGGGGCCCGAACCTACGAACCGTGAGATCATGACCTGAGCCGAGATCAAGCGTCGGACGCTTAACCGACTGAGCCACCCAGGCGCCCTGAAGACACTTCTTTACTAATGATTTCTAGGGTTCCAGTCCAGGCCGTACCACTTAAAAATTGTCATTGCAGTTCTAATACTCTGAACAGAAGAATGTACGTACTCTAAGTACGTAGCTCAGTGAATTTTCACAGACTGAATTCATTTATGTAACCAGCACCCCGATTAAAAAAAAAAAAAAATCCAGTCCACACTCCGACCAGGGCCATGTTCCACACTGTCACCAACACTCGTTATGGTTAATGTTTCTCCTGTTAGCTTTTCTAGAGTGGGCGGATAGTGATACCACATTTTAATTTGTATTGTTGATTTTATTTTTTCTTAATTAATTATTTATTTTTTTAGTTTATTTATTCACTTCGAGAGAGACAGCGAGAGCAAGCAGGGGCGGGGCAGAGAGCTAGGGGGAGAGAGGGAAGCCCAAGCCGGCTCTGCACTGTCAGCACAGAGCCCGTGTTGTTGATTTTAATTTGCGGTTCCCCGACAACTAAGGATTGAACGCCTTTTCACGTATTTATTGGCCGTTTGGAGATCCTCTTTTCTGAAGTGTCTGTTCAAGTCTTTTTCCCTATTTGTCCTTTGTGTTGTCTTTTTGTTCTCGGTTTATCAGGTTTTATAGATTCTGGATACAAGTCCTTTGTAGGAT
Organism: Panthera onca; assembly: GCF_046562875.1. Classification (NCBI taxonomy): domain Eukaryota; kingdom Metazoa; phylum Chordata; class Mammalia; order Carnivora; family Felidae; genus Panthera; species Panthera onca. The sequence continues at coordinate 9,826,837 of NC_138353.1, read as the reverse complement.
TTATGTATTGCAAATCTCGTTGCCTACCCTGCCTGTGAGTTGTCTTTCATTTTCTGAATGTTGTCTTTTTTTTTTTTAATTTTTTTTTTTCAAAGTTTTTTATTTATTTTTGGGACAGAGAGAGACAGAGCATGAACGGGGGAGGGGCAGAGAGAGAGGGAGACACAGAATCGGAAACAGGCTCCAGGCTCCGAGCCATCAGCCCAGAGCCTGACGCGGGGCTCGAACTCACGGACCGCGAGATCGTGACCTGGCTGAAGTCGGACGCTTAACCGACTGCGCCACCCAGGCGCCCCATGAATGTTGTCTTTTGATGACAGTGTCTTTTCATTTAAATATTATCCAGTCTGTAATTTTTTTTTTGATGTTTATTGTTTTGAGAGACAGACAGAATACAAGCAGGGAGGGGCAGAGAGAGGGAGACACAGAACCCAAAGCAGGCTCTGTGCGGTCAGTGTAGAGCCCAGTGCGGGGCCCGAACTCATGAACCGCGAGGTCATGACCTGAACGGAAGTCAGATGCTTAACCGACTTAGCCACCCAGGTGCCTTGTCATATTTTTTTAGAAGTGTTTTTTTTTAAAAATGTTTATTTATTTTGAGAGAGAGAGAGCACAGGTGTGAGTGTGTGTGAGCGGGGGAGGGGCAGAGAGAGAGCATCCCCAGCAGGCTCTGTGCCACCAGCACAGAGCCTAATGTGGGGTTTGAACCCATAGGCTGCAAGATCATGACCTGATCTGAAACCAAATCAAATGCTCAACTGACTGAGCCACCTAGGCATCTCTGTCATTTTTATTTTTATTTTTATTTTATTTTATTTTTTTTTATTAAAAATTTTTTTTTTAACATTTATTTATTTTTGAGACAAAGAGAGACAGAGCATGAACGGGGGAGGGTCAGAGAGAGAGGGAGACACAGAATCCAAAACAGACTCCAGGTTCTGAGTGGTCAGCACAGAGCCCGACGCGGGGCTCGAACTCACATACCTCGAGATCGTGACCTGAGCCGAAGTCGGACGCTTAACCGACTGAGCCACCCAGGCGCCCCTTATTTTTATTTTTTAAGTAGGCCCCACACACCCAGCCTGGGGCTTGAACTCACAGCCCCAAGATCAAGAATCACATTCTCTATCAACTGAGCCAGCCAGGCACCCCTGTCCTTTTCTTTTTGTGGTTGGCACTCTTTGGGTTCTGTTTTAGGAATATTACTACTTTAAGGCCAGAAAGACATCCTATATTTTTACTTAAAGATGTTTACATTTAAAACCGTAACTTATCGGAAATTGATTATGTGTGTGTTATGTGCATGCACGTGGAGGTGTGTGATGTGAGGTAGGGGCTAAGATCATTTCCTCTTAAGGGGCGCCTGGGTGGCTCAGTGGTTAAGTGTCCGACTTTGGCTCAGGTCATGATCTCATGGTTTGTGGGTTCGAGCCTGGAGTCGGGCTCGTTGCTGACAGCTCCGAGCCTGGAGCCCATTTTGGATTCTGTGTCTCCCCCCCCTCTCTCTGCCCCTCCCCTGCTCGCACTGTCTCTCAAAAAAAAAAAAATATATTAAAACACACACATACACACAAAGATCATTTCCCCTCAGTACCGCTTTTTAACTGTGTTTTGCCTTGGATGCGTGACCTCAGTTTCCCCATCGGTGAGGTGAGAAGAGTGGGTCTTGCTGCTTGTGGTGGCTGTGTGAAACACGTCCGGCGTTTCAAGTAGTTCCGGGCAGAGTAAGGACTCCTTGAAAGGTGAACTGTCACCATTCCAATCGACCAGTGAGTTGTACACCCGGCTGTGTGCCAAATATGTGCATAGCACATACTGTTCTCGCAGCATCTCGGGGACAAAATGTCTCTGAGGGACGGAACTGCGCTCTCAAGGTCGGTGGCGCTAAGTGGCAGAGGTGGGATCCAAACCCCAGCGTGTTGGGCTCCAGGGTCGGATCGGGGGCGGGTGTAAGCCGGCGAGGGGCTGGTCCCCAGGTCTGGGCTCCTCTCCTGATCACCGCTCCCGCCCCCAGGTCGGCTACCAGATCCGCTTTGAGAGCACACGGACGGCAGCCACCAAGATCGTGTTCCTGACGGTGGGGCTGCTCCTGAGGCAGATCCAGCGGGAGCCCCGCCTGCCCCAGTACCAGGTCCTGATCGTGGACGAAGTCCACGAACGCCACCTGCACAACGACTTCCTGCTGGGCGTTCTCCGGCGCCTGCTGCCCGAGCGGCCTGACCTCAAGGTCATCCTCATGTCGGCCACCATCAACATCTCGCTCTTCTCCAGCTACTTCGGCGGGGCCCCCGTGGTGCAGGTGCCCGGGAGGCTGTTCCCCATCACGGTCAGTGCTGCCCCCACACCCCCCGGGCCTCCCACCTGGTCTCTGGCCAAGCTGGACACGTCCCTTCTCCCCTGGCCTGCGCAGACTCCCATCTCTCAGATAAGGACGGTCTGGCTCGCCCTCTCCCTTAAAGCTCCTACTTTCTGAGCACTTCCAATGTGCTGTGTAGGTGCTCAGGGCTTTGCTGCAGGAGACCCGGAAGTGTAAAGATCAGTGTTCATTCCTCTCCTGTGACAGTCCTGCTGGTCCAGGCCGGCGGGCAGCTCTGTTCCATGCGGTCATGTGGGGACCGGGGCTCCTCTCTCCTCCTGCCCTGCCATCTCACGGCCGGATTTTCTCCATCTCCCGGTAGCAACTTCCGCCCTGAACTTTGACCCCTTGGCTCAGCCTGTTGGCTGGGGCTCGTGGACGGGTGTCATGGGCAGTCATAGGGAAGATGGTCACAGCTGACGTGGGTTGAGTGTGGGTCGTCCCCACGGCCCCAGGGGCCCCTAATCACAGCCCCGGGAGTCCTGCGCCAGGGGCTTCTGCCCGTGAGGGTAGAACCGAGGCTCAGAGACGGGGAGCGTGCTCACAGACGCAGACAGCCTCTGTTAGCTCTTCCAGATCCCTTTTCCCTTCCCGCCTTTCTGCCCAGAAGGGGACCCGTGTGGGTGGCACTCAGGGAACGCCTCCCTTCTGGCATCCGGCTTCCCGTCGGCCCTTCAAAATGGTCTGCACCCGCTGTCTGTTTCGTGCTTTGGTAGTCACTCCTTCCTCTTGCACCGCTGGCCAAGAATTAGCGAGAGCTCTAGAGTTCTTAGCACAAGGACACTGTGGTTTCGGGTTCTAAATGCCCATCTGTCTGTCTTCCCAGCAGCCATAAAAATAGAGTGAGGATGCTCTCCAGGAAGTGATTTTTCTAGTTTTTTAAAATTTTTTAGTGTTTATTTTTTGAGAGAGAGAGAGAGAGAGCACAAGGGGGAGGGGGCAGAGAGAGGGAGACGCACAGAATCGGAAGCAGGCTCCAGGCTCTGAGCTGTCGGCACAGAGCCCGACCCGGGGCTCGAACCCGCAGACCATGAGATCATGACCTGAGCTGAAGTTGGACGCTTCACCGACTGAGCCACCCAGGCGCCCCCCTTTGAAATTCTGATGCTGTCGAAGTTGCTCTCCAGACACAGTACGTAGACACCATGCGTAAAGCTCAGTTGATTTTCCCAAACCAGGTAGCGTGGATGTCATGACCAGCACCCAGAAGCTTTCCGGTTACCTTGGTACTTTGTCCTTTTATGGCATCCTCAAACTGACCCGTTTGAGGGGGCGGCCTGCCCCCCGACCGATCCACGCCTTCCCCGGCGGCCCACGGTCGGCCCTTACCGTGCGGGTGACCGGGTGCCCCCCTGCCCGGGGCCGTCTCCCTGCAGGTCGTGTACCAGCCACAGGAGGCCGAGCCGCCGGCGTCCAAGTCGGAGAAGCTGGACCCTCGGCCTTTCCTGAGGGTGCTGGAGGCCATCGACAATAAGTACCCGCCGGAGGAGCGGGGGGACCTCCTGGTCTTCCTGAGCGGCATGGCGGAGATCAGCGCGGTGCTCGAGGCGGCCCAGGCCTATGCCAGCCGCACCCAGCGCTGGGTGGTTCTGCCGCTGCACAGCGCCCTCTCTGTGGCCGACCAGGACAAGGTACCCCGTGTGGCCGGGCCGGGTGGGGTCTGACTCTGGAGGGGGGCGGGGAGGAGGAGGGTGTCGGGGGTGTGATTCCACCATTGCAGGGCTGCGGGCTGCAGAGGGCGCTGCTCGCGTCTTTCGTGGGGGCGGGCGGGGAGTATGTGCCAGGGTGAGCTTCCGCGGGAGGCACCGGAGCTGAGCTTTGGAAGACCGGGAGGATTTTGGGTAGAAGAGGGAGGAAGACAGTCTGGGGCGGGGGCGGGGGTGGACCAGGGCGCAGAGTTTCATCTCTGGCACAGACACTCAGTTGCACCCCTAGAGTAGGAAAGCAGCCGTAGACTGACAGGCGAGGCTGTGCTGTGTTAACACTTGACTTACAAAAACAGGCAGGAGGCTGGATCTGGCCCCGAGGCCTACCTAGTTGCTGACCTCTCTTGACTACTGTGCTTGATTGACTGTCCCTTGGGCCCAAGAGAAGGGCTTGTGCAAAGGGCCTGTGGTGGGTGAGGGAAAGGCAGGGCTGCTGCGAGACCACCTGCAGGGTGGCCGGGGTCCAGGCTGTGATGGGGAAGGCAGGCTGGTTGGGACTGAGATGCGGGCAGGCCTAGACCCCAGGGCCCGGAAGACCCAGCGTGGTGCCTGGGCTTTGCCCTGCGTGCACCCGGGAGCCATGGGAGGGTTCTGAGCAAGGTGGGGAGCAACGCCAGTTTGCTTTAGCAGATCCCTCTGCTCTATATGATCAGAGACCGGGGAGGAGGCCGGAGCAGGACCTGGGTGGGAAAGAAGGGCCTGGGCCAGGGCAGTGCTGCGGGTTTGGGGAGAGGGATTGGATTTCAGAAATGTTGGAGATGTGCAGGTGTGGCTGGAGGGGGGATAGGAGAAGGGGAGCCAGGACAGCCTTGGTTTCTGACCCACGTGGGCGGTGGGGACTCAGGGAGGAGGGAGGCCTTCCCTGCTTCCGAGGCTACTTTGGATGTTGTAGGTGGGTGTGAAGTGCCCGTGGGCCCAACCAGGAGGTGTCAAGAGGCCCCCGGACACACGGGTCAGGAAGGGCTGAGCCGGTCTGGGATGTCACCTCCTCGCCTTTCCCGCAGGTGTTCGATGTGGCCCCCCCTGGGGTTCGGAAATGCATCCTCTCCACCAACATCGCTGAGACCTCAGTCACCATTGATGGGATCCGCTTCGTAGTAGATTCTGGTAAGGGCTGCTCCCTGCCACCGTCCCTGGGCCCTGGAGAGAAGTGTGGGGTTTGGAGACGTGCAGAGGTGGTGAGGGACCTCCAGACCAAAGCAGGGAGTGGGCTGTGGGGCAGTGGCAACATCGTAATCTTCTCAGATGTTCCAAACTTGTCCCTGCCTCGGGGCCTTTGCACTTACTGTCGTCTCTGCCGAGAGCCATCTTTCTCCACATATCTGCAAGGCTCACTTCCTCCTCATTGCAGGGCCTGCGTGAATGTCTCCCCATCAGAGAGGCTCGCCTTGTCCACTTCTGTGATCTCCCTCTCCTCCTGCCGCTGTTGCTTCCCCTACAAGGCCTTGATTTTCTTTACAAGGGCATTATATTTTATGCCTGTTGATCTATTTATTTTCTGTCTTCCCAACTGCACTGTTCTCTGGGAAGTCAGAGTAGCATAGCAGTGAGGAGACACTGAAGCCAGCCTGGCTGTGTGACCAAGGTCGTGTCACTGACACTAAGTTAGTCAGTTTGCTTGTTTGTAAAATATGCAATAATAGCAGAGCTTCCTTCGGGTTGTAAGGATTAGAATTTAAACATTTAAAAACATTTTTCAAAGTTTATTTATTCTTGAGAAAGACTGCTCGAGTGCGAGCAGGGGAGGGGCAGAGAGAGAGGCAGAGAGAGAGAATCCCAAGCGGGCTCTGTGCCCGAACCCACGAACCGCGAGAACATGACCTGAGCCGAAATCAAGAGTCGGACGCTCAACTGGCTGAGCCACCCAGGCGCCCCTGAAAACGTTGTTCGTTAAACATTGACATGCCGTTGCTTTTAAGGTGCGTCCCACTTTCAGAGACAGAGAAAGTGGGAAAAGTCGGTCTTCGAATTGATGAACTATGTCCTGTTCGGCCCCGTGAGCCCAGGGACTTTGTTCACAGCTGCGCCCAGTACAGTGCCCGGCTCGTAGCAGGAGCTTAATAATAACGGTTGGATGGCCGGGCTCCCGAGCACACAGAGGCTGCGAAAGTTAAGAGATGTGTGAACGAGGACACGAAAGAATAGATCAACAACACGTCAGGGTCAAGGCCAGAATGAGCTCCTGGTTGGCGTTAATGGAATAAAGGAGGAAGCCGGGGTGTCCGGGAGTGAGCGGCGAGGCGGCGGGCCCGCGTGGCCGCTGCCCACGGTGTCCCGTCTGTCCCCGCCCAGGGAAGGTGAAGGAGATGGGCTATGACCCACGGGCCAAGTTGCAGCGGCTGCAGGAATTCTGGATCAGCCAGGCCAGTGCCGAGCAGCGGAAGGGCCGGGCGGGCCGCACGGGCCCCGGCGTCTGCTTCCGCCTCTACGCTGAGTCGGACTACGATGCCTTCGCCCCCTACCCCGTCCCGGAGATTCGGAGGGTGGCCCTCGACGCGCTGGTGCTGCAGGTGAGGCGTGGTGCCGGGAGGAGCCCGGGAGGACCTGGGACAGGACCAGTCCCAGGAAGGGCAGAGCAGGGCAGGGCCGGCCTGGCCGGGCCACAGAGGGGAGCTCATCCTTCCCAAGTGTCAGATTCCACGTCGGGGGGGGACGGTTGTTCCCCAGATCCACAGGCTCGTGGGAGAAACCTCGTGACTCCATCAGAATGCTTCCAGCTGTAACAGAAAACCCATCAAGAGGTGGCTTTTAAAACTGGGGTTTCTCCGGATATCTTGTCCCGACTCTTACCTCATCAGTTAGCTTTGACTGGATTAGGCTGCTGGGCCCAACAGGCCCGCTCACGGAGCGGCCAGTGCCGCAGAGCCGGCGAGGGAGCGCGGGAGGGTTTGAGGGCCAGGTCCCTCCACCCGCCTTGCCCTGGTTAGCGCTCTGTCCTGTGGCTACACCTCCCCCCAGCGGAGCCTGGCCAGTGTGGGCTCTGTGGTCCGGCAGAAGAGGAAAAGCCGAGCGAGCTGGGGAGGGCGGATGGCTTCCCCAGCAGGCCCCCCGGGTGGGAGTGGCCAGTGGCACAGACCAGCCCCCCTTCCTATGCATAATGCACTCTGATAGTCTCTTTTTGATTTCATTTTTAAAATTTTATCATTTGTTTTTGAGAAAGAGAGGGTGTGAGCAGGGGAGGGGCCGAGAGAGAGGGAGACACAGAATCTGAAGCAGGTTCCAAGCTCCGAGCTGTCAGCACAGAGCCCGACGTGGGGCTCGAACCCACGAGCCGTGAGATCATGACCTGAGCTGAAGTCAGACACTTAGCCAACTGAGCCCCCCAGACGCCCCTGATTTAGGGGATTTTTAAATGAGCATTGGGTGTTCTCCCAGGCATGATCAAGGTTTCAAGAGCAGGGAGGGAGGGGGGCCGGCTGGTTGCCGGGTGGAAGAGGCCCAGGAGAGTAGGTCACCTCTCGGCGAGGCTGGCCGAGCCCCCGGGCCCTCTGAGCTTTCCCCGTGCTCTCTCGCGGCCACGTGAGCCCCCCACGCCAGCCTTTCCTTCATCTGCTCCGGGGAGTAGCTGATTGTTTATACCTCGCCAGACCCGGCGACGGGTGGGTGTTGTGCTTCAGTCTCTGGGTCACTGAATTAGTCAGGGTTCTTTGGTCCCAAGTGAGAGAAACCCAGCTCAAACTACCGGAAGCAGGAAAAGGGATTTCACGAGGTGGTATGTCCATCGTGGGGGGCGGTCTGGCTTAGGAACGATTAAGGACTCTTCTACCCGCTGTCTCGGGCTCGTCTCCAGGGAAAAATGGTCCAGCAGCTCTGGGCTTCCACACCGGCCCCTCACAACCAGAGAGGATGCCCCGACTTCTGTCTCCCAGCGTCGGATGGCAGAATCCCAGGGCGGATCCTGATAGGGCCTGCTCAGATCACGTCCTCCTTCCTTCGTTGGTTGCCATGTCGAGGGGCTGAGAAACCAAGAGGGGCCTAGCTTAGGTCATGTGGCTTGCTCCGTGGCCGGGGTCTGGGAGAAGAGGTGCTGGGTAGACAGACAGACAGACAGACAGACAGACAGTGGTCCTTCTCCCCTGCTTCTGTGTGATGGGCCTTGACATTAGGAGTTTTAAGGTATTAGGAGCTTGTGATCCGTGAGCCCCCTGCCAGTGCTCCATAGCGGCTCCCGAGTTCCCCATTCCTGGGGGACTCGATTGTCATTCCAGATGAAAAGCATGTGCGTGGGGGACCCGCGAACCTTCCCCTTCATCGAGCCTCCGCCACCAGCCAGCCTGGAAACGGCCATCCTCTACCTCCGGGACCAGGGGGCCCTGGACAGCTCAGAGGCCCTCACCCCTATCGGCTCTCTGCTGGCCCAGCTTCCGGTGGACGTGGTGATCGGTGAGGACTTCCTTTAGGGGTGATCACACGGGGCCCCGGGAGTGGCTGCGGGGACCATTCACTCTCTGGGTGACTCATAGGCAAATCCGTTCTTTCACTGGGCCCCGTCCATTCATTCACAAGTCTCCCTGCCGGGGACCGTTCTGGGCGCTGGGGGTACAGCAGTCAAGAGACAGGCACCTCTCCTCCGCACAGCCTGTCCCCAGCTCCACCCTGGCGCCCCCCCCCCCCCCCCCCCCCCCGGTGTCGTAAGGATGTCAAAACCTTCTGCCTCTTCTTGCTCATTCCTGAGTCATCCCTGCCCTTTCTGAGAAGCTCGCTGACCGAGGTGCGTTCTGGTCTGATTCTCCTGACTCGAGACTTTCTAGATGATCTGTGTGGCCCACAGAATATTCCCAGCTGAGCACGACTGTTTGTGGCACCATTTCCAGGCCCGATGCCCAACAGAACTCTCTGCCTGTGTTAATGTCGTTAAAATCCCCACCAGTACCACACCCTGGAGCCGTGGTGGGGATGGCAGGCTGTGTGCCACCGACCCCGAGGACCCCTTGTGGTTGGGAAGGTGGTTCTTTTTATTTGTTGTAGAAGGAGACAGGGCGAGAGCAGGGAGAACCGAATCTGAGAAGAAAAAGAACATTCTGTGAGCATTGGCTGTATGTCAGTGAAAGGCTTTACGGGCCTTCTGTCATTTCATGCTCACCTGGTGAAGGGAGGGCCTCCGGTCACCCCCTCTGTACAGAGGAGGAAGTTGACGCTTGGCCAGGGACAGAGATAGACGCCCCGGGGCCCGGAACAGGCAAACGATAGAGCCTGGATTTGATCACTCGCTCACCCAGGGTCACGCAGTTGGCAGAGCTGGGAGGCGCTCCCCAGCCAAGCTGACACTGTCGGTCCCCAAGCCCTGTGGGGCAGGAGGCGCCGATGACCCGGTGCTGGGCGGTCCCGGCCCCGACGGCTCAGTCACCGTTGTCACTCTGTGCCGGTCGGAGCCCCGCGTGTTTCACAGGAAAAGCACATTACATCCTCCCAGCAGGCAGGGGGGCTAGGTCCATTTCCCAGACAGGGAAACAGAGGCACAGAGAAGTAGAGGGACTCATCTGAGGGACAGAGCTACAGCGTTCTGGGACAGCCTCGTCCTATTGCCCAACTTCAGTTTACGAGGCTAGACGTACAACAGGAACTTTCCAGAAAGGCAGCCAAGGAGAATGGTGACGATGAGTCAGACGCATGATACGCAGGCCGCTGACTGTGGGGCCAGACCGGGGAAGGGCTCGGTTCCTGCTGAGGAGCGCTGGCCGATAGGAATGGCTTTTCACCTCGTTGGAGTCACGTTCTAGAGAGAGGAGAGGGATACCGTGGCGGGGCACGGGGAGTGCCGGGAAGGAAAATAAAGCCAGGAAGGGGGGTGGGGAGTCCGCTGTAGGGAGGAGAGCCGGGCAGGCGGTGGCACTAACAGCAGCCACCCCTTCGTGCCCGCCTCGTGCCCCGGGAGGCGGGAATTGGGTTACCTCCAACCTACAGATGGGGAAACTGAGGCCTTGCCCAAGCTCATGTGACCGTGGAGTGCAGCGTGTGGACTTGATTCTGTCTGTCTGGCCCCCAAGGCCCTTTGTGGGCAAGGTGGAGGGAAGCTGGGGCAGGGTGTCCCGGGGCCCAGGAGGCTCAGCCTCAGGGTCCCTCCCACCTCCCACCCCCGGCCCCCCAGGGAAGATGCTGATCCTTGGTTCCATGTTCCACCTGGCGGAGCCCGTGCTCACCATCGCGGCTGCCCTCAGTGTCCAGTCGCCCTTCACCCGCAGCGCCCAGAGCAACCCCGAGAGTGCGGCCGCGCGGCGGCCCCTGGACAGTGACCACGGTGACCCCTTCACGCTCTTTAATGTCTTCAACACCTGGGTGCAGGTGCGGCCGGGGGTGGGGTCACCCCTGTCTGTGTCATTCTGCACGGAGTCGGGGGAGGCCCTCCACGCCAGGGAGGGCCACGGAGCCCTCTGCAGACTGGACGGGCCCCCGTGTCCGCCATTCATTCCGTGGGCGTGGGGCCCGGCCTTGAGGGGAGGCTGGGGTTTCTAAAACACTGAACAGACCCACTGCTGACTGGAGAAAGTCCACACCCTTGGGTGGCACCTGTATATCCAGCACGTGCTCCCCAAGCCCCTGTTCTGGGCCTGGCCCTGTGCTGGGCAGTGCTGGGGACCCAGCGGTGGCTAAAACCGCCTGGCCCTGCCCTCCTGGGTCTCACAGGTCAGCGCAGGGAGGCAGACCTGGCCCCAGACAGTGACCACTCAGAATGGGCCGTGATGGGGAGTCCAAAGGGCCGAGAGAGCCCAGAGGGGATGTCTGACCCGGTGTGGTCTGGGAGGGCTTCCTGTAGGAGGGGGCAGGGGGGCTGAGAGTGGAAGGAGAGCAGGTGTCCTTGAGGGAGGCCTGACAGATCTCCACCTGCCTCATACTCTCCCAGGGGGCTGGTGTCTGGGCCCGTGCCGGGGGCGTCTGGGCGGTGGGTCAGCCCCTGCACCCTCCCCCAGCTGGATGGGCCCGGACGCCCTGGTTTCTGATCCGCACCAGGTGAAATCCGAACGGAGCAGGAGCTCACGCAAGTGGTGCCGCCACCGGTGCATAGAGGAGCATCGGCTGTACGAGATGGCCAACGTACGGCGCCAGTTCAAGGTGAGGCTCAGGACCGGGGGAGGGTTGGGTGGGGGCCAGCAACACACCTGGTGGGGCCGGGGCAAGGGTGCAGAGCGAGCGCGCGTGAGCATGCTCCGCGGCACGGCCTCTCTTCTCTGACGGAGCGGAGTCCTGCCCTGCACCCCGCCCCCACCTCCCCCGCCATCGGACACTCAGATGTGGGGTGGCCTGGGCGGGTCTAAGGGGTAGAAATCCAGGAGGGCTTCCTGGAGGAGTGGCCAGGGTCGGCGGTCACACGCTCCCTCCTTGTGAGGAACTTGGCCATCTAGAGCGGGGGGGGGGGGGGGGCAGCTGGCCACGCAGGCTGAGCTCTGGGAGTCCGCGTGGGGGGTTGGGCGGGGCACTAGCTCCGGCGTGGACGTCCCGGCGGCAGACCCCGGTGCCACGCGGCTCAGGGCCTCCACTGTCGTGAGGAAAGGGGGACAATGACAGCCGTCCTGTGAGGATTAAGTGGGTTAAGACGCGTAGAGCGTTTAGAACAGGGCCTGGCGCACAGGTGCCATGCGAGCCTTTGCCACGTTTACTCCGTGGTCCCGCGGCCTACCTGTGTCGCGACTGTTCCACGGGCACCTCGCCGTGTCTTTCGGTGGGCGTGCAGGTGCCGCGGGGGAAAGTCAAGACTCGCCGGCGTGACGCGCTCCTTGCGGTTGAGCTTGGGCATGTCGAGGCCCGGAGAGAGTAGCAGAGGGCGGGGGTCCTCGTCTCTCTCTGTCACACGTGCACACGACGTCCGCGTCCTCCGAAACAGAGGGGCCGGCGAGTGGCGGGCCCCAGGCCGGAACCCGCGTCTGGGTCCAGCGCCCACCGCCCACCCCGCGTCGCTCACCCGGGCCCCGCCGCCCCCAGGAGCTGCTGGAGGACCACGGGCTGCTGGCCAGGGCCCGGGCCCCGAAGCCGGGGGACAGCTACGGCCGGCTGAGGCAGCGCCGGGAGCGCCGGGCACTGTACCAGCTGAAGCGCCGGCACGAGGAGGGCGGGGGACCCAGGCGCAAGGTGCTGCGGCTGCAGGAGGACCCGGGCGGCTGCTCCAGCGAAGAGGACCCGGGGGCCGGCGACAGCGTGGACATCCAGGTGGGTGCCGGGGGCCTGTTCTGGAGCCTGGGGCGGCAGGCAGGGCGGACTCGAGCAGAGGGGGGCCCTGCCCTCCCCTCCGGAGCCAGGGTCTCGCGGACGGGAGCGGGCCACCGCCATCCGCGGGACCCTCGGGTCCACGTATCCTTGTACGAGCCGCGTGGGTATCGGGATGGGGCCCCCAGGAACCCGCCTTCCCCCGTGTTCCCTCCAGGATGTGAAGTTTAAGCTGCGGCACAGCCTGGATCAGCTGCAGGCGGCCACCACCTCGGCCCAGGACCTGACGCGGGACCAGGTGGCCCTGCTCAAGCTGGTGCTGGGCCGGGGCCTCTACCCCCAGCTTGCGGTCCCGGACCCGTTCAACAGCAGCCGCAAGGACTCGGACCAGGTAGGCCTCCTCCGCTGGCTCGCCGGCCCCGCGTGGGTTTTGTCATTCAGCAGGCCCTCCCTGCCCCGCTCCGTGCCGGGGACTCAGAGATACGGAAACGGTCCCGGCCCTGCCCTCGTGGGCTCCAGGCCAGCGTGTGGGGGCAGATCTGTGCCTGGACGCGTGACCCAGGGTGCTTGCGGTCGGGATCGGGGGACACGGTGGGGGGTATCCGGCCAGCCTGGGCTGCAGTCAGGGAAAGCTTCCTGGAGGAGGGGACTTCGAGGGGAGACACGGATGGGGGAATCTGGCAAAGAGCTGGAGGAAGAAGGGTTCTGGGCGGTGGAGAGTAGGTCCGAGGGCCTCTGTCAGCTGGCGTCTGCCTTTGTTCCTCCAGATTTTCCACACCCAGTCCAAGCAGGGCACCGTGCCGCACCCCACTTCTGTCTTTGCCAGCAGCCCGGAGGTTCTGCACGCGCAGGAGCAAGAGGCCGGGGGCGGTGAAGGGAGCCGAGGTACCGGGAGTCTGGGCAGGGAGGGGGAAACCCTTTGGGATGTGAGGAGCGGAGACGGTGACGTCAGGGTGCCCTTCACTATTTGGGGTTACCCCCTTCTCCCCCGACATTCTGCCTTCGCTGGGGCTGTTGTCACAGGACCTGCAGGCATGGAGGTCCCAAGAGCCAGACCTCGCTGGGTGACCTTGGCGAGTCCGCTGCCACACTGAGCCCCGCCCTCCCCACGGAGGGGTGGGGTGGGGGGTGGCCGATGGGGGTCTGAGGCCACTCCCCAGGCCAGAGCTTTTAGCGAGTAGGCGGCACCTGTCCTCTGAGCTCTGTGTTCTCCCGGCTCAGTCCTGCCCAGGGGTTTCCCTCGGGCCCTGTGGGCACAGGGGCAGCATTCTGACATTCAGCCCCAGGAGCCGCCTCAGCGAGGCTTCAGCCAGGCCGGGCGGGGGCCCTCCAGAACGTTCGGCGTGGAACGTGTGCTCTCCCGATGGCCGCGGTATAGCCGCGCACTCTGTGTGAACTCTGGGGCACAACCCATCTCTCTCCTTGTCTGTGAAGAAAGTACCATACGGTATCCCAACATGCTAACCTGGTAAGGTCAGGGTTAGAACGGGACGCATTTAAGGTAGAATTTGCAACTTGTCTCTTAAGCCTTAAACTGCTTGTAAATCCCTGGTCCCTTAGCCCTCTTCCTGCTCCATTGTTGTTCTCCTTTGATTTTTAATTTTGAAAATCCAGATGTCACACAGGTAGAGGAGGACGAGCCCTCAGTACCTTCATCCAGCCTCTGTAGCCGCCGTCTGGCCACCTGTGTCTGCATCACCTCACTTTTTTCTTTTCTTTTTAAAAAAATTTTAAAAATGTTTATTTATTTTTGAGACAGAGAGAGACAGAGCCTGAGCAGGGGAGGGGCAGAGAGAGAGGGAGACACAGAATCCGAAGCAGGCTCCAGGCTCTGAGCTGTCAGCACAGAGCCCGACGCGGGGCTCGAACCCACGGACCGTGAGATCAGGACCTGAGCTGAAGTCGGACCCTTAACCGACTGAGCCACCCAGGTGCCCCTCACTTTTTTCTTTTTGCTGGAGCATTGTACAGCAGATCCCAGACATCATATCATTTAGAAATGATTAAAATAATGACTGATTTTTTGCAGTATTACGATGCCACTCTCACTCCTAATGAAATTAACGGTATTTCTTTAAAAAACAAAAACAAAAAAACCCTAGTATTTCTTAACATCGAATAACGCATAGTGAAAGTCGTATTCATTATGACAAAGTATTTGCCAATAAGTCACAGACACTTTATACACATGAGCGTATATATTTTTTTAAAGAGTTTATTTTTGGGTCTCCTGGGTGGCTCAGTCAGTTAAGCGTCCAACCCTTGGTTTTGGCTCAGGTCATGAGCTCACGGTTCGTGGGTTCAAGTCCCGCACTGGGCTCTGCGCTGACGGCACGGAGCCTGCTTGGGATTCTCTCTCCCCTCTTGTCTCTGCCCCTCCCCGCCCGGGCTCTCTTTCTCTCCTTCTCTAAATAAATAAATAAACTTTTTTTTTTTTTTAAAGTTTGTTTATTTTTGAGAGAGCAGGAGAGGGGAGAGAAACAGGGAGACAGAGAATCCCAAGCGGGCTCCACACTGTCACCACAGGGCCCGACGCGGGGCTCGATCCCACGAACCGTGCGATCATGACTGAGCCAAGGTCCAGAGTCGGACGCTTAACCGGCTGAGCCCCCAGGCGCCCTGCGTGAATGTGTGTTTCATACGGGTGTGTAAATGCCCCGGTGGGACCGGCAGCCCCTGGGGAACGGGCCAGTGCAGGGGTGGGGGGCTGTGGGTGGGACATCCGGTGGCAGGGGCGCCCTGAGCTGTCGTCCTGACCGTTCCAGACGACAGGGACAAGCTGAGCAGCAGGCACCAGCTCCTCACCTTCGTCTCCCTGCTGGAGACCAACAAGGCCTACCTGGTGAACTGCGTCCGCATCCCCGCGCTCCAGGTGCGTCCCGGCCCCACGCGCCCCAGCTCCCGGGTTCGATGACCGTGTCCCCAGGGCGGGAGGCCGGGATGGGCCTGCAGAGCCGCCTTCCCCCCGCCGGCTCTGCATTCTCGTGCCGGGTAAATACTTGCCGAGCGCCTGCTGTGTGTCGGGAGCCGTCGGAGGCACTGGCATGACGGCGGTGAACAAGACGAGCCCAGTCCTTGCTCTCCCAGAGCGCACACCCGGCAGGGCAGGGTGGCAGTAAGGACTGTAAAGCATTGCATGCTGTTAGCGGGTGAGAAGTACTTGGGGAAAATGAGAAGAATGGGGTAAGGGGATTGGGGAGGGGCGGGGTGAGGGTGGGGGGCAGGCTGTTGTACGAAAAAAGGTGAGCAGGGTGGGCCTCGCTGAGAAGGTGCTATTGCACCAAGACCTGGAAGAAGGGAGGGAAGGAGCCACGGGATGCTTCGGGAGAAGAGTGTCTTACAGGGAACAGCGAGTGCAAAGGCCCTGAGGCCCACACATAACCGCCAGGCCCAGGGAACAGCTGGACCAGCGTTGGTGAAGGGGAGAATGGCTGGAGATGGGATCAGAGAGAGGAGGTCAGAGAAGTAGGAGAGACTGGAGCCCCCACCCCGGGGGAAGGTTCAGACAGAGCTGGATCAGAGTCTGCCGGGCAGAAGCGGGGAGCCCAGCAGGGAAGTGACTGCAGTCAGCCAGGCGGGAGAGAGTGGCCGCGGAGGACATGCTTAGGTTGCAGATAGGTTCGTGCGTGTGCGCGTCTGCGGCCAGGAAGCGAGAGTCCTGCCAGCCTTAGCGGCCACGCCTCGTGAGTTCTGCGTGCCACCCTGTGGTTCTAGGCCAGCCGTGCTTCTCACTTTATGGGGGAGATGAGGCTCAGGGGGCGAGGGGGGCATGTCGCTTGCCTGAGCCACGCAGCGAGCAGGCGGCCGAGCCAGAGCTCCAGGGCCGCGCGACGATGCCTCCCATGCCCCCCAGATGGGCGTCCCCGTTTCCAGGACCCCCTCGCTTCGATCCCGGGGAATGTAGAGGGAAGAGAGAAACCCTTCAGGCTCCCCGAGCCTCAGGGGGTTTTGTGGGCACTGCGATTTCCACCCACCCCGTGAGAGCTGACTCTGACCTGCCCAGTTGTGTATTCGCTCAGACGTTTCTTGAGCGAGTGCCTCGCACCAGGCTCCGATTACTGTTCTAGGTGCTGGGGGTTCACTCGTGATCAGAATCCGCAAAACTGCCTGTGTCCATGGGGCGCCTGTATGAGTGGGGGAGGCAGACAACAAACAGAAACACAAATAAATAGAAACCATAACACCAGATTCTCCTATCCGTGCCAGAAAGAACGAACAAAGCGGTAAGGGGACAGAGTGGTGGCAGTTAGCGGACTTCTGGGAGGAAGCAAACATTCACTGGCTGCGATGCTGCCTGGCCGTTGTCTCTCCTCTGTACGATTGGTTTCTTTCTTTCTTCCTTTTTTTCTTTCTTCCTTCCTTCCTTCCTCTTTCTTTCTTTCTTTCTTCTTTCCTTCCTTCCTCTTTCTTTCTTCTTTCCTTCCTTCCTTCCTTCCTTCCTTTCTTAATGCTAATTTATTTTTGAGAGAGCGAGCATGAGTGGGGGAGGGGCAGAGAGATTGGGGTCAGAGGATCCAAAACAGGCTCTGTGCTGACAGCAGAGAGCCCGACCGCGGGGCTCGAACTCACAGACTGCGAGATCATGACCTGAGCCGAAGTCGAGCGCTTAACCGACTGAGCCACCCAGCCGCCCCTGTTTATACGTTTTGAGGATAAAGCTCATGTAGAATGATACGTGCACACGGCAGGTACGCCGATGAGCGTGGACGGAGGCATCCACACGTGTAAGCTCAGCCCAGCGGAGACGCGCTTTCCCTCCGCCGTCTGCCTCCGACGCAGGATGGCAGTCCTGACTCCTTAGAACGAATGGCAGTTTCCTCTTTGGTCTTGGTGCGGCGGTTTTTCGAAGCAGACCGGCTGCTCCGTGGGGGCGGGGACTCTTGTCTCACTCACAGCCGAACCGGAAGGGGGCCTGGCACAGAGTAGGCGAGCGGTATGTGTTTGCTGCGAGGGTGGACGCCCACTGTCTTCCGGTCCTCTCGCTTCCAGTCTCTCTTGCTGTTCAGCCGGTCCCTGGACACCAACGGTGACTGCTCGCGCCTGGTGGCTGACGGCTGGCTGGAGCTCCAGCTTGCGGACAGTGAGAGTGCCGTCCGGCTTCTGGCGGCTTCCGTGCGGCTCCGCGCCCGCTGGGAAAGTGCCCTGGACCGGCAGCTGGCGCGTCAGGCCCAGCAGCGGCGGCCGGAAGTGGACCAAGAAGAGGAGGAGGAGGAGGAGGATCCGGTCGCCCGCAAGGAGGTGGCCGACCTGAGCAGGGAGCTGCTGAAGTTCACGGCCTCCAAGGTACCTGCCCCTCCCACCCCCGGCTGGCCACGCCCCACCTTGGCCAGAGGGGTGCCCGCGGCAGGGATCCGGAGTCCAGAAGGCCTGGCTTCTGGCTCGCTAAGGGGTCGCACATTTGCGGGTTTAGACAGGTTGAGGACGAGCCCAAGGTCACACAGCTGGTAAGGGGTGGGGCCCGGATTTGACCCCAGGAGCCTGGCTCCGCTGTTCACCCCTGCAGGTCCCTCCCTCCCAACTCATCAACACAGGTTTACGCTCTGTGTGTTGCCTCTTGTTAGCGGTTAAGGGTGTGCAGGACGTGCCAGGGAAGCTGTCCGTAGCTGTCCGTCCACAGAGGAGCGTGGGAAGAATCGGGCGGAGCGGATTTGAGTTCAGTTCCCCACCCCTTAAGCCGGGAGTTGCAAATCGCTCCTGAGTCTACCCTGAGTGGATGGGGTGGAGACGACGGTGTGAACCAGGGTGACTTCCTGGAGGCGCCGCAGGCCCAGTGAGCCAGGGCGAGGGGAACAGACCGACGTGCCGGCGAGGACGGGCAAGGTGGCCGGATGGAAGGTCTGGCTGTGGTCCCACAAGTGACAGGGAGCACAGGAGGGGCCCGGGGCATCGGGGCATGTTTTAGACAAGCCCCTGGTCCAGAGTGTCTGAGACCCTGTTGTGACTGGGCTAAGCAGTTGGCCCTGTAACTGAACCGTCCAGGGTCAGATTTCAGGTACGGCTGGATCCAGGTGCCCTAACAATATCTCCCTGGGTCTGTCACCCCTCTGTCCTGTCTTTCCTTCCCCAGGTCCCCTACAGCCTCCGGCGGCTCACAGGGCTGGAAGTCCAGAACCTCTATGTGGGACCCCAGACTATCACAGCCATGCCCAGTCTTCCTGGCCTCTTCGGTAGCTCTGCCTTGTCCCCTCACCCCACCAAAGGGGGCTACGCAGTCACTGACTTCCTCACCTACAACTGCCTCACGGTAAGCGTGGACCCCACCTTGGCCCCTCACCGCCCCACCCCCCAGCCCCCGAAGATGGGATTCAAGGGAGTCCCTGCCTCCCCACCAGCCACGCCCCCACTTGGTGCAAGGATGTGCTTTCAGGACGAGGCCTGCCAACCCCGGGGTGGGGGCGAGGGTTCTGGGACGGGTCCCAGGCTGGTGGCAGCCAGCTGGGCAAGGGGCCGAGTCCCGACGCAGCCTTCCTGCCTCAGAGCGACACGGACCTGTACAGCGACTGTCTCCGCACCTTCTGGACCTGCCCCCACTGCGGCCTGCACGTGCCCCTGACGCCCTTGGAGCGCATTGCACACGAGAACACTTGCCCCGAGGCCCCACAGGACGGTCCCCCAGGTGAGGATGGGGGGGGGGGGGGGCCGGGACACCCATCCACCCGCCCCACGGCCGTTTCCCGTGAGCCCAGGCGTTCGTTCACTGGACATCTGGGGACCGGTGACTGTGGTCCTGGTCGGTGCCACATACAGGCTTTGTCCCAGAGACCCCGAGCCCGGGACGGGGAGGGTCTGGAACGCTCTTCCTCATTTCTTTGTGTCCGTCTCTTTTCAGTCCCTGTGGTGCTGACCCTGGTCTGCCTCTTTCTGTTCCTCTGTCTCTCGCCACTGTGTCCCTTGTCCTTTTCTCTGTCCAGCTGTCTCTGTCTCGGCCACACCCACCCTGTTGTCACCCCAGGGGATGCCACAGCGGGCGGACCCCGACACCGTGTCTGCCGCATGCACCACAACGGGGCTGGTCGGGGAGACGGCGGAGGGGCCCCATGGTCACCACCCCAGGGCTCTGTCTGTCTGTCTGTCTCAGTCACTCACCCCATGGGACACAGAGTTCAGGCTTGCCTGTGTGTGTACTAATTGAGGAAGGCTTCCCGCAGGAGGCAGAGCCAGATTCCCCAGAGGCTGGGATGGTGGGGGGGGGGGGGGCAGCCTGAGCCCTGCGGGTGCCTGGGATTTGGGTGGGGAGCGCTCGGCAGAGCACCCCCCCCACAGCCTCCCTCCCCCTCTCTCTCAGGGGCTGAGGAGGCCACCCCCGAGCCCCTCCAGAAGGCGTCCGTCCTGCAGAAGCCCTACCACTGCGCGGCCTGCCAGAAGGACTTCCTGTTCACACCCACGGAGGTTCTGCGGCACCGGCGGCAGCACGTGTGAGCCTGGGACCCCAGGGACCCTGGGACTCCCGCCCGAACCCGCGGCCTCGGCTCCGAGCCACAGGGTCTGGCCCAGCCCGGCCAGGAGGGGTGCGCATACGTGAATAAAGTCTCCTGTGCTGACTCTGACCTTGGAGCCTGCTCCTGCCCGTCTGGAAAGTGGCAGCTGCCCCCGGTCGTCCCCTGCGTCGCTCTGGCTCTCCTCCCTCCCGCTGCCTCGGGCCCTCTGAGGCATCCTGGGGCAGGTGCGGGCGGGTCAGACCCAGCAGGGCCTCCGGATCCCAGGTGGAGGACCTTGGCCTCCCCACGGCTGCTGCTCTCCCCTGGCCCCACGGCCCGGCTTTTTCTCAGACCAGGGAGGCCTGCGTGTCCGTCCGCACATCCGTCGCTTTGAGAGCTGGGCCAGGGGTGGGGGTGTCGGTGTTGACATGGGCCCGCGCGTCCCACATGGTCACTGGGGCCATTCCTGCTGCAGGGTCCATGGCCGTTCTCCCTCGTCCCCTGGGGCCCCCAGCCCCACCCCGCCACACACATGAGAAGGATTGGGAAATGCAGTGAACCACTTGATGCTGGTAAATCCCGTGGCTCCGTTGAAAGGGAGAAACGTCTTGAAGGGCGCAGACTGCCGGGGTGCCTGGGGGCTCAGCCGGTTGAGCGTCGGACTTTGGCTCAGGTCATGATCTTGCGGTCCTTGAGTTCGGGCCCTGCATTAGGCTCTGTGCTGACAGCTCAGAGCCTGGAGCCTGCTTCAGATTCTGTGTCTCCTTCTCTGCCCCCAACTCCTCCCTCTCTCTCTCTCTCTCTCTCTCTCTCTCTCTCTCAAAAATAAATAGTAAAAAAAAATTTTAAAAAGAAAAGCAAACTAGGGTATCCTGTACAAACACAGCCACCAAATCCTCGGTAAAAGTTTAGCGACTCCTACTCAGCGGTTTATAGAAAGCACAGTAAAGCACATCCTGGCCAAATGGGGTTTGTTCTAGGAATGCAGCGTCGATTTAACACTTGAAAAACAATCAGTGTGATTCACCATGGTAGAAAACAAGTGCATGGGACAAATTTCAGCACCCTGTGCCCTCGGCCCACCCCAGAGTGTAAGAGCAATGCACGAGCAATGCACGCTTGTGGGGGGCAGGGGTCAGAGCCTAAACAGAAGCCGCTGCAGGTGTTTTAAGCAGGAAGAGATTTAACACCGTGGTGGGGAGGATCGGGTATTTATAACACCGTGGGAGGCTGGAGCCGCGGATCTGGGCCACGTGCTCCGGAGTGACACCCAGGACGACAGCACAGAACCCTCCGAGGCCACTGCCAGGACCGCTGGGTTTGAGGACGCCCAGTCCTGGCCGTGACCCCGGGGGTCTCCTCTGCCGCCCACGGGTCTGGAGGGAGTCCACCCGCGGGAGCCTGCTCTCTCCAGAAGGCGGCTGCGGGGGCGGCCGGGAGACCAGTCGCTGCCTCCAGCCTCTGCTGCCAGGGGTGCAGAGGTCGGTCGGGCCCACCCGGTGTCCCCTGCAGTGAGGAGCCCGGGAGGACCCGGAGAAGGTACAGAAAAGCGATGCAGGGAAGGAGGTAAGAATCCACCGTGGTTCACCTTCAGGGGCACAATCTCCACCCGCCTTTCTCTGTGCAGGTGTCTCCAGACGTCTTCACACTGGTCAAGGTGCTACTGTGCCCTTGGCCCATTTGACAGTTCTGAGACAGATCAGCAGTATTTCCCCAGCTCATTAAAAATTTGTCCAAAAGCTGCCTCTTTAAAGATGGCGGTGAAACCTCCCAAGCGTAGACACACTACTTGTAAAAACCCGTTTCCTACTGTTCTGTATTTGGATGATTTCTGCGTCTCTTAATCAAGTAGAGCCAACAGCACACAGCTTCCTATATATGGAGGATTCTTTGTCCGCATCTGAATTCCTTTTTTGCTTTTGCTTTTAAGTAGGCTTCACATCCAGGGCGGAGCCCAGGGCAGGGCCTGAGCTCCCAACCCTAGGATCAAAACCGGAGCCAAGATCCAGAGTGGACGCTTAACCAATCGGGGAAACCGCTCTGGGGCCTCACGAATTCCTATTTTTAAAAAGGCTTTCTCCACGATAGAAGATTCGGGGAGGCTGGAAAAAGGTGGTAGCAAGGAGAGAGCACCCCCCGGAGTCCCCGCGCCCGCGGGACCGGGCGCTGGGGCGGGGACGGCGGCAGATCCCGTTTGCGTCTTTGCACAAAGCGGATGACGTAAACACGTCCCGGTCGTTACTCGTGCGCCCGACCCCTCGGGGAGCGGCCGCGGAGGCTTCCTCCCGGAGCGGCCGGGCCTGCCCACGTCCATTACCGCCTTTCCGTCCATTCTGCACAGCACTCGGGCCAACCTGCCTCGGCATCGGGCCTCCCCCCAGACTTCCGGCCTTTGCTTAGGGCACGTTCCCAGGAGAGCGATCAGGGGTCAGAAGGGAAAGAGCATCTGCGAGGGGTCCCTGGCACAGACTGCAAGGTTCCACTCCTTTTTAACCATCTACATTTCTGTCCATTTCTGTCATCTTTCCAGAGAAAGTGCATGCATTGTGTCAGAGTAGCAAACGCTCAATGGTCCCTACTATGTGCCAGGCACTGTTCTAGGAGATGGTTTTGTGTTGATACAGAGCCGGCTGACTTGTTTTGCCTGGCTGTCTACTGGCCCGTTACATGGATGTGCCAAACATTTATCTAACCAGGTCTATATGGAGAGACATTTAAGCTGTTCTCAATCTTTTGCTCCTATAAAAAGCTGTCATGAATATTCTTGTATGTGTGTCATTTCCAGATACATGAGCATCTGTAGGATACATTCCTAGAGGTAGAATCGCTGGTCCAAGAGAAGGTACAGTTTTTAAATGATTTATTTTTATTTTAGAGTATAAGCGGGAGGGAGGGGCAGAGGGAGAGACAGAGAGAGAGAATCTTAAGCATACTTAGCACAGAGCCCAATGCGGGACTCGATCCCACGACCCTGGGATCATGACCTGAGCTGAAATCAAGAGTCAGGTGTTCAGTTGACTGAGCCACCCAGGTTCCCCCAGAAAGTACGTTTTTATAGGTCATTTGATAGATTCTCCTACCTGTCCTTCCATACATGCTGTACTGGCTTACATTATTTTTATTCCCCCGATTGTGAGTGAGCCCAAGCATCTGAGCCATTTGTATTTTCTCTTCTGTGCTGGTTCAAATCCTAAACTCTTTGTCATTTTGTTATTGGTTTGTTGTAGCTCTTTATATATGTTGGGTCTTAAGCATTATTGATGTTACAAACATTTCTCTCAGTCTGCTGCTTGTCTTTTGGCTTTATCTATGGTGGCTTTACTCAACTTTTTTTCAGTTTTTGGTGGTCAAAGCTCTCTTGCTGTTATGGCCCCTGAGAATACCTTCCCTGACACAAGGTGTTAAAAATGGGAAGATAAATGGTTATGGGAGAAACTAACGTCAAAGCTTTTCCCACCCACTGGACAGCCAAATGTCCCCAGAACATTACAGCTTGTCAGGATTGTTTCTGCTTTTCCTCCTTGTTTCATATTAAAACATAAAATTAATGTCCTATTGGCAAGAAACAGAGTTCTTTTTATGTGTGTGTGTGTGTGTGTGTGTGTGTGTGTGTGTGTAGTGGGGAGGGGGGTGCATTGCTAAAAATGGAAGCCACCCAATGTCTGCCAAAAAGACTTAAGCATCCCCTGGGCTCTGACCCAATAAAACCGTTCTACGGGGTGAGTCTGAGGGAACCTGCTGGAAGAAGGGAAAAGACTCTTAATGCCCAGATATGGCCACCAGGGCATTTGTCTGAATTGAAGAGCCAGGGGTCACAGCCCCTTAAGGGTGAATTTGATGGCCTTGAACAGAAGTTCTTATCACCCCTTAACCTGGGGAGTTAGGTCTGTTCCAAAATGTGCACAAAAACTCCAGGTGGGGGGCTGTGGCTTGGACATTCTCAAAACCGCAGGAAATAAAGCTCACGGAGACACCGCTTTGCACCCACCAGATTGGCCCAGATTAAAAAGATCGACGATGCTCACTGCTAGCTAGGATGTGCGCGAACAGGAACTTGCAGCCACCTTGGGGGGAATTCATACAACCTCGATCTCGCAGCATCTTTCAAAATGCAAGGTGGGTGTGCACTCACTCAACGACCTTTTAAAACTTTCCCTTGAAGCATAACATACAGAAAAGCGCTCAAGTCGTAAGTGAACAGCTTGGTGAAATTCCCCAGGAAGCGAAACATGTCTGTGTCACCATCCAGAGAACCAGACCGTGACCAGCCCCCCCCCCCCCCGCAGCTGGCTTGCGCTCCCCGCCCCAGCGCAGGCCCCCGGGGTGACCAGCGCTCTGACCTCTAACATCATCACCTAGTGTTGCCCGTTCTAGAACCTCATAACAATGGACCCTCCTGTGTCTGGCTTCTTTGGCTGACATTATGTTGTGTGGGGCTGTGGTGTATTCACTCTGTTGTATGAATTCATCACGCTTTGTTTAATTTATTCTTTTGTTGATGGCCAGTTGGCCGGGGTCCAGTTACAGCTAATGCTGCTACGACCACACGGTCCGTGTGGCTTTTGGTGAACACACGTGTGCAGTTCTGTGCAGTACGCGGCCAGGAGTGGAGTCACTGGGTCCCGGGACGCACATGGGTTCAGTTTTAGTAGGTTCTTTGCAGTTGTCTTCCAAAGCTGTCTTGCCAACGTGTGCGCCTCCCGGCCATGTATGAGAGCTTTCATCAGCCAGGCTAATGGTAATTATTGCGATATTTATTGCGATTGTAATTACAGTTCCATGATGGCGGATGATGTTGAGTATCTTTTCGCGGGCTTAGTAGCCGTTTGTTGGTCTACTTTTTGTAATTTATATTCAGTATTTTGACTCTTTTTAAAAAATGTATATTTATTTATTTTGAGAGAGTGAGAGAGAGCTCAAGCAGGGGAGGGACATAGAGAGAGGGAGACAGAGAATCCCAAGCAGGCTCTCCACTGCCAGTGCAGAGCCCAGTGCGGGGCTCGAACCCACGAACCGTGAGATCATGACCTGAGCCGAAACCGAGAGTCTGATGCTTAACTGACTGAGCCACCCAGGAGCCTCTGGTATTTTGACTCTTAAAAAGGAATCATCGGGGCGCCTGGGTGGCTCAGTTGGTTAAGCGCCGACTTCAGCTCAGGCCACGATCTCGTGGTCTGTGAGTTCGAGCCCCGCATCAGGCTCTGGGCTGATGGCTCAGAGCCTGGAGCCTGCTTCCGGTTCTGTGTCTCCCTCTCTCTCTGCCCCTCCCCCGTTCATGCTGTGTCTCTCTCTGTCTCAAAAATAAATAAACGTTAAAAAAAAAAAATTAAAAAAAAAAAAAGGAATCATCTTCTTGACTTGAAAGAGTTATTTATATTATGTATATAGTTTATAGGGGTGCCTGGCTGCCTCAGTTGGTAGAGCGTGTGGCTTTTGATCTGGGGGTTGTGAGTTCGAGCCCCACATGGGGTGGTTTACTTAATAAAAATTTTTTTAAATATATGGTTGATATATTTATGTAATATACATAGTCCTTTATATAATATATGTCACATATATATTTGTCACAATATTTCCCCCAAGTCAAGCCTTTTCATTTTCTCCCACCCTATGACTTCATCTTAACTGGGTCATATCTGCCAAGACCCTGTTTCCAAATAAGGTCACATTCACAGGTCCTGGAATTAAGACTTCACTGTATCTTTTTCGGGGGACTCGACCCAACTCTTATCGCCCCACCCCCAGCCCAGGCAAAGCACAAACCCAATTCTGTCCTTTCTGTGCTCAAAATCCTTCCAAGACAGGGGCGCCTGGGTGGCTCAGTTAAGCGCCAGGCTCTTGACTTCAGCTCAGGTCATGATCTCACGGTTTGTGGGCTCGAGTCCCACATCGGCGTCCGTGCTGACAGTGTGGAGCCTGCTTGGGATTCTTTCTCCCTCCCTCTCCCCCTCGGCCCACTCATGTGCTCTGTTTCTCTCTGTCTCTCAAAATAAATAAACTTAAAAAATAGGCTAATAACCGCATTTCAATTAAAAAAAAAAAAAAATCCTTCCAAGACAATGGAATAATATTCAGCCATAAAAAGGAACAAAGCACTGACTCACGCTACAACATAGATGAGCCCGAAAACACGATCTCGAGTGAAAGAAGCCAGACACCAAAGACCATATACTGTATGATTTCATTTATCTGAAATGCCCGGAACGGACAAACCCATCAGAGCCAGAGAGTGGATTGGGAGTTAGGGCGGAGGGGTGCGGCTGATAAGGGGTAGAAGGTTTCTTTTGGGGATTAATGCAAATGTTGCCCAGTTGATGACGGTGATGGCTGCACAACTCTGTGAATTTACGAAAGCCATCAGACCGCACGCTTTAAATGGAAGGGTTTTATGGCCCTGAATTTTATTCCAATAAAGCGGTTCCAAACAAACAGCTTTCCGTGGCTCCCCGGCGCCCTCTGGAGGGAGCCCAGCCTCACTGCCTGCCCCACATTCACGGGGACCCGAGCGGGATGACCCAGAGTCCTGCTGTCCTGGACACACAGCTCACAAGAGGCTACAAAGCCACACACACGGAGACACCGCCACGGACTCCTACGAAGCGGCCCCCGGTTATAAAGAAGACCCGCTTTGCCACACAATCCCGCCGAGACTCGGGTAGCGACGCCCCGCGTCTCGTAACCCCGATCGCGCGACGGCTACCGAGGCCCAGCGTGACAGACACAGCCAGGGACCCAGCCGTTCCTCAGGGACACGCGCGCGCCGCGCGGTGACAGGCTCAGCCGCGGACACGCGCCGTGCCGACCGCCCTCCCCCAGCCGCACGCGCCCGAGCCCCGCCACCCGGCGGCACGCGGGGTCCCCACCTCCCGGGCCCGTCCCGCTCCCGACGCCCGCCCGGCCCCAACCCCCCCAACCCCGGGCGGCGGCCGCTGCCTCCTCGCCCCAGGAAACGGGGGAGGTATTTTTAGTTACAATTAACCTCCCGCCCAGTTTCCCTCGTCCCCGGTGGCACATCCAATTGGTTTAATTAGAGAGGATTCAGCGAGAGGCATTTCCAGTCGCCCAGCAGGTGGAGGAGGGGGAGGGGGGCTGCCCCTCCCCCACCCGCCTGCGTCCCCAGTTTCCCCATCGCTCCCAAAGGCCTCCCCTTGCAGCCGACCTCAGGCCTTGGCCCGGCCCCGCCTCCTCCCCCCACTGCCCTCAGAGGAGGGCCGGGAAGTCCTTCCTGCTGTCTGTCCCTCACCCGTCCCACTTCAGTCCTGGGGAGTTTGGGGAGGATAAACACTAATCTTAATGGCCCAAATAATATCTAACAAAGAGAATAGTTCATATTAGCCCCTTTAAAAATCATAGACTCTTAGAATTATATATGTATGTGTGTGTGTGTGTGTGTGTGTATACACACACATATATATTTTAAGTTTATTTATTTTGAGAGAGAGAGAAAGAGCGCAAGCAGGGAAGGAGCAGAGAGAGTGAGGGAGAGAGAGAAAACCCCAAGCGGGCCGTGCGTCGTCAGCGCTTGACGTCATGGGGCTCAAACCCCTGAACCCTGAGACCGTGACCCGAGCGGAAATCAAGAGCGGGACGTTCTACCCACTGAGCCACCCAGGTGCCCCCTGAATTAGATTTTTCAAAATGAGAGGCGGTGGGGGCGTAGGTAGAGCACAGGCTTCAGAGCTTCTAGGCCTCCGGTTGGAACGGAGATCCACAGTCCCCAGCCGTGTGACCGCACCTCTCTGGGCCTCACTTTCCTCATCTGGGAAATGGGGGCAGTGATCGCACTTCCTTCGCGGTGAGGGTCTGCCAGGTTGGCAGGCATGAAGCTTCTAGAACAGAGCCTGGCACCCGGCTCGCAGCAGGTAACTCCCCACCCCCACCCTGCTCTACTGTGTCCAACCTCCTGTCATGTGCTCATTTGCTCAACCCTTTGGGGGTCCCCCACCCCAGGACACCAGCCCCTGAAGACGGCGGTCCCGCTGATGGGCCCGGAGAGCAGGGCCGCGGTGGCCTGAGTCAATGAGGGTGGAGGCAGCTGAGTCTCCAAGGCACTGCTGGTTCTCCCCACCTGTTCCCCGGGCACTCGCTGTGAGGTGGCACCGGGTGAACGGGCGAGTGACGGGGAGAATTCCAGGGAGGGGACAGGAGGAGGAAACAAAATGGGGCAGTGATGGAGCTGCAGTCAGGAGGGGGGTGCTTTGGTTTGGCCTCTCCTGCATCTTTGCCCAGGTGACTCAGCCAGAGAAGGTGGAGAAGGGGATCCGGGGCAAAGGGAGGAGCCAGGACAGAGGCCCGGAAGGGGCACTGAGCTATTTTCCACAAACAAGGGTCTAAACCCAAGCAACTTCCAATTTGCCACTGAGCCCCATGGCGTCTTGGGAACGGATCGGCAGGATCGGCAGATCCTGGAGTTGACGGCAGCTGAGATTCCCATGAGGGATATTTGATCCCTTGAGCACCTGGTCGGGGCTCAAGGCCTCTGTGGGTCAAAGCCTAACACGGCCTGAGACAGAACAGGCATGGGGGCCCTGGGCCTCAGTTTCCCTGCTTGCATCACGAGGGTCCAGAGGCTGCTGCATCGTAGAAGATGAGTATTGATGGGGCGCCTGGGTAGCTCAGTTGGTGAAGCGTCTGACTCTTGGTTTCCGCTCAGGTCATGATCTCCCGGTTGGTGAGTTCGAGCCCTGCATGGGGCTCTGCGCTGACAGCGGGGAGCCTGCCTGGGATTCTCTGTCTCCCTCTGTCTCTCTCTGCCCCTCCCCTGCTCACACACGTGAGCGCGCGCGTGCACACACACACACACACACACGCACACTCTGTCTTTCTCAAAATAAATACATAAGGGGGCGCCTGAGTGGCTTAGTCAGTTAAGTGTCCAACTTCTGCTCAGGTCATGATCTCACGGACCATGAGTTCGAGCCCCGCGTCGGGCTCTGTGCTGACAGCTCGGAGCCTGGAGCCTGCTTCCCATCCTGTGTCTCCCTCTCTCTCTCTCTGCCCCTCCCCTGCTCTCACTCTGTCTCTCTGTCTCTCAAAATTCAATAAAAATGTTTTTAAAAATTAAAAAAAAATAAACTTAAGAAAAAAAAAAAAGATGAGTATTGAGTGACTGGTGGTTTGAGATGGCCTCTGAGGGCCTCATGTTTCCAAGCTCAGGTCTGCGTGTTCCAAGTGAGTATCATGGGGCTGGTAAGGGGCAGAGCAGGGATTTGAACCCAGGCACGTTGGGCTGGAGTCTGGTCTGTTGGCCACACATACATGTTTCCAAGGACCGCTCTGGGTAACTGCATTTATCTCCCATGGGACAGACGAAGAAAAGTCATCTGTGAGCCACAGTGTGGGAGAGGGATGCAAAAGCGGCCATAATTCTTCATTCCTCCCCATTGCTTGTGCTGTGAGTTCGCAGCCCCCCTTCCCCGCCCTGTAAGGGGTGGAAGCTGCTTCTCCTCCCTTGAATCCGGGCCGGTCTTGAGACCTGTGGCCAAGATAACCAGGTAACCAGGCCTCAGGAGGCCTTGGGCCCTTCTGTTCTCTCTTGGGGTCCAGTTAACCAGACCGCCTTGTCATCAATGTCATCGTGAGGTCCAGTCACTCCTGTGGCCTCGCTGCCAGCCAGCGGAGCCCCCTTGCTGACCTGTCGCCAGCCATGCTACACAGGAGAGCCCTGTTTTGAAATCCCAAGAACCGCCCAGCAGAGTGTAGTATACCGACCTATAGAACAATGAGCTAAAAAAGAAGTTGGTGTTTTAAACCACAAAGCCATGGGTGGGAGCGCCAGAGGAGAGCGCGCGGAGAGAGCGGGAGGGGGCGGGGAGGGAGAGAGAGTATCAATTATTATTATAGTCACTCAGGTGCTTCAAATTGATGAGTATTTGAATCTCAAAAGAGACACAAGAACTCAGATCGGTGGCTTTTTGTTTTTAAGACTTTATCATTAAAAAAAAAAAAAAGTAGAAGACATCAGTGAAGGGAGGTAGGGGAGAGAAGGGGAGGGAGTGGGCTGGAGGGTGAGGGGGCCTCTCCCAAATGTCGGATCCAGCTGACCCTCCTTCCCTGACAGCCCCAGCCCACCTCCAGTCCCTTCTCTAGCCTGGAGGCAGGGGGATCCCCAACCACCACCTTCTGAAGACCCAGGCCCAGGATCTCAGCTTGGGTTCGAGGCAGAGGTGAGGGCAGATGTGGGGCGCGGGGCCTGGAGGCCTTGTCTTTGTCCTTGAGAGCCCCTCGAGTGGGCGCTCAGGCCCCCATGTCCCGGCGGGGCCCCAGGGAGGTAGGCATTGCGTTGGGGGCCTTAGGAGGTGGGGTCCTGAAGTCAGGGGGCCAGGCAGGGACCGGGACCAGGTGTGAGCCTGGCGGTCACAGTCCGGAGGCTGGGGTCTGTGAACAGGGGACAAGAGGCCAAGTCAGGAAGTGGGGAGGGGTCTGGCTCCACATCAGCCCCTCTGTGCAGCCCCCATCAGCCCCATAGCAAGAGAAATGCAGAGGGAGGGAGGGAGGGAGGGAGGGAAGCAGAACAGAAATGGAAAAGGGAGACATAGACAGAGACAGAGATGTAAAAAGAGACAAGAAGACAATTAAGACCAAGAAAGAGAAAGGAAGACAGGGAGAGAGATGGACCAAGACCCCTCACCTCCCCGAGGTTCTCCTGACATTCAGACCAGGCCACACCTGTCCTCGGTTGGTCAGGGCAGAGCTGAGACCCCCACTGACCTCCCACTGCCAGTCCCTGAACAAACCTGTCCCTCTTTCCTTCCCAGGCTCCAGTCCCCATGCCCCTCCATGCCTAAGTCCTCCTAGGTCTCCACTCCCATCTCCCAGCCTTCCTGTTGGACCTGAGTTCATTACTCATCCACCCAGCTTGCCAGTGCAAGCCTAGCCCAGTCCTCCCTTCCCCTCATGGCTGTGACTGGGTGGGGGGAGCAGGGTGCTATCTCATAGCTGTGAGCCTTCTAAGTGCCCTGGGCCTTTGCATATGCTGTTCTCTCCTTTCCTGCCTCGCTCCTTCCATTCTCCTGGTCTCAGCTCCAAGTCCCCTCTTCCAGGAAGTCTTCCCTGAACCCCCCAGCCTGGGTTTGATGCCCCCTCTGGGCTCCTTCAGTTCTTGGGTTCCGTCACTCCAGCCCTGCCCACTCTGGGACATCACTGTCTGAAGACAGGTCTGTCTCCCCCACTGGACAGTGAGCCCTATGGGGGCAGGGTACAGAAATGCTCAGAGAATGTACATTAAATGAATGATGAATGAATGAATGAAGCAGTGCTAAGGTAAAGACTCTGGCTTTCAGAGTCTTAATACAGACAGAGTCAAGATCTGATTTGTGTTTTAGAAATTCCAGGAAGCCTCTCAACCCTGGGGCTTTGCACATGCTGTTCCCTTTGCTTTTCTGAGCCAAGTGAACCTGCCCAAGTGACCTCTTCTTAGCATCACTTTTCTCCTCTGTAACATGGAAATAAGAATAATTTTTCCCCCCCAAATTTGGGGTTTTTATGAAGACTAAGTGGGAAGATGCTGTAAGGTCTTAAGACCTGGGAGCATAAAAGAATGCACCCTACTACCTTGCCCCCCTTTCCTCCCCATTGGATCCCTATTCATCCTTCAATGTCCTACCCACAAGTCACTTCCTCTATAAAATATTTCCTAATATCTCAGGGATGAGTGATGTCTCCCTCCTCTGAGCAAGCTGTGTTATACTGTTTTCGCTGTTGTTCTGGACTGTCATTCGTTTCTGATGTCCACTTCCTCACAAGCCCAGAATCTTCTCAAGAGCAGGATTCTACCGGAGGCTGGTCAGGATGTGGAACGAGGGTTTAACATATTTTGGAGGCGTATGAATGGATAGGTGGGCAGATGAATGGGGGAGAAGGTAGGTGGGTGAATGCATTCTAGGTGGATATGCGAGTGGGTGGACCAATGGGGAGGTGGGTGGATGAGTGGGTAGATGTATTTTCTGATGAAGACAGGTAGTAGTTGCCTGCGTAGATGGATCACGGGGAGGTAGGTAGCTGAGCGAATGCATGGATAAGTGGGCGCATGTGTGGTTGGATGGATAGGGAGTGGATATATTTTGGATGGATAGTGTGTAGGTGGGTGATTGATGGATGGATAAATACAGAGACGGGTGAATGAGTTGATGGATGGATGGATGGACAGATGAATCATCTTCCCACTAAGCCTTGGGGAACCCTCAGTTCAGGGACCCCTGCTGACCCTGCTCTGGGTTGGAGGAATATTGGAATCTGGAGTTCTTACCAAGGTTTGAGAGCCACACAACCCCCAACCCAGTGCCCCTAGACATTGGACACTTACACTTGTCCTGAATCTATAGATAATGCCACTCTCCTTCTAAGTTCAGACTCATCCCCATCGGCCCTGGAAGACAAAAGAGGAGGGTTAGTGGTTCTTCACCAGACATCTCCATATGCCCCTAAATCCTTCCTGCCTGCTCCTTCCCCAGGGGATCCATCTATCGAGACCGACTGAGTCATCATTTAAGAAAGGACTGGTCCTTTGAGGAAAAGTAGAGCCTTCCAATGGATGGGCAGAGCCTGGAAGAAGCGAATTCGGCTAAGAAAAGGTGGGCATCTGGAAATCTACAATTGTCTCCCCAGCTCCACTGTTATGCGAATGAAGTACTATTCCTGAAGTTAATCCCAAGAGGTGGGGCATCATCATTTAGAGGAGGGGCCTGGTGTGCTGGGGGCGTGGCCTAGTTAAGGGGCGGGGCCTTACCTGGAGGCCTGACTGTCATGTGTGGCTGAGCTTCCGTATAGCTCCCCATGGGCTGGCCCTCTGGGCTGAAGGCTGCACTCTGCCCTGCGAGGGAGGTTGAGGGGTGCAGGCTGAGCCCCAGGGTGTGCGGGTCCCAGCCTTGACACTCCCCGGGGAACACTAGACCCTCTCTCCCCGCCTTCTCCCTGTACCTGTGCGGTTGGATTGATCTATCATCGGCTGCACGATGCGTCTCCGGGCGTTAATGAACCTGGGAGGGGGTCATGGAAACAGAGGGAGGTGTAAAGAGGGAATAGGAGGGAGGCAGCAATGAACACCCGAGACAGAGCTGGAAAAGAGGACGGGGACAGGCGAGGGGAGACGAGAGGCTCCCAGGGGCTTCGCGGCCTCCGTCAGCACCGCGGACAGCGCCCGGCCTCCCACCCCGGGCGGGCCCACGGACCGCGCAGGCCTCCTAGGTCACTCACCAGTTGTTGACTTGCAGGATGGTGAGCCCCGTGTCCTGCGCCAGCTGTTTCTTCTGATCCTCCGAGGGGTACGGGTGCTGTGGTCACCAGCAAGAGTCACCCTGCCTGCCCAGCTGCCATCTGACCCCCCAAGGCCTGGCCCCATGGGGATGGGGAGCCCAGGCTGGGGCAGGGCCAGGAGAAAGCTCGTCTGAGCTGGTCCACGCTCCCCCAAGGCCCAATGGAAGGAAGCGGAGAAGCCAAGCTTCGGGCAATTATGCCTGTGAGCGCCCCCGCCTCTTCCAGCAATTACAGGCTAATTGGCCAGCTCTCATTAGGGAGACCGAAGCTGGGGGTTCCAGCACCGGAAAGGAGGCAGAGCCCAGCACCAGCCCTCTCGGAGTTTCTGTCACGGGTTCCTGTGTGTGTCCTTCCCTGTCCCAATCCCTCTCCCTCTCTCAGTCCCCCTGTGACTCTCTCCCTGTGTCTACCCTGCTCTGATCCAGTCCACCCCACATCTCTCCATTTCTCTCTTTGTTTCAGCCTCTCCCTGACTCTCTATTCCCTTCCCCCCCAAGCTCTCCCCACGAGACAGTGCGGCGCACCGGTTAAGGCCAAACCACCTGCTTCCGAACCCACTTCTGGCTGGAAGACCTTTGCACAATGGAGCCACCCACAGCCCTATCCTCGCAGGCTTTGTTTTGGCCGGATGGTGATGACCGATGGGGGGAGGGGAGTGGGGGGAACAGACGGGTGGGGGTTGAGGTCAGGACTGAATGAGTTCGGAGCCCTTAGCAGCAAGCACCTGGCATACAGGGAGCGCTCATGGATGCTTGATCCTGCCAGTCCCCCTCCCCTTGAGGTTCTCCCTCAACATTTCCCCTGGGCCTGGATCTCCCATCTCGGGGTCTCTCTCGGGGCCTCAGTCTCCACACGGCCATCCGCCTTCCCTCTCTACGCCCACGCTGCCCCTGGGCCCGGGGCTCTCACCGAGAGGTGCTGAAACAACCAGGCCCTCATGATGTTGGTGGCCACCTTGGGGAAGATTCCCCTCTTCTTATTGTGCCGCCGCTCCTGGTCCAGCTCCTCGTCCTCTCCCCCTGAACTTGGAGAGGCCATGCTTGTGTCTAGTCCATCTCCTGGGGGAGGACAGGCATGCCGTGCTTGTGGGCAGTAGGGGGGGGGGTACCAGAGAGACCCAGAACCCTCACCCATGAGACTGCTCCACACCCCAGTCGTCCTTGTGCCGGTGGAAGTCCTACTTGCTGTCTAACTCCAATCTTCAGACTGACTCCCACACTTGTCCTCCACCTGCCAGGCTTCTTACCTTGGTCACTGGAGTTGTCCCCACTCTGGGAGGCCAGGCCCCCACTGGAGGGACCCGGGGTCCCCAAATGTACGGACCCGCTGTCCTCATGGTCTCTAATCCAAGTATTATTCTGGAAAACAAGAGTTGGAGGTCAGCGCCAATGTAGCACAGTGGCTGAGACCAGGGGCTCTGGAGCTGGGACCCCTGAGTGTAAATAGAGCCTGTTCCTGCCTCTTTCCTGGCTGTGTGACCTTGGGCAAGTCGCTTCACTTCTCTGTGCCTCTGTGTCTTCAAGGGAAGACAGTAAACTCTCCCCACCTCGCAGAGCAGGGTGAGGACTCAAGGAGTTAATTTACATAAAGACACATAGCAATCACCCGGTGAAGAGGCGTTTATACAGATCTAGGGCACCTTATCTGAAATCCTTGGGGGCCAGCAGTGTTTCAGAATTCAGAGTGTTTCACATTTTTATTTATTTTTATAATTTTTTTTTTAATGTTTATTTTTGAGAGAGATGGAGACAGAGCGTGAGCGGGGGAGGGGCAGAGAGAGAGGGCAGCACAGAATCCGAAGCGGGCTCCAGGCTCTGAGCCATCAGCACAGACCCCGACGCGGGGCTCGAACCCACGGACAGCGAGATCATAACCTGAGCCGAGGTCGGACGCTCAACCAGTTGAGCCACCCAGGTGCCCCTTATTTATTCATTTTTAAAAGTAATCTCGAACTCACCACCCCGAGATCGAGAGTCGCGTATACTGTACCGACTGAACCAGCCAGGCGCCCCAGAACTCTTCGCGTTTTTAGACAGTAAATCCGTGCACACACTGCGTATTTCATAACACCCCTAGGGTCTGGGACTTCACCTCGTCATCAAACTCATTAACATTTCTGCAGCAAAACGGATGAATATTTAACGAAGTGGAATAAATAAAGGCTATAAATAGCCCCTCGTTAGTTCAGGTCAGATTTTGCTGTGAAATGAGTTTGCGCTAAACTTACGGGGGATAAAAAAACCCAAAAAACCAACTTCCAGTTTTCAGAGATTGAGGGGGGCGGTTCTCTGAGTTGCCCATCAGGGAAATTCTGGGTTGTGCTTCCTCTGTCCGAACTCCGACACATTTGGAGGGACTTGAGAATGCCTTGGATGCACCCTCACCACCCCCACCCCCACTCTGCGTCCCAGGAGGCGGACCCACCCACACAGACCGAATCAAGACCTCTTTGGCATTTGGTTTGAGGGATCAGTTCAATTGTTGGGAGGCAGGTTGGGTGGGTTCAGCTTTTGTTGAACCCCCAGGGTACCCCCACCTGCCCCACCGACTGCCCTTGACCCCGCTCGCTGCTTTGTAAACAGTCCCTCCCCAAACGGCCCAGTGTGGGCGCGTCCTCTGTGTCCTGCGGGGGCTGAGCTGGGGATGCCGCCGCTCAGAGAAGGTTTCTGAGGGTTTGTTATGTCTGCGTTTGGAATTGTGCGTTCGAGCGCACTGCGGGCGGGCATGCAAACTGGAGAATCATCAGTCTGAAGGCTTTTAAGCGCGGCTCCAGGGGTAGCCCCAGATCTGATGGGATGCTGGGGTGAGCACCCACATCGGTGTGCCTGAAGCGGTCCTGAAACTGTGGTGTGGCGCGCGTCAGTGTGCTCGCGTCCCTGCCCGAGATGGGACGGTTGACCCCGGAGAGGGGGCGGCTGTGGCGTGGCTGCGAGTTACATGGGCACAGCTGGGACACGCGACAGGATGGGAGCATGGCTGCATCACTCTTTGAGACGGCCAGCTGGCTGTGTGTGACTATCACAGGGCCCCAGTGTTCTAAGTTTGTGGCTGTTGTTCGAGCGGCCGGTTGTCCCGTCTGCGAGACAGCGTGTGTGGATTACGACACAGGTGGCTTTGCGACTCTGTGGGGCCGGATGATCGGCCTGGGTGTGCATCGGAGGCTGCTCGAAGACGCGGGACATGGCTGGGCCACTGAGTGGGTTGTAACCGGCCCCGCAGCCGTGGGGCTCTTGCTCAGCAGGTGCAGATTAGGAGTTGTGGGGCAGAGGGTCCTCGGGGCCCGTCTGTGTCTGCTGCATGCGGCACGCCTGGGTCTGTGTCATTGTGCTGTGGCCGGGTGCCTGTATCCGGGTGCAAGTATCATGTGGTATAACTGTCGCGGGTGTCGGTAGGGTGTGTGGGTGTCGCCGAGTCTACGGGTGGTCTGTTGGCGCGAGTGTGTGCCTGTGCGTGTGTGCGCGTGCATGCACCGTCATCCGGCCGGGTCCCGGTCTGTGTAGCCGCCGCGCCGGGGGGCACGAGCCCTGTGGTCCCGCGTGTCTGACTGTGGCTGAGTCTGGGTGGTGTGCACGCCCCCACGCTGTAGCCCAGCTGTGCCTGCTCATGGCTTTGGTCGCGGGGTGACGCCTGGTGCCCCATCCCCGGCCCACCTGATCTGGGAGGCTGGGGCAGGAGGCCGGGTAGTCCTCGAGATCTTCCCTGCAGCCGCCATCCCGATCCTCGATGACCAAGTCGATGGGCATCTTTCCCTTGAGGCAGGTGATGTAGCGGTGACAGAAGTTGTCGCACAGGTCGTGGACCTGGGGGGGCACCGGGGTACTGGGGGGGCCACCCGGGGGCCAGGGCTGGGGTGTACAGGGACGGGGGCAGCATTCGGCTCCAACTCCAGTGGGCAGAGAGCCTGAAGGAGGGGTGGAGGGGGCGAGAAGAGCAGGGAATGGGGGGGGGACAAGCGAGGGTGTGAGGGGAGTGGGAAGCACTCACCTTCTCCAGCTCCAGCAGGTGGAACCGGAGCACCTGAATGGCCTGTATCATCTGTAGAAGGAGACAGGAAGGGACGGGGAGGGGGAGAGGGAGGGAAGGAGCGGGGGAAGAAAGAGAGAGAAGGAGGGAGAAGGACGAGAGGAGGAGGAGGAGAAAGGGGAGAAAAGGAGATAGAGGAACGGGAAGAATGAGATAGAATGACAGAGACAGAGGACAGGGAGACAGAGAGAGACAGAACCACAGGGGCAGAGAGCAACAGAGACAGAGACGCAGAATTACGGGAAGATGGAATGTTAGAGAGTCAGAGACAAAGGAAGAGAAGCAAGAGGGGCAGAGACAGGAAAGGATCCATCAGAAGAGGAGAGAAGGAACGTACGCTATAATGGAAATACCCCATCTTGTCCCCTGCTCTACGTCCCACCCTTTGCCTGCGAACTACATTTCCCAGACTCCTTTGCCAAAGGGTTCGGCCAATAGGAAGCCCCGGCGGGAGCTGGAAACCAAAAGGAAGAGAGAGGCCAGGGTATTTCTCCTTCCCTCTCCCTCTCCTTTCTCTCCTCTCTCCTCTCCCCTTCGCAGCCAAGTCCCTGCCCTCATTTTGGGGTAGGTTCTCATCCTGACTGATAGAACAGCCAATGCCTATTGAGTCTCTGTTCAGTGCCAGGCACTGATCTAAGTGCTTGACTCTTTTTAGCTCATTATATCCTCACAACAGCCCTACAAGATAGAAATTGCGACTAGCTAGGAAACTGAGGCACAAGGAGACACAGCTACTTGCCCTGGTTCACAGAACTAGTGAGTGGCAGAGCTTGGACTTGAACCCAGGCCATCGGTCCCCATTCTCAAACTCTTGGCTATAGTCATTGTGAACGGGCAACAACGATCACTATTTGGGAAAGGGGGTCAGGTGATCTCCTCTCCGCTCCCACAACGAACCCCAGGGCTGTGGAGGGAGGGACAGGAGACCCCTATGGAGGAGGGAGCGTTGGGGAGGGCCCAGATCTCACCAGATTGTCCAGCTCCGGGTTGGAGGAGAAGAGGGGCCTCTCGGAGCGGACCTGGAAGGAAGAGAGAAGCCAGAGAGGGTGCGTCCTGTCTCCAGCCCTCCTCTCCTCACTGGCTCTCCTGGCCCAGAGCAGACGGGGGTGCCTACCTGCTTAGCAAAGGCAGCGATGTCCTCGTTGAAGGAGTCAGAGGAGCAGACGTCACCGCCTGGAGGTGTGCCCAGCCCAGCCCCGGCCCCGTCTCGGGGCGAGCATGTGGCCAATTCACATTTCTCAAAGACCAGGGCCAGCAGCGGGAAGAGCGGGTGTCTGGGGGAAGCAGGAGAGAAGGCTCATGAGGGGAGGCCAGGGGCCTGCGGAGGACAGAGCACCTGGGAGAAGGACAGGAGACCCAGGGGAAGAGATGGAGAGATCAAGAGAGCGCGAGAGAGTCAGAGACACGGAAGAGGGGGCCCGCATCCCGAGAGCTGTCCCCACTCACCCATAGATCTCGTCCTTTTCCCTCCTCAGGCCATCACTGTCCAAGCCCGGGGGCTGGGGTTGGGGAGGCCGGTGTGGGCCATAGGGGCCGGGGGCTCTCGGTGCCGCGGCCACTGCCTCTGCGAAGCCAGCCAGGGTTGCAGTGCCGTCCACGATGCCTGGGTAGTGAGGCAGCTCATCGTACTGGGGGGAGGTGAGAGGGAGAGAGCCCCAGGGAGGCATC
This sequence comes from Panthera onca, assembly GCF_046562875.1. Classification (NCBI taxonomy): domain Eukaryota; kingdom Metazoa; phylum Chordata; class Mammalia; order Carnivora; family Felidae; genus Panthera; species Panthera onca. Next base: position 9,788,273 of record NC_138353.1, on the reverse strand, counting down.
AGGAAACCTCCCTACCCTGGCACCCAGGAGATGCTCTCCCTGCCCTCAGGAACCAGCCCTTTCTTTCCCTGTGTCTGAGCCCAGCCGCCTTGGGCCCCGGATGTCCCACGGGGCTGTCTCTTTGGGACTGAGAGCCCTGTCCCAGGGGCTTCCCTTATACCCCTGTCCTGTGAGAATGTCCCGTCAGAGATTCTTGGTGTGTGGGCAGGAGGGTCCAGAGGAGAGAGACTGACCCAGGTCTCGGGTCTGAGGGTGAGGGTGGGGGTCAGGGATCAGCTGGCTGGTAACTGTCAGCTCCTCCCAGAGCAGGGACAGGAGGGAGGAGGGGAGAGAGCCGTGGAGAGATCCCGAGAGAGAGTCTGGGGGCAGGATGCAAGACAGAGACAGAGGTGAGGAAAGAGGGATGGAGGGGAGGAGATACAGGAGGGAGAGGGAGAGAGAGAGAGAGAGAGAGAGAGAGAGAGAGAGAGAGAGGCTCACTCCGGGACCCTTCCCATAAAAGCAGCACATCATTTATGCACGTATGTGTGTGTGCACTGTCCCCTCCCTACTTCAGTTTCATCTCACAGTTGTCAAATATGCACATCTGAGTGTCCCTTAACAACGTGTCACACCCCACCCCGCCTATGAACCTACCCCCTCCTACCCCCTCCCTCCAAGGCCCAGGACTGAGTGGGTGAGCGAATGAATGAGCGACTGAGACATTCTGCGCATGCGTGCATGAACGACGGAGGCACGGAGCACAGCGCCAGGCACACGTTCCGTAAACACTTGTTGAACCGACTGTAACCCCGCGCAACCGCGGCAAACCCACCGGTGCCACCCGCCGCAAGGAGAACGACTGTCATTACAGAAGCGCGCGCGCGCGCGTGCACACACACACACGCGCGCGCGCGCGCGCGCGCGGCGGGGGCCAGAGGGACCTTAAGCCACTCAGGCCAAACCCTCTCCTTGGGCAGGAGGAGACTGAGGCTCAAAGAGGCCAAGAGACTCAGAGGCGCGCGAGCCTTCCTGCCGTGGGGCGCCCTGGCCCCTGCGGGATGCCAGGCTCTGCGTGCGTGGGTCCCTCTCTCCGTCTTTCTCTTCGTCGTCCTCTCCTAACTTCTCCTGAGCCCCAAAGTTGAATCCCGACTGTTGCCCGCGGTTCCTCGCGCATCCTAAGATGTGCAGTAAGGGTCTTCCGTCCTGCGTGTTCCCACCCCCTCCGCCCCCAAAGGTGCGTACTCACCTCCTCGCCCGTCTCCTCTGATCTCCCCATCCCCAGGACCACGGACCATGGAAGCCCGGCCTGGCCAGACCCCCCGCCCCCACCCCTTCTCCCAGCACTGTCCCCACCCCGACCCCTCAGGAGGACTTGGAACAAAAGTAGACCGCGGGGAAGGATGGGGGGGGGGGGGCAGAAGAGGAAGGAAGGGGTAGGATAAAGGACCTGAGATAGAGCGGGAGACCCGGGGGCGGAGAGAGGGGAGAGCCGGGGCAGACAGGAGACAGGAGGAGACCCGGGGCACAGGCAGGGGAGGCAGAGAAAGAGGTGGAGGAGAGGGCGGGATGGGCCGACGGGGGCCGGAGCGCCGGGGCGGGGGCGGTGCAGGGCTGGGGTGCGCGGCGGGGCTGGGGCGCCGGGCGCCCGCCCTCAGACCTACCCTCCGGGCCATGGGCTGACGCCGGCGGCGGCTCCCGGGTCCCTCCAGGGCCTGGCCGGCGGGGCGGGCGCAGCCCGGGGCAGCGGCCCCCGACGGGCCGCGGTGCCGACGCCAGGGGGTGGGGCAGGAGGCTGGGGGCCCGGCCCCCCCACCCCCACCGTCGTCAGTGGCCGGCGCCGGGCAGCGCGGAGGCTGCGAGCATGGACCCCGGGCGCCCTCCCCACCGCGGGGGTCACGGCGAGGGGCTCATGCCGGCGAGGGAAGGGGTGAGTGGGGCGGGGGGGCGGTCGCCCGAGGCCCCCTCCCCGGGCCCCCAGTTCCCTCCGCCGGGGCCCGGGAGGATCGGCAGGGCTGGCGGAGGTGGGGGGGGGGGGAATGCCGAGGGGGGAGCGGGGGTGGGGGGCGCGCGGGGGTGGGGCGGGGAGGGGGCCCCGGGCGGGGGAGGGGGCGGCGGGCCGGGGGAGGGGAGGGTGATGCTGGCGGCGGGGCCGCTCGGTCTCTCCCCGTCTCCCGGTCTCTCCCGGTCTCTCCCTCTCTCTGCGGTCACATCCGGAAGTTCCACATCGAGATGCTTAACCCGCTGTCCGCCGGTGGCTGGGCCGCGGGCGGGGCGGGCGGGGCGGGCGGGGGCGGCCGGGCCCCTCCCCCCGCGCCGCCGCCGCCGCTCCCGGGGCCGCCTTTGTGTCGGTGTCTCCCCGGGTCGCCGGTCCCCCGGCCCGCCCCACTCCGCGGCGCCCTCTCCCCCCCACCCACCCCTGCCCGGGCCTCCTCCGCCTCCCGCCCGGCGGCCGCCACAGGTCTCTGTCCGTCGGCCGGTTCCCTGCGCTCCCCGCCCTTCCCCGCTCCGGCCCGGGGGGGGGGGGGGGGGGGGCGCCCAGCGCCGCGCTCCCCCGCGTCCGCCCGCCGCTCTCGCTTTCTCCCCATGTCCTTCCCTCTTTGTCTCTCTGTCTCTTTGTCTCTGCCTCTCTTTGTCTCTGTCCGTCTGTCTGCCTCTCTCTCTCTCTCTCTCTCTCTAGCAGACAGATCAGACCGAGGAGAGGACCCCATATTTTAGTTTCTCTTCTTGCTCTGGGCCCCCTAACTTCCCTCCCCTGGGAAACAGGGATGCTCATGTGCCCGGGTGTGAGGCCATCTGCGTGTGCGTGTGTGTGTGCGCGCGCTTGCGCGTGTCCCCGGCTGTGTCTGTGTGTCTGGTTGTGGGCCCATGCCTGGGGATGCGGGTGTGTTTAAGATTTCCAAGTGCTGTTTCTGTCTCTGAATATGGTGAGTCTCGGGGTTGTGGGTCCGCGGGACTTTGTACACACCGAGGCTGGGCCTTGGACCATCAGAGGGTCAGCCCGGGCGCCGGGTGTGTTCAGGCCTGGGGGTATCCCTCTGTCCCCCCCCCCCCCCCGCCCATTTTCGACCCCTGCCTTTTACAGGACGGCCCCCCCACCCCCACCCCCACCCCCGCTCTCAGTTTGTGGATTCTCCAGAGTTAAGGCTAAATCATGTGCTGCTCACATATCTCGGAGAGCAGGCCCGCAGTTTTTATCGGATTCCTGGAGGATCCGGGACCCCGACAGCCTTTGCAACTAGTGTTCTAATGAGATATAGCAGGTTTCTGCGACCGAAATTAATACCGAGCCCCAACTGTGTGCTGGGTGGTGTTCTGGAGACATAACAGGGGGAAAAGACAAACTTCCTGGCTTCCTGGAGCTCCCGTTCTGTCGGCGATGGCGAGGGAGAGAGAGAACAGACCAGTAAGTAGATGCCTAAGTGTAGAATAATGCCCGGAGGTGACAAGTGTTCTGAGAGAAAGCAGGACAGAGGAGATTGTGTAAGCTGGACGGGGAGGGCCTCAGAGGGGGTGACATCTGGGCAGAGACCTGAAGAAGGTGACGGCGGGAGGCGTGTGCACCTCGGAGGGAAGATCACCCCAAGCAGAGGAACAGCAGGTGCAAAGGGCCTGGGGCAGGAATGTGCCTGGCGTGGCAGAGGAAGTGAGGAGGCCAGGGAGGGCAGGAGAGAGACACCTGGGATTCATTGTCTCGCTGGCTTGGTGTCCTCAGATTCCCCGGGGGATGAACGAATGGGTGTCAGGAGGCCCGTGAACTCCCTGAAATTGTCAACGGTGGGCTCGGGGCCTGTGTGCTCCTTTCCCAGGGAAACGGCCCCGTTGTTTTCCTCCTGTTGTCACAAAGGGGGATACTAGACCCCCAAAAGTTACCAACCGTCACTCCCGAGAGACAGCACGAGGGAGAAACGAGATGACATGAGATCCAGGCAGAAGGGGGCAGAAACTTGGGGGCAGGGGACAGAGATCCAGGGAGGGGGGGGGCCTGGGAAAGGGTTGGAGGCAGCACCCCTGCTGGGCTCGCTAAGGATATTTTTATGACCCTCATAAACAGCTCTGCTCTGCCGCAGTCCGCTTCTCCGTCCTCCGGGCTGGTGGAAATGAAACCAAACCACCCAGGCCGCGGGCAGGGGCGAGACAGCTGGAGTTACAGCAGGAGAAATCGGGGCAGAACTTCCCAGCCGGAGGGCTTTGAGGAGGGCGAGGACCATGGCCCGGGCCCCCTCGCCCCTGGGAAGGTCCCCTCCTCTCCCCCCACTGCCCCAGGGCCCAGCTGCAACCCAGAACCCTCCATCACTCTCTCCCGAGCCCTCACTGTCTCTGTCCTACACGGGATCTCTGACCCTCTCTGTCTCTGGGTCCCTGACTTGTCCTTGGACCCCTCTCGGCACGCCACGGCCCTCCCGCCTGGCCACCTCTGGGTCTCCTCCAGGAAACCTGGGGTCCAGAGCCACCTCCGACCCTTGTCTCTTGAAGCCTCAGTCTCCCCATCTGCTGGGTGGGCAACGGGCTTGGGGGGGAAAGGATGCAAGCGAAATGGTTAAACCAGGGAGAGCCGGGCCCCCCCGGGGGCCTTGGCTGAACCTGGGGTCCCCTGTGCCAGGGGGCGCTCACTGCCCTTGAAGCTGCCCCTCTCAACTTTCCCTTGGGTGACGCTGGCCCTTTAAGGGAGGCGGAAGCCAAGGGGGCCCAAAGGCTTTTAATCACTGCCACACACCCCGCCCCCCAGATAGGGGTTTTGGAGCAGAAAATTAATTTAAATCACTTTTTAATTAAAGATGCAAAGCTCTTCTGTCTGTCCCCCTCCCTCCCCTGCCTTCAGCTGAGGTTCAGGGGGTCGGGGAGCGAGGCAGGGGTCTGGGCTCCCAGCCTCGCCTTGCTCCTGGGGAGGCGGGGAGGCCGAGGTCTCCTCCCCAGGCTGATCCTGAAAACAAAAAGAGTGACCTGATGTGACAGCCCCAGTGGGGAGTGCGTCCTAACTGGGGCGGGGTGTCCCTGTGAGGCCAGTGAGGGGGTGTGACTTGGAGACGGGCCCGAAACAGCCCCGGAAAGAGACAGGAGGGAGTGGGGGAGGGGGGGTGCCCGGACTGAGCTACAGACAGGGGTGGGGGTCCCAGGCAGGGACAGAGACGGAGAGGGGACAGAGACAAGAGCCATTTTTTCCATTGCTCTGAGCTCAGGGGACGCTCCAGTCCCACAAACGAGGAAGAGGGTCTTTGACTCTTGGGCAAAAATCTTTTTAATTAAAGAGAGGGGGAAGATGTTGTAATCTCTCCCTAGGAGAGAGGAGTGTTTGCCGTCATCTCACTGCCCTGCCCCCGGCCTGTCTGTCTGTCTGTCTGTCTCTCTCTCTCTCACACACACACACACTCCAGTCCCATCGCCCTCTGACCTCAGGCCCCGTGGGGCTGCACCTCCGAGGGCGACATCTGGACCCCCAGGGAGCGTGCAGGTCTGGGTGCCTGCGTCTCAGGGTGGGCACGGACCCCCCACGTGAGCCCCGAGCCCTGGGAGGACCCTCCCCCTCAGCTCGGTCCTCTCTGGGGGCTTTGCCCACAGGCGGCTGGGATCCCCAGGGGCCCCCAGCCATCCCCACGATCAGCTCCGAATCGAGGGAGGGGCCCCTCTGTCTTCTGTTGTGGTCCTACAAGTTCTCTGCCTCAGTTTCCCCTCCGGCAACAGCTCAGCGTCTGTCTCTCCCGCTCTCTCCCTCCTTCCTTGCTCTCGGACCCTCTGCAAGGATCTGTGTCCTTGCTCAGGGGCGGGGTTGAAGGGATCCTACAAGAAGGTTCTCTGGGTCTCCGCTTCTGTCTTGGGCGCGGGTCAGATGTCTCTCCCTCCATCTTTTCGTCTCTGCGGCCCCCTGTCTCTGGGTGGTCTCTCTGTCTCCCCCTGTGCCCTCTCTCTCTGTCTCTGGGGACTGCTGTCTCTCGGCCTTTGTGTCCTCACCTCTCTCTTTTCCTGTCCTCCTGCACCCCCCGCCCCCCCCCCCCCCCCGCGGCCCTGGGTTTCTGCCTTCCTCTGTGTCTCCCTCACCCCCGCCCCCCTTCCTCCCGGGCCCTTCACCGATGCATCGCCCGAATCCCCAGCGCCTCCCCTGCGTGGCTCCGGGAGAGGGAAACATTTATCTTGGCTGCAGGCCCCCCTCCCCGCGCCCACCCCTCCGCCCGCCTCCCGGGCCCATCCATCACTGGAGCTGGCGACTCGGGCGGCTCATTTGTCACTGACGCCTGCCGCCCCACCAAGCAATCATACCATTAGCCATGGCTTGGCAGAGGCCACCGGGAGGACCGGCCTGACCCAGGCGGGGGAGGGGCGCTGGCCACGACTCCCGCCCCCCCCCCCACCCCACTCCTGTCTTTCCGTCCCTTCCCCTTCCCTCCTTTTCCTTCCAATCGGCTTTTCTCTGCCAGCTTCTCTCTGTGTCTAAGTGTCCGCTTTCTGGGTCTCGTCCCTGCCCTTCTCCTCCCCCGCCCCCCCTCCCTCCTCCTCTCCCTCTGGCACCCCCCCCCCCTTTCACCACACGCCTCCCTGTCTTGAGTGTGTGTGTGTGTGTCTGTCTGTCCTTTTGGCCGTCTCGGGTGTCTCTCCCTCCAGCTTTTCCTTTCTCTCTCTGTCTCTCTTTGTCCGGATGATCTCTCTGTCTCCCTGTCCCCATCTCTCTCAGTCTCTCCCCCGTCTCTGTCTCTGTGGCTCCCTCACCCCGACCTGCCCCCCCACCACCTCCCTCAGCGCTGCATTTTAAAGTCTCTGGGATCCCCCCTCTCCCAGCCCGCTTTCCCGTCGCCTTCTGTCTTTGTCTCTGCTTTGTCCGTGGCCCCCTCCTCTTTTCCGTTCCCCTTCCCTTCCAGCCCTGTGGTCCCTCTTCTACTGACCTCACCTGGCCCTTTCAATCCATCATCCTTGACATTGCTTTCCCTCTGCCTCCTGGGGAGAAAATTGCGGGGAGAAGGCAGCACAGAAGGGGGGCCAGCAGTGGGGGGGCGGGGGGAGCAAGGGAGAAGGCGCCTTGGGAGACAGCGAGGCCCGGGAAGGCCACCCCTTCTCTCCCCCCAGCCTCGAGGGCCCGGAAGGTCTCCCCGACTTCAGTCCTCAGGGGGACAGCAGGGGCCGAGGAGGGGCCTGGAGGGATGGTCATGTCTCCCCTCTGGGTGCCCATGCATTTCCCCACTGGACGAGGGAAGGCGGAAGGCCCCGTGGGCTGTGCTGTGACCCAGCAGCTGTCCCCACGCTGCCACGTGCAGCCCGCAATGAGTGCGGTCTCTGGCCAAGGCAAGAGGAGCTGGGGGCCAAGTCCCGGAAGAAGCCCAGAGTTAGGAGATAAACACCCCCACTTTCCTCACCCTGAGGCTGGGCACCCCAGAGAGCATTCCACACCCTCCCTGAGTGGTCCCAGCAGGATTAAGACCCTGTGTGCCCGCAGGGGGAGTGTCTCCTGGAATCACCTCCCGGATAAGCCCCTCGCCTCTCCTCCGTGACTTGGGCCGGCTTCTGTGGAGCCCAGCCTCAGACAGCGGCCAGGCAGGGACGTGGGGGGTGGGCCCAGAGGGTGGGCGAGGGGAAGAGAGAGATCCCCTGTGAATTACATCTGCCCACTTGGCCAGGCTGTGGCGCCTGAGCTGTTTGGTCCAAACACCGGCTGCGAAGGTGTTTTTCCGATGAGATTAGCATTTAAGTCAGTTGACTTGAAGTAAAGCAGAGTGTCGGCCATAATGTGGGTGGGCCTCGCCCCATCAGTTGAAGGCCTCACGAGAGAAAGACCGAAGTCCCCCCCGGAGGAGGTGGGAAATCTGCTTCCAGACTGCCCCCCAGCTTGAGCTGCAATGTCACTGCTTCCCTGGGTCTCCAGCCTGCTGACCTGCCCTGCAGACTTTGGACTTGCCACCCCTCCCAATCACATGGGCCAATTCTTTTCTTTTTTATGTTTATTTTTAATTTTTTTTTTTACTTTTCATCGTTTAATTAATTAATTAATTTATTTATTTATTTTTATTTTTTCAGTTCACATATATACATGTGACTTTAACTTGTTTTATTTTTTATTTTTTTAAAATTTACATCCGGGGCGCCTGGGTGGCTTGGTCGGTTGGGCAGCCGACTTCGGCTCAGGTCATGATCTCGCGGTCTGTGAGTTCGAGCCCCGCGTCGGGCTCTGTGCTGACAGCTCAGAGCCTGCAGCCTGTTTCGGAGTCTGTGTCTCCCTTTCCCTCTGCCCCTCCCCTGTTCATGCTCTGTCTCTCTCTGTCTCAAAAATAAACGTTAAAAAAAAAAAATTATAAAAAAAAATTTACATCCAAGTTCGTTAGCATATAGAGCAACAGTGATTTCCGAAGTAGGTTCCTTCATGCCCCTTCCCTAGTTAGCCCATTCCCCCCCCCCCAACCCCGCCAGTTCTTTCAAATAAACCTATCAGGGCGCCTGGCTGGCTCCCGCTGGTGCAGTGTGCAACTCTTGCTCCCCGGGGGTTGTGAGTTCGAGCCCCACGTTGGGTGCAGAGATTCCTTAAAAAGGAAATCTTTGAAACAAGCCTATCTCTGTGTCTGCATATAGATGGTTCCGTTTGGAACCTGTCGGTCCCATTTCTCGGGAGGACCCCCGCGAGGAGACCTCCCCAGCCTCCAGCGCTGCGAGCATGGGAGCCATGGCCAAGAAACAAACAGCAACAACAAAAAAAAGAGTTCAAGACGTGGCACCCATCAGCTGATGAACGGATAACCACAACGCGGTGTGTTCGTGCCACGGAAGAGTATTTACCCATAAAAACGAATGAAGTTCTACTGGCGGCTGCCACCACGTGGATGGCCCCCCAAAACCCCGTGCCGTTTATCCGAAATCTCCAGAAGAGCCAAATCCATAGAGACAGGAAGTGGATTCGAGTCGAGGGCGCCTGGGTGGCTCGGTCGGTTGAGCGTCTGACTTCGGCTCAGGCCACCGTCTTGCGGTTCACCAGTTCGAGCCCCACATCAAGCACAGAGCCCGCTTCGGATCCTCTGTCCCCCTCTCTCTGCCCCTCCCCCACCCGCTGGCGCACGCGCGCTCTCTCTCTCTCAAAAATAGTTCTGGAAGCAGGTAGTGGTGAATGCACCAAGTGTCGCTGAATTGTGCGCTTGCAAATCGTTCAGACGGTAAAACGTTCGTGCGTTTTTATCGCAATCCAAAAGCAATGCGTTCGAGGTGTAGAGATACACAGACCACAAGGGACAAGGGGCGCTGGTGAATTAGCTGGAGAGATGGCCCGTCAGCTTCCTGCAGCTGCCGTCACCAATTAGCACCCCCTGGGGGGCTTACACCAGCACGGCTTTGTCCTCTCACAGTTCTGGAAGCCGAGGAATTCCCAGATGGGTCTCTGAGCCAAAACCAAGGGGGCGGCGGGACCGCGTCCCCGCCGGAGGCTGGAGGGGAGAATCCCGTTCCTTGGCTCTTCCGGCTTCTGGAGGCTTCCGGGGTTCTTTGGCTTGTGGCCCCATCACCCTGACCTTGAAGGCCGGCGTCGGCAAATCTCTCCGCCCCCCCCCCCCCCCCCCCCCCCCCCCCCCGTCTCCTCCGTGTGTTGTCTAAGCTCCCTCTGCTTGTCTCTTACAAGGAGGTCGTGACTGCATTTAGGGTTCACTTGGATCATCCAGGGTGATCTCCCCGTCTCAAGACCTTGTATTTGTTTGTTTGTCTATTTTTGGGAGAGTGCAAGCAGGGGAGGGACAGAGAGAGGGGGAGACAGAGAACCCCAAGCAGGCTCTGCACCGTCAGCGTGGAGAGCCCGACGCGGGGCTCGACCTCAGGAGCCCACAAGATCATGACCTGAGCCTAAGTCAGATGCTTAACCGGCTGAGCCCCCCCAGGAGCCCTCCCCGCCCCCCCCCCCAACCTTTTACTGAGTCACACCGGCAAAATCCTTCTCTGTCCTATAAGGTGACATTCACGGAGTCGGGACGCGGCTCTCTTTGGGGGACAGTATTCAGCCTACCACGAGTGGCCACCAACCATCCCTCGACTCTCTTTATGCCCACGCCCCACGGATCAAGAGGCGGCATCCGCTTGCGTTCCCCCCGCGGCAATCTTGTGACCGGCTTTGACCAACAGAATGTAGTCGAAAGTGACGCGAGCCATTGTGGTGGCTTCTACAGTGCCTCTCTTGCAACCTGGCCGCCGCCACGCCGGAGAGAGGTCGGTCTGGGCCACCCCGGGGAGGAGGGGGGGCCGCTGGAAGAGAGACGGAGACCTTTGGAGACAGAGAGACGGGGAGAGACAGCAGTGCAGGGGCACGAGGCCAAGGAATCGTCGAGAAAGTCACGGGCTCCCGGCCGCAGGCCCGGCGAGGCTTTGAGCCACACGCGTGGGTTACCTCAGACGCCAGCCCCGCGGGGCCTGCAGATAACTGGGACCCCAGCTGACACCCGGCCGCCGTCCGGGGACAGACCCCGAGCCAAGACCACCCAGGTCAAGCCACAGAGCCCACGAGAACTAAGTCGCCCCGGAACTGTGGGAGATGCTACTCACCCGTTGCTTCAAGCCAGTAAGTTTTGGGAGTGGCTTGTTACGTAGCAAGAGTCGAGCAGGGCAGGGGGCTTGGAGGCTCAGGGAACCGCGGGTGAGGAGTAGGACAAGGGGCAGTTGGGGCGGGGTTTTAGGCGGAAGGTCTTTTGGGGGGAAACAGGCTAGAACGTTGGGGAGAAACAGGCCAAGCACTCAGGGCGGTGGCGGGGGGCAGGGGGGCGTTTGGAAAGATGGGGGCGAGGACGAGTTCGGGTCCCGCTGGGGGCCTCGATCTCAGAACAGCAGGTGTCACGGGTCCAGGACCCTCGGGCGTTAATTTCGGGGTCGGTTTCATCCCGCACCACCGTTCTGATCGGTCAGAGTTTCCCGGAAACCGCTGGGCAGGCTTCCTCCAAGGTTTCTGCGTTAGACGTTGCTCACGGTGCCTCGACATCCGCTCTCCCACTTTTCCCCGAAACATCCCCTGAGACTTTAAGCGTGACGACTCCGTCCTTCCAGTTGGAACGATGTCACGGAGGTGAGCCATCCTGAGCCAAGGGGATGAGGGCCATCCTGCGGGCACTATTCACTTCACTCGTACTTCCTTCTCTAGGCAATTAGCAGCTCTGTTTTGCAAAGAGACAAGCCCAGAGAGGTTAAGTAACTTGCTCGAGGTGGCCCAGCTGGCGAGTGGGAGAGCCGGGATGTGAACCCATGCCGTCTGACTCCAGGACCGACATTTTTGAGTCTCTCGAGTCCTTAACCAATCCAAAAGTCTGGATTGGTTACAAGCCCCGTCCTGGGAAAACGCATGTGCTGTTTGTAGGCAAGCGCAGAGAGTTCCCGAAACCTGTCCGCTGGTCTCAGTACCTGCAGACTCCGGCTTGAGAATCCTCATGTAGTCTGTTCCCTGAGCACCTGTCTGTGGTCTTGGGTGCACACGGCCGAGGGTGACTGGTTCCACAGAAGCCGAGTGTACACGTCAGCTTAGACCGTGTGATGCTGCCGTAACAAACATCCCCCAAATCTCTCAGCCGACGGAAATAAACATTTCTTTCTTTCTTTCTTTCTTTCTTTCTTTCTTTCTTTCTTTCTTTCTTTCTTTCTTTCTTTCTTTCCTTTTTCTTTCTTTTATTTCTTTCCTTTCTTTTTGTCTCTTTCTTTCCTTCCTTTCCTTCCTTTTTCTCTTTCCTTTCTTCTCACTTTTTCTTTCTTTCCTTCCTTCCTTTTTCTTTCTTTTCTTTTCACTCTTTTCTTTCTTTCCTTCCTTTTTCTTTTCTCTTTTCTTTCCTCCTTCCTTCCTTTCTTTCCTTCCTTTATCCTCTCATTCTTTTCTCTTTCTTTCTTTCCTTCCTTCCTTTCTCTCCCTTTTCACTCTTTTTCTTTCTTTCTCTCATTCCTTTTTTCCTTTCTTTCTTTCTTTCCTTCCTTTTTCTTTCTTTCCTTTCTTTTTGTCGCTTTCTTTCCTTCCTTTTTCTTTCCTTTCTTTTCACTTTCTTTCTTTCCTTCCTTCCTTTTTCTTTCTTTTCTTTCTTTCCTTTCTTTTTGTCTCTTTCTTTCCTTCCTTTCCTTCCTTTTTCTCTTTCCTTTCTTTTCACTTTCTTTCCTTCCTTCCTTTTTCTTTCTTTCCCTTCTTTTTGTCTCTTTCCTTCTTTTTTCTCTTTCCTTTCTTTCTTTCCTTCCTTCCTTTTTCTTTCTTTTCTTTTCATTCTTTTCTTTCTTTCCTTCCTTTTTCTTTTCTCTTTTCTTTCCTTCTTTCGTTCTCTTTTCTTTCTTTCTTCCTTTCTTTCTTTCTTTCCTTCCTTCCTTTTTCCTCTCATTCTTTTCTTTCTTTCCTTCCTTCCTTTCTCTCCCTTTTCTTTTCACTCTTTTTTTCTTTCTCTCCTTTTTTCTTTTCTTTCTTTCTTTCCTTCCTTTTTCTTTCTTTTCTTTCTTTCCTTTCTTTTTGTCTCTTTCTTTCCTTCCTTTTTCTCTTTCTTTTCTTTTCACTTTCTTTCTTTCCTTCCTTCCTTTTTCTTTCTTTTCTTTTCACTCGTTTCTTTCTTTCCTTCCTTTTTTTTCTCTTTTCTTTCCTTCTTTCATTCTCTTTTCTTTCTTCCTTCCTTTCTTTCCTTCCTTCCTTCCTTTTTCCTCTCAATCTTTTCTTTCTTTCATTTTCTCTCTTTCTTTCTTTCCTTCCTTCCTTTCTCTCCCTTTTCTTTTCACTTTTTTTCTTTCTTTCTCTCCTTTCTTTCTTTCTTTCTTTCTTTTTTTCTTTTTCTTTTTGAGAGAGAGAGAGAGAGCACGTTTGAGCAGGGAAGAGGGGCAGAGGGAGGGAGAGAGAGAGAGAATCTTAAGCAGACTCCACACTCAGTGCAGAGCCCAACTCAGGGCTCAATCCCATGACTCTGGGATCATGACCTGAGCTGAAATCAAGAGTCAGATGCTCAACCGACTGAGCCACCCAGGCACTCCCCCTTCTTTTTCTTAGTAATCTCTCTGTCCAACGTGGGGCTCAAACTCATGACCCTGAGATCAAGAGTCGCATGCATGCTCTGCTGACTGAGCCAGCCAGGTGCCCCAGATTTATTTCCCGATCAAGCTTCAAGCCCACGGCAAGCTGGCTGCACGACACCCTCACTCTGGGACCCCGGGCTGTTAGTGTCTACATTATGCCGTCACCATGGCTGAGGAGAAAGAGGCATGGCTGAGCACGCACTGGCTTTAAAAGCTTCTACCCAGGAGGGTCACACATCACCTCTGCCCTCTTTCTTTAGCTGAGGCAAGTCACTTGGCCACTACTGAATTCAAAGGGGCAGGAAGGTACAATTTTCCCACCGGGAAAGCAAATCAAATTTACTAATGCTAATACAATTTACCATATGGAATTTATGGGGGGGGGGGGGAAAGGATACGAGTGGCTCACGGGAGCATGGAGTGGCCTGGAGAACCACGCATGAGGCTGTTTCCAGAAAGAGAGCCCCAAACCACGCCCAGAAGTGACCTGTCAAGGAAGCTGCTTCCATGATCCCTGAAAACCTCCGTCTTAGATGCACCACCCCCCCGCCTTTGCACCTGCTCCTGGGACCACGACGTAACTGCACCTGCCCCTCCCCCTGCCCCGCAGTGCTGATGTTGCCTCTGTGTCTGTGTTCCTTACAGCTGGTGAGCCCCCCCCAAAGTCACAGGATGCCTGTGTCACACTGTCCTCACCGGCTACGTGGAACCCATAAGGAGCCCCCTTTGCAAGGTGCTCCTCTGGAATTCAGGACTCCTGCTGGTGAGTCAGTTTGGGGAATCCAACTCACATGTCTGTGCCCTGGATGTAAAGGAGGCTGGGAAAGTGGGTTCCGAGGCTTCTTTCTAGAGGATGCAAACTCTTGAGCCTGGAAACACCGCCAAAACATAGTGAGTGTGTTTAGTAGCCGACTTGGGCCGAGGTCCTGTGTGATCTCGCGGTTCCTGGGTTCGAGCCCCGCGTCGGGCTCCGTGCGGACAGCTCGGAGCCCGGAACCTGCTTCGGGTTCTGTGTCTCCCTCTCTCTCTCTGCCCCTCCCCCGTTCACGCCCTGTCTCTCTCAAAAGTAAACAAACATAAAAAGAAAAGAAATTTCCACCACATGCTCATGTGCCTGAGGTCCGGAGAGATGGGAGGTGGCAGCAGAAGGCTTCGGCGGGTCTCTGTGTTCGGTTCCCGTTGCTGCTGTTAACGCATTACCACCAGCCCAGGGGCTTCAAACGACACGCATTTATTCTCTTACAATCCTGGAGGCCAGAGGTCTCAAGTCAAGGCCACCGCAGCTCATTCCGGAGGCTCGAGGGGAGAGGCCAGGGGCGCCCGGGGTCCCTCGGCTGGTGGCACTGCCCGGTGACTCCAACCTCCGCTTCCCTTGTCCCATGTCCTACGGTGATCACCGCCCTCCCTCCCCCACCTCCCCTCTTCGGAGGACCCTTGCGGTTGCACTGAGAGCCCACGCACATCGTCAAGGGGAAGGTCCGCTCGGTAAGATGTCGCCGTTAATCACATCTGTAAAGTCCCTCTTGCGGTTTAAGGGAACATAGTGTCCACGCGGTCTCAGGAGTAGCGTGCGGACGTGTGCGTGCGTGTGAGTGTGCGTTGGGGGGCGTTATTCAGTCTACCCCAGCGTGGCTTAATGGAACGCGTCCAAGGCTTCTCCGTCCTATGACTCCTGTAGAGCCCAGCCAGTGGAGGGGCTGGAGCGAGGTCAGGGCCGTCACCCCACCCCCCACCCCCCCAGCGGCAGCTCCCACTGGCCCCGCCCCGCCCCACGGGTGTGGGTCGGTAGCAGCCTACCTGAGCCACAGCTGGGGAGGGGGGGCATTCCTCTCCAGATGGCCCTCCTCTCTGGCTTCTGGAAGTCACTCAACCCCCTCCTCACCCCCCCACCCCCCGCCTTGCCCCTCGGGCTTTCGCCTCGGCTGGCCCCAGAGTCCTGCGCCACCCCTCGGCCATTTCCCTACACCCTGCACGCCTTCAGCGCCCCCAGATCGGTGCCGTCTGCGTCCTGCTCCAAAGCCCTTCCACTCACGGGTCCCCGACCTGACCGCCACCTTTTCCACCCTGCTCGGCCTGTGTCCCCCACTGCTCTGTGAGCCGGCCGAGAGCAGGGTCCAGGGACATTTCTGGTCCCTGCAGTGGCCCCAGCAGAGCACCAGGCGCAGAGCGGGCAGGTGCTGGGTGAAGTGAATTAGAGAATTGGGGGGCTAGAGGGAGAGGAGGGGATATCCCCCCATTCGTCTCCCCTGCGTTTGGGTTTTAGCAACGGAGACTCAAAAGGGCACAGCCGGTTTGCAGGGAGTCTGCGTCGCTCTGTCCTGAGGCTTTTCTGGGATGGGGATTGTGGTCTGCGAGTTGGGGGGCGGGGGAGGAGAAAGGAGGTCGGGGGGTGAGGGGAAAGAATATGAACTAAGAAAGTGAGCAAGCTGGAAATACCCAGAAAGTATAACGTTTCCATCTACTGAGTTCTTACTATGTGCTGGGTATTATTCTAAAAAATATAGATAAGTTAATACAACCCTGTATCATCAGCCCCATTATTATTATTATCCCCATTTTCCAGATGCGGAGACTGAGGCACCGAGAGAGGAAATCTTTGCGCTCTTGCTGGCTTCCGTGACAGTTCATGTAGATCCCTCACGAGCTGACTCCCGTGGGACTTGCAGCATCATCTCGTCCCTAGTCACATCCACGTCCCAAGCCCTGGATGTGCCTCTCTTTGAAGCTGAGATCTTAGCTTCCTGCCGCCAGGCTCGCCCATTTCCTTGCCGGGTAAGATAGGTGTCCTGGTCCCCTGTGGCGCTCTGGGCCTCAGCCACCTCCGTCCCCGCCCTTTCTAGACGTGACACTTCGGGCAAGTTGCTTCCCCTCTCCGAGCCTGTTTCCTGCGCCGGTAGAAGGGGGGACGGTCCGCAGGAGGACCCGACACAGTGCCTGGCATCGTGGACTCTCCATCGCTACCCGTTGCTGTGGGCCTCAGGAACGTGAGATGCTCTTATGCCCCGGCATTCAATGCCCTCCTGCTCCACACCCCTTCCCACCTTGGAGGGGAAAGTCCGCTCACGCCCGTATCTTCCTCCAGCAACCCCCTCTTTCTCTACAAGGTTGTCCAAAGCGTGGTCTACATGCTCTGCCTCAGTTTCCCCGACTTCCTCTCCCTCCCCCTCACTCTAGATCGGCCCGCCTGCTGCCCCACACCCTCCACCGAACTGCTCCGGTCCAGTCCTAAATCCCAAGGTCGCTTTCTACTGCTCATCTTTCCCCACCTTTCACTCCGTCAACCACGCCCTCATTCTGGAAACGCTCTCCCCTCGGCTTCAGGTGGAGCCAGTCCGCCGGTTTCCCACCTACCTCTCTGGCGGGTCCTTCCCCCCCACCCCCCAGGCGGGTCTCCCGCGTTCCTTGTGCCCCACCCCCTCCGTGGCTTGGTGATGCCTCACTGCCCACAAATCCCAAGCCCCTGTCAAGCACACCCCCCCTCCCCTGAGCTCCAGGACGCCCCCCCCCCCCTTCCCCGATGTCTCTGGATGTTCCCCTAGGCATCACCCTCAGCATGTACTCACCTGTACCCAGCGAGTTCTCCGGACCTGTTCCCTAGACTTATCCCCACCTTCATTCTCCAAACCCAGGAGAAACCTCACTGCCTCTGTGGCAAATTCTCCACCACGGCCCCCTCCCCCCCCCCCCCCCCCCCAATTCCCGGACCCACTGTCCACCCGCTCTGTGTCCCAAGAGGCTGACGTCTATGCACCACCTGTTGACCTCTGGCTTCTGGTGGAGTTCAGCCAATGGAAGGCACCGGCCGGAGACTGGTGGGTGGGAGGAGGGTCGGGTTGGGGTGCTCACTCTCCAGCCCCCACCCCCCCTCCCCCCTCCCCCGTCTCTCGGGTGTGGGCTGTCCCTGCCCATACCCCGGGCCTCCGCTCTAGCCACCCCTTCAAGTCTCAGTAGCTTCAGCTCACAATTCAGCCTTCAAGCTGGGGTGGTGGAACTGCTCCCTCTACTGCTGGCCCCGGGTACTGCACCTTCCCCGAGCTTGTTTTCCTTGACCTTGGCCCCCTCCCCTTAATCCCCTAAAATAGCCCTTTCGTTAAACTCTCCCTGGCTATTCCGTTTGGATGCACTCTCTCTTTCCTGCCAGGGCCCTGCCTGTGCCCTCTCCCCGAACCCTCCCATCCAGCCTGATCCATTATCTCGAGCCACCACCCCCTTTCACCTCCACCCCCCCCCCCCCGCCCCCCACTCCAGGACCCTTCCTTGGCCGCCCCAGCCTCCTCCCTGATCTCGCAGCCTCGGGTCTCACAGGCAGCCGGAAGGCAAGTGGGAAAATGTAAATCAGACCACATCAACTGCCTGCCCTCCCTCCCCCGTCCCCCTTAAATCCCTTCCAAAGCTCCCCTTTGCTTTTGGGATACATTCGAAGCTCCCGAGAGTGGCTGATAAGGTCTCTTGGGCTCTCTCCACTCCCCACCCTCATGCACCCCATACTCCATTCGTGCAACCCTCTTGCAGGAGTATGAAAAAGCCGGTAACTCACAAGTCCGCACACCTTTACATAGGCTGTGCCCTTCACCTGGACACACACACACCCCTCCTCCTATGTCAGGATTCTGAGAAAATTACTCTCTTTATTCGGGAAACTCCCATCAACCCCAGCTCCTCTGATCCGGCAAATCTGGGTCCTCCTCTTTTGTGTTCCCAAGATGCTCAGTGAAAGGGAATAGTTGGTGGCTGCTGGAATGGGGGCGTGGCTAGGAAAGCTCCCGGGGGCGAGGAGTGGGGGCGTGGCTAGGCAAACTGGGGGGCGAGTGGGGGCGTGGCTACGGGAAGCTGGTGTGAACTTCTGGGCGTGGCTGGTGCCCGTGGGTGCCCTGCATGGAAAGACCCAGAGTACCTGGTCTATTTCACAGTTGCCCAAATCCCAGAGACCTCATGAGCTCCCTCCTCTAGAATCCCAACTCCTCGCGAGAAGGCTGTTTTGTTTTGTTTTGTTTTGTTTCAGGCAGAATTTCAAAGTTTTATGGCAACTTGTACAGAAATCACAGAGAAGAGACAACGACCGGTGCTGATGAGCTAGGAGTAGAGAAAGGGGAGTGGGTAACAGGTCTGGGATGTTGGGGTGATGCACAACAGGACGATAGGACGCTAAAAACCTGTGGGAAGCAGGGTGTTACGGGGGTTGCAGGGTGATCCTCAGGGTCCCAAGAAGTGGGCAGCACTCCGCACACCCCAAGTGTGTCCTTTGGGCAGGAAACAACGGTAAGAAAATGCAGATGGCCTACCAACAGATGGGTGGCCTCCAAGGTTAAAAATGCCCACCCAGACCCCCTGGCCCCAGTCCCACCCTCCCACCCACCCACCCCTGCTCCCCATCAGGCAGAGATGTGGCAGCATTTGCTGGCTTGTAGCATTGGTCCTCTGGGACCCTCGGTCTCCTCTTCGAGGGTCCTGCCCGGATTGGCTGGCACTGAGGGCAAAATGAGCCTTCTAGATTGTCAGGGGAGATCGCTGGACTCCCTTCGATTCTCGGCCTCCTCCCCAAAGCCAGTTCTCACGGCTGGGGGAGTCTGCTGCCCTCGCAAAAGGAAAGTCTGTCACCCCCTTTCCCCAAGACATGCACCCTCCCGTGCCCCCCCTCCCCCAAACACACTATATATACACACAGGCCCCCCCCCCCCCAAGGTGTGGCTGGGCTCTAGGAGGTAGTGGAGGCGAGTGGGGGCGCTGGAATGTGAGAAGTTGCAGGTTCAAATGCGCCTCCTCCAGCTCCGAAACCCCACACTTCTCCCCTCCCTTCTCCAAGCCTCGAGAATTAGTGTCCTCCCAAGGGCCTGAGTGGAGAAATCAGGGAAGGCGTGGCCCCCTTTTGCACGCACCTACCTGTGCCTCCGCCCCACCCTCGGGGGCTGAACAGAGCTCCCTGAGGGTTGGGGAGAAGGGCCGAGATCAGGGACATCCTGGGATGGATCAGCCTCCTTCAAAGGTCCCCCAGGGAGGGCTGGGTTCGGAGGCTCTGGGGCACAGGTCCCTGGCGGTGGTGGCGGTGGTGGGGGGGGCGTCCTCTAGAGGAAGGGGACCTTAAGGGATAGGGCAAGGCTGGGTGTGGAGGGAGACAGGTGTTACAGATTCTCTAGAAGGTCGAGGGGTAGGGGGCGGTTCTCTGGGGAGGGGCCTCGAGGTGGCAATGTCCCCGGGGGTGCGGGCAGTGGCTACCAGGGCTGGGCAGCAGTTGTGGGTATCTCGGGGAGACCCCCGAGGGGAAGGGACGAGGATGTTACTGGGGACGGAGGGCAGGGATATTAATTCCCAGGAGGAAGGGAGGCTGAGTCCCAGGAGAGAGGAGGCCGAATCTCTCTGGAGGACAAAAGGAGACGCGGGTCCGAAGCAGGGGCAGCCAAGTCTCTGGGGGAGGGCGAGGGGGGCCTAGAAGCCCCGGATGTGGCAGTAAGCCTCGAGGCTGGCGAAGAGGATGTACAGGAACCAGAGGCCCAGGAAGAGCGCCGTGGTGGCGAGCTTGGGGCCCCGCGGGCCGCCCAGCTCGCCGCCGATGTGCGGCCGGCGCCGGTACAGCAGCACGGCGATGCCCACGAAGGCGAAGACGGTGAAGAGAGTGACGGAGAAGGCCAGCGTGCCGGTGCGCACCTCGAACGGGCGGCCCTGCACCGCCCAGTACACGGCGGCCACCGACCAGGCCACGCCCAGGCCCAGGAACACGTTCACCGCGTTGGAGCCCGTCACGTTGCCGATGGACGCGTCCGCGCACTGGTCCTGCAGCGCCGCCACCTTGCTGGCGAACGTGTCTGCGTGGGCAGAGACACGGGGGTCACAGGGGCCCAGCCTGTCCCCCAGGCCAGCTTTCCAGGAGACCCCGACACCATCCCCGGTGCCCCCCCCCCCACCTCCCCCTGGGCAGACCCCGCCTCCCGCGGCCGCAGCTCCCCGCCTGAGGCCCTTGACCCCAAGCAAGCCACGAAGTGGGTCATCACGCCCGTGCCGGGCGCTCTGCAAGACCCGCCGCCTGCTTTCTCTGGAACTCGCTGCCTGCTTTCTATGGGACTTGTCTGCATCCAGTGGTAACCACTGCCTACTTTCTATGGCACCCCCTGCCTGCTTCCGGTGGAACCACCGTCCGATCGCAGTCTCTGCATTCAGTGGGGTCTGCTGCCTGCTTTCTATGGGACTCGCCGCCCGCTTTCCATAGGAATCGCTGTCTGCATTGCCTGAACCCACTGCCTACTTTTCTCCTGGCCCCGTCACCCCATCGCCAGCTGGCGGGACAAAACAAGTGTTCGGTTCCACCCACATGCAACCCCCTTCCTGTCAATTCCCCACCTGGTCTCTGTCCAGCACGCAGCCCCGTTTCTGTGGCCTCCACCCACGTCTCAACATCTCGCTAAAGACTCAAATCTCCGGTATAGAGCGCAGGCAACGGAGAGCCAGTCACAATAGCTGCTTTCTGGGGCGCCTGGGTGGCTCAGCGGGTTTAGGGGGCCAACTTTTGCTTTCGGCTCAGGTCGTCGTCTCACGGTGGTGAGACGGGGGCCCTCCCGAGTCAGGCTCCACACTCAGGGCGGGCTTGGAGCCTGCTTGGGATTCTCTCTCTCCCTCTCTCTCTCTCTCTCTCTGCCCCTCCCCCGCTGTTCTCTCTCTCTCTCTCTCTCTCTCTCTCCAAAAATAAACATGAAAAAAAAAAAAAGTTGCTTTCTACAGGCCCCGCCCCCTGCTTTCTATGGAGCCCACTGTCTGGGTTCTACGTTTCCCAATACCTTAGTTCCACGGGACATCCCAACGGTTGCTTTTGGGGAGGATTCCGTTTACCTACTGAATCACAGGACCTCCCTGCCTGGTTTCTCTCCTGCTCCCTCACTGCGTTTCTGTGGGACCCACCATCCGGGTTCTGTGGGATTCCACCACCTTATTTCTGCACAACCTTCCTCCCGGGCTCTGCTGCTGGGCTTCTCTGAGACTCTCCCCGGACAAGCGGTTTCCCAGGGGGGTTACCAGGAATGGACGTGCCCAGGGCCACGAAGACTACGGCGTTGACAGAGTCCTTGAGGCCGACGGTGCAGCCAAAGTGCGAGGCAAGGTCCCCGATGAGGGCGGTGAGCAGGCCGATGACCAGGATGCAGACGCCGAAGCAGGCCCAGCCGTGGCAGTACTCCGTGGGGGGCACGCAGGCAAAGAGCACCTTCCAGAACACCGTCAGGAAGTGCATGACGTAGTCAAAGCAGGAAGGCAGCCGTTCCTCCCGGGACCCGTCCTCCTCCTCCTCCTCGTCCCCTGTGGGCACACGACCCAGCTGGGGCACACACCCAGGCCACCTTCTTCCTGGCCTACAGAGGCCCCCCCGTTTTGTTCAGGAAAATTCTGCTCTATAAAATGCATTGCCTTCCCAGAATTCCTTGCGGCCAGGAGCCCAGATACCGATATTCGCTTTTCTAGAATCCCTTGGTGCTGGAGGCTGTGTGCTCGGCTTGCCAGGATCCCTTGCCGCTAGCCAAAAAAAAACTAGGCCACATCCCTAGCCAAAAAAAAACCAGTCCTTTTCCCAGACGCCTTGATAGCTACCATTTACAGAAAGCCATTTCTACAGCTGGAAATACTGACTTCCTCTGACTCATTGTAGCTAACGGTAGCCACATGCTCAGCTAAAGGTGCTTGCTTTCCCAGAACCCCTTGCAACAGCAGCCATGTGACCCAGCCCGGCCAGGAGACCTAAGCGGAGGGCTTCTGGAAAGCTCCGGCTTTCCTGACACGGGCACTGTGTCACACAGGTGTTTTCTGAACGCTGTAAAGGACGCCTCACCGGCCCTTCGTGGTGTTTGTATCACCTGCTGTGACTGAATTCGACCTGTCCTTGACCTGCCACTTGGGGCTCGTGTCAGGGGAAAGCCCACATGAAATGGTTTGTCTACCTTGCCCTAAACTGAGAAGCACAAAGCAATGAATGAGAAGCGGGAAACGAATTGAATGGGCGCTATGCCCGGAAGGACACCGATAAGGAAGAGGGTAGTTCTGGATCGGTCACGCAGAGCAAGCCAGGGAGCAAAAGGCAGGGAGCCACGGCGACGAGGGGAGGGCCACCCAAGCTCCTCTGAATTGTCAGCCAGCAGGGGACACACTGACGGATTCGGGAATTCGGGTCATCTATCCCTCTCCCCCTTTTCCAGCTCACTTAGTCTCTTGTCTTTTTTTTTTTTTTTAAAGTTTGCAAATGATTAACTAAGTGGTTTCTTCATGCTTCGCGCCATCTTTCAAAGAAGGGGACTTTTGCGGCGACCCCAGGAAAAGTGGAATTGGACGCTCCAAAGCAGCAGGCACGCTGCCCCTTCTTGCTACCCTACTTCCTCTTTCTCCCCGCCTGGAATGCGAGCTTGACGCCTGGAGATGCGGCAGCGATTTTGCCACCATGTGGGCAAAGGTTGAGAGTGGGAAAGAGAAATAAAGAGGGAGCCTGGGCATTTAACGATGTTACTGAGCTGCTGACTCTTTATTGCCTCCTACGGATTCCTTTGTTCTGTGACAAAAGTAACCTCTAGGGTGCTTCAGCTGCTTGTGGTTGCGTTTTCTGTTGTTTGCCGCTGAATGCGTTCCTCACTGGCCACGGTGAGACGTGGCCGAAGTCAGAGTGGGGAGAACGCACCCTTGGCAGGGAAGGGCTGCTATCACTGCATCTCCCGGGGGCTTTTCCCTGCCCTGCTTCAAATCCTGCCTTGGTTTCCCACTGCCCTTAGACCGAGGCCCACATTCCTGTGCCTGGCACTCAAGGCTCTGGTCTCTGCAGACTCCTCCAGCCTTTCCCATCAGGGGAGGCTCTTCTCCAGCCCTTCCCATAGAGGGAGCCTCATGGTTACGCCTGTGGCTCTGGAGCCACGTCTCTGGTTCCAAACTCTGGATCTGCCGCGTGATCCTGAATCCGTGTCCTAACCTCTCTGAGCCTCCGCATGCCTATCTGAGAAGTGGGAGTAAAAACTGGACCCGCCTCAAGAGAGGGCTGTAATGACTGCACGAGGCGGGCCACGTAAAGTACCCTCTGCGCAGCCCGGCGCATCTCCAGCCTGACGGCTGTTATCGAAAGGCCCCTTCTAGTGCCTGGGGAGATTCACAGATGCTCCAAACCAAGGCCGCCCTGCAAAGAGCATCCGGTTGAGGCCCGGAGGTAAAGGAAATACAGAAGCACCTTTGAAGGTGCAAGACAGGACACAACGTGTCATCCAAGGGGGTGAGACCCGCCCCTCTCCATCAGCGCCTCAAGCAGTCTCATGCTCGTGGCAAGGAGGCAGGGGCACGGGTTGAACAAAGTGCTCAGAATGATCAAGGACCGAGCTGGAAACTTGGGGAGCATTAGCTGACTGAGGCCAGACAGGAGATGGACTTCAAAGGCTGCCTGGCGCTCCACGGTCCCCATCATGACGTCGTCATCAGGATTATTACCACTGGTAGGGTTTTACCCTCCCCCACCCCACTACTTCCTCTGATCTAATGGGTTGCTTCCTACCGACCCACCAGCTGAGTCACCTCCACGACCACCGTCTCGCACCCCGCAGCCTCAGTTTTGTGCTACCCTCTCTTCTCCGCTGAGCCCGGAGGGAGTGCTGTCTCCCCACGGTCCTTGGCTCCCATCCCTCGTCACCTCCTCCTGGCCCACCTCCTGCCAGCTGGACAGCCTCAACTCCCCCCCCTCCCACCCCCCATCCCAGCCTCTCCTTCCTTCCACAAGCTCCCTCCGGCTTGGGGAAGCCTGGAGCTTCCCCCGTTCAAAATGCCCCGTGGTCCCCCCGCCCTTGCACCGAAATGACACCCCAGCTCCCTGCGGTGGCCTACGCGGACCTGCGCAGTCTGGGCTCTGCCCACCTCCAGCTCCTGAGGCTGTTTCTTCATGCCCGAACCTAGTCACCTTCCCCAAACGCGCCACGACCTAGGGTACTTGCAAACTCTGTACTTGGTTTCCCCCTCTGCCCGCAACACTTCCCCGTCTTCTTCCTCCTCCTGGCTTATTCCAATGTGAAGACGCAGCTCAGAAGCCTCCTCCTCCAGGGAGCCCTCCCGGACCTTCAGGCTGGGTCAACCTCCTGTCTGGATTCCCGCAGCAACCTGAGGTCCCCTGGCCCAGCCCTGCCTGCTCTGGGTTGTCACTGTCTTGTGGCATGTGTGTCTCCCCCCACTGGACTATCAGCACTGTAAGAATAGGCTTCATGCCGTCATAATCATCTCTTTGTCCCCAGCAATGTCGTGAACAGGGCTGAGTCCAGAGGATCCCCCAGAAATAGATATTGGAGGGTGCCTGGGTGGCTCAGGCAGTTGAGCCTCTGACTTTGGCTCGGGTCATGATCTCACAGTTCATGGGTTTGAGCCCTGCGTCGGGCTCTGTGCTGACAGCTCGGAGCCTGGAGCCTGTTTCGGATTCTGTGTCTCCCTCTCTCTCTCTCTGCCCCTTCCCTGCTCCCTCCCTCTCTCAAAAATAAACATGAAAATAATAATAATAATAATAAAGAAATAGATATTGAAAGACTGTGGCTTCAGAGAGAGACATCACTTCGCTTCCTGGTATATTTCCATTCCTAAAGCCTGGTTTGTTTCGATCTCCCTGTTCAACCACAATTCCTAGTGTATTTTCAGTTCCTACAGTTAGGCCTCCCTGAAGGAGGCCTGATGTTGTATAAGGGACAGAGAAGCCTTGAGCTCCAGCTCATTCCCTGTGGGACTTCAGGCCAGTCCCTCCTCTGCTGCTGGGCCTCAGTTTCCCCAATCTGTATCACAAAGGGCCAATGTTGGTCTCCCAAGACTGAACCCGTGAATCCAAGTGCCACGGTGTCTCTGGCCACGGGGGGGCAGTGTGGGCCCATCTGAGACCCAAGGAGGGCGAAACCCGCACAGGTGGGAGAGAGCTGGGATGCACCCCCGACCCTGACTGTCTCCGTGGCAACAGAGGCGCCCAGGCTGTCTGAGGAGGCCATGACGTTTAACCTGTTCCCACCCTCCAGCCATCTGACGCCAGGAGAAAGCCCAGCTGGGACTCTCCTCCCCTCAGCTCTCTGCCTCCACCCCTCCGGCTGCCTTTCTCTCTGTGTATCCCTCTCTCGCTCTTTCTCTGGCCCTCTGCAGTTTACTGACTTCATTCTCTACACCCCTCATGTTCTCTCCATGTCTCTGTCTCTCTCCGTGATTCTCTGCACCTCTCTCCTTGTGTGTGTCCATCTCTCCTGTTTGTATCTGTTCCTTATCTTTCCCTGTTTCTTTCTTTTTCTTTGTGTCCTTGTTCTCTTTCTCTTCTCTATCATTCTCTGTCCTCTTCTTCTTGTCCCTCTTTCTCTCTTTCTATTCATTTCTCTCTTTTCCTCCCCAGCACTCTGTCTCCCCATCCCTCCCTCTCTCTCCTCTCTCCTCCCTCCCCACTTACCTGCGCTCACTGTAACTGCCTCTAAAAACTGTTCCCTCCATGAATGGGTCCCAATCACCAAGGCCAAGTTGGTTTTCTTGATGAGCTTATCCACCGTGTTCTGAGGATGAAAGGGAGGGGAAGAGACCATTGCCTGTGACCACCTCAGCGCATCCCTGAGGCTCCCTGAGGAACACTGGGGTTGGGGCTCACAGCCCATGCTCAGGGGTCCTCAACCTCCCCACACCCCAGTTCACGCAAGAAGGGAAAAGGTGGTGTTGCTGTCCATGGTGCTGGCGGAGGGATGGGCTCGGACCCTAGATCACCCTCCTACTTGATTCTTACCAGACTTTCCCCAAGACTCCAGGAAGCTGGGGTCCCCAGAAAGTCACCTTAAAATCATATGACTCCTCGATGATGACCTCCAGTCGGCGGTTTTCCCCAAGAACTGGTTTGCCCATCTCTGCTATCCTCCGAGCCTCCTCCTCCTCGGCTGTCAGCTTCCTGTCCCCATCCCCTGCAGCATGAAGGATGGGAGTTAGGCTCACTGGGCCTGTGATGCCCTCACTATCTGTTCCCACTGAGAAAGAAAACTCTGTCAGCTGTCCCTTAGGAAGCCTCCGCGGTGGCACGCCCCCAGCCTGCCCCAGTGTCCCCATATGACCACCATCTTCCTCAACCTAAGACCCAGCTGGTCCATGAAGTTCAGCTGGTAGGCTCTGGGCTTCAAATGGAGGGAGCTGTGTGACCCCGGGCAATGCCTTAGCCTCTCTGTGCCCCCGTGCTCATATCTGTGAAACAGGTACAACAACAGTAGCCACCTATGGGTGGTTGTGAGGGGTTAAAGGAGTTACTTCACGTGTGGTGCTTAGGGCTTAGTGCCCGGCACACAAAAATAGTCTAAAATGTTATTTCATTTGTTAAAATCACCAACACCGTCATCATCATCACCACCTTCGTGGGAGGAGGCCTTGTCTCTATATCTAAGCTCTGAAAAACATCCTCGAGTGTGTTTGAGGTGGTGAGGAAAGAGGGGAGAGCCAATGTTGGTACAGATCTTGGACCCAGACCCACCTATAGCTGGCCCTCAGCTCACCTGTCTCCCCAAAGCATGTTGGTCCTTTGTTCCAAGCCCAGCACCAACTTAACCCTAACTCTTAGAGGAATGCCACCCCAACCAGGAACACTCTCAGAAAACTCTGCCAGCAATGACTTTTATTGTGGTTAAGCTTCTGGGATTTGGGGGCCTATTTGTTACAGCAGCTCCTATCACTTACCCTGACTAATGCGATCTTTAGTCTGACCCTAATCCTAATTCCAAATCCAGATTCTGATCTCAACTCCCAAACTACTCTGTCCCTTATGTTCAAGCAGCTGCCCCCATCCTCACCCCAATCTCTCACCCTGGCCTCAATTCTAACCATAACCGCCCCCCCGCCAACTCACCTCAAACCCCAGCTTAGGCTTTGACTTACATCTGACCCCAATTCTAATCTGATCCCACCACAAACCCAGATAGGATCCTGACCTACCATTCCCCCAACGTGCACTACAAACAAAACATGATCTTGGCCTCCGAACCCCCAGCTGTAGCCCCAAACTCAATGGACCCCACCAACTCTGAGATCAACTCCAACCCTCACCAGCTCCGAGTCTGCCTTTATCTCACCTCCAACCTGCCTCAAACGTGACCTCAAAGGGTAGCTTGAGGCCATGACCCTCCTCCCGAGACCCCCCCTACAGTCAACCTGCACTCAAAGCCCGGCGGTGACTCCACTCACCTTGATTGAGCAGCAGAGCTGGGGAGAGACAGAGACAGAGAGAAGGTGAGATTGCTTCCCTGGGAAGCTCAGATCTACGAGCCTGAAGGAGCAGCCACTAATGGAGCCTCTGAGGGTCCCCCCCCACACACCCTGGACCCCTTCCCTCTCCCACAGCATCCCTGTCACCCCTCACCTGAAATCCCTCGCTTAAGCCACTGTGGCTGGCCCAGCTCGATGAAGAAATTATCCTTTTTCTCATATTCCTCGTCATCAACTATCTTTACCTGAAGAGTTTTCCTGAGCGGGGAGGAAAAGCACCCAGCATGAGGCCCCAGCCCGAATCGCCAGGTAACTCTCCACTTGCCCAATTTCTGGAGCGCCCCTCCATCCCAGGCCCCGCAATTTCCCCCAGGCTCATTCCCTCAGTGCCTCTGGATCTCTGTTCAAACCTCTTTCTTAATGAAGCTCACTTCCCCCACCTTCTTTAATATTGAAATCCCATCCCTGTCCCGACCTCAGCACGCCTGGCCCCCTTCCCCTGCTGTACACGCTCTTTGTTCCATATCACCTTCTAACAAACCATCGAATATGTTTATTGTGTTTACGGTTTGCCATTTGTCTCTTCACATTAAAATGTAAGTTCTAAAAAAAAAAAAAAAAGTAAGTTCTGGGCGCCTGGGTGGCTCAGTCTGTTACGCATCAGACTGACTTCAGCTCAGGTCATGATCTCGTGGTCCGTGAGTTCGAGCCCCGCATCAGGCTCTGTGCTGACAGCTCAGACCCTGGATTCTGCTTCAGATTCTGTGTCTCCCTCTCTCTCTGCCCTTCTCCTGCTCACGCTTTGTCTCTCTCTCTCTCAAAAATAAATAAATATTTTAAAAATGTAAAAAAAAAAAAAAAAGTAAGTTCCACCAGGGCAGCGATCTTTGTTCATTTATGTACTTTGCTGCACGCCCCCCCCCCCCCAATGCCTAGAGCGGTGCCTGTTCCACAAACATTTGTGAACTCTAATCCTTCAGTTCAGGAGGCCCTCTCCTTGCTGCCCTCTGTCCTGACCACATTCTGAGGATTAACTGAGCGCTGATTGATTTTCTCAGCATCCGCGCTGCTATGGTAACCAGGGGGTGCGGGGGGGGGGGGGGAAGAGCCAGGAGTTGTCCGTGCCCTCCAGGCACACAGCCCACCCCCCCTCACTCACAAAGACCCACAATCCCAGAAAACCCACGGCCCTGCCGCTAGCAGCCCTTTCAGCTGTAGGAACCTTGAGGCCCGGCCCCAGAACCCAGAAACACAAACAGCCAGCCCACACAGTCACCCAGCAGAAACCAATCAACACCGCCCACACCCACACACCATCACACCCCGCAGCCATTCCCTATGCAGTGGCAAAATCACACAGACCAGATGCCTGTTAGCACAACACCCCCACCGCAGCCTCGGCGACTTCGCCAACCTGCAGAGCCCCACTGTGGTTCCGTGTAGACTCTTCCTTTCTTACATCTCGCCCATTATGGCTCTCGGGTGTCTGTTTATTTTTATCCCCTTCAGTCTCTCTCTCTCTGTCTCCATCTCTGACCCTGTCTGTCTCAGTCTCTTCCCAGCTCTCTGCCTTCCTTTATCTGTGTTCCCCTCTCCCTGTCTCAGCGTCTGCAGAATGGAACCGCCAAAGTCACCACAATTCAAGCAAAACGCTCTCGATCAGACAGTCACTCAATGGACCCATCTCAACACACAAACGCACAGGATACAGCGACACCCATGTAGAGACAGATGCACACAAGATGGCCATGTGGGGACATATGCCCACCTCCACCCTCACCCCCTTCTGGTCTCAGGATATTTTAATTTTCTGTGGGCAGAAAGAAATGGCCACCCCCAGCCTCAGAAGTGGACTGGGAGCTGTCCAAGGTTCTGGAACACCGTGGCGGGAAGCAGGGTCTCCTGAGACATTCTACTCACACACCCTGACATGTGCAGACAGCTGTCGACCCCGCGACACGCTGACAAGGTGATACACACACACCTCCGACGCTCACTCTCTCGCAGACACGCCGGGATCCACTGACGCCCGGTGACTGACACCCATGCCAACTGGCATCCTGACGGGCGCGCCCTCATGGAACCCAGGGAGGAGAAACCCAACTGGCAGGGGACAGCAAGAGGGACTCGGGCTAGACTAAGGCAGGGCTTCCCGAGATCAAAGGAAGCAGCCCTTCTCCCCAGGCTGACCTTCTGTCACCCTCACGTGTGCCCTCCTTGCGTCCTGCAAACCCCACTCTCCAGCCCTTCCCAGCCTCTGAACTCGGACCCGTCTCCTTCGCAACCCTGTCTTTTGTCCCTCTCTCTGACCCAAACTCTCTGAAGCATCAAGAAGACCTCTCCTCCCCCGAGTTCCCCTGAGTTTCTCTCAGTAAGAAGGTCTCTGTCTCTTCCTTTCAGGCTTCCCGGATCATAGCCTCTCAATCCCTCTCCTCTCTCTCCGCGTACTTCTGTGTCAATTTCCTTCCCCCTTTGTATCAACGTTCCTGTCTTTCCGTCTCTTTCTTTCTCTGCTTCTGTTGCTCTCTCTCTGTGTCTCCATCTCTCTCTAGGTCTTCTCTGTCTCTGAGCGCCTCTCTCTCTCTCTTTCTCTCTGCATTCTCTCCCCGCCACCCCATCTCTGGGCGTCTCTCCTCCACTTCCGGGTTGATCCTCCCTGGGGCCACCCCTCTGGCCCCGGGCTGCTTCCAAGCACCTCTAATTAGCGCCTGCCCGGGAAAGGAAGGATGTGTTTCCCTAAACGCTAATTAGCCTCCTGTTCTCTGTCTTCTGAAGCCACAGCTGGAAGACTGGGTGGGGGCAGGGGTAGGGGCAGGGGCAGAGGGTGTCCCAGCCTGGGGAAGCCGTGTGGGGGAGGAGAGGGCCTGTGGGGTCGCAGCAGCAAGAGGGAAGCCGGTTAGACTACAGGGAGGACCAGGATAAGCAGAAAGACAACTCTCTCCATTCCCCCTGCCTCTAGAATGTGACAAGTGGGGTCCGGGATGGTGCCCTCAGCCCTCAACCCGAGTTCTCGGCCCAACGCAGGCAGAGAGGCAGATGGAAAGGTACGGAGAGGCCGTCACTGAAATATAACCCGGGTCAGCGAGATACTGGGGACCGAGATCCGGAGATTAACAGAGCCCTAGAGAGGGCCTGCCAACAGCGAGAGACGCGGAGACACGAAGGGAGGGATGGAGAGGCGGGGAGAGCAGCGAGAAGCTGAGCGGAGGCCAAGGCCCAGAGGCTGGGAGGGGGAGGGGGCAGGGAGCGCGGCGGGGGCTCTGCTCGGTGGGAGGAGCGTGGGCGGCAGAAGGAGGGAGACAGACGGGCGTGCGGGGGCGGAAGAGAGCAGGCAAAGCGGGGGGGGGGGGGGGGGGGGGGGGGGAGGCGCCGTCTGCACGCCAGGCATGCGGCGGGGGATGTGAGGCTGCAGGCACACAGAGGGGACTCGGGCATCTGTGCAAGGGGGTGGCCGCGTGTCTGAGCGTGAGACCACCCCTGACTGTGCTCCAGCGCGCGTGTCTGTAGCTTTGTGATTCTGTGTGTGCCGGTGTGTGCGTTATTGTGTCTGTTAACCAGGGCACTTGCCCCGACCCCACCCGCCTTCCCCAAATCCCAGTCTTCCAGTTTCTTCAGGGTCTCTTCAGGCCCTGCCCCCACCTTCCCAGGCCCTACCATTCCTACTCGGTCTTTTTTTTCCCAAAGCCTCGCTCACATTTCCCTTGAGTCTCCAGCTATTTCCCCAGAGCCTTCCTCCTACCCACAAGCCCCACCCCTCCCCTAGGCCCGCCCCAAGACCCGCCCCTTCACCTTGGCCCCGCCCCGGCACTCCTGTCTCCTCCCTCCCCGCCTCTGTCCCGCCCCCTCCCTAGGCCTTGCCCCGCCTCCCACCAGCCCCCGCCCACTATATGGACACGCCCCATCCACTTCTCAAGGCCCGGCCCCAATTCCGTGGCCCCGCCCCTCCAGCGCCCCGCCCACTTCGTCCGCCGTGCCCGCGCCCTCGGCCCCGCCCCATCTTCCCGCCGCGGTGCCCCGGGGCTGCCGGCCGACGCGCTCACATGGTCTCGTCGTCGCCGAACTCGAGCTCGCCGCACGCGTCCTCGTAGTGCACGCCGCCGCCGCGCGCCGTGCCGTCCACCGTGCGGTACGGAAGGCGCACGGTGCCCCGCGCGCCCGAGCTGCGCACGACGCGCACGTCCACGGTGCCCATGCACTCGCTCACGTGCAGCAGGCGGTCCTGGAAGGAGAAGATGCCCGCGTGGTCGTCGTCCAGGATGGTGACGGTGGCCAGCAGTGGCGCCACCAGCCGTCCCTTCGGCCGCCCGCCGCCGTCGGGCTCGAACATGCCCTGCGCGTCGCCCACGCGCAGGTTCAGCAGCCGCACGAAGAAGTGTTCGTCCTCCTCGAAGATGTCGTCGTCGATGATGCCGATGCGCAGCTCCTTCTGTGTCTCGCCCGGCTTGAACACCAGCGTGCCCTCGCTGCGGCGGGAGGGGAGGGGAGGGGACAAAACAGGGGTGAAGGTTGGTCAAAGGCTCTTTGGGAGGGAGGGGAGTCAGGGTGGGCTTCCTGGAGGAGGGAAAGGCGCCACCGAAAACTCACAAGTATGAGACTGGCCGGGTGTTAGACACATAGTCAGGGGTGCAGAAGGGGAACAAGATAAGGGTTGGTCCCTCCCACCATGGAATCCGTGAGGATTAGGAGCGCCAGCATTACATAGAGAACGATGAAAATGAAATCAGCGCCGGCTTCCTGTGGGAGTTTCCAGCGGGCAGGAGTGCTCCAGGCAGAGGGAACAGCACATGCAAAATCCCAGAGTGGAGAGAGCCTGGAGTGTTCCACAGCCACACTTCTCAGCCCTTAAGGCGCCCCCGAGCCCCCTGGGAGATCTTGCTAAAATGCAGATTTCTGGCTCAGCAGCTCTGAGTTTCCAGACTGCATGCCTAAGTCGCTCCCACAGGATGTGGATGCTCCCATGGGCTACAGGGACCACACTTGGGAGTGGCAGGGATCCAGGGTCCAGAGCTGCCATGTTCACACTTCTGATGAAAACCTTTGTGTGCTCCTGGATGCCCACGACAGCGAGTCCACTGTTTAACTGGGCTCATTCATTGAACAAGTACTCCCTGAGCACCTGCTCTGGGCCCTGTGCTGGGCAGTGCTGGAAACACAGCGGGGAAGAGGCCCTTCCTTCCCGGGGCTCGGAGGCCTGTGGGAGAGTCACATCACAGTGACCGTTGCACATGTAATAAGTTATTTCCAGTTCATTCGTTCAACAGGTATTTGTTAAGCACCCTCTGTGTGCCAGGCACTGTTCTTAGTGTTTCTTGGAGGAAACCACAGCAAAACCAGATCAGAGCAACATCCCTGCCCTGGTGGAACTTCTATTCTAGTATAGGAGGCAAATAAACAGCAAACATTATATAAACTGGCAGGTGGTGATGGTGCAATGGAGAAAAATAGAGGAAAACAGACGAGAGGGTAGGGCGCGGGAAGGCGTTGTGTTAGGATGTCAGGGAAAGCGTTTCTGAATGGTGACATTTGAGTAGAGACTTGAGGGAGGTGAGGGTGGGAGCCGTGTGGAGGAGATCTGGGGAAAAGTATCCCTGGCAAAGGGAACAGCCAGTGCAAATGTCCTGAGGCAGGAGTCGTTTGGAGTATCTGAGGGATGTATCTGAGTATCTGGGAGGCGGCCAGTGTGGCTCCAGTGGAGGGAGTAAGGGGAAGAGGGAGATGAGATCACAAAGGGAACAACAGGGCAGATGTCACGGGGCTTTGGTGGGCTACGCTAAGGACTTTGGTGCTTATGCCGAGTAGGATGGGAAACATGGGAGGCCTCTGAGGAGGGGAAGGATGTGAGCTGGCTTAGATCTACAAGGGCATCGGTTGTGTCTCTGAAGCACATTCGAGATACCCTATAATGGGGCAGGGGAGGGAATGAGCGACCTCGGAGTAGTCCGAGTGAAACGTTGAGGGGACAGGACATGATTGGGCTCCTGGCAGGGCTGTAGGCATCAAAATGACTCTGGGCTGTAAATGCACCTTGACCACCTATAATTTCCCCTCCCGGTCCTCCCCACCACGCGCCACAGGCACCGGTGCCAGGGCTATGTGGTCCAGAAGCGTCCTCTATCATTACTGTGGTCACTTTCGTGAGAAAGAGGCCCCGGGCTCTAATTCTCCAGAAGAAGTCGGCTCTGTGGGAGGCGCAGAGGGACCCCAAGGTTCTGGCAAAGAGGGAGAACCAGATGATAAGCCTGGAGTGGACAGAGAAGGGACTCCCTGTCGTGGCCGCCTTCAGCTCGGGAGACGCTGTCCATGGTGGCCAAGGCATCCAGCCCCGTGAGCTAACCTGCTCCAAGCCGGGTTCCGCTGCTGTGCCAGCTGTGGGATCTCGGGCAGTTAGGATGTGCAGCCCCTCTGAGACTCAGTTTCCCGATCTGTAAAGTGGAGCTAATAACCGTGCCTACCTCCTGGGGGTGTGATAAGGACTGAGCTATTATGCAAGGGAAGCACTCAACCAAAGTTAGCTAGTGATATGCGTATATGAAGATTAGAATCTTAGAGGGGCGCCTGGGCGGCTCCGTTGGTTAAGCGTCCGACTTCGGCTCGGGTCATGATCTCGGGGTTTGTGGGTCTGAGCCCTGCTGATGGTGCAGAGCCAGCGTGGGATCCCCTTTCTCTCCCTCTCTCTGTGTCCCTCTCGCTTCTCTCTGTCTCTCTGCCCCTATCCTGCTCCCGTGTGTGCTTTCTCTCTCTCTCTCTCTCTCTCTCAAAATAAACAAACTTTAAAAAGATCTTAGAATTCTAACGTTATGGGATGTCAGAAACATGAACTGAAGGGATAGTAGAAGGTGGGGATGTTAGGGCCATCTTCGCCAAATGGTTAAAGTGGCATCAGAAGCAGTGGGGCAGGCGGGTGTCGTGGGCCTCCTGATATCATGCACTGAGGAGGACACAGCATCACTTACGTGAATTCCTGCCAAAAAGTGCGCCCCCTGAACTGAGTCATGAGGAAACATCGGACAAAGCCCAACTGTGGGCTGTTCTAACTGGCCTGTCTTCAAAAGTGTCAGGGTCATGAAAGGCAGAGAAAAGCCAAGGGATCGATATCCCGACTGAAGAACTCTAAAGAGACCCGACAGGGACGCCTGGGTAGCTCCATCAGTTAAGCGTGCGACTTCAGCTCAGGTCACGACCTTGCGATTCACGAGTTCGAGCCCCGCATCGGGCTCTGTGCTGATAGCTCGGAGCCCGGAGCCTGCTTCGGATTCTGTGTCTCCCTCTTTCTCTGCCCCTCCTCCGCTCACGCTCCGTCTGTCTGTCTCTCTCTCAAAAATAAACATTAAAAAAAATTTTTTTTTTTTTAAAGAGACATGACAACCAAATGCAACGTTGGGTTCTGGATTGGACGGGCAAGGAGGGAGCGTGTGCAAATAGGGTCACAAAGGATGTTACAGGGACAGCAGGAAGATGCAAACAGGGACCGTAGATTGGGTAGTAATATGGATTCGGTGTTTACGTGTCCTGAGCGGGACGACCGGACTGTGACTGTGGTGGTGGTGGTGGGGGGGGGGGGTGTCCTACATCTTAGCAGATGCACGTGCGAGTATTCATGGGCGAATGGCCCTGCTGTCTGCAACTCATTCCCATATAGTGGCACAACTATTAATACTCTTACATATTAACTGGAAGGGGTGCGTGAATGAGCACAGAACGAAATCTGCACAACTGGCGAATCTGGGCGAGGGCTATAAGAGGGTTCCCGGAACCATTTTTGCAGCCCTTGTGTAGGTGTGAATTCTTTTTTTTTTTTTTTTTTTTTCCAAAACAGAAGGTTGGGAAGAAAAAGGACACGGGGATTTTAGAAACCAGGCGTGATGGAAATATAGAAGATGGGCTTCCGTTTCAACACTGGATGCGCAAAACCTGAGAAGACGAAAGGCTTTGGACCATCGCATCCGAGACTGGTTGGGGGTACGGATTAGACTATCCAAATGTGGGGGCGCCTGGGGGGCTCAGGTGGTTGAGTGTCCGACTTCTGGTTTCGGCCCAGATCATGATCTCATGGTTTGTGAGTCCGAGCCCCGCACCGGGCTCCGCATTGAGCATGGAGCCCGCTTGGGATTCTCTCTCCCTCTCTCTCTGCCCCTCCCCTGCTCATGCTCTCTCCCTCTGTCTCAATATAAATAAATAAACTTAAAAAATATATATCCAAATGTGAGAGTCTTGGAATCTGAGAACTTTAGACCCTTGGCATGTGAGGATTACGGGGGCTTCAATCTCAGAATCTTGGGACAGCTGTGCCATTTTGGTGCCTCGGAGATCATCTTTAATTTGGAGAAACTGGGGCGCCTGGCTGGCTCACTCAGTAGAGCATGGGACTCTTGATCTCGGGGTTGTGAGTTTGAGTCCCACATTGGGTTTAGAGATAAATAAGTATACTTTTTAAAAGCTGGGAGAAACTGAGACCCTTCGACCACCCTAATCTCTATGATACCTGTGGGCAAATCAGACAAAGGCATCCCTTCTTTAGGACACTTGATTTCCATGAATCAGGACATTAGCACAATAGACATACAAGTCTGCAATGTCCGCTCTGTGAACAGAGCTTTCTTAGATGGGGTGCTCTTATGCAGTGCACAACCTCAATAACTGTGCGTGACAGCCCTGATTGCCCACACTGAGGCAGGAACTTGCCTGACGAACAGGGTCCAGGGCTAATCTTGGAACCCAGGTGCCCTCCCTCCCGGTCCCGGACCTCAGCAGCCTTTGAATGGTGATGCCAGGTCTGTGAATGTCACCTGGGATGGGAGAGCAGGGGCCGAAGGAAGATGTCACCCTTTCCTCGCTCTTCGGTTCCACCACCGAGCAGCATTTACTGCTGCACTTCAAACATCTCAGGACTGAGGTCATTTGCAGATGAGAAAGCGGGCTCTGATTCCAGCAGGCGATACCCGCACTCTCTTCCCTCTGCAAAACCTTTGGCGGGGGGGGGGGGGGGCGGGCAGTGCAGACCAGGGGTGTGGGTACGAGTGCAAGAGCGAAGAGGCCGGGCTAAGGGCAGACACCTCAATCTGGCGAATGCCTTTTCTTCCCTCGAAGGAGGCTGGGAGGCGGGGGATGGTAGGGGGAGGTTGGAGGGAGCAGGTGGCGGGTGGCCAAAGGGATCCCGTGCTCCAGGATGACAGAAGGAGATCCTGAGCCCCACTCGGGAGAAGGCAGGGGGTGGGCGGAAGGGCAGGAGAAGTGAATGGGGACGGGCCCGATACGAGGGTCCTGGACTGCCCTAGGTGGGGGGAAGTGACCCACAAATACCCGAAGCGGTGGAAAGACGCGAAGGCGTGACAGCGGCACGCAGGGGAGACTGGGCTATCCGAGGTGGCGGAGGGAAAGATTGGCGAAACACAGCACTCAGCCCTAGGACGAGAAGCGCTAAAGGGAGGCGTGGCCGACTACGTGGCCGAGGGGACCCTGTCAACAGCGCGGCCACCAGCACTGCCTCCCAGTCTCCGCTCTGCTTTCCTCACAGCCCTCGCCACTGACATTGTACGTGTTCGGTGTCTGCTTCCCAATGGTCTGTCTCTCCCGCGAGAGTGTCAGCTGCCTTTGGGCAGGGCCGGGACGTGTTGCATTCACGGCCGGTCCCCACTGCCCAGGTCCGTTCCTGGCGGGTGGGAGACCCGTGAGAAGTGTCGTCATTACCGTAGGAAACTATGAGACACCTACGCGTCGGGCAGCAGAATATACCGTAAAGCTATCATTCTATAACCCAAGGTCCGTGGGTTCGAGCCCCACGTCGGGCTCTGTGCTGACAGCTCGGAGCCCGGCGCCTGCTTCCGAGTCTGTGTCTCCCTCTCTCTCCGCCCCTCCCCCGTTCACGCTCTGTCTCTCTCAAAAATAAACCAACGTTAAAAAATATAGGGGGCGCCTGGGTGGCTCAGTCGGTTAAGGGTCCGACTTCAGCTCAGGTCACGATCTCGTTGTCCGTGAGTTTGAGCCCCGCGTCGGGCTCTGGGCTGACGGCTCGGAGCCTGGAGCCTGCTTCCGATTCTGTGTCTCCCTCTCTCTCTGCCCCTCCCCCGTTCATGCTCTGTCTCTCTCTGTCTCAAAAATAAATAAACATTAAAAAAATTAAAAAAAAATATAGTCCCTGACACATAGTAGGTGTTCAGCAGGAATTGCCGAACGGGGCAAGATCACAGGTCTGCTCAAAAACAGGGGCGAAGGCAGGGAGCCGGGCAGCGAGACTCAGGAGGGTGCAAAGGGTGCGTTTCTCCGCGGCAGAAACCAAGGGCCTGGGGCTCATTTGGGCACTGCCTCTCTCCTCTTATCTCATTTAGTTCTCCCACATGGCGCTTACCAGCCCCCTGACGTTTTTATGTATTTAATGGCTTATAACCTTATTGCAACTTGAGGGTAGGGACCTTAGCTGTCTTGTTCTCCATGGTGTATACCCCGCAGGCATATGGTAGGTGCTCAGTAAACCTTTTTACTTTAGTAATGGTGTGTGTGTGTGTGTGTGTGTGTGCGTGCGTGTGCGTGTGTGTGTGTGGGGGGGGGAGGGGAACCTGTTCCAGCAGGTGACGGTACATGTCAGGGAGCTATAATAATTAACACAGGGTGATGTCAACCCCCAAAACCCACAGGTAGATAATAAACATGGGAAGGCAGCCTGTGGGCGGGGCGCGGCCACGCCATGTGGCTTGTCCAGCAGCGTGTGGCAAATGCCCACAAGAGTGTCCCGGACTCGGCCACCTGGCAGGGGGAGGGGGTGGGGAGGGCGAGAGACTCTCCATGTCGGCTCGGGCCATGATCTCGCGGTTCGTGGGTTCGAGCCCCCGCGTCGGGCTCTGTGCTGACAGCTCGGAGCCTGGAGCCCGCTTCAGATCCTGTGTCTCCCTCTCTCTCTGCCCCTCCCCCGCTCACACTCTCTCTCTCTCTCTCTCTCTCTCAAATAAAAAGCATTAAAAAAAAAAAAGCAAGAGCAAGAGCGAACGGATGAGCGAGCGAATGAGCGAACGGTGCAGGCCTGCGCGCACAGCAAGGGAAGCGTGGGCGCCGGAGGTCGCCGGGAGACGGCTGGGCCCGCGGCCGCGAACAGCCGACCCACCTGTACTCGTAGTCGGAGCCGGCCTTGGCGGAGCCGTCCTCGGTGCGGTAGTCCACGTAGAAGGTGCTGTTGCCCTCCCCGCCCTGGCAGGTGACGGACAGCAGCACGGAGCCGCAGTTCTCCAGGCAGTGGTAGAGGCTGGGCTCGAAGAAGATGCGGCTGGCGCCGTCGTCCTCGTCCTCGCCGGGGCCGTCGGCCGGGGAGGCGCGGCGCGAGGCGTCCGCCGCGTGTCGCCGCAGCACGTTGCCGGCGCCCGTCATCAGCCGCGTGGCCTGGATGCGGTAGAAGGCGCGGCTCTTCTGCTGGTGCAGCAGCGCGTAGTAGTTGGCGATGCCCACCAGCTGCTCCAGGTCCTTGTCCGGGTGCTTCTGCTTCAGGTCCTTGAGGATCTGGATGACCTCGCGGCGGCTGGCGTCCAGCTCGCGGGCCTCGGCGGGGCCGGGGCCCAGGCCGCCCGGCTCGCCCGGCACCTCGGCGCCCACGAACGTGCCGTCCAGCTCGATGCTCTTGGGGGGGTCGCCCTCGGCGCCGATGATGATGCCGCTGCGCGGGTCGGTGCGGTAGCGCTTGTACACGTACTTGTAGAAGAGCAGCCGCTTGTCGGCCATCCAGGCGAACACCACGCACACCGGGAAGAAGACGAGGGTCAGCAGCGCCTCCCACACCTGCGGGCGGCCGCGCGGGTCAGGACCGCCGCGCCGCCAGGGGGCGCGCTCGCCGCCCGCCGTCGGGCCGCCCCCGCGGCTCTCTCCGCCCGGCGCCGGCGGGGGAGGGCGGGGGGCGTGGTCGCCGGGCGCCCCCTCTCCGCCCCCCCCCCCCCCGCCACCGTCCCGCGTCCGTCCCCATCTCGGTCCCCGCCCCGCCTCGTCCCTCTCTGCTGCGCTCTCCGGTCGGCTCGTCTCCGCCTCGCCCCGTCCCCCTCTGTCTCTCTGTCCAGGCCGTCGTCTCCTTCTCTCCCTGCCTCCCTCTCGTTCGGTGTCGGCTGGTGTTTGCCTCTTCCCGGGGGGCGGAGCCTGTGTCCCTTCCTGCCGGTCTCTCCCTCCGGCCTTTTCGCCCCGCTCCGTTTCCCCCGCACCCCTCCTCACCTGGGACGCCCGGACTCGTCCAAACCCCACCCGCCACCCGGGGCCGCTCACCTCTTCCCCAAGCTCCCCGATTCCGCCCCCCCCTACCCCCCCGCCCCGCCCGCCCGCCAATGCAGCCTTTGCCGGACTCTCCTTCCTTAGAATCCGTTTGGCCCTTAGGGACGGGACTCTGACTCTCAAAAGAGGCACAAGTCTGGCTCCTCTTACAGCCCCATAAAACAAGCTCCTCCTGTGTTTACATGCTGTATCTCCCCAGAGAGACAAGGCAACGCAGAGTTCAGATCCTGCTTCTAGAAGCGGCAAGTGTGGCTCAGCCTCTTGCCTGTAAAAATGGGAACGGCCCCGAGACTGGATGAGCTTATGTACCCCTAGCGCTTAGCACTGTCGGTTCCGGACACATGGACAAGAGCTCAAAATTAACATGACCATCATTCTACCCGTGCAGGTCCAGGACTCCTCCGCCCACGGTCACCCTCCTCATTAAAGATCAGGAGGAAGAGGTGGAAGATTATTTACCATCAGCTGGCCCCCCGGAGGTATCTTTAACCTGGGCCCAGAAGGGAAACTATCTTTGAAGATCCAACCAATCCCCACACCCCTCCCGCTGGTCGCTGGGTTTCCTGATGGCTCAGAGAGAAGGCGGGAGCCTCACAAAGCCAGCAGGCAGGTTTGTGAAAGGCAGCTGAATTTCCTACGCAAGGTGTAGCGTTAACTCTGGCCTCGGAACTGGCCACTATGTGTAGGGCAGGGGAATGCTCCCGTAATCAGAAGACCATCTCAAACCTCGAAGATGTGCTTTCCTCCCTGCAGGTAAAGAAAAGGTGGATTCTAGGAGGCTCACCTCCTTTTTCCAGGGCACCCACTGCGGATGGGCCCACGGACCTGCCTACCCTGCGGGAGAAGTGGGACAGGTTCAGTGCACAAGGACACCCCCCGAGAGGGGGGGGGCTCTCACCAATCTAGGGGTGTTTGTGGGTTGCCCCCGTGACTGGAGAAGGGGGATACGGTCCCAGATGGCGACATCCAGCGACTCATGGGGTGGTCCCACACAATACAGAATTGTCCCACGTCCTGCCTCACCTTCCGAACCTCCTGCTGGAGGGGCGCCTGGGTGGCTTGGTTGGTTAAGCGGCTGACTCTGGATCTCGGCTCAGGTCATGATCTCACGTTTCGTGAGTTCAAGCCCGGGCATCGGGCTCTGCACCGACCGCACAGAACCTTGCTTGGGATTCTCTCTCCCTCTCTCTCTCTCTCTGCCCCTCCCCCACCGACTCGCTCTCTCTCTCTCTCTCTCAGGTGAAAAATCTTCTAATCGTCGGAGTCTAGAACTCAACTCTGTTATATATATACAAAGTATTTTCCTGTATGGTTTAATATATGCTGAATACACTTATTTTTAATCTTGTAGCTACCCACTCCTGCTCAACTCCTTGCATGGCTTGTTTCCTGATCTTTTTCTTCCTCTTGAGCCCAAACTTGTTCAGTATAAGTAGGTGCCAGCAGCTGGCTCCCACATCACGACTTTTAAAGTGGCCGTGCCGAAGCGCTTCCATGTGGAAACGCGCATTGTTCTACGAGAGATTCCTCTGGCCAACGGCACAGGCAAGTTTAGTGATGGGAGGGATAGCTCGCATTTACTCTGTGCTAGGCCTGCCGTCCCGAGTTCTTCCACGTGTGTAGTTTATTCGATCCCCACACAGCCCTCTGACGTCAGTACTGTGGCGACACCCAGGTGACCGGTGGGGAAACTGAGGCACAAAGCAGGTGAGGAACTTGCCCAAGGGACAGCTGGGAAGCAGCAGAAGCGGGGTTTGACTCGAGCGTGTCTGCCTCCGGGCTCCACGCACCGAACTGCGAGACTCTCGAAGACCTCTCTCTTATTACGTAAGTATTTCACATCAGCAAAGGGATATTCCTATCCCTCCTCCGGCTCGTGGTGTCTAAAATCCTTGTCCTAGTTCTGCTCTAGATCCTCATCAGAGACCACTTTGAAAGCCCGAGTCAGGACGCCGTCCTCTTTAACCGTGCTTGAGGACTGTGTGATGCCCCCTTCTGTACTTTTCACCCTGGCAGCCAGGAAACTCACCGTCACAGTCGTGAGTCGACGGCAGCCAACTGTCTCTCTCCCTCTCTCATCCCTGTCTTCTGGTGCTACTATCTCTCCCTCAGCTCTCTGCGGTTGCTGGTCCCTCAGTTCTGTTTCTATAACACCTGCAAGGAATTTTTATGCTTCTAACACTCAGCTCCTTCCTGGACACGCAACTATCATTGGCAAAACCTGACAGATCTGGGTGACTAGATTGTGCACATGTGTGAAGGAATTCTGGGTAGCCTCACATAAATTATGCATGTGTGTGAACGAACTGGGCCAGACCCATAAATAAATTATGCAGATGTAGGTGGCAGTCTTGGGGTTGTGGGAAATGACTTAGGCAAACGTCTTCCAGGGAGACTTAGCGGAGCGCGGTTAAGACGCTGGACAGACGAGAGGCGAATGGTTATGTGAATGGGGGGGGGGGTGTGAGTTATGGAGCGGTGGGGCCAGCTTGTGTCTCACTGTCGGAACGAATCGTGCAAAGTGGTCTTTGCAGCGGACTGGGTTCATACGTGCGTTGGACCGGAGTGAGTGGAAATTTCAGCGATGCGGCATAAATTATCCTAACATCAGAGATCGGTTATGAATGATGAGTGAATTTTGTGAGCCACGACTCTGTACCTGGCAAATACCTAGCTAGGCTGTGACCTGTGGTAGCCATTGCACAGGTCACAAGGACTCTGTCAACACGTATGGCACTGCTAGAAGAGCTCAAGCCATTCCTTCTGGACGGGTATATTGCAAAATGCCGCCCCCTCTGGGCAGATGAGCCCTTTCCAGGTGCTGCGGGAGCCCTCCAGACGTGGCGGGGGCCCACTCGATGGACTCGGGCCCCAAACTGCCTTCCCCGGCCCACCGCCCTTGTGCAGCGCGTGACCTGCACGACCATACCTGGTGGCCCTCCCCAATGTGAGCATGCATTTCTGCGAACGCATGAACCAAGTCTCCGGGCCCAGGGAGCCACCCCTCTGGATTCTGCCGACGTACGTGCCCCGAGCAGGTGCCGATGGGTCCTTGCTCACCTGGACCACGCCGGGGGAAAAGACGGCAAGGATAAGATAAAGCCAGACGTAGGCGAAGATACTCCAAGAGGCAGTGACGAAGAAGACTCTCAAGTGCTTGATCTTGCGGCTCTCGCCGGCTGGGATGACGTAGATGCACACGGCAATGACCACAAACATGTTGAAGGCGGCGCTGCCCACGATGGTGCCTGGGCCCAGCTCGCCCGCCTGGAAGTTGTGGCCACAGACCTCGATGACCGACAGCAGGATCTCGGGGGCTGAGGAGCCCAGGGCCATGAGCGTGAGGTTGGACACAGTCTCGTTCCAGATGCGGACGGTGCCCACGCTGGTCTCGCCGTTGGCCTTGGTGATGGTGATCTCCTTCTCCTTGGACGTGATGACCTCGATGGACGCCATGAAGCGGTCGGCGATGATGGACACGCCCAGGAACATGTAAACCATGGCCACGAAGTAGACCACGGCCCGCGCTGCTTTGTCACCCAGCGACGGGTCATCAGGCTCCCAAACGGGCAGCAGCACCCCCGGCTGGCAACGGTTGGAGCCCTGGCAGCCCCCTGTGCTGGCATCGCTGTCATTGGCCGGGGGAGGTGGCAGGGAGGGGGTGGGGGTGGCCGCCCCCGAGCACGGGGCCGTCCCCAGGAGGAGTGCAAACCCCACTAAGGCCAGGGGAGCCATGGAGGGTGTCGGGTCCTGTGGGGGAGGAGGAAGAAGTGTGGGGGAGGGGCACACACCCTGCCCATTCACACGGGACCCCCCCCCCAGGCTTGCTGGGGGCCGGGAGGGGGAGGGTGGGGACAGAGGGAGCCACAGAGGGACAGGGACGCAACGAGACAGAGAGCGCCAGACAGAGACCGGGAGAGGAGGATAAAGACAGATGGGCGTCACAGGCTGCTGGCGGAGTGGACGTTGCTCTCGCCACTTCGGGGACTTGCGGCTGGACGTCCTGCACCCTATTGGCCGGAAGTTTCCACCCCCAGGTACCTGGGCACCCAGGAGCCCTAGGACGCGTGTCTGCCAGAAAGCCACACACACGACAATGTCCGCGGCTGCCGCTTTGTTTCTAACAGCGTCCCTCCGGAACCCGCCCGGATGGGATGCCTGTCAGCAGCAGACGGAGAAGTACAGCTCGGGGGTTGGGGGGGGGGGCAGCGAAACGTTATGTGGCCCTGAAAAGAGAACGGGCTGCGGACCCGCCCGGCCACACAGACGAATCCCACAGACGGACGATGGATGGATGAAGCCAGGCCCCAAGTGACATAGACCGGATGATTTAGAGGGTGAGGCCAGGGGCTGGAGGCCCTAAGTTCATGAGCTAAGTCTGGTGGCCTCAGAGGGCTCCTGTGCAGGGCCTGGGCTTTGGCGGGTGCTGGGATGTCCGTCTGCCTGTCTGTCTGTCTGTGTGTCTGTCTGAGGTGGGGCTGCAGAGAGACCGCTGGAGGGTCTCTGGCTCACATCTTTCCCTGCGATGCTGGCAGGTGTCTCTCCCAACTGAGTCTCAGAATACTGTGACCCTCGCCCTGGACAAGGTGTCGTGTGGTCTGGCCTCCTCATTCCCTCTCTGGCTTCATCTCTCTCCCTGTCCCTTA
The DNA here is from genome assembly GCF_046562875.1 of Panthera onca. Classification (NCBI taxonomy): domain Eukaryota; kingdom Metazoa; phylum Chordata; class Mammalia; order Carnivora; family Felidae; genus Panthera; species Panthera onca. The sequence continues at coordinate 9,744,264 of NC_138353.1, read as the reverse complement.
CTCGTTGGCCCCGGCCACCTCCGGGTTCCTCACATGCTAGACAAGTTCTTGCCTCAGGGCCTTTGCACCTGCTGTTTCCCCCTTCCTGAGACCCTGTTCCCTACAATATTCACCCTCTCTTCTCCAATTCTCTGCTCAGACATCACCCTCCCTGAGCTCTCTATTCAAAATGACACCACCCCACTTTGGCGAGGCCCTAGCGGTCTCATAGATGAGAGGGTCAAGGCTCAGAGAGGTTAAAAACTCATTCAAAGCCCCCAGCACCAACGCTGGCTTCATTTCTCTCTCTGGGAGTCGCCCCAACTCCCAGCTCCTGGGCCCCACTCTTACGTTGCCATGGTAACCCAGTAGCCTGTTTTGAAAAAAGGTGGGGGGGGGGACTGAGACTAGAAGGAGAGGTCTGACCCCTGCCTTGGCCACCAACCTCAGTTCTCCCAGTAACTTCCATTTCTGTCTGGAAGTTCTTCTCCGAGTCTAACCCACAGCCTGCCCCCAAAACACGCCCACGTACTCAAGGGCTGGGAGCCCGCTCCTCTGGGGGAGGGAGGCAGAATGTTGGCAGAACATCCCTGAGGAGTGTGTGTGTGTGTGTGTGTGTGTGTGGGCGGGGAGAGGGGGATTCTTAAAGGGCCACCGCACAATTAGCCCCCTCAGCAAGGCCCCTAATGATACATCTAATTAGCAGCCCCCTAATTAGCAACAACTTAGGCATAATTACAAACCCACCAGGATCCAAAGCAAAGACTCACGCTCTCTTCTCCCTCCCTTCTCCCCGGCTTCCAGGAGAAACGAGGGCCACCTGGGAGTCAGGAATTCATCTCAAGCATCCAACTCCCTCTCTCATGGGAGGGCCAAGGCCTGGAAAGTGCCCCCTCACATCTAACCACCTGTCCCTCCTGCTGCGGTCTTCAAGGGAGGCCAGAGTCAGCCAACGGGGGGGTGGGGGGGGGTTCTCATGCCTGCCCTCCTTCCCAGGGGATGGGCAAAGCATCCTGGCTCAATCCCTTTTCCTGCAAAACCTGAGGCCTTAGGGGAGTGGGGCGGTGGGGGGGGGGGGCGGTCAGGAAGAGAAAGCACGAGATAAATATTTGTGAAATGAATGACCAAGACGTCTGAGCCCTGTCGCTGTGGACAGCTGGACTTTCTCTGCTAAAGGCGCCTGTCTCTGCCTCTCTTCGTCCACCAGCAGCCCTGAAACCTAATCTGGGTTTAGAATCCGGGGGCAAAAGGATCAGGTTGAGGCCAGGGTAGGAGTCCGGAGGGCAGATGGTAGTATCTCCCGATGTCCCCCCACCCTCGTGGGCAGGTGTCCAGCTGGGCCAGTGGCGAGCGCCCCGGTTCTGCCTCACATGCCTCTCAGGGTCTCAGACACCTCCTGTCTAGGGCGGGATTGCAAGCGTAAGGGAAGGGGGTCCAGTCTGGCCTTGCCGGGTGGGACCCCCTCCCTCCCTCCCTCCCTCCCTCACGTTGGCGAGTGAGGTCGTGGTTCCTGGTTGTGCTTGGTGGGGCCAGGGCTTGCCCGCCGCGCTCCTCAGAGAGACTTCAGAGGTGGGGACCCGAGCTTCTAAACACACCCACTTCCTGCTCCTGGGTGAACCGTGTCCCAGCCTGGGGGTCACACATAGTCTCAGTGCTCAGGGCTACCACGCACGGATGGGTAAACCGAGGTCCGGAGGGAGAAGAGAGCTTGGCCAGGTCGCGCAGCTTCCACTCCAGGGCAGGGGAGGACGGAAAGTCAAGGCATGGGACTCCGAAAGAGGTGCTCCTTTGAACCCATCGGGCCCCACGTGGGTACTCGAGGACCTCACCCCGTCACAGCGGGGGCTGCTGCGGCTGGGCTCACACCTCTCCCCTGTCACTCACTCTCGCCCACCTTTCTGGGTCCCCTTCCCCCCCAGGAAAGAGGAGGATGTATTGGCCAGGGACTTCCAGACTCAGAGGGGCCCTCCGGGAGCCCCCGGGGGATGGGGATCCACCCCCACGAGGGATGGGTCTGAGGCTGGTCTGCCCTGAGAGCGATGGAGGTAAGGCTGCAGAAAGGACCGGCCTGATCCGCCCCCTGGACGTAGTGCTGTGCCTGGCGGAGGAAGAGCGCTCAGCAACTGTCAAAAGGATGGATGAGGCAAGCGGTGAACTGGACAACCGGCAGACAAGGTACAGAAGTCAGACTGCAGGAAGGACCGTCCAGTCTACCAGAAGAGGGAGGAGAGGAGCTCTGTCCTCAGGGGAGGGATGGGCACAAGCCTGCCGAGAGGATGGGCGGGAGCTGGGCAGAAGGGAGAGGAGTTTGGGGGACTCCTTGGCTTCTAGGGGAGCCCACTCTGCAGGGGGTGGGGATCTTCTTCCTCCAGGTCTCCCCCTTGCCAGGGGCGGGGACAGAGGTGTGTAGGAGGAGAGTTAACCCGCTACCAGGGAAGAGAGAGAGACAGAGAAACAGAGACCGCATACCTACAGACAGAGATGGAGAGGAGAGGGGCAGGGGAGAGAGAGAGAGAATGAGAGAGAGTGTATGTGTGTGTGTGTGTGTGTGAGAGAGAGAGAGAGACCCGCAGAGACAGGAGAGTCGGAGACACCAGGGAGCAGAGACAGGAGGGAGAGACAGACACAGACACAGATGGCGAAAGAGGAAGGCAGAGAGAAAGAAACCAAGGACTTAGAGACAGAGCCCCCGAAAGACACAGAACAGACCCAGGCACAGAGGGACACAGAGGGACAGAGGCGGGAGTGAGGGACTGACAGAGACACAGGGGAAGGGACTCAGAGAGGCAGCCAGACTCTGCAGGACAGGACCCCCGAGAGATGTGGAGAGACAGACGAGACCCAGACGCAGGAAGGCGGGGGCGGAGGGAGAGAACACGAAGGGGGGCTGCCCCAGACAGGCTGGGGTGTTCTCGCTCCCTCAGTACCCAGGAGGAACCCCCTCCCCAGCCGGCCAGGCTTCCTGGGACCCAGGAGGGGCTGAGGATGTTGGCTGCTGGCGGTGCCTCCACCCCACAGAGGGGACCCGGTATCCCCGCCCGGAATATGCAGCCCCCCACCCCCCATAAATGAGCTCAGGGAAGAGCGGCTCCTGTCTCCTCACATGTCCCCCTCCACCCGCCTGGGGCAATACCGTCCTTCCTCCACGCTCCCCGCCTCCCAGAACTGGGGGTCTCTTACCTGCAGCTACAGCCTGGACTGGGTCCCCCTAGCACTGGGCTGGCGGTGGTGGGCGCCTCCGCCCGACAGAGAGGGAAAGAGAGAGAGACAGACAGACAGAGAGAGAGAGAGAGAAGCTGGAGACTGAGAGGGAGAGCCGGGGAGGAGGGGAGGGAGAGGGGATAGAAGGAGGAGAGGAAGAGGGGGGAGGGACACGGGGGAGGGGGAGTCAGGAGAGAGGGAGGAGGAGGGACGGGGGAGAGTGCTGGGAGGGAGGAGGAGCCGGAGAGGGAGGGGAGGAGGAGGAGGCGGGGAGAAGGGAGGCAGGCGACAGGCGGGGGAGGCTTGGGGAGGGGCCTGGAGAGAGGAGGTTGGGGGCAGCCCAAGCCTCCCACCCACCCTGCAGGTTCAGCACTACAGGCAGGGGACAGCGGCAGACGCCTGCGTGCGTGTGTGTGTGTGTGTGTGTGTGTGTGTGTGTGTGTGTGTGTGTGTGAGTGTGCGCGGTAGGTGGGGTGCCGAGGGTCATTCACAAGCATCCTTGCCCTCCCCAACACACACTGATCCCTACAAGGGCCGAAGAGGCAAAAAAACAGCTACAAATAGTTACAGGCTCACAGAACCGGGGAGGGGGGGGAGGGCAAGAATGTTTAGCCAGAGTTAGATCCAAAATCACATGCCGCGCCTGCTGACCTATAACCTCGCAAAGCAAGCCGGCAACAACCACAAAGGCACACCCATCAATAATAGTAACAGCAGCTGCCATTCAAAGTGCCCCTTCCACGTGCCGCGCGGTGTTGCAAATTTTCTCCTTAAGTGATTGCCCTGCCTTGACACCGCTAGTCCTCCTAACGGCCCTGCGAAGTCGCTGCGGCCGGCCTCGGTTTGCAGATGGGGAAACTGAGGCACAGAGCGGCCAAGCATGGCTCCAGGCTCCAACACCCTTAAGCCACCACACCGCGCGCTGCCCCGCACTGAGGAGCAAGTAAGAAGTCAGAAAGGAAACCGCAAAGGACCAGGCGAGCGTCCCAGGCTCCTGCAGGCACAAAATCGCGAGTGCTGAAGCGGGCACACAGGGGCGCACACGCCTCACAGATCCCTGCCATCACGAACTACGCTCACTTCAATTCCATACCGCGGTCCACTCCTGCCTAGGACGGGAGAGGATGGCAGCTCTCCGCCTCGGCAGGCGGGCAGCAGGAGGGAGGAGACCTCGCTCCTGCCAACGATCGGTGCCCACCGCCAGTCCAGGCTGGACACCCCTTGGGCAGGCTGCCAGGGGACGAGGGAGCCAACGCAGCTCCCGGCCATTTCCCACGCTTGGGCCTGGGTTCCGGGAGACGGCGAGAGCGGCCAAGAGCCGGTGGGGCTCCTGCCTCCTAAAAACCCACCCGGTGGCTTGGGTCTTCACGGCCGGCGTGGGTGGTCAGACTGTTGGGTGGGCTTCCGTGGTAGGAGGTGGTACGGATGGCCGGGACTGTGGTGCCTGCCCCTGGGGCCCCAGGAAGCGGGAGTCCCACCCAAACCCTGCCACGGGGAGGAAAGGGCCCACCCTCCCCACCAGCCCGGATCCCCCTCAGGAATCATTCCCCAACTGTCCTGCCCCAGAGTCTATTCCTGGCCTGCGGTGGGGGAGGGCAAGAGCTCTTCCGGTCCGGCCCTCTGCTGGTCCCCGAGATCCAGGTCCCTGATTCCCCCACCTTGCTGTAGAAGGGGACACAGGAGAGGCAATTCATACAGCCGGCAGAGCGGTGGCCGGGGAAGTCAGCACCCCTCCGCCTCAAACTCCCTGGTCCCTGGATCTCCGGGGCTTTTCAATCATGTCTAACCTTTGTCCTTTCCAACATGGCAAGCCCCAGGTCTTTGCCTCCTGGGTCTCATCTCAGGGGATCTAAACTCACTTGCTTTCTGCTGGGGAGGTCTAACCACAGTAATCTGTGAGGGTCCAACCTCAGCATTATTCATCCGGGGGCGGGGGGCGTCTAGCCTCAAACCCTCTGCTGCAATTTGACCATAGCTTCCCCACAACAGTCCTTCCCCCCCATATCCTTTCCTCTGAGGCTGAAGCTCTGTATTTTCCCACCGGGGTCTAACCTGACCCAGAGCTCTCCACTTGGGTCTAACCTCAGACCCGGGGCTCTCCCCTGGGGTCCAACCTCAGTCCTTTCTGTTGGATTCTACAGTCTTTTCCACATTGGTTTCACTCCAGCCTTTATGACAGGGCCTCGTTTCTAACCTCCTACTCCGTTCTCTGAGGTCTACAGCGTGATCTCACTTCGGTCCCACTTCTGGGTCTAACCTTGGCCTTTTCTCTGCCCATATTCCCCTCCCTCCATTCCTCCAGCACCCAACGCGGAGCCTGGCACACAGCAGGCACTCACCAACCGCTTGCCAGAACAAAAGAAAGAGAATGAAGGCAACTCAAAAGTCTGGTTCTTCCGGACATATAAATAATCATTGGCTGACCAACTCTCATTGGGGGCAGAAGAGGGGCAGGAGTTGGGGGGGGGGGGGGTCATCCCGTTTCCAAATGGGGACACTGAGGCACAGAGAAGGAGTGTGTCAGCCGGGCTCACAGGGCACCACGGGGCACAGCCAGAGCAGGAACCCACAGCTCTACCACTGGGGGATGTGGGGAGACCATCCTCTCTTTCAGGATGCTTCCCCACCACGAATGGCTGGAGGTGACGGCCCCAGTGAACTACACCAGCGTCTGGGGCGGGCAGTGGGTAGGAGCTCAGGAGCCTGGGGTCTCAGCAGGCTCTGCACCCACCCCGTCCCCAGGCCTCTGTGACTGACGTTGTCTCCTCTGCTGCACTTGATGCCGAAGCCGGGTCAGGACCAGCTCCGAGGCCTGGACCAGGCTGTGCTGTGGGGGACAAGAGGAGGGCAGGGCTGAGACCGGGCAGCCAGGGTGCAGGTTAGATCACTCGGGATGGTCTGGAGGGGACAATCCCACAGGCCCGGAGCTCGGCTGTGGCGGGAGGCCGGAGCGCAGACCAGCCGGTGGGGTGGAGGGGGACAGGTCCCTGTGAAGGGGTGAAGGTCAGACCCAGGGGGACGGCCTTCAGTGAATTCCCAGTGGGAAGAACAAAGACGGTACCCAATCGTACGGGTCTGAGGTTAGGACTCGGAAAGGACAGGGGAGGACCAAAACATGGGAGACAGACCGCACTGTGTGGGAGGTGAGGCTGAGGTTAGACCACAGTGGGGGAGACTGAGGCGAGACCCTGCCAACAAAGAGTAGGCCAACGGGACAGAGTGCGACCCTGGCTGGAGCGTCTGAGGCTAGACCCTGGCAGAAAGGGCAGAAGAGATTACAGTGAGATGGCCTGAATGAGGGATGAGGCCTTGGTAAAGGGATGGAAGTCCTTTCTCCCACAGTCGGACCACAGCCTCTTCCACTGGGATCAAACCTACGCCCTCTCCATTAGGGTCTAACCTGCGACCTCTCCGCCGGGGTCCAACGGTTCCCCTTTCTTCTGAGGTCAAACCTAGACCATTCCATTGAGGCACAGACGGTAGGAAAAGACCCAAGCAAAGACTGTAGGGGAGCTGGTATGGTTAGCTTCCGGGAGAAAGAACCCAGGCTAGACCATACAGAGACAGTCTTGGAGGCAGACCGGAGATACGGCCAAGGCAAACACCACACTGGGAGCCAAAGGCGGACCTCAGCCCGAGAGTTGGGGGGGGGGGGGGGGGGGCAACAGGGAAAAGGCTGGAGGGGAGACTGCATTAGTTGGAGGTGAAACGGAATGGGGGGGTTCCGGGTTGGACCTCGGACCATTGAACGGTTGGCGACTAGACCCCAACAGGGGTCACGGCAGTTAGGCCGCCATGGCGGGGGTCAAAGTACAGCCTAAGGCCGGACAACAGACCAAAGCTCAAGGGCCTGACCACAACAGAAAGTTCCAAGGTTAGGCCAAAGTGGAAAGGTCCAAGGTTAGACGTTGGTAGAAAGCCGGAGGCTGGCTGCGGGAGGCCCGGAGGGGAGGCTACGGGATGAGGGTAGGAAACGTCCTTCGGGAGTCAGAACGCGACAGCAAGGGGGAGGTCAGACCACAGCCGGAGTGCAGCCGGCTGCACACAGAGGAGAGGGCGAGGCAGTGAGGAGAGCGGGCCCTGCGGGAGGGCAGAGGTTAGATCACTGGGCGGGGGGTGGGGGCAGATCTGGGTGAGGCCACAGCGAAGGGACAGAGTCAGACAAAGCACGAGGAACCGAGGGCTGAAGTCAGGAGGCTGAGGGCGGGCTGGGGCTGACAGATGCCATGTCGGAACCCCCTTTGCCATGATGGTGCCCCCCCCCTCCCCAACCAGCGGCCTCTGCTCCTGGACTGTCCTTGGCCAGCGAGAACCTCCTCCCAGAAACAGGTCACTCCCTCCTCCAAGAGGAGGCCTGCAGCCAACGATCCCTTTGTGCGAACGATGGGCTCAGGCTGCAGGGCTCCCGTGGGGTCGGGCCTTTGAGGCCACCTCCTCGCGTGGCTACTCCCCGTGGCCTCTGACGTGTTTCCCGCGGGAGCGCGCCCTCGAGAAGGCGGCTGAGCAAACACCCCCACCCCAGGCGCCGCTGCAAGGGGGGCCCCCCCGAACCTGAGGAGCCCAGCTACCTGCAGGATGTGCACGCCCTTCAGGGAGACCACGGCGAGCTCCCGCAGCCCGTCCCCGGTCAGGTCCACGTGTGCCAGCGCCAGCAGTGGGCTGGAGAAGTCTCGCTGCCACAGCAAGCGGAATCCCCACTCGGCCTCGGGGAGCCCGGACTCCGGGCCGCAGTACTTGTAACAGAGGAGCTCCTGTGCAGGGGGGCGAGGGGTTAGGACCACGCGGGGAGGCGGGGCGGTGGGCGGGGGCAGGGGGCCGCAGCCCCACCCCTCCGGTCCCACCTGTCCGTAGGTGGCCACCAGGACTTCGGGCCGCCCGTCCAGATCTACATCGGTGACCAGGCCACAGAGGACGCTGTCAAACTGGTCACTGCCGGGCAGGAGAAGCTGGTCCTCAAGGCCCCGGCTCAGCAGGTCCCTGAGGGTCACGGAGGCAGTGGGGGGACCGCGGTCGCACCACGGCGCCCGCCGCCCTTGGCCCACGCCGCTCCCCTGCTCAGGTCTGGACACACCGCTCCTCCTCGGCACCCTCGTCTCCGACCCGGACGTCTTCACGTCCGTCAGACTGCTCACGCAGACTGTCAACCGATATGGACGCCCATCTGTCCCCTGGAGGCGGGGCCATCTCCCTCCTGAACGGAAACCCACTTTATCCCTCCTGGTGACACCCTGGCCTCCAGTCCGGACACCCACATCGCCTCCCTGGAGCCTGGGAGCTGGGTTCCAGCTCGAACATCAGGTGAGCCACCGCTGGCTAGCAGTGCGTCGGCGGCTCAAAATCCGCCAGAGCGGGAGTAAGTTACACCCCAGAAGCTGGCAAATGCTACAAGTCAGGGCTTCCTCACCCAACGAGCCCGCGGTTAAACATCTGCCAACACGCTCGTCCAGGGGGAGCAGACATCTGTGTTCCTGTCCCAAGGCTTCGATGGATCCGCTACGAGTTCTAGACCCAAACACTCGCACTCCCCCTCCCTGGGGCACGATCACGTTTATCTGCCCAGCCCTGGACAACCTCACCCGAGGGGGCTTCCTCCTGAGAATGACCGGGTGCGGGAGCAGGAGGTCAGGCCGCCCCTGTGAGTCCGCCGTGCGGGCCGCTCACCGATACACCACGGCTGGTTCCAACATGCTGGCCACGAGCACGCTGTACTCTTCCCGCTGCGGCCGGTCCTGGGTCTCTGGAGACGGGGACACGCGTGGGGCGGGGCCTGAGGGGACAGGCTCCAGGCTCCTCCTCGCCATCCCTCCTCCCCTGCCCCACCGCTCTGAAAGAGGAGGAAGACCCTGCCTTAGCCGTGCTATGAAGGGAAGCTTCGCGGTTAGACAAGATGATGGGGGGAACAGGTGTGAGACCAGAGAGGGAGGGAGACGAGTAAGGAACGACCCGAGGGGCGGAAGGCAGCCCGCAGGGGCCAGGTGAACGGAGCCGTCAGAGAAGGGCGGGCCACAAGCAAGAGGAACAGGCAGGAGAGGGGAGCCTGGGTTGGCGGGGGCAGCGCTGAGTCCCCAGGAAAAGCTTGGGGGCAGACAGCAGCAAGAGACAGAGTGAGGAGGCCAGAGAGGGGGATCAGAGGAAGTCACAATGTGAGGGCTGACGGTTAGATGAAAGGAAAAGCAGAAGGTCAACCCCAGGGTAAAGGACGAAGATCAGAATCCAGGGGCAAGTGGCTGAAATGAATGTGAGGGCACAGAGGGGAGGGAGGGAGCATGGGAGGGACGGGCAGGGGCTGGATGCTCCGGGAGAGGGGTGTGAATCTGGGAGTGGGGAGCTGAGTCTGCACCCCAGAGCTCACCCTCGGGGGCTGAGAGGCTGAACACGATCACTCGGGAGATGGGGCCGTCCTGCAGGATCGCCCATGTCTGCAGAACCTCTGTGTGGGGGGTGAGGAGTCAGGGCCCTGCCCCACCCACCCACCCCGCCCCCCCTGCCCGGTCCCCATCCCGCCCATCACCTTGACTTCGCTGGTCCACGTGGGCAACTCGGACATAACCGCTCTGACAACCCAGAGCGGAGAGTCGCCGGGATGTGCCGGGCAGATTGTGGACATCAAGCCAGAGGACGCTGGTGGGTGGGCAGGTGGACGGAGGGGCCGGAGGGCGTCATCAGATACCGGCCCCACATTCTGCCTCCCCACGAGCCTCCGCCCCCTTCCTGTCGCCCTGGGGCCCCCGCTGGGCCTGATTTCTCTCTGGGATCACCACTCGCCATCGACTTCATGTGTATGGCCGGAGTTTTCTGAACTCACCTCCCCTGCCCAGTTTCTCTGAGGTCATCTCTGTCTCTACCGTCCCTGAGGGCTTTGCCACCACTTGATTTCTCAGACGCCGCCCTCCCGGGGCCCCGCTGGCCTCTTTCGGGGGCTCTCTTACCTACTGGTCAGATTCGTGAGCTCTGGGAAGAGGTTTTCCACGGGATGCTCTTCAAACTGATGCAGCCCCTCGTTCTGGGGGAACCAAGACCGACCCCCCTGACTTGAAACGTGTCGGTGGCCAGTCTCACGCACAGACCCCGGCACCAGCCCATGGCAGCCCGAGAGAGCAGGGCTCTGCCCGCCACACCTCCCTCTGCCTCACCTCCTTGTAGAGATGAATGGCCGGGTCATTCCCACTCAGGAGAAACACTGTGTCCAGCTGGTTCCCGACCTGGACCCTGAAAGCAAAGAAGTCTAGAACCCCTGTGAGGCAGAGTCCACGTACAGAATTTTCCAACCTGAGAATCATAGAAACGTTCTGTTTCTAGAGCCCTTCCTTGCCTGCTGGAGTCCTCATTCTGGATGTGGGTTCAGGAATGGAACGTGGAGAGCTCTAGAAAGGGTCGCAGAAACCCAGAACGCTAGAAACTCTTTAATCTAGAACTCCAGTGTTCCCCAAGTTCTGTTTCCTGTCTCCTTTGAAATACCAGAACTTTTAGGAATTGCCACGGTGGATATTCCGACTCGTAAAATGGCGCAACATCCAAATCCTAGAATACAGAACATCAGTGTCTAGAATTCTCACCTGTTAAGACCAGAAGTTGGCAAACTATGACCTTCTGACCAAATCCAACTTGCCGATTTTTGTAAATAAAGTTGTACTGGAGCACAGCCACACCGTTCATTGACATAGTGTCGATGGCTGCCTTCTTGCTACAATGGCGGACTTGAGTTGTTATGATAAAGACTGGCCCTTAGCAGAAAAACTTTGCCAAGGGCTGTGCTAGACCACTGATGTCCTAGAATGGAGTCTGGAGCTCTAGGCTGGAATTCTCATATTTTGGGGTTCTAGAACCTCATATCCTAGATGGTCTGTATTCCACCTCCTTGAAATACGAGACCATGAAACAGAAGAACGACTTTATCATCACGAAATCTCTGAATTACCAAACAGCAGAGCTTTCAAATCTTGGAATCTCAGAGCTTACGACTCCAGAAAACTTCGCCCCTCTGGGTCCTTGAGTGTCCAAGTCGAGAACCCCAGAACCTGAGCATTCTAGATGTCTAGGACACAGGTGCTCAGTTAGCGCTCAGAGGATCTAAACAGCGACCTTAAAAGCACCGTGCTCTAAAGAACAAAACAAGAGGGGCGCCTGGGTGGCTCAGTCAGTTGAGCGTCCGACTTGGGCTCAGGTCAGGATCTCACAGTTTGTGAGTTCGAGCCCCGTGTCGGGCTCTGTGCTCACAGCTCAGAGCCTGGAGCCTGTTTCAGATTCTGTGTCTCTCTCTCTGCCCCTTCCCCGCTCATGCTGTGTCTCTCAAAAATGAATAAACATTAAAAAAATTGTAAAAAAAAAAAAAAAAAAAAAGAACAAAACGAGAGTCTGACACTCTTCTGGCAGGTTTGCTGCCTCGTTTGCTGCAGCCTCCCCCCCTACACACACACACACACACACACACTCTATCGTATTACACCTGTGGCTTACATACTCTGCATGGCACAGCTGGAAAGGAGTGAACTGGAGTTCCAGGTTCAGGCAGCTCTCTGTAAAGGGAGGACACGCAAATAAACACCGGGGACCTGACAGGTCCCCCCTCCCATCTTCCCCATCCCTCCTTCCCCGGAGCCCACACTTACGGGCAATGGAGTCAAGATTGTACTCAGAGCCAGGCTCATAGTCGCAGTAAATGTTAAGGAACGGGCTGCCCTTGTCCCCTGAATCCTGGGATGGGAAACTGGCCTCAGGAAAGAGGAGCGGCACCAAGGGGCATCTGGGTGAGACTCAGGGGGATCCGCCGTGCGTGTAAGGAGAAGGGAATGGGTAGGCGGAGGGAGGCTGGATACCTTGATGAACGTGATCCCCACAACCAGGCCCCGCTTTGGGGGCGACTTGTTGAAGGTGTCGATGGAGACAATCTCCGCGTCCACTGGGAGGGGACAGTTCAAAGTTCGCGTTTCAGGCCGACTTCTGACCCCTCTATCCCCCATCATGGCGACCCCTGACCTCTAGTAATCGCTAATCTCCGACCATCTCTGCAATTATCATTACTTCTGGCTCCATGTGAGTCCTGATCATCATAACCACGGTACGAGGACTCCTGAACCCTAACCACTGACACCAACGCCTCCTGATCATCAGCCTTCACCCCTTTCAATCACCCCGATCCCATTCTCCCATCATGGGGACCCAGCTCAGGGCCTCAGAAGCCTTCTCAACACCACGTTCCAGCCCCCCCGACCCCATGGCGCCACGCACCGGGAATATAGTTGAACTGCAGCTCCTTGGCCACGGGCCGGATTTTCTGTCGGAGGTCCTGGTAGCGGAAGCCCAGCACCTTGCCTTTAAGGGTGGCGGCCAGCAGCTCCCCGCGCCCGCCCGCGCCGCCCGCCAGCCCGTACACGTTGCTCTGCGACGAGAAGCGCGTGAAGCTATCCTCGCGCAGCGGGCAAGGCCCTGCGGCCACGGCCGCCTCCCCCATCACGCCCCTCCACCACTCGCCCCGGCGGCGCCCGCCGCCGCCCGCCCTACCCCACCCCACCCACCGCTCCCGAAGCGACCCGGACGGCCGCGTGCTCGCCCGTCGCGCAGACTGATGACGTAGAGAAGCTGGCGTCGTTGCCCTTTACCAAGATGGCCACCCGTCGGGCGGCCAGGGCTTCCCAGAAGACCCCACCCCCACCCCCCCATCGCGCCTGCGCGCTCCTCCCCGCTCTTTTTCGGAGTCCCGGAGAGGGGCCTGCTGGCTGATTGTGGCCTGAAGCTGGGAGGTGGTGGCCCTCGCTGTGGGTTGTGTGGCAGGTAGAACAATAAGAATCATACAACTCAATATAGTCCGTACGTGCCAGGAACTGTTCTAAGCGTTTTGGCTCTGTCGATTGATTTAAAACCCACGAACAGGCTGGAATCCAGACGCAGGAGGTCATTTTGTCTAAGATCACGCAGCTTCGCTGAGAAGTAGAGTCCAAACAAGACTGTCCCAGAGTTCTTTTAATCACGTTACCTTTAAAATGGTGAAATGCATGCTTAGCCAAGGAAAAAGGATCTGGCCTTCTGTCCTGGCACCTCCTTTATTGAATACCTTTCTGCTAGTCATGCTGGCCCGGATGATCTCTGAATGCTGACAACCACCCAGCTATGGTTAACCCGCGTTCATCGTCTCAGCGTTTATGTGCTGGGACCCAGTAAGTGCGCGATAACCCTTAAGTGAGCATAGTAAGCGCTCATTTATCTCAATGAATCCTTGTAACCCCGCCAAGAAGTTGCTTCTCCCAGTGTGTAGAGGATGAAATTGTGGCCCTGAGATGCTAGAAAATGGTGGAGACTGGACCTTAACCAGGTGTTTCTGACTGTGGGGTCTTCAAGGGGTTCCTATGTGGGGTTTTTTTGGTCCCTAGAAGGGCATCAGGGGTTTGGGCACTCTGTATACACCTGAAAATCACTTCCAGTAGACAAGAGTTGTCCAACTGTTGTGGCCACATGGAGTAAACTTGTCACCACCCCCCACCCCCACCCACCCCCCCCCCACCCCCCGCAGAAACGTGCCTGCGTGTGCGTGGATGCACGCGGACTGCAAGGTCCGTGAAGGCGGTGACTGGATCTCCCTTGGTCACAGTTAGATCCCCAGCACCTGGACCACAAGTCTGGACATAAAGTAAGCATTCAGTAAATGTGTTAAAAATCCATAAACTCTGTGCCAGGCCCTTTGCCAAGCACAGAGGACAACTTTTTTTGTTTTGTTTTGTTTTGAGAGAGGAAGAGAGCAGGAGTAGGAGAGGGGCAGAGAGAGAGGGAGAGAGGGAGAATCCCAAGCAGGCTCCACACTCAGCGAGGAGCCCGATGCAGAGCTTGATCCCACGACCCTGAGATCATGACCTGAGCCAAAATCAAGAGTTGGATGCTCAACCGAGCCACCCAGGCGCCCCAACGAGGACTTGTTACAAAGGAAATGTAAGAGGAAAGTGCTCAAAGGCACATAGGACCTGGAGGGTGGTGAAGAGGGGCTTCATGTCAGCTCCAGACTTTGGGATGTGGGGAGTTGGGGAGTAAAACCTCCAGGAGGGCAGGGTCTGGATATGTGGCTAATGCTGTATTCCCAGGGTTTAGACCAGGCATGGCATACGGTAGGTGCTTAGTAAATACTTGCTGAGTAGAATGTGGGGTCTAATTCTGCTTCTGAACAATGTTTTCTTCAGGCTTCTGTCTCACGTGGTAACCTCTAAACTACATTCACTTAATATCTGTTGAGTGAATAATGGAAGTTACAGGTTTGAAAGGAAAGAATTGTCCTGTTTAATGGTTTCCACCTCTAGGGGCAAATTTGAATCAGCTGTGGAATTTTCAGGAAAAAACAAAAACCCCCAGAAGAGTGGAGAACTTCAACCAAATCCAGTCTATTGTGCTGTGACCCAAGCCTGTGTACTTTTACTGATTTTCAGCACAGCCAGGGTTGAGACTCTCTGTTTAGGTCACTGACGGCAGAAACAGATTCAGGCACCACTTACCTTCAGCCTGTGCCCACAGCAGACATCAGCAATCGATCTCAGCTCTCAGGAATCTTAGAACTGAGTTCTAGGCAGCCATCACCAGTCCACTGGAGCTGTGGGAGGAGCTGAAGGGGACAGGAGCAGGGCAGGGTGTCATCGTCCACACTCTCTTGACACCATGAACCTGAACCTTTCTTAAACTTCTTCCAGGCTGTCTGGAGCACCTCTTTGAGAGTGGGTCTCCCGGGCAGGCCCGCCTCTGCATCCTGTCCCCTGACCCCCCATGGTATGGTGACTCTATGTCGTGAGCCTCCTCCAGCTTTGTGTCCCCTCCCCCCCCACCCGCCTCCAGCCAGGAGGGCCCAGCCCCGTGCCTGGGGCAGTGCAAGCACATCAGACCGCTCACCAACACACATGCCTACGTCGTGGGGTGTGGACGAGGCAGGTGGTTCTGACCAAGCTTTCCGAGGCCACTCCTGTGGTTCCTTCCGATACCCACTTGGTCGTCCTCATGCCCTGCCCACCTAAGTCGTCTCCTCCCTTTTCTTGTGAGCTCAGCGGGCCCCAACAGATGCCACCGGGGCTTTCAACCCTCCTTTCAGGGCAACATGGACACGAGGGGAGGCAGAGAGGCTCGGTGGGCCTCTCTCACCCTTACTGCTGCTCTCGTTGCCTTCCATCCCTCCAGCCAGATGAGGCTGACGCGGCCACCCACTGTCCCAGGGGAGGAAACCGAGGCCCACAGAACCCGGAGAACGTTGGATCGAGGCAGGTGCGCCCAGAATGCCAAGCCCGCGGCTCCTCCCTGAGCCCAGGATCCCGGTCACACTCACCCTCTTCTTCCCCACAGAGCGTGCCCAGAGCCCAGGGTGGGGACCAGGCGGGAAGGGAGACAGGACACCAGCCCCGGAGACACAACGGGGCAGCAGAGGTGAGGAGGAAGAGAGACTCATGCGAAGTGTTCTTTTTTATTTTTCTTTCTCAGGCCAGCTGCAGCTTCCGACCACAAAACCTCAAAGCACTAGGGAAGGAGCAGATGTCAGGGTGGGCGTGGGGACGGCCCTCTGAGCTCCAGGGCCTGCGGTCTATCCTGAGAGGTCAGGGCTGCAGGACGCCGTGGGGGTTCCCGGCACCGGAGGGAAGGAGCCCGCCCCCACGGGGAGAGCAAATCTCAGCGGCTACGTGTGCTCAGGGCTCGGCTGGAGGACAGGTGGGAGAGACTGAAGCCAGTCTTGCGACTCAGCTGGTCAGGAGGCGGGGGACCAGATGCTGACCCCCCCACCCCTGGCGGCACCCACAGCAAACAGGTCTGTGTCAGAGATTCTGTGTTTGGGGTAGAGAAGGGCACCTCGGGGGTGGGGGGATTAAATAAACGGGCAGGAGGCGAGGGGGTGCAGTGAGAACAGAGGGGGACTGTCCGGCCGGCAGGCCCAGCCTCGGGGGCCCCGCGGCAGTGCTGAGCCCGCACCGCGGCTTGGGGAGACTCCTCTGCGGGAAGGGAGGGGAGGTCTCGCAGCCAAGGTCTCGGCCCCACGTCTCTGGGCTCACGCGCTGGAGGGGCGCGGGGGTAGAGAAGACGGGGCAGGAGGACGGGTGCCAGGGGGCTGGGGGTGCTTAGCGCAGGTCTTCCTCGTCACCCTGGATCGTCTTCTTGATGCGAAGCAGCATGGTGGTGAGCCACTGGTCCAGCCGGGAGATGGAGTCGTACTCCTTCACCTGCGACACAGCGGGGGAGGTGGCAGAGGGCGCTGGTCCCACAGCCGGCCCTGACGCCCTCCTTGTCCCCAGTCCCAGATTCTCTGGGTGTGTCCCGGCCAGCCTCTCTGAGGAGGAGCGAGGGGAGGGGGGCTCCCTCTAAGGCTGCCTTGGGGAAAAGAAAAGATTTTTGCGGCATAGAAGGGTCCAGCTTCCTTGTTTTCTGGGTGGGAAACAGGCCTGGCTGCATGAGGGCGGCCTGTTCCGGACGCCACGGGGATGGGGGCCTGTCGCCCTGCCGTGGCCCTGCTTCTCCCTTCTCCGTGGCTGATCCTCCTCGTGTCCCACCCACCGCCCGGGGCAGGATGGACCGGAGGGACTCTGGTCTCTGTCATCGGTAGCGGTGTAGGATTCCTGAAGGGCCCCCAGGAAACGTGATTGACAGATGGGAGTCCAGACGACTGGATCAGGACCCGACCTGGGCCCAACAGAGTTCCAGAATGTTCAGAACAGAGTATGGAAAGGAAGAAACACCTCTGTGGGGTGGTTCTGTCACGGAGGTTGGTGCTGGAAGAGGGAGCCCTTCCACGACTCGTCCCCCTCCCTCCCTGCTCCTCCCAGCTGCTCACCTGGGGCACCGAGTACTGCAAAGACCTTGGCCTTCAGGGGCAGACACACACGGGGCTGCATCCCAGCTCTGCCCCCAAGGGGACGAGGATGAGTCCCCGCACCTCACTGCCATCATCTCTAACGTGGGGAGAACACCTCCCTGTACCTCTGGGGCTCCTTGGGAGAATTCTGGGGTGACTGGACAAAGGAATTCACAGCCGGGGACAGGGCCGGGGCCAGGGAAAGGGTGGGTGGGATTCCCAGGAGAGAGTGTCTGAGGAGGGCGGGCCCCGCCACGGCCACTCACCGCTTCGGTGTAGCTGTCAATGTTCTGCTCCTCGTGGGCATCTAACAATTTCTGCAAGAAGATGGCAGGCAGACGGGTCAGGGGCCAAGGCCGGCCGCGCGCCTGACCTGGATTAGATCCACCCGTTAGATCCACGCCTGACCCGGCGGTGCAGGTCAGGGGGCTCCCGTGCCGGGAGGAAGGGGTAGTTTCCGGTCCTGCCCTGTGCGTGTGCATGCAGGCATGTGCGTGCGTGCGATCACGCGGCCTCCCAGCTCTGCCGTCTCCGCCACCACCCGAGCCTTACTTTTCCCAGCTAGAAAACGGAGGCCCACACGGCACAGGAGGGAAAACAAAACAAAGACGGAGACCCGAACCACCACACAGATCTCGGCAGTTACGGTGGCTGGAGCCTGCGGCTGCCCCCCCCCCCCCCCCCCCACCGCCCCCAGCCCACCCGGCACTCACTTTCATTAGCGTGCACTCCCGGGAGCCAGAGAACGCAGGGAACAGCTCCTCATACTTCTGGACGGCGAGCTAAATGTCACAAGGGTGGCAAGAGGGGACAAGCTCATGAAGAGGGGCCATCGGAGCCACCGGCCTGGCAGCCAAGGGGACCTGGAGACACCTGGCCCCCGAGTCCTTCTCTGTGCCCCTCCCCCAGCGTCACCTGGCTCCGTGCCTGGCGGCACCTCCGTGGGGCTGTGCCGGGCCAAGCGTGGCCGCAGTGACAGCTTGTGGGGAGGAAGCGGGAAGGGTTTCCCAGGCCGGTGCCCAGGGCAGGGGGCAAACACCAACTGCCTCGCAGGAGTACCTCCTATGTGCCAGGGCTGGTGCTGGGCACTTCTCAGTTAACCACCATGAGGCCCCGGGGAGGGTCACGTGATGGGGACCCCCGTTTTGAAAGCGGGGAAACGCCATGACCTGCTCGGGGCACAGGGGACGTGGGGGCGGGGACGTGGACTGGCCCCACAGCAAAGCCCGAGCTCTCACCCACAGCGGGAGCGGGGGCTGGCGGCCGTGCTCAGACACACCCCGAGGCTGAGGGCGGGGTGGCCGGAGACCCCAGGAAATGCCGAACCCGGACCCCGAGGACTCCAGCTCCTCCTCTGGCTAGGCCATCCCCTGCCCCCTCAGCCAGCACTGGCTCCGCTCTTGCCGAGAAGCCCTGAAAATGGGTGGTGTGGGCACGCGAGCTACAGTATAAATCATGACTCTGGGAGTCAGAAAGATCTGGAATCCAGCCCTGTGGCCTTGAATAAGGGGCTCCGGCCTCACCATCCCACCATCCTCAGCTGTAGAACGGGGTAACAGTGGTGCCGACCTCAAGGGACGCAGTAAGGACCCAAAACGTGCTCTCACGGAAGAAAAAGCCTGGCACCAAGTGAGCCAGGAGCCGGGCGCGTGACAACAGGAACAGAAACACGTCAGTGAGAACGAGCGTGTCCCGCCCACAGCTGACTGCAGGCACCGGACGTGAGGGAGGGGCTCACCCCTTGCCGAGAGGGGCCTTGGCCTAATGACAGACCCAGGGCTCCGGGGTGGCCACTGGGAGGAGGGGGAGGCCCTGGGTGGGCCCACGGGGCCGTGCGCACCTTGGCATTGAGCATGTCGATGCAGAAGTGGCAGAGGGCCGCCTTGAAGAAGTAGTCCTTGGCGCTGTACTTGAGGAGGGGGCTGTCCATGGCATTGGTTCCCACCTGTGCGCATGTGCAGGTGGCACCGTAAGCTCGGGGCTGGCAGCCGTGGGGGGGGGGGGGGGGGGCGGGGGACTGGGGTCAGTGCGTCTGTGTCCAGGCTGAAGCCCGGTTAACCTGAGACACTAAGGGCAGGGAGGCCGAGGACCAGCCCAGAGAAGTCAGCCAATGGTGTGCGGGCGGCCACAGAGCAGTGTGTCACAGGGGGGTGGGCTGCCACAGGGCTGAAGCCAGGTGTCCGTGGCCCCCCCCCCCCCCCCGAGGCAGCCGAGATGACGGGGAGGCGGTGGCCCCACTGTCAGGCCTGAGGGAGGCAGACACACTGGTGGGCAGAGGGGTGGCAGGAGGCGGGAACTTGAGAGCCGGCGCCCGCCCCCCTCCCCTCCGAGGCCAGCTGCCTGCCTTTCTCTTGGCCGCGCTGAACCTACCGGGACAGCCTAGCCGCCCTGCCCGCCCCGCCCAGCCCAGGGGAGCCTGCACACCCGTGGGTCGCTCCCTTCCCGTCCCCCCCACCATGCCTCCTGGGGGCTGCTCAGCCACCTCCGGCCACCCCAGGCCTCCGCGATTCTTCCCGTTCCCTGGGCCTCCCAGGAAGCCCTCCGTGAGACGCGCACAGGGGAGAGGGCAGAGAGGAGAGGGCGGCGACGCCGCGAGGAGTGGTGGGTGGAGAGTTTTGCCAGGGAGGACAGGATGAGCTCGGGGAGGGGGGAGGTAACAGAGGGAGCACCGTGCAGGGACGACGGGCCACACCTGTCCCCACCTGCTCATAGATGTCAATGGCCTTCTGATACTGCTCCAGCTGAGCCGCATAACCAGCCACCTTCAGCAGACACTTGTTGGCTGAGCTGTGTGGGGCGGGGACAGAGGCAGAAGTCGGTGGCGGTGGCAGTGGGGGGGGAGGAGCTTCCAGGGGGCTGGGGAGGGCGGGGGGGGGGGGGGGAGCCCGCTGCCCGGTACCTGTTGGACTCCTCCCCTTTGTAGTAGTCTGCAGACTGCTCGTAGTGGGCGATGGCCTGGGGAGACACGGGGAAGCGATGCAACCTTTGTCCGCCACGGGCCCGACCCTGCCTGGGGCACAGCAGGAGCCCCTGACCCGTGCTCGGCCAACGCCCCATGCCCCCTTCCGGGCACCCAGGCACCGGAGGCCTCCCCCAGCGGACACGAGCCCCGGCCCAAGGGGCCCGGCTGCCGCAGCGCTCCCCCGGCAGCCAGGCAGGGCCTCCCGACTCCCCCTCACCTTCTCGATGTCCACCAGCTCCGTCTCGTAGATCTCAGCGATGGAGATGTGGTGCTTGGCCGCGATCGTGAATCGGCCCTGGGTGGGATGTGGGCAGGGGCCATCTGTGACGAGGGACGTCCCCAGCACCCCAGCCCAGCCCTTCCTCGCCCCTCTAGGCCCCCGGAGCCGGGGATTTCCTGGCCCTCAGCCACCGGTGAGGTGTGCACGAGAAGGCACCGAGGGGCCCTAAACAGGAGGCTCCAGGGAGAGGCCTGGTCTCTGTGCTGGCCCGATGCGGTGACCCTGGGCAAGCCCCCCACACGCAGCCTCCGTGTCCATCCCGTCCACAGGGGCACAGGTGGGCGGGGCAACGCCAGAGATAATGTGGGTGCACAGGTACCTGACAGAGGCCCCGGCCTGAGGAAGCGCTGGACAGGGGGCCCAGATTAGGGGAACGACCAGCCCACAGTTCACCCAGTAAAAGCCCTGCAGAAAGTGGGTCCGAGCATCCACACTGCACGGGAATTTCTTGGCCTCCCATTCCCCCCGTGTGGCCGTGGAGACGGCCCCCTCACAGGCCAACAACCCCCAGCTTCCCCTGCAGACAGGCACGGCTCTCCCCAGGGACGGCCCTAGCTTCCAGAGGAGCTAAGCACAGGCTACCAGCTTCTACCTGGGGCGGGGGGCAGAGGGGCCCGCAGAACTGGGCTCCCGGCCGGCCGCTTGGCACACGGGGCTGGTCTACGGACACCCGCTTGCCAAGGGACATCGGGAAAGGGCAGAGCCCCGGGCTCGGCGAGGCCTAGTTTCGGGTCTCAGCAACTGCTGTTCGCAGGCACGTGTCCCTGGGCAAGTCACGTTGCCTGTCTGGGCCCCCCATCCCCGTCAAATGGGGTAACACTTTCCACCTCACGGGGCCGTTGCAGGGGAGGATTGACCCACTCAGCGGAGGGCATCTGGCAGCCGCTGTCGCCGCTCTCACTACAACACTCCAGTATGGTACTGGACCCGGTAGGAGGCAGGACCCGGTTCCGGCCTGGGGAAGGGGTCCGGCGAGACAGAGGCAGAGTGTGGAGCGGCAAAACGCAGAGCGGATGGGAGCCGGAGCCTGGTTTTGGTCTCTGGTCCTGGCTCCCTGGTGGAGCTGCCTCTGGGCCTCATCCGTCGTGGGGATGCTCCCCGGGGACAGGGCAGGGGCTGAGCCAGCTCTGGGCCCCGCCTCCCCTCTGGCCTGCTAATCAAATGGGGTGCAGGAGGGGAAGGACCAGCAAGGGGAAAGGCCCCCGATAGCTGTAACTCCTGCAGATGTAACTTCCCCCGTGCTGTGGCGGGAGCTGTCGGGAGCCAGGCCGGGGCAGGTGACCCCCCCTCCCCTACAACCTGCTCCTAGTGCTGGCGCCAGGGAGGGCAGGCTGGAGCAAGGTGGTAGAGCAGGGGGGACGGGACAGGCAGTGGCCCTTACCATGTCCGTGTAGATCTCGATCGCTCTCATCAAACAGTTGATGGCCTCTACGGAGAGAAAAAGGGAAGCAGGGAGAAATGAGAAAGAGAAGTTATTTCAGCAGAAGCCAGAAGGAGGAGGAGAAAGCAGGGCAGGTGCTCCGCTGTGCCCTCGTGGCCGTGGCCGTGGCAGGAGGGGAGGTGAAGGGACACCTGAGCCCCAAGTAAGGCTCTCAGACTAACGTACCGCGCCGCGGACTGCTACCTGCTGAGGGCTGTCCTCTCCCTCAGGCCGCCACACTGCCACCACCTTCCCAGCAGCCCCAGGGACCGGACACGGTCAGGCTGACAGCCAGGCTCCCATGGGTGTTTTGAGCCAGGCCCGCTGAGGCCCTGCCCTCCAGGACAAGGGGTCCTGGCCGGGGATGGCCAAGCCTGACACCCGAGGGACGCCCAGGTTCCACCCGGACTCTGGTACCCTGTCACGCGGGACCCCGAGTCTGCCACGGTCCCCTGCACCTGCCTGGCCCCCATCTCTGGGAGGAGGGGGCTGGACACCGGGACCCCGAGGCCCCTCTGGCTGGAATCCCCGTCATTTTCTCAGCATTCAGCACAGCCCTCTGTTCTCCCCGCCCGCCCTCACCCGCCGCGTGCCAGCTCCCCACACCACAGGTGTCCCCGACGAAGCAAACACCAGGGTGGCCCGTGAGAGAGAGAATTCGGCTACCTTTGTTGCACCACCTGTTCCAAGACCTTAAATTCGGCTATTGCTTTTTTTTTTCTTCCTCTTTTGACACGTTATTTGGAGGAGAGAGAGCGGCATGAGTGGGAGGCACTTTCTAGCAGACAGAGATGAGCTCTCGGGCTGGATCTCTTTTAATGCATCTCAGAAGAAAGGGTGCTGGGGGAGGTGCGGGGGGAAGGAAGAGAGCCCGGACAGACACGGGATGTGGGCTCCGTGCTGGGGTGGGCCTGGAAGGGCCCCTGCCATCCAGGGTACCCACAAGGCTCCTGGTCCACCCCCAAGGTCCCCCACGGTGAGCCGGGCCCGCTGGGCTGAGGGGCCACACAGGAGCCAAGCCTGGCCTGCGCTCAGGGCCCTAAAGGTCTCATGACCCAGGGAGACAGGTGAGCAGAGGCTCTTAGCCTCAGACTGTGGCTGGGCCTTCAGGGAGTCCACAAGCTCCCCGTCCCCTAAGTTTACAGGCAAAAAGTGGGTGTCTGTCAGCCCTACTCTGGGGGAAGGAGTGTCTGCAGGTTTGATCCAATTCTGAAAGGCCTCTGGGGACGCCGGAAGGATTCAGAGAACCATTCTGGTCAAGGATGGGAAGCAGCTGAAAGCTCAAGGCGCGAGAGAAGAAAAGGAACCAAAAAGGAAGCAGAGGAAGAGAAAAGGGAGAGAACGCAGAGGGAAAGGGAGAAAAAATACAGCCGGAAATAGTCTCACTTTAACACAGGTGCATATTTCGAAACAGAGCGTTTCTGGATCTGACGAGCCAGCACCGGGCCGCGACACAATGATGAAAATAAGGACGACAAGGAGCCGGCTCCGCACCTCCCACCCCTGCTTCATCCTCCACCCCAGGGGGTGCCGGTGGCTCCCCCTTCTGGAACACCAGGGAGCCCAGCCAGGCACCTGGCCCAGGGGGCAAAGGTTGCTCCCGGTGAGAGACGAGCAGCCCAGGAGGGGGACCGGAGGCCCCCAGCTGTCCCCACGGGCCTGCTGGCACCAGGCCCGAGTGCTGTCGCCAAGGCTCGGTCCCTGCAGTGGCAGCGGGGGCAGAAGGCTCACCCCCCAGGCGGCAACACGGACTCACGGGGTTAAGTCCCCTTCACGCCTGCTCCGGCTCAGGAGCAGCTGTCCCTGAAAGCAGCGGGCTGCCCGCTGACGCCCCGGGGAGAGCGCCGGCAGGCAGGACACCGACAAACTAGATACAACCAGCTTATCTCCGGTCACCAGGACCCCACCGATGAGCGGCCGGCGCACCCCTGGACGGGAGCCAGCCCGGGACGGGGGTGGGGGGTGCCGTGGCCCAGAGGGGAAGGCCGGGCTGAGGCATACTGGGAGTCATGCGGCCCGGGGCCCCGGGCCCACCTCGTCTGGCTCATGCGGCCCCGCCGTCCGGCTGCACTTGCCCGTATCAGGCCTGGGACTCAGCCCGTCCCAGTGAAACAGGGGCAGACCGCAGAATCCCACGGGGAAGTGGAATGGGTTAAAAAGAGACGCTACCACGTCTAACCACGCAGTAGGCACCCCCGGGCCTGGCCATCAGATGGCTATAGGAAATCGGGGAGCCGCTGACAGCTATGGGCATCACTTCCCCGCACCCCCAGCCACCAAGGGGGTGGGCAGGCTGCCCCCGGCCCGCACTCTGGGCAGACTCGCAGAGGGAGAGGGCGGTGTCAGGCACCGAATCCTTTTCTTCCCCCCTGGCTGGCTCTGGCAGGCCTCCTGAGCGGCCCCAGCCGCCTCTCCGGGGGAGGGCCCTCCGGGACTCCCATAGGAGGTGCTGACACAGGACACAGGCCTTCGAGGCAGGCGCGGTGGCCAGCAAGGCCCCAGGGAGCTGGCCACCTGCTCGGGGAAACCTGGCAGGGTTCCAAGTGGGCCCTCCAGCTCTGTTTCACGAGGCGCAGTGCCAAGAGGAGGCGGCTGGGGGAGGCCGGGCCTCTGTCTGATGGGAGCCAAGGGCCACCCCTTCCTAGATACTTATCACACACCAGGTACCGCACCGGGCAGGTCCGTGCGTTCTTTCACACTCGGTCTCTGCTTCACCAGGCCAGGAAACAGACGCCTAGAGGATTAAGTGAGTGCCCAAAGCCACAGGGGCACAGGCTCCGTTCAGACTAGGGAGACCACACTAAGCCACGCACTCTGTGAGCCACTGCGGGGGCGGACGACAGCGAGGCAGCGGTGCTGGGACTCGGCCCCAACGCCCCTCCCTGATTAGCACCAAGAACCTGGCACTCCAGCCGAGGAACTCAGTCCTGGCTCTGCCCAAATCAGGGTCCCCTCCTCACCGTTGCCCCTCTTGTTCCCTCTTGTTGAAAGGTCCTTCCCACCCCATATCCACCCCCTCCCCGCCTCAGCTCCCAGGGCAGCAAACCATGTCTGCTGATCCCTGGAGAAACCAAAGTGGCCTCTGGGCTCCACGACGGCCATGTCGGCTGCTTTCCCACTGGGGCAGGGACGCCTCGGCCACCCTCTGCACTTACTAAGGCCAGGCATGGGGGCCACAGCCCCCGGCCCAGAACCTAGCACCCAACGCACCCCCTGCCGTGCTGAGCCTCAGCTGAAAAAGCTCAGATCGAAAGCCAGGTGACGAAGGACGCGGCGTCGGGTGGGGGCCCGTCCAAGGGAAGGGCTGAGGTTTGTTTAAAGAGCAAACAGCGCTGTGCACGTGTCACAGAGCCTGGCGCTCAACTCCTGCCCAAGAAACGAGTCCTTCCAGTCACCCAGGGGCAGCAGGTGAAGGCCCCAGAAGCTAAGGCAGCTTCTCCAGGTAGACCGGTTTCCCAGGGGGCAGAGGGAAGGCTGAGGTGGGGAGTTCCCGGGGGGATGCGGGCGGGGAACGGACACAGACGTCCCTGGGTCGTCGTCACACTGTCCACGCGGCCTGCGGTGGCGCACCCCATCACAAGGCCTCTGCTCTGGTTCTGGCCAGGCCTGAGCCCACCACATGACCCCCCAGGCCAACACCTGTGACATGCCCAGCTACGGAGCAGTGACCGGTCAAGCCTGGGGACACAGAAAAGCCACTTGGTCTACACTGATCAAATCCCCGACTGGGAACTAAATATCCCCGGGTACAGGTAACGGATCCGCCAACAATTCCCCAGCGCTCGGGTGTGGCCCGCGCTCACCTATCCGTGCAAACACCTCTCTGACTCTCTTGGGAAGGACAGGTCTTTACTCCAAGGTGCGGCATCTCCTTTTCTTTCTTTCCTTTTCCTTGAAACATTCACACGTTCCCTATTCTCTTCTGAGAGCATAGCGACAACGAGGGGTCACTTGAAGAAAACGTCTTCACGCTTGCTAAAATGAAAAAGTTAGCCACCTGTGTCTGGCACCAGGATGAAAAAAATGAACTAAAATTCCAGCTCCACAAAACCCCAGAGCCTGGTCCCCGCCGGGCTGTGGGACAAACGGTCTTCTCACCATGAGTCAGTCCCAAACCGGGCTCCTCTCCCCAAACACTCCCGCATTTTAAGTAACTTGTTCTCTGGCAACCGCATCTCGGGCTCCGTTCTGATTCCCCCCCAGCGTGTTGGGAAGCCAGGTCGGGATAATTTCCGCTCCTTTTTCGGCATCAACTCCTACCTGGCCGGTCTTAGAACCCCTCCCACCCCCTTCTGCATGTTAATTCTGACAACAGAACAGATTTTCCTCTCTCCTTGGCATGCGGCGGGTCTGCAATGTAACTCCCACTCCCAAATGCTCCCGGCTTCGGGAGGGAAGCGATCGGCTGCGCACACCGAGCAGCAGGGGGAGGCGGAGGCTTGGAGCGGGATGCAAATGCCAACCGGAAGGGAGCCAATTCTGAGGTTCAAGCCCAAGCGTCTGCCTGCCAGCCTCCTGCCAGCCTCCGGCGTGTGTTGGCCCCTGGAAAAAACCGGAGCCTCGCGGACACCGGAGGGCTTCTCCCGGGAGCGCTCGGCTGGTGTGCGGGCGGCCGGGCCCAGCGTCGCACAGAGGCTCACCTTGGGGGTCAGCTTTCTTGAACGCGTTGCCGGCGTCCACGAAGCAGGTGGCCGCGTCGTGTTTGCTCTGGAGCTGCAGGTGCAGCTGGGCGGCCTGGCAGAAAGCGTTTCCGGCAGCTGGAACAGAAAAGAGTGAGCTCAGCCTCAGCGGGGCTCCACTTATCAGACGCCGCTCAGACACTGCCCTGGGGAGGCGGCTCTCTCGAGAATGCAGAGGTGCCCCCCGGGGGGGGGGGGGGGGGGGGGGGGGGGGAGACAGACCTGGGTTGAGCTGAGGTGGAGGCCTCGACTTCGGGCCTCTTGACCCCGGGGCCAAGGCTCCGGAAAGTCCGTGAGGTGGACTTGGAGGAAGAGGGAGGCTCCTGAGCCCTGGGCGTGCGAAGAGAGGGCCAGGCTGAGGCCAGCTAAAATCCCACAGCCCTGATCCCAGCCTTTGCCGAAATTTCCAGGGCCACCATTTCTAAAAATCCAAGGAGAAGGCAGGCAGGGCCGAGAGCTATGAAGGATATACAAACCATCGCCAACTAAGCCCAGCAGTGGCCCCATGGGATAGCAGGAACTCGGGGACAAGTGCCCATGGGCAGAGGGTAGCAGTGACCACACGGGAAGCCCAGTCTGTCCCGTCCTTAGTTGGACCAGTTGGAAGCCATTCTGGTCACACGTCTGTCTCCTAAATCGCCTTGTGGCGTGCAGGAGACCACGGGATCTGTCCTCCTCCACGGCTGGAGAATGGGGGTGCGGCTGTGCTAACCAGGGAGCTCCAACCCCCACCTTCAGCTCAGCCAGCCTCCGCCTGACCCCATGCTTCCCTTCATCCTCCTCCAGCAGGATCCGAATCACAGAATTCCTGAGCCGGAAGGGGACCAGAGGGCCTGACTCCATCCCGCAACTTCAGAGCAGCAGGAGAGACAAAGCAGCCCAGGTTCTCAGTAGGCAGGATTTATCATTTTGCAGGGCTTGAGTGCAAAATGTCCAGGAGAGTAGCATCATTGGAGAAAAATGAAAAACAGCCCAAGGCTTTTATTTGAACAGCTAGAGGAATAGGGCGGGAGTAACACATTTGAGGGGCTAAGTAACATCTATGTGACTGAAAAATAAATATCCTGGGGTGCCTGGGTGGTTCAGTCGGTTCAATGTCCAACTTCGGCTCAGGTCACGATCTCGCAGGTTCGTGGGATCGAGCCCTGGGTCAGGCTCTGTGCTGGCAGTGCGGAACCTACTTGGGATTCTCTCTCTCCCTCTCCCTCTCTCTCCCTGCCCCTCCCTGATTCCGGCTTTCTCTCTTTCTCAAAATAAACAAACTCTAAGACAAATATTTCCTTCTCTGATGGCACCTGATCAGTTCGGGAGCATAAAATTATCCCTGGCACGTGGCTTTACGCACGACGTATTTTGTGAAAGTTCAGGAAGAACTCTTGCCATTTCCAGGAAACCAAAAGCATCCTCAGAAAGCGAGGAGGATCCGTCCCGCCCGGGGCCCTCCCCACTGCTTCCAGGGGCCCGTTTCAGGTGTCGTCTCCTTCTGGTCAGCAAGTTCCTCCCTGGGTCCCAAACCTGAACCTGTCTTCACTCAATTTCCTTCACCCCGTCTTGCTGACGCTCCAAGCTGGAGCCCTCTGGCAGCTTCCAACCAGACTTTCCGCCTTTCTGGCCTCTGGGGGCCCCTCCCTGCCTGCCAGCCTCTCTTCGGGGGAGCCAGCCACGCTCCAGCCTCGCCAGGAGTCTGACCACAACCTCATGGCCGAAGCCAGAGCGGCCACGACTCCGATCACCCTCCACCCACCAAGCGGAGGCGCACGACCTGGGACGCTCTCTTCTGGGCGGATGCCCTCCTCCAGCATTAAGCGACCTGACATCGTCAAGCTGCGTCCTCCCCTAGTCAGAGCGAGAACACAGAGAGGGCCGTGGGGGGCACCTCCTCGCTGCTCCTGAAGTTTGCTAATCTGCTGCCCAGAGTCCTCTGTGAGCTTTCCCTCCACTCCGAGGTGGGAGGCAGTGCAGCTAGCAGGAAGGACACACGCGGCACTCCCGGCCACCATGTCTCCGGGAGTCCACACGATGGCCCCGTGGGGGTCGGGACCACTGTCCCTGTGGTCCTACTGAGGAGGAATCACATTCGGAGACATCGAGTAAATTCCCCAGGGGCACACGGCCAGTCTGCAACCCAGACCTAGGTCACACTGGCTTCAAAGGTCACAGAGCCAGCGTGGGGGCAGGTGAAGTGCTCCGCTCCGGAGTCGGAGCTCTGCCTTCCGAATTCTCACTCCGTCACTTGTTAGGCGTGGGGCTGGGCGAAGCCTCCGTTTCCAGCCACGGGAACACGGACGGTACTGACCCTCACGGGGCTGCTGTGCTGATTCATTCGATCACAGAACGCACGCCTGGCACTTAGGAGCGCTCTCCATAAACGGTTAACAATTACTGTTAACTGAACCCCTGGGATGGACCCCTGAGCCTAGAATTCAGGCACTGAAGAAAGCACTAGGGAACAGCTTCCGGGGAAAGCTGACCTGTCCTGAGGTTAAGGAGAAACCCCTCAAAGAGCAATTTGGATCCGCTAATCTGTCTACCCTTAGCCTTAGAGACCTCTCTCCAAGGTCTTGTGACCCAAGTAAAATAACCCAGTGGGCTCAAAAGGAGCCAATGGCAGGCCGATGGGCTTCTGAGGCCAAAGATGGCTTAGAAAGGTGGCGGGGTCGGGGCGGGGGGTGGTGCTGCGAGGCTAACCCCTGGGTCAGGCCTTCGGGACTGGAAGCGGAGGGAAAACCGGAGACTCGACCACGAAGGAGTTGTAGCAAAGATCACATACCGCTCCAGTTTTTGGCCATTTTGAACATGTTTGCTGCTCGGGTGTAGATCTCACAGGCTTCCTCTATTTTGGATGAGCCTCTGGGGAAAGAAGGGGCAAGATGAGACAAACCCGTCTGGTGTTGAAGAGCAAGCAAGCATCCCGCCCTGGGGCCAGTGCAGACACGCCCCCACCCCCATCACTTCCCCGAGAAGCCCGCTGCAGCCCAGGCCTCCTCTGGGGGCTCAGGGGAGACCGCGTCCGTGGCCTCCACTCCCTGGAACAGAGACACGCTCGCTGCCGGGGCCCTCCCGGGGGAGGCGTGGGCCACCCTCACTCGGGGAGGGGGGCCTTCCAACCTCCCCGTGAGCCCTGCCTCTGACAGTCTCTTCCACTTCCGCTCAGTGACCACAGGTTCCCAGGCTCTCTGCAAATCCTTACCCCCACCCCACCTCTGCCAAGAGGCTGCAAAGCATTCTGGGGGAGGAGCCCAGCTCTGGATGCCTTGGCCATTTCCCAATGCCTTAATCCCATGGCTCGCACGCTGCGGTTCTTCAGTGTAGACCTCTTGACCCTGCACGTGTGTCATTACTACTGCAGGACTGAGCAGATGTACACAAAAAACTAGCCACAGCATTCTTCTCGAAGGTGGGGTCTACGGGAACCCTACAGAAGGTGGGGGGCCAGGCGTGGCAGACAGGTTTAATCACCACGCGTGCACGCCTCACTGGTACTGTCTGAATTCTTTATCATCTGCATACTTTACCTATTAAAACGTACAGGGAAGAATGCAAACAAACAAAGTACTTCTCTTTTTAAATGCCAAGATTTACATTTGGTTCTGTGGCCCAGCAATGAATTACATTTCTGCCAAT
This sequence comes from Panthera onca, assembly GCF_046562875.1. Classification (NCBI taxonomy): domain Eukaryota; kingdom Metazoa; phylum Chordata; class Mammalia; order Carnivora; family Felidae; genus Panthera; species Panthera onca. The sequence continues at coordinate 9,714,318 of NC_138353.1, read as the reverse complement.
TTATCCCAAGAAACTAAATCAGAAAAGTTGTAAGGATGTTCAGTACAGAATTATTTAAAATGGCAAAACCACCTTCAAAGAACTTATTGTGTAAGAGTAGGGGCCTGAGGGGCACCTGGATGGCTCAGTAGATTGAGAATCCGCCTTCAGCTCAGGTCACGATCTCATGGTTCACGAGTTCGAGCCCTGCGTCGGGCTCTGTGCTGACAGCTCGGAGGCTGGAGCCTGCTTCAGATTCTATGTCTCCCTCTCTCTCTGCCCCTCCCCTCCTCGTGCTCTGTCTCTCTCTCTCCCTCAAAAATAAATAAAAACATTAAAAAAAAAAAAAAAAGAGTAGAGGCCAGAGACGTACAAAGGAGTACATTGAGGGGGAAAAAAAGAGCGCTCTGTTTGGGCAGTTTCACCCTGACTTCCTGATCTCCCACGCAGGCGGTGCATATGAAGCTCTTCCTGAACTGGGGGACCCTTCATTAGAACCTCGTCTGAGTCCCCACCACGTTTCTGTCCTTCCACCTCCAATACTGCAACCAGGCTCAGCCCACGAGGTCAAGCTCCCACCGCCCACATCAGCAGTAGAAAAAAATCCCACACGCTCAGTTCTACCAAATGGATTTCAGATTCTCTCTTCACTGACATCAACCGGTATTTTGTCTTGAAGAACAGAAGACGGGTATTTTCCAGCAACAAAGCCACACAGATCATTTTCCCTGTTGCCCCTCTCCCGCGTCCGCTGGCCCTGGAAACTCGCCGGCCCCAGCTGTGGCTGCTGGGGGGGCCTCCCGTGGAATTCGGGGGCACGCCTTCATTCTGCGCCGCTAAGGCAGTAGGTCCTTTCCTTCCGGGTCACCGGAGCTGAGCTGGTCACGGTAATGAAACGGGAGCCTCCCAGCCACCCTCCCCTGAAGATTTCCCTCAGGGCTGGGTGCGGCCTGGAATCGGGCTTTTCAAACAATGGTCCTAGGTGATTCAGAAAGATCAGGTGAGTTAGGGAGGGGAAAAAGCTGACCTGGACCCATCGCTTTAGGTGACCTAGGTGACCTGTTCCGAGTCAGACTGTGTCAGCTGGTAGACACCCCTGGTCAGACTAGCCAGGGCTGGAATCCAGGGCCCGGGATTCCACATCACAGCAGGTAAGGTTCTTCTTTAGATGAAAAGTCTCTGCCCGCCGGGGCTGTGCCGATGCCGGTCCCCTACCCTCCGCTGCTCCACAGGAAGCGACCCGAGGACTGCCCTCCCACACTCACTCTGCACGGTTCCGCGGTCTTCCCTGGCCAACCTCACCCCAGCTGGCCCAACACACCTTGGGCTTGGGGCCCCTGCTCGGAGTGACTTCTTTGGAACCCACTCTGGGCCTTGGAGAGGCGAAGAACCTTCCCGGGCATAGGGTCCTTTGAGGCCTAGCTACAAAATCCTCTGGGGGACCTTCTCGGGAATATTCTCTTACTGAAAGGGGACGGACGTGTTCACCGACCGAAACCCTAGGTCTCCTCGTCCCATGGATCCCCTGGCTCATCCTTCCCTTCTTTGTGGCAACAATTAGTTTCTATCCAGATTCAGACGTGCTCTGAAAAAAAACCTCGGGCTCCTGGATAAGCAGAAATGGCCCGACCCACCGAGAGGCCCAGAGCCGGGTGATCAACAATGAACGGTCGGCCCCAGCTGGTTTGTTTCAGCTCAGCGGGACAGAGTGAACACAGAACACAAAGCCTGTCAGCTGCCGGCCTGAAATTCTGTGATTCCACGCCAGGCCTGCTCCGGGTCAACCATTCTAGCCGCGGACTGGGAAAGCCAGAGGGATTAAGGTCTGCTCAGGCCTGCCTCCTCCCGGTAACCTGGGGCCTGCGATGACAGGGGGAACCCCTGGAGTCCCATCCCCTCCGTTCAGAAATGGAAATGGAGCTCTCAGAGGGGGCAAGTGACTTGCCCAGGGTCACCGGCAGGCCCTGAAGGAGGAGCCATTGGCATAGCTGCTTATTCACCTGGGGAACAAACACGAGCCATTTGTTCCACTCATTCCGTGCCAGACGCTGCAGATGACAGCAGTAAACAAAGGAGGAGGACCTGGCCCTCAGTAAACAGGAAGTCAGCGAGGCAATGTGAGGAGTAAGCAAGCGCGAGAGGGACTGGGGGAGGAGGGGGTTCCCTGGTCAAGCCACTGGGAGGACGTGAGATTTCAGCTCGGTCCTCGAAGGTGACTAAGGAGCCACCCACGGAAAGAGGGAAGAGCATTCCGGACAGCGATCACACAGCACGTGCAAAGGCCCCAGGACAGGAACAAGCTCGGCCAGGTCAAGGAACAGCAGTGGGCCAGGATGGCTGCGGCGCAGGGAGCGGTAGGAAATGAGGCCGAACAGGCAGGTAGGGGACCCCCGTGCTGGAGGCCGGGAGAAAGGTCTGGGCCCTGTTCTAACGCAACAGGGAGGTCTGTGGCAGAGAGAGTGACCAGGAGGAAGCAGCCCCCAGCTCCAGCGCTCTAGCAAGCTGTCTCCCGGCAGGGAAACCTGCGGTTTACTCCAGGGCCTCTCGCTGAGGTCAGGTGGGCTCAGATCCGTCATGGGAGCCTGGCAAACTCTCGGCCGGAAGAGCCCAGGCCTTCTCCCGTGCCTCCTGCAGGACATCCAGAAAAGCTAGTTGGGCAGGCCTCTCCTGAAGAGCCCAGCGGCAGCACAGGCGACAGCTGACTGTCCCTCCCCCACCGACCTCCCCCAAGCTGCCTCTGCTTCGCTCTCCCCATCGGGCGGCTCGGCTCCCAGCCACGAGCCACGCCACGAGCCACGCCGGGAATAGAGGGAACTGGTTTGGACCGGCCTGGCGGAGGGCTGTCTATAATTACCCACTCGGCTCTGCTCTCTGCCCCCTCCCCAGGCAGAGGAAGCAGTCTCCGGGCTCCCAGGCGCAGCCACCAACCTCCAGCGACTGCCATATGGAGAGGGGAGCACCGTGCCAGCAACGCACAGAAGGCCCGGTGGGCCGCGGGCCAGGGGGGGTCCGCGGAGCAGAGCCTCCCAGCTCCTTCCTCTGTCCCCTGGGCACTTCCTGCCTCCCAGCATCGGGCCACCCGCCCCACCTGCGCTTTGCTCCGAGCCTCACGAGGCAGGGCAGGTGGATCCCCTTCTAGGTCCTCCTCACTCCCCGCAGTGCCACAGCCACTGGCCCTCCGTCGGCGCCTCAGTTTCCCAGATCCTCCGTTGTCCCGAGTGGGGACGAATGGACCCCAAAGGCCCGTCCCCACCCTGACCTTCTCTGCCGTTCTATGTATCTTCTCCACGTTACTATGATGACCTAAAGCACCCTGCCTGAAGCAGCGCCGAGTTCCTCACAGTAAGGCTTTGGGTATTTTACTCCTGCTTCACTGAGGAGGGAGCTGAGGCTCGGACAGGTCAAGGGGCTTGCCCAAGCTCACGCTGCCAGATGGTGGCAGGGACCAGAAACAGGACTCGGGTCCTGGAGATCCGGTCCTGCCTTGCTTCTCACTCACTTAGGAGATCTGGGAGGCTTCCTTCCCCGTATCTTCTGGAAAATAAGGAAGGGGGGTGGGAGGGGGCAGCTGGGTGAGTCGGCGGGTTGAGCGTCCAACTGAGGCCCGGGTCATGATCTCGCGGTTCGTGAGTTCGAGCCCCACGTCGGGCTCGCCGCTGTCAGCACGGAGCTGGCTTCGGCTCCTCTGTCCCCTGCTCTCTGCCCCTCCCCTTCTCTCTCTCTCAAAAATAAACATAAAAAAAAAAAGAGAGAGAGAGAAGGTGGACAAGGTCCCTGCCTGCTCTTGCTTCTCCGCCAGATTGAACAGCCAACGCCGCCGTGCGGATTTCCCTCACCCACAAGCAGACTCTGGTCTCTGCTGCAGCCACGCCGAGCTGCCGCTGGGCAAGGGAGGGAGTCATTAAACCAGCCCCCCACGAAGCCCGTCAGTGCCGCAGGCAGAAGGAACACTGGAAAACAGGGCCAGAGCTGCGGGATCCCTGGGCAGCTCCTCCCATGCCACCTGCAAAGCTGAGCCGCTCACTGCTTCCCCCCGCTCTGCGGGCACCACCTCCTCTGGGCCGAGTGCGTCTGAGCTCCTGGGGGCAGAGCCCTCCCGCCCCCCCCCCCCCCCCCCCCCCGGCCAACACAGGCCCCAGGAACGACAAAAGAATAAAGTGTCACACACACTAACTGCCCGGTTCTGACACCATCGCAGGACACTCTTGTGACATGCCCGTAACAGACGGAGAGCAGAAACAGAATGGACCCGGGGGTCAAGAGACCCGGGCTGAAATCAGTTTCGGGCACTTTTCGTAACTGTGGGACCTTGGGCTAGCGATCCCAGAGCCTCAGTCTGTTGACCTGTAAAATGGAGGCAACGAAACCGAACCGGGAAGAGCCTCTGTGGGGAGGAGGGACGACGCGTGCTCAGGACCTGGCACCGAGGCCAGAACAGAGCAGGTGCTCAAACGGCTGCTATTACAAGGAGGAGGAGAAATCCAGTCCGAGGGCTGCCGGCCACCTGGCAACGGGAATTCTAGAGTCACCTGGGGTGCTGGAAAAGCCGGGGGCCGTGATGAGGCCTGGACTCAGAAGCGGACTCCCGGCTCGAGAGCCCCGGTTCCCTCTGTGTCTGGGGGGAAGACTCCGGACCTGGCGGGGCTGCTGGAAGCGCACGGGCACCTGGGAGAGCGCCCACCACACAGCAGGTGCTCAGCTGGGCGCTTATCAGGCTGGCAGGGAGAGCACGTTCTAGAAACGCTTACCTAGCTCCAATCTCGGTGTGGGTTTCACCTCCCCCGCGACCCCCAGGTTAGCCGGGGGGCACCACCTTCTGGTTTCCACAGAGCCCAGGGCCTCTGACCCGCCCCACTCCTTCCTACGTCCTGCTGAAGGTGCGTATTTACGGCCACTGCTTTCCTGAGAGCTCACAGGCAGGGGCCGACGTGGCCTGGCAGGTCCCCCTCTGGTTCTCGGAGCGACGCCCCTCTGCGCCCCAACATGACTTCGCTGTAGCCCCAGAACCAAACGTGTTTCCTTTTCTTAAAAAATGTTTCTCAAAGGGCTTTGTCTCTCAGCCGTCCCGTCCCACCCAGGAACACTGGAAGTTCTGCACGAAAGCAGCAGTCCCCTCCGTCAATAAAGGCAGAACCCCAGGGGTGCAGCCGAACAATGGCCGGGTAGCCCTGAAACCTCGCATCCCCTTGGGAAAGACTTGTGCTCTGGGTCTGGGCAAGGGACACCGAGTTTTCAGCTGTGGATCCTGACAGCTGGCAGGGCTGCTGGGGGTGGCTGATGCCTACAGGCGGTTTAAACGGGAACTGATTCGTCAACATTTAATCCGTAGAAATGCGCTCTTTGTATACCAAACCCCCTGACATCTGTACGTTTCCAGCGCTTCTAGCTCAACTTCCAATAAGATACTTACTAATAGTAAGTACTCAAAACACTTACAGAGATCAGGCTCATTGCTTCACACGCAACCCTATGAGGTAGGTATCGCTATGGTTTTCATTTCACAGACGCGAAAACTTCCTACCAATGGTAGTATCCAAGTGGAAAGAAGTTTTTCTCTTGGATTTTGGTCAGCAGGGGATGGGGGGCAAGGGAGGAGGCGTCAGGGCCAAGGAAAAGCCCCAGGGAACGGAGCCACCATTTGGAAGTTGCACAGTTCCAAACAGGGCACAGCAGGGAAGTTTCTGGATCCATCTGAAGCCCTGGGGCAGGAAGAGGGAAAAAGTGTATCTACCCCATCCCCGATCCTTTTCCGCAATTTGTGCTTTGCTCAGGAAATCTCCATCTTTTTGCTTCCAGAGTAGAAGTTTGGGCTGCCCCCCCATTCCCTACAGCTCCCCTCCCCAGGTCTATGTGCACTGGCTGGGCCGAGGGGGGGAGGAAAGAGCCAGAGGAAGATATACAAGGAGTTCTGATCTACTAACTGGCTGGTACTGCCTTCCTCTCGGGCTGCTGGTGCACAGAAGCCCTCTAGCGTCTGGGAGCCCAGAAACAGTGAAGAACAAAGAGAGCCCTCACGTCTAAGGATGTGAGGTTGTCTCAGATCCCAGGTGGGGGCTATCCTACTTGGCCCGTTGACACGAGCAGAGACCTCTCAATTTGGAATGCCGTCACTCCTGATGGTTCTAAAAGGGGAGGGAAACGCATGAGGGATGGGCTGAGCCCCAACACTCCCTTCTCCGGTCCCTGAAGCCACTGGGGGGCCTTGAGAAAAGGCAGCTGTGAAATGCTGAACACACGGAAGCCTGGCTCCAGAGGGGCGGGGGGGCCAGGAGAGAGGGCTGACCTCTTGCCATGCTCCCAGCTCCTAGGCCCCGTCCGTGCCTCTGCCTTCGCCTTGCCCACTCCTCTCTCAGCACCGTCTCAACTGCTCTTGGCGCTCGAAGGGTCCGGGATGCATTCATTAAACAGCGGGAGAAAACTGCCATGTGGGGCAGGGAGGAAGGAGGAGTTCTGGGCTGGGAGTTCCCTAACTTAGAAATTCCTCTTAAGTTGGCCCCCATCTTTCTTAAGGGTAGCGTCCAGAAACGGGCACCAGCCTCGGGGAGAAACCAGCGTGGCAGCAAGATAGTTTTGGGATCAAACAGACCAGGTCTCCTACTTACCGGGGAACCGGACAAAGTAATCTGTCCAGCCCCCCAGGGATGTTGTGAGGGTTCAACGCAAGGACGCAGGTGAAGTGCCCGGCCCAGGTCTGACTCAGAATCCGAGTACTTAATAATAAATATTACCTGGTGTCCTTACCGTCCCTGCCTGCACTCCCCGACCCAACTTCTCCCCCACACCAGCTGCGGCGGTCCTTTCTAAAAGGCAAATGGGAACCGTCCAAGATCGGCCCCGTTATGGACTACGTCCCCCCGCAAATTTCACGGGCCGAGATCCTAACCTCCAAGATGATGACATGAGGAGATGGGAGCTTTTGGGGGGTGATTTGGTCACCTCCCAAAGGGGGAAGTGCCTTTAGGAAAGAGACTCCAACACGTTAGGTCACCCCCTTCCACAACGTGAGGACGTGGTGACGGGGTGGCTGTCTACAAGGCAGCAGGCCTCCACCGGACATCGTATCTGCCAACATCCTGATCTTGGACTTCAAAACTCTTAAGAGTTAAATTTCTGTTCGCAAGCCACCCGTTCTAGGCTATTTTGTTATAGCGGCTCACACGGACTAAGACAGGCCCCCGGAAAGTCCTCGATGCTCTCCAGCACCTCAAGTCCAGGTTCTTTCTCTGGTTCATGCAGCTTTCTCTCAAGCGCCCTCAGACGTCCCAGACTTGGGCGCCCCATCACTCCCAGGATCACCTTGGGCCTGACCCTCTCACCATCACCCGGAGCTCCTGCAAATCCGCTGCTGCGCGCCTTGGAGAAAGGTCAAGCCCTCGGGCAGGTGTCCTCAGTCCCGGGCCCACTATGCCCGTCAGGTATCCTCCGAATACGTTCTCTAGAGCTCCAAAAAACTTCTTGACCCGGCTGCTCTCCCAAACCGATCCCCTTCAAGGCCTCAGGCCATGTTCCCTCGGCCCAGGTTCGCTCCGGCCTCTTGGCCCATCTTCAGCCTGGGTCCTCTTACCGCCTCAAGACGGTGTTGCCCGTTTGGCTGTCCTCAGCCTACGGCCCTCCCACCATCTCAGGAGGTCTCTCCTCAAACCGAGCTCCCACAGCCCGGGCCCCCTGGCCCTTGGCCGGTGTCCCCTCTACTACTTTAGACCGTGGCTCCTCCTCCCGGAATCCCCTCCGTTCTCTAGGCTCGGGCCCTGCGACTCTACTCCGCCGCTTCGGGCCATGACTCCTTCGTCCTCTCAGCGTAGGTCCCCGCCGACCCCTCGGCGCGGTTCTTACCCAAACAGGCCCGAGAAGAAGGACTGCGAGTTCTTCACTTTGCGCTCCGCCTCGGCCAGCAGCGCCATCGCCTCCGCTTCTTTCCCGGAGTTGTCCATGGTGGCCGCAACCGTACTCAGCAAACGGCCGGACCCGGGCCCACGGGGTACTCAGCCGAGGCCCGGCCGCGGTAGTCAGGTCGGGGGGAAGCTTAGCGGGCTGCGTTGACGTCGCACCGGCGCGCGCCGCCTGCTGCCCGGCACCATGTGACCTGCGCCGGCCAACCAGCGGTCTGGTAGCGAGGTGCGCCCCTGCCGGCCACGCCCCCGCCGGCCGCCGCACACCGCCCCGTGACTCACCGTCTCCAATCGGCGAGCCGCCGCTTCAACGCTTGCGCAAACAGCCGCGTAGGACACCCCACTCTTCCTGGTGCGCCCTACGATATCCCACGTGCCTCGCATAAGCCAATCGTGGTCCCCGCCGTCAAAGACCCGCCCCGAAGTGCCCCCCCTTCTGGCTCCTGCTCCACCAATCAGCAGCATCCTCCGTCTCGGCCGGTACCTCCCCGCGGAACTTGCGCCCCAGTCAGCTGACCACCGACCCTCACGTGACAGCTCCGGATCCAGGCCGCAAGATACGCCCCGCCCCTGTACGGGTTTGACAGGTCTCTTGCGCACCTCCTAGGCCCCGCCTCCGCGCCTTATCTCGCGTGGTGCTTCACTGGGAGACGCGTAAGCGGTGATGCATCCGCACTAGCTTTTTTTTTTTTTTTTTTGCGCCCTCTGCCGACGGATACTGAAACTGGTTTGGGAAGGCAGTACTTAGACGGGGAAACAAAACTAAGCAAGGGCTGTCTCTGGTTTAAAAAAAAAAAAAGCTGTAGCAAGCGTATCACAAATTCAGACACCCAGAGCCCAGATCGTTGTTTTTAATACCATTGTCCAGTAAAAGGAACCAGGGCTCCTTGATAAATGGCTGCTGTGAGGCTTGGGCAGGAAATTACACAGGATGAGCCTGGAGCATCTCGTAGTGCCAAAAGGGAAATTTCGTGTGTCATACACACACACAAATGGTAGGGTATGTCAAAGAGACAAAGGAGACAGCTGGAAGAGCTGCCCGTGGCCAAAGCTGGAACAATTCCAGCGATATAACGAACTAGGAAGAGATTATACTCCAATGTATAAAATATCCTCGAGCCCACGTTGGTTTAAGTGAACGGTCGAACAAATAAAATGGGGAGAACAGACAAATATTTCATGCAGAAGAGCTCCAAATAATTTATGTAGATACTCCTTCCTCGAGAAGGTGAAGCGAAACTCCTCACTCCTTAGGGGACTGTTCGCAGTGATTTCCCTCCAGACTGCAGTGTGGGAAAGGAATGGGGAGACCAAGTTTCCAGTGGAGAAACCTGCATTGTCAGCCAGGTGCTTGAGGTGAACACCTACGGTGGTGAGTCACAGTGACATAGTGTACTTTCACTAATGAGAAGCCGGTGGCACTTCACCTCTGTGGTCTCTCTCCCCATCTCTCCCCATCAGACAAATCCCAGTTGAGGCACATTCTTGGAAATACTTGACCAGGGTTTTCAACACTGCCAAGTCACTAAGAACAAGGAAAGTCGAGAAACTGTCTCAGCCAGAGGAGCCTACGGAGACATGACTATTAAATGTAATGTGGTATCCTGGGTGGGATCCTGAAGCAGAAGATGAATATTAGGTAAGAACTAAGGAAAGGTGAATGAAAGTATGGACCTTAGTTCATAACAGTGTGTCAATATTGGTTCGGTAATTGTAACAAATGTGCCACAGTCATCTAGGTCATCTAGTAATAGGGGGAACTGCCTATGAGGTATATGGGAATTTTCTGTATCATTTTGTCTTTCTGAAAATCTAAAATCTACTCTACTAAGATTATTTTTTAAAAAATCTAAGTTCTTGGGGGGCCTGGGGGGCTCAGTTGGCTAAGCATCTGACTTTAAATTTAAAGTTTTTTATTTACTTATTTTTGAGACAGAGACAGCATGAGTGGGGGAGGGGCAGCTAGAGAATCCCAAGCAGGCTCCCCGCTGCCAGCACAGAGCCCGATTCGGGGCTCGAACCCACGAGACTGTGAAATCATGACCTGAGCCGAAACCGAGAGCCGGATGCTCAACAGACCGAGCCACCCAGGCGCCCCTAAGCGTCCGACTCTTGATTTCGGCTCAGGTCATGATCTCATGGTTGTGAGATTGAGCCCCGAGTCGGGCTCTGTGCTGACAGTGTGGAGGCTGCTTGTGATTCTCTCTCCCCCTCTCTGCCTCTCCCCTGCTCCTGTGTGCGCACGTATACGCTCTCTCTCTCTCAAATAAACTTAAAAAAAAAAAAAAATCAAGTTCCAGGGCCCTGAATGACTCCAATTATGAATGTCTGTGTCAGAATACAGGAACATGCATTTTCTTACAGGACTTCCAGCTGATTAGGATATGCAGACGAGGGGCGCCTGGGTGGCGCAGTCGGTTAAGCGTCCGACTTCAGCCAGGTCACGATCTCGCGGTCCGTGAGTTCGAGCCCCGCGTCAGGCTCTGGGCTGATGGCTCGGAGCCTGGAGCCTGTTTCCGATTCTGTGTCTCCCTCTCTCTCTGCCCCTCCCCCGTTCATGCTATGTCTCTCTCTGTCCCAAAAATAAATTAAAAACGTTGAAAAAAAAAAAATTTAGGATATGCAGACGATTCAAGGCCCGCCTGGTGAGCAAACGCTGTTACCTGGAGGTAGGGCTGGGGTTTAGCGGGGGGGAGGGTGGCAATTCACAAGAAACATTTGCTCTCTTCTTACGTCCGGAGGCTCTCTTGGGCCACCCAGTTGTGGTTGCTGCTGTATTCTGACCACATGGCAGGTGGAGGTGAGTCTGGATTACCACAAGCCGTTTCGGTTCCGTGTCTGGCCAAGCAGCCCTATCATAAACGCTTCTGTTTGTTTCAAGCTGTTGAATTTCAGGGTGATCTGTTATGCAGCAATAGATAGCTAATGCACCACGCCACTGTTAGGCCAGCGTTTTTCACTTCCAGAAGGTTAGCTTGGCATTTAGGGTGGGACCCAAACCATGATAGCGATGGCGGGAGGACACGTTAAATAGCAGCTGCTCCGTTCCCACGGTGCACCCTGCCAGATGCTTCATTTCCATTTTCTCACTTAACAGATACGTGGCGGGAGGAGGCGCTTTGCATCCCATTTCACAGAATAAGAAAACCAAGGCTGAAACAGGGAAATTGACTTTCCGAAGGTCACAAAGAAAGGAGTCAGGGGGGCACCCGGGTGGCTCAACCGGTTAAGCGTCAGACTCTTGATTTGGGCTCAGGTCTCGATCTCACGGTTCATGAGTTCTGTGCACACCCCCCCCCCCCCCCCCCCCCCCCGGTGTAGGTCTCTGCACTGACATTGCAGAACCTTGCTTGGGATTCTCTCTCTCTCCCTCTCTCTGCCCCTCTCCTGTTCTCTCCCGTTCTCTCCAACTAAATAAACTTAAAAAAAAAAAAAAAAAGTCAGTATGTAAATTCCGGCTGGTAGGATGCCTGAGCCCCTTCCCTTCGTCACAATGCCGAAAGGGCTTCACACTCATCTTGCTCCTTGGCTCCCCCTCCCGGCCCATCTTTAATGTTTATTTATTTTCGAGACAGAGAGAGACAGAGCATGAACGGGGGAGGGTCAGAGAGAGGGAGACACAGACTCTGAAACAGGCTCCAGGCTCTGAGCGGTCAGCACAGAGCCCGACGCGGGGCTCGAACTCACGGACCGCGAGATCGTGACCTGAGCCGAAGTCGGCCGCGCAACCGACTGAGCCACCCGGGCGCCCCTCCCGGCCCATCTTTAAGACTTACTTGGCCCAAGCTGGCCCCTCTGCGAAGGGTCCTGACACCACCCTCTACACAGCTCTCCGCAGCCCCTCAGAACACAGCACACGGTGTAACAGGCACGAACACACCTCTGACGTGTCCCTCTCGTCCCCATCTGACTTCATGGCATCGAAGCAGGTGCCACGCCCCGGAGCCACCATGGCAGCCTTGACCGGTCCTTTCCCTCGCCGCCTCTCCCTGTGACGGGAGCCCATCACCAAGCCGGAGTCTCCCCCCCCCCCCCCCCGCCCCGAGACGCTTGCCGTCCCGCTGCAGCCCCGACCACCACCTTCCCTCACCACCACGTCTGCTGCTCAGACTCGCCACCCGGCCTCCTGCCAGCTCCGTAGAGTCGCCGGAGGGCCTTTGGAACACTCGCCACCAACTCCCGCGGCAGGGTGCGCTCCTCCGTGCCGCCCGCCGCCTGGAATCCAGATCTTGGCCCCAGCGGCCTTCCCTGGCCACCCGCCTGCCACAACACCGTGGTCGCTCCCTAGGACCCAGCCCCCTGCTTCATTTTCTTCATGTCACTCTGTGGACACAAGGTCTACCTGCCCGGTAGCCATCTCTGCTTCCTCTTCCCTTCCTGGCAGACAGAATCCCCGTTCTGATCCGGTGGCAACAAGCTCAAGGGATCCCCTGGTCCTGGTGACAAACCCTGAGGGTCCAGGAAAACTGGGGACATTTTCCTTCCAACCGCCAGGGCTCAGCTGAGGAAGAGCTTGGGCTACACCTCTGCCAGTGACACAGGAGGGGCATTCTGTCTGGGGGCTGCTATGAGCTTTCCTGGCGCTTCAAATGGGACACAAGGGGGGGGGGTGCTTGGGGGGGCTCAGTTAAACGTCTGACTTCGGCTCGGGTCACGATCTCGCGGTTCGTGAGTTCGAGCCCCGCGTCGGGCTCTGTGCTGACAGCTCAGAGCCTGGAGCTGCTTCGGATTCTGTGTCTCCCTCTCCCTCTGCGCCGCCCCCACTTGCGCGAGTGTGCACACGCTCTCTCAAAATCAATAAACATTAAAGAAAAAAATTTTTAAAAAAAGGGACACAAGGGAGGGCCGTGCTCTCCTCCCCACCCCCTCCGAAGGCCTGCCACGCCGAGGCTGGCTGCCGCTGGCGGTCCTGGATCTCCCGGCTGAGCCACCCCACCACTGTATGCCCCGACTGCTGAACCCTATGGTGACCTTCCTGCTCCTGTGGCCGCGAGCATAGCCACGGCCAGGGTCTGCAATCGCCTTTTCATTTGTTTATCACCGCTGCCTTCCCACTCCTAGAACGCAAGCTCCACAGGGAGAGGGACCTTGTTCCTTGCATCACGGTGGCCCCGTTGCACGGACCGGGCGCTGTCTGGCTCATTAGGTGCCTAATAGGTGCTGGCTGAACGCGTGTATGGGGCCCCCAGCTCCTCCTGGGCAGGAACTCCGCTTACGCATCTCCGTGGCTCCAGTGAGAAGCCGGGGCTCGAAACTCTGTTGGATCAGCAGGCCAGGGAAGCCAGAAGACAGCCGCTCAAGAACCCAATTTAATAAGACTTACGAGTCGACACGTACAAAAAAAACCTAACCATGTACAAGTCCTTGCCAGACTAGGGACTGAATCTGGAAAGCAGAGAGACTCCCCTGGGGAGGGGCCCCAACAGGCCGGAGATCTGAAGGTATCTTCCCACTGATTCTCTACATCTCGGCCTTATCTAACAAATGTAACCAAACCCCAAAACTGAGGCTAAGATTTAAGAGCTACCCAGGTCTGCCTCGTTCCCTCCCCACGTCTCCCTGCTCCGGGACAGAGTAGAACCGAGAGAAGGGGAGACACTACCAACCTAAAGAGCGTGGAGCCTCTGGCACCGGCCGACAGGGACGTCGCCGCGGTCTGGGGCGACTGGGTGCTTCTCCTGCCTATTTATGGCCAAACGCCCACCGTGTTTCCAAGCTGGGCTGGCCACTGCGGGACGGTGAGGGTGGGGAGGAGGCAGAGGGGGGCCCCAGACACCCCGGAGAGGCCGAGGGGAAGGGCTGCGGGGCTGCCTCGCCGCCTCGCCCCAGCTCTCCACCCAGGTGTCACCACTGCAGGGGCCCGATGTCGGCCCCCATCTCCTCCTCCTCGTCCTCCTTCAGCTGGAAAGGCTTCACAGGCCACTTCACCCGGACGACGGGCTCCACGTGGTCCTGAAGCCGGTGTCGCTTCATGTGGGCGTTTCGACTCTTGATTTTGTCGAACACCCTGAGGAGCCACCAGAGGGCGTGGGTCAGAGCAGGCGGCAGGGGGGTCACCCGAGGGCAGGGGGTGCGGGCACGGGCACAGGGCACATCCGGGGGAAGGGAAGGGCTGGTACCTCTCACACTCCCTGCAGGGGAAAACGCCCCGGCCCTCTGCACTCCCCGGCGGCTCGGGGGTCCGCTTGGGGCCGGCGTTTGGGCTAGAGTTGAGAATGGACTCCCTCCTGTAACTCTTGGTCTTTATCTTGAACTCGGGAGTGGGGCGGTGGCTGGGTCTCTCCCGAGGGCTGCAAGTGACCTGCGAGAACAGAGACACGGCCGCTGTAAGGGTGCCGGCCCTCCACCCTTCTAAGGGAGGCGCTTTCCTCCGCAGGGAAACCCTTCCCTCTGGGCGCCCTTCCCTGTTCCTTAAGCTGGATGGGCCGGGGCCTCCGGATCAGGGCTGACCTCCAGCCCCCACCTTCCCCCAGACCTTCTACCTTTGCTTCTGTCCTGTCTGCCTCCTCTGGCTCTCTCTTGACCCTCTTCTCCAGGCCTGGGGCTCGGCCACAGTCAAACTTGATCATTTTTTTCCAGATGTAATAGTACTCAACACACTGGGCTACAGTCTTTGTCTGAATCTAGTGAAAGAAAACAGAAGCCGGCTACGGGAGACACCTCACAAGCGAGCGAGGGGCGTCCCGTGTCGCCGCAAAGCCCCAAGTCCCCTCCCCCCGGGGCCAGTCACTGTCTGAAAGCCCTCCTGAAATGCCTCTGCTTCAGCCTGGGGCCCCCTTCGCTGCAAGGGGCGGAGAATCACAAAGCCCTTGCGGCTGAGGGGGGGGTTCGGAGTGAAGCCCCCATTAGCCAACACCGGCTAAGCTCTGCGCCCTGAGTAGCAAATCCATCCCGGGGATGCTTCCCTGCGGGAAGGCGCCCTAGAAGGCGTGCCACGAGCATGCTCACTGTGGCATCTCGCCCGGTAGCCGCCTGCTTCCCCACCGGGACTAATGCGAGCAGAAGGCCCTCAGGGGGTGCCTCCCGGCCTTTGTGACCCGTCGCAGGGCCCCCGAGGGACAGGGAAGAGTGGCCCACGAGAGGAGGAAGAGGTTCTGAGGGCACGGTTTGATCCTGGGCAATCAGACCCCACTTTGCTCCTCCCTCCACTGAGAAGTGATGCCGTGAACGGTACCTTCTGTAAAAACAAAACACAAGGGAAAAGTTTAACGGCTCTGGAAAGAAAATGGCTCAGGTAAATCAAATTGGCCATTTAATATCTGGAGCTCACTTCAGCAGATATCTCCTCCTCCGTGTGAATTTTTCTCAGCTTTGTGTGTCTTCACAAACTAAGAGTCAAAATAGTACCTCTCTGCCCGTCTAGGAACTATCACTAAGTTAAAAAACAAAAACAAAAACAAAACACATTGAGCTTCTGCCTCCAAACAAGACAGAGCAACAGGGGCTAGAGCTCTCTCCCATCCAGAACAGTGAAAAGACAACAGGTAGAATATATGAAAGGACGGTCGGTAAGACATCAGGCGCCAATCAAAGAAGTCTTGCTGAGAGGAAGAAAATAAACTACCACCTTGGGGGAGTTTCCAGGCCACAGCTGGGGGAGGGGGGCGACCCAGGCAGAGCCCGGCAGACTCCCTGAGTTGGAAGGGAGCCGAGTGCCTGGGACCAAGGTGGCAAGAGTCCACAGGACAAAGTACAGCAGAGGAGACGGCGGCACGGAGGAAAACGCCAGAGATCCGGACGGCGTTGCCCTCGAGGATTCAGCGAAGTGCGTGTGAAGAGACCACACGAAGCTCGGTAAAGGCGCATCCAAAACGATCAGAGGGAAAGGTGCCCGTGGCTCTCATGGGGACAGGAATGGTGTGTGTCCCCACCAGCTGGGGTGGAAAACCTCCTAATTCACAGGGCACTGGTAGAGTAAGGAGGGGGGTTTTGCCTCAGAAATGAGGAATAATTAATTAGCCTTAGATGAAAGCTGTTCTGGTTCCAGGCTTAAAAACCTAAAGGCAATACTCCAAAGGAATGAGCTGTGGGGCGCCTGGGTGGCTCGGTTGGTTAAACTCTTGATTTGGCTCAGGTCATCATCCCAGGGTCATGGGATTGAGCCCCGTGTCGGGCTCCAACAGCCCGGGGGACGGGGGCCTGCTTGAGATCCTCATTCTCCCTCTCTCTGCCCCTCCCCAACTCGCACACATATGCTCGCTCGCTCTCTTTCTGTCTCAAAACAAATAAAACTTCAAAAAAAGGGAAAAAGTCGTTTTCAAGTAACTGTGCCAGAACAAAGTTCAAGGATATTTATAAGAATGCAAAAATATCCAGCACCCGATAAGCCGAAATTCACAATGCCTGGAATCTAATGAAAAATTACCAGGCAAGCAAAGAGCCAGGAAAATATAAAATGTGGAGAAAAGTCAATCTGTCAAAATCAACCCAGAACACACACAGATGTTAGAATTGGCACCAAAGTGGGGCGCCTGGGTGGCTCAGTCGGTTAAGCGTCCGACTTCGGCTCAAGTCATGATCTTGTGGTCCGTGAGTTGAAGCCCCCCATCGGGCTCTCTGCTGGCAGCCCTGAGCCTGGACCCTGCTTCGGATTCTGTCCTCTCTCTGCCCCCACCCTGCCCCCCGCTCGCATTCTCTCTCTCTCAAAAATAAATAAGCATTAGGGGCGCCTGGGTGGCGCAGTCGGTTAAGCGTCCGACTTCAGCCAGGTCACGATCTCGCGGTCCGTGAGTTCGAGCCCCGCGTCAGGCTCTGGGCTGATGGCTCGGAGCCTGGAGCCTGTTTCCGATTCTGTGTCTCCCTCTCTCTCTGCCCCTCCCCCGTTCATGCTCTGTCTCTCTCTGTCCCAAAAATAAATAAAAAACGTTGAAAAAAAAAAAATTAAAAAAAAAAAAAATAAATAAGCATTCAAAAATAATAATAATAAAAATTAAAAAAGAGACCCAAAGAGAAGTTTTAAGGACAGAAAAAAATCTAAGATGAACACTACACCGCATGGGATTAATGACAGATTCGGGGCCGCAGGAGGAAAGATGAGTGAACATGAAGACGCAGAGACAGAAACCATCCAAAATGAACCACACAGAGGGAAAACAGTCAGATAGATGAAAAAGAGCGTCAGTGGGCTGTGGGGCAAGTGCAGGAAGCCACACACACACACACACACACACACACACACACACACACACGTCAGTGGGGTCCTTGAAGGAAAAGGGAGGGACACGAGACATATTTGAAGAAGGAAGGCTGAATATCCCCCAATTTAATAAAAACTCCAAACCCACAGATCTAAGAAGCTCAACAAACCCCAACCACAAGGGGAAAAAAAAAAAGAAGAAGAAAACGATGCCAGCACACACCATAATAAAACCGCTCAAAATCAGGAGTAAAGAGAAATTCATACAAACAGCCAGCCACAAAACAAACAGAAGACATGTTTTGTACATAGGAGCAAAGACGAGGAAACCAGGAGATTTCGTGCTGGAAACGGTAAAAGCAAGAAGAAAATAGAGCAACATCTTTAAATTACTTCAAGACTTCAAAAAAAACTCAAACTAGAATGCCACACTTAGCAAAGATAGCTTTCGGAAATGAAGGCAAAATAGAGACTTTTTAAAAAAAGTTTATTTATTTATTTATCTGGAGAGAGAGAGAGAAAGAGAGAATGAGCACAAGTGGGGAAGGGGCAGAGAAAGAGAGACGGAGAGGGAGACAGAGAATCCCAAGCAGGCTCCATACCACCAGTGCACAGCCTGATGTGGGGCTCGATCTCATGAACCGTGAGACCATGACCTGAGCCAAAGTCCAACGATTAACCCACTGAGCCACCCAGGTGCCCCCTGAATAAAGACTTTTTTAGATACACAAAAGCTGGAAAAATCCATTACTAGCAAACCTACACCACAAGAAATGTGAAAGGATTTACATTGATCTAGTTCTTTCTGGAAAATGATACCTGATGGAAACATGGATCTACACAAAGGTATGCACAGCCGTGAAACGAGGAACTATGTGGGTAAAAATATAAGACTTTGTATTATTGAAATCTCTCTAAAAATAACTGGCTGTTCGAACAAAAATAGTAACAAGGCATTTGGGGGTTTATAACATATAGAAAATAAGATGCATAATGATAATACTATAAGGGCCAGGAGGAGGGACAGAGGTACACTAATTCTGCACGCAAAGTGTTATCCAATTACTTGAAGGTTCGACTGTGGTGAGTTAAAGATGCGTAGTTAAAAACCCATGGGGCGCCTGGGTGGCTCAGTCGGTTAAGCGGCCGACTTCGGCTCAGGTCACGATCTCGCGGTCCGTGAGTTCGAGCCCCGCGTCGGGCTCTGGGCTGACGGCTCGGAGCCTGGAGCCTGCTTCCGATTCTGTGTCTCCCTCTCTCTCTGCCCCTCCCCCGTTCATGCTCTGTCTCTCTCTGTCCCAAAAATAAATAAACGTTAAAAAAAAAAACAAACCCTAAAGCCGCCACCAATGTAATAACAAGTTATAGCCAATAAGCCAACAAAGGGGATAAAACAGAATCCTAAAATGTACTACTCCAATAATCTAAAAGAAGGCAGAAAAAGCAGAAAGGGGAAACAGATCAGGTGAGACATTCAGGAAACAAACAGCGAGATAATGGACTTGAAGCTAACCGTCTCAACAATCACGTTCAATGTGAATGGTCTAAACACCCTAACTAAAATACCGAATGTTAAAAAAAAAAAAAAAAAAAAAAAAAAAGCATACAATGGAATATTACTCAACCAGAAAGAAGAATGAAGTCTTGCCATTCGCAACATGGGTGGAGCTAGAGAGTATAATGCTAAGGGAAATAAGTCGGAGAAAGACGAATACCACGTGATGTCACTCACATGTGGAATTTATTTTTTTTTAATTTTTTTTAACGTTTATTTATTTTTGAGACAGGGAGAGACAGAGCATGAACGGGGGAGGGTCAGAGAAAGAGGGAGACACACAATCTGAAACAGGCTCCAGGCCCTGAGCCGTCAGCACAGAGCCCGACGCGGGGCTCAAACTCATGGACTGCGAGATCGTGACCTGAGCCGAAGTCGGACGCTCAACCGACTGAGCCACCCAGGCGCCCCTCTCACATGTGGAATTTAAAAACAGTTGAAAAACAAACAAAAAAAGAGCAAAAGAGACAAGTAAAAAAACAGATTCTTTTTTTAAATGTGTATTTATTTATTTTGGGAGGGGGGGAGGGGCAGAGAGAAAAGAGAGAGAGAATCCCGAGCAGGCTCCGCACCGTCAGTGCAGAGCCCAAGACGGGGCTCGGACTCAAACTGTGAGATCATGACCCGAGCTGAAACCAGGAGGTGGACGCCTAACCGACTGAGCCAACCAGGCGCCCCAAGGGAACAGATTCTTAACTACAGAGGACAAACTGGTGATTACCAGGGGGGAATATGGGGGCAGGGGGAGGGATGAAACAGGTGAAAGGGATTAAGAGTATACTTATCTTTTTTTATTTTAATTTTTAAATTTGTTTTAGTGTTTATTTTTGAGAGAGAGAGAGAGAGAGCGAGCAGGGGAGGCACAGAGAGAGAAGGAGACACAGAATCCGAAACAGGCTCCAGGCTCTGAGCTGTCCGCACAGAGCCTAACGTGGGGCTCGAACCCACGAACCACGAGATCGTGACCTGAGCCAGAGTCGGATGTCAGATCCAATATGCCACCCAGGCGACCCAAGAGTACGCTTATCTTGATGAGCGCTGAGCAAAGTACGGAATTGCTGAATCATTATATTGTACACCCGAAACTAATGTAACACTTCGTTAATTATACTTCAGTTAAAACAAATGTAAAAAAAGCAACATCCAACGCATGCTACTTATAAGGACACACTGTAAATGTGAAAACACAAATATGTTAAAAGTAAGAGGTTGAAAGAAGATATACTACGCAAACACCCATCACCTTCTGAGAAAGCTGGAATGGTTGACTATACTGGTATCAGAAAAACAGATTTCGGAGCAAAAAAATAGTAGCAGGGATAAAGGAAATCATTTCATGGTGATAAAAAGGTCCATTTAATGAAGGAAACATAGGAATCCTCGGTGTTTATGCAGCTAAATCAGAGCTTCAAAATACATGAAGCAAAACCTGAGAGAACTACAGGGAAAAACAGATCCAGTTATAGGCAAGTATCTTACTATCCCATTCTCAATAACTGCTAGAGCACATAGACAATAAAGGTACGGAAAACCCAAACCATACGATCAACCGTCTTGAACCGGTATTTATTTATGTATAATTTTTGTTAATGCTTATTTTTGAGAGCAAGAGACAGAATGTGAGCGGGGGAGGGACAGAGACAGAAGGAGACACAGGATCGGAAGCAGGTTCCAGGCTCTGAGCGGTCAGCACAGAGCCCGACCCTGGACTCGAACCCACGGCCCGTGAGGTCATGGCCTGGGCTGAAGTCAGACACGCTTAACCGACTGAGCCACCCAGGCGCCCCTGTGTGCTTTTTTTTTTTAAGTTTTTTTTTTTTTTTTTTTTTTGAGAGAGAGATAGAGAACAAGAACGATAGCAAGCAGGGGAGGGGCAGAGAAAGGAGGAGACAGAATCTGAAGCAGGCTCCACATTGTCAGCACAGAGACCAACACGGGGCTCAAAGTCACAAACCATGAGATCATCCCCTGAGCCGAAGTTGGGATGCTTAACCGACTGAGCCACCCAGACGCCCCACGAGCGTGGCTTTTTAAATTAGAAACTGTTTATGATACAAGCACAGTGTCACCCCCGAGGGGCCCTTCAGCTCTAGCCCGGCTCAGCTACACGAGGCGGGGCCTTGTCTACACCGGCGTGCCCACATTCACCTTACCGTCTTGTGGATCAAGTAAAAGTCCTTCTTGTGCGTGCAGAACGCCTTCTTGAACAGCCTCTTCTCCATGGGGGTCCAGATGTCTGAACCTATTCGAGAAATAGCCAAGACGGGGAAGGACGTGGCTGAAGGGCAGACCCCCCTCCTTTTTACAGCCGCCATTACCAAGCACAATTATGCGTCGAGCCTTCTGCTAAGCCCCTTCCTTGCTTAATCTCATACAACTCTCACAAAAGCCTTAGCAGGTAGGGACCATTACGATCTCCTCCTTACAGATGCAGCAACTGAGGCTTCCGTTGGTTGGGAGACTCGCCGAGGCCAGGGCCCCGGCCTGCCTGACTCCAGGGCTGGCGTGCTCACCGCTGCGCCCCAGCCTGCCTCCACCTCTCCCTGGTGGCCGAGCAGAGTGTGGGAGGGGACCCTGGGAAAGGGGGAGGGTGGGGTGCAACCAGCAGAAAACCGGCCCACAGAGTCACTCCCCGAGAGGACAGGCCCTTCTGGAAAGGCAGGTGAAGGCCCCAAGAGAACTTGCTGTTGGGAGCTGACCGTTCACAAGGTCCCGGCCAGGCAAAAACCACACCCGCCGCCTTGTTCCAGTCACCTGTATAGCGGTAGTCGGCCAGTGGGTGAGTCTGCGGCTTCTGGGGTCCTCTGAGTAAGAGGGTCTCCAGGGCAACCTGAAACGAGGAGCGTGGCAGGCGATTTTTTTCTTTCATGCATTCGAAAAACACTTAGGGGCCACCTGGGTGGCTCAGTCGGTTAAGCGTCCAACTTCGGCTGCGGTCACCATCTCGCGGTTCAGGAGTTCGAGCCCCGCGTCGGGCTCTGTGCCGACAGCTCGGGGCCTGGAGCCTGCTTCCAATTCTGTGTCTCCTTCTCTCTCTGCCCCTCCCCTTGCTCATGCTCTGTCTGTCTCTCTCTCAAAAATAAACAAACGGTAAAAAATTAAAAAAAGCAAACACTTCGTGCCCTCCCTCAGACCTTCTCCGGCCCTACTGCTCGGAGCGTGAGTGCTCCCCGGACTGGCCACCACCCGTGAACCACTTATGGATGCGGGGACCGCATCGCTAAGCATACTGGTGAGTGCGGCTGACAGATTTCTTGTGGCAAGATTTTCCTGATGTGGGAAACGGTGTGGGGATTTATTCTGGCGTGAGCGCCTTCCTTCATCGAGGACCCGCATTTGGAATCGCACTGCCCTCGACCACTACTCCCCTTCATGTTCTTCATAGCGCTAACCACCAACAATTTTTTAAAAACTTATTTCCTATTTTGGGGGCGCCTGGGTGGCTCAGTCGGTTGAGTGTCCAACTTGCGCTCAGGTCCTAAATCTCAGTTCGTGAGTGCAAGCCCCGCGTCGGGCTCCCTGCTGTCAGCACGGAGCCTGCTTCGGATCCCCTGTCTCCCTCTCTCTCTGCCCCTTCCCTGCTCACGTTCTCTCATAGGTAAATAAAACATTTAAAAAAATTAAAAATATATTTCCTGTTTCGGCTCTTCTAAAACGTAAGCCTGCAAATAGAGGGATTTTGTCCTGCTCACCAGAGTAACCCCCAACGGGTCCAGCCATGTAATGTGGGGAACCCAGTGCAAAATAAAAACACCGGCCCCCTGTTCAAAAATTATCTTAATTTTCATTAAGAATTTCAAGATGGTGGCAGCAGCATGAAACCGAGACTGGGGCCCCCGAGCCGGCCCTGGACCCCGTGCCACGACATTACCAAGCGCTTGAGACAACTCTTATCAATATGTGTTGACTCTGCCGAGCACCTCCTATGCGCCAGCCGCTGCCTCTGAGCTTGAGAAAAAGCCATGACTGTGGCACCAGACTCTTGGGGACCTAGCTCGAGTGATGACACTTTTCCTCTCATTACTCAGAGTTGGTTTCTTTTCTAAATGTCAAGAATGTGAGGAGAGTCCTTGGAGTAGGCAGAGGCATGGCTGTTGCATCAGGGGTTTTCACATGTGGGTTTTTAATCGAGGAGATAGAGCTCGGTAAATAAACCCAATCAGGGGCGCTTGGCTAGCTCAGTCGGTTGAGCAGCCGACTTCGGCTCAGGTCGTGATGTCGCGGTCTGTGGGTTCGAGCCCCGCATCGGGCTCTGTGCCGACAGCTTGGAGCCTGGAGCCTGCTTCGGATTCTGCATTTCCCTCTCTGTCTGCCCCTCCCCTGTTTGCACTCGGTCTCTCAAAAAATAAAACAAGAAATGTCAAAATAAATACAGAAATCCCATCAGTGCAGGACCCGAGATGGGCGCCCTGGGCTGTGGCTCCCCAGTGCCCGTGAGCCGTCTCCAAGGGACACCGGCACTGCTGTTGCTCCCGAGAGACAACTGGTTCACTGAGCCCGTGTCTGCGGCTCACAAGCACCACACCGATCCCAAAGCCACGGGAGAAGGACGCTTGGCCTTCCTTCGCTCTCCACGGGCCGCACACCTCGGAGCAGACAGCACGATGCGCGCACCTGCAGCCTCCGGCCCCGGGAGAGCAGGGAGCTCCCCCAGACTCCCCCTCGCCCTGCCCCTGCCTCCACCTCACCTGAACGCTGCCCTGGGCTTCGTGCAGGCAGTGCAGGGCGAGCTCCAGATTGGTGCCCCCTCCCGGCATCACGCTGGAGCAGGCCACGTTGCAGAGCTCGGTCACTGTTTCCAGCCAGCGGTCCCAGCGGAGGGTGAGAGACAAGAGACACGCGGAGTCAGCAAGTGCCAGGGCGGAGACTTCCCTGATGGCACAGAGAGGGGCTCCTTGAAAGTGGGATGAGGGAAGGGAGGCACGAGCACTCGCTCTGAACGGCCTGGCCCGAATCGTGTGAGAAGGGAGGTGGGTGCAGGAGACGACAGCTCAGGAGAAGCAAGAGTGCACCAAGCACGATCGCGTGCTTCTTGGCCAAGGTGAGAACTGGGGGGTGAGAAATCCTCAGACGGCGGGGGGGTGGGGGGGGGGCAGGGCCCTTGGGAATTCGGCCGCAGAGTCTCAGCCACCTCTGTCCTGCGTTTCCGGGTTGGTCATCACATCTCCCCACGGCTTCCAGACCAGAGAAGCTACGTGCTCATCCACTCCGGCCAGCGACCTCTCCTGGAGCTCCGGGATCTCAGCCTGAAACCGGCTTCCTATGTTGATGTGTCTGAAATGAGGCCACGCACACAGACGCGCGAGGCGTACACGCGTGAGCAAGACGGGAAACGCAACAGAGACGCGCGGCGCGCCCTGCTCTCGGGCCACAGCCCTGCCCTGGGGAAGCCCTCTGCCATCTGTCGCGTGTGTTGAGTGTCCCGACATCCCCGACAGACACGTGCGGGCATCCCAGAAACCTCTCCAGGGACACTTCCTTCCTTTCTCTGACTTGTCTTATTGCCACATCTCTGGCTTCCGGTGTCTCTTCGGGTCTAGGATAGGGGAGGTATATGCTGATACCTGGCATGCGTCTACATCCATGGCCATATTGATCTAGCCATGTGCCACGGACACTCAAGGGTCTTGCGCTGGACCATCACCAATTCCACCCAGAACCCCAGGGTCCTGGACATTCTGTCCCCCTGACCCGGCTATGGTACATCTGGACAGAAGGAATATTGGGGGGAGCTTCCCACATCCACCCACAGAAACGCACCCCTTCTCTTTTAGGGAGACTCTGGAGCTAGACACGATCCCCTATGATGCTTTTCCTTGGGAAAAACAGACACTGGCTCACAAGGAGGGTAAAAGTACCCCCACTTTGGAAGGACCCACCCTCCGGTGCCAGGTCTGTTCCAACTCACGGTTCAATGCTGATCTTGGCGTCATCCTTTACCATGCAGATGCCAAAAGAGCCATCCACTTGATCTAGAAAACACACAACAAAAAGCCTCAAGAAGATGGACCATGAGGGATCTGGGGGGGGGGGGGGGCGCGCAGGCTCTTTAAGATCGCGTGATAAGGAGGCTCCTCACGAAATTAAAAATAGAACTACCACATGATCCGGCAATCCCACTTCTGGGTATTTATCCAAAAGAGCTGAGATCAGCATCTCAAAAGGAATATCTACACTCCCAACGTTTACTCAACACTACTCACGGAGTGGAGTAATGTCCACCGACAGAGGAGCGGTTAAGGAAAATGTGGTATTTACATACAACGGAATACCGTTCAACCTGTTTTTGTTTTTGTTTTTTAATTTTTTTTTAACGTTTATTTATTTTTGAGACAGAGAGAGACACAGCATGAACGGGGGAGGGGCAGAGAGAGAGGGAGACACAGAATCGGAAGCAGGCTCCAGGCTCTGAGCCATCAGCCCAGAGCCCGATGCGGGGCTCGAACTCACGGACCGCGAGATCGTGACCTGAGCTGAAGTCGGACGCTTAACCGACTGAGCCACCCAGGCGCCCCGGTTTTGGTTTGTTTTTAAGGAACTTTTCAGATGCAACAACACGGATGAGCCTTGCGGACATTATGCCAAGTGAAACAAGTCACAGAGAAGGAAATACTGCATGACTTCGCTTCTAGAAGTACCTAAGATCGTCACTTGCACATAATCGGAGCGGCATGGTAGTTGTCAGGGGCTGGGGATGCTGGGGAAGTGGGTACTGAGAACTCAGTGAGCATTAGGTCTCAGTGAAGCCAGATGAATAAGCTCCAGGTCTCTTACGCTACTCTCCTGTTAACTGTTTTTATCACAATAAAACACAGTTTTTTTTTTAAAGTAGGCTTCACATCCAGCGTGGAGTCCAACGTGGGACCCAAACTCATGACCCCAAGTTCAAGCCCGGAGTTGAGATCAAGAGTCAGACGCTTAGCTGACTGAGCCACCCAGGTGCCCCCACAATCAAACACAATTTTAAAAAAGATCGCACGAAGGGGCATTGGACTTCCAAAAAGCAGAGTAAGGGACTCAGCAGAACAACAAATTCACTGATAAAAATTATTTTAAAGAACACTAAGTGAGGGGCGCCTGGGTGGCTTGGTCGGTTAAGCGTCCGACTTCGGCTCAGGTCACGATCTCGCGGTCCGTAAGTTGGAGCCCCGCATCCGGCTCTGTGCCGACAGCTCAGAGCCTGGAGCCTGTTTCGGATTCTGTGTCTCCCTCTCTCTGTGACCCTCCCCCGTTCATGCTCTGTCTCTCTCTGTCTCAAAAATAAATAAACGTTAAAAAAAAAATTAAAAAAAAAATAACAGTAAGTGAAAGTCTCTGGAAGCTGTCCTAAAGGCATACAGCATTTTACAAAATACCCACTCAAGAAAGCAACTAAATATTGGTAAGAACAGCGAGAGTCTGTGGCATCCGCCCATCACTTACCCACCCACCCCCGCCAGCTCTGTGTAACAGGAGCTCTGCCCGGAGTGCCCTACTCCAGGCAGGTGCAGCCAAGGAGACAGGTTCCCTCTGCCCACAGTTCCCATGCTTAAATAACTAAAGGAAGGTATGATAAAGATTTCTAACAAGGACAGGATACCATTAAGAGACAGAATATATAAAAAAGGACCAAATGGAAATCCTGGGGTTAAAAAAGTACAATAGGGGCACCTGGGTGGCTCAGTCGGTCGAGGGTCCGACTTGTGCTCAGGTCATGATCTCGCAGTTCATGAATTCGAGCCCCACATCCGGCTCGCTGCTGTTAGCCTGTCAGCACAGAGCCCACTTTAGATCCTCTGTCCCCTCTCTCTGCCCCTCCCCCACTCACACTCTCTCAAAAAAATATTTAAAAAATAAAAAAATACAATAACCAAAATGAGGTCAACGGTAGATTTGCGCTGGCAGAAGAAATGATCAGCAAACTCCAAGATCAATGGAAATTATGTAATCTGAAGAACAGAGAGAAAAAAAAGAATGGACGAAAATAAGAGTGAGCCTCAGAGAAATGTGGGACATCATTAAACGCAGCAAAATACTCGTAATGAGAGTACCAGAAAAAGAGGAGGAGGGGCAGAAAAACACGAATCATGGCTTTGATGCAACAGCTGAAAACTTCCCACATTTGGTAGTAAGGAAAGGAAAAGAAAGGAAAGGAAAGGAAAGGAAAGGAAAGGAAAGGAAAGGAAAGGAAAGGAAAGGAAAGGAAAAAGATCTAGAAATCCAAGAAACTACAAACTCTAAATAGAATAAACACAAAGAGGGGCGCCTGGGTGGCGCAGTCGGTTAAGCGTCCGACTTCAGCCAGGTCACGATCTCGCGGTCCGTGAGTTCGAGCCCTGCGTCAGGCTCTGGGCTGATGGCTCGGAGCCTGGAGCCTGTTTCCGATTCTGTGTCTCCCTCTCTCTCTGCCCCTCCCCCCTTCATGCTCTGTCTCTCTCTGTCCCAAAAATAAATAAAAAACGTTGAAAAAAAAATTTAAAAAAAAAAAAAAAAGAATAAACACAAAGAGATGTACATCCAGACACATCTTTGGCAAAATGTTGAAAGCCAAAGATAAAGATCTTGAAAGTACAAAGAGGAAACCAACTTATTCCGTGCAAGAACACCCCAGTCAGATTAACGGCAGACTTCTCGTCAGAAACAATGGCAGTCAGGAGGCAGTGGGGTAACATATCCAACCTGCTGGAAGTAAAAAACTATCAACCAAGAATCACATCCAGCAAGCTCCTTTTCAAAAACAAAGGTGAAAAAAAGTGATTCTCAGATAAATAAAAATTGCGAAGATTTGTCGCGAGACGTGTCTTACGAGAAACAGTAAAGGTGGAATATCAGTCATAAAAAGGAGCAGGATACTGACATAAACTGCAACCGAGGGGAAGCCTGAAAACATCATGCTAAGGGAAAGGAGGTGGTCACGAAAGACCACATATTATAGGATTCCACATGTGTAATGTCCAGATTATACTAGCAGTTACCTGGGGGGGGGGGTATACCTGGGGTTGGGGGGCAGGGACAGGAGTGGCTGCTAATGAGTGTGGGGCTTCTTTCGTGGGTGATGACAATACCTGAAAGTTGATGGTAGTAATGGATGCAGTTCTGTGAACAGAACTAAAACCACCGCTGGGAAGGCAAATTGGTGCAGCCACTCTGGAAAACGGTACGGAGGTTCCTCAAAAAATTAAAAATAGATCTACCTTACGACCCAGAAATTGCACTACTAGGCATTTATCCATGGGATACAGGGGTGCTGTTTCGAAGGGACACACGCAGCCCCATGTTTATAGCAGCACTATCCACAATAGCCAAAGTGTGGAAAGAGCCCAAACGTCCGTCGATGGATGAACGGATAAAGAAGATGTGGTCTATATATACAGTGGAGTATTACTTGGCAATCAGAAAGAATGAAATCTTGCCATTTGCAACTATGTGGATGGAAGTGGAGGGTATTATGCTATGTGAGATTAGTCAGTCAGAGAAAGACAAATATCATATGACCTCACTCATACGAGGACTTTAAGATGCAAAACAGATGAACATAAGGGAAGGGAAGCAAAAATAATCTAAAAACAGGGAGGGGGACCAAACAGAAGAGACTCATAAACATGGAGAACAAACAGAGGGTTACTGGTGGGGGTGTGGGAGGGGGGATGGGCTAAATGGGGAAGGGGCACTAAGGAATCTACTCCTGAAATCATTGTTGCCCTATATGCTAACTAATTTGGATGTAAATTAAAAAAAAATAAAATTAAATAAAAAAACCTCACTGCATTACATGCTTTAAAGGGATAAACCGTATGTAAATTATATCTCCATAACGATAATAAACACCAAAGAAAGTTCTTTAGACTGAAAGCAAATGACACCAGATAGTAATGTCAATCACAACAAAAAAACAAAGGGTGCTGATAAAGGTAATAATATGGGTAATTATAAAAGTATAATCACATATTTCTTCTCTTAACTGACTTAAAAACCAAGGACATAAAACAATATGTGTTGTGGGCCTATAGTATAGAAAAATGCACTATATGTGACAATAATAGGACAAAGGAGTTGCATTGGAAAAAAGAAATAATACCCAGATGGTAACCTGAATCCACAGGAATAAATGAAGTTATTTGTAATGGTAAATAAGAAGGTTGATATAACAAACTCTATAAATAATGCCTGTTTCCATTATCTTTTTTCACGTAACAAAATTATATAAAGTGATAATGATGAAAATATATTTCTGGCTTTCTTTTTTCCTAATGTTTATTTTGAGAGAGCATGAGTGAGGGAGGGACAGAGAAAGAGAAAGAGAGAGAGAGAGAGAGAGAGAGAGAGAGAGAGAATATCCCCAGCAGGCTCCATGCCACCAGTGCAGAACCCAATGTGGGGCTTGAATTCATGAACCATGAGATCATGACCTGAGATGAAACCAAGTCGGACACTTAACCGACTGAGCCACCCAGGCGCCCCTATTTCCAGGTTTCTAATATATAGATAGATAGATATAATACATACATACGAAATATATATATATATATATATATATATATATATATATATATGTATGTATACGTGTATATGTATACACAAAACAATAATAGCAAAAGGGTTAAAAGGAACAGAACTAGATAGCAATGTTTCCATATTTTATTAATATATTAATAAATTATTACACAACTAAACACATTCTGACAAATTAAGATGTATGTTTTAAATCCTAGAGCAACTCCTAAAAAATGACTAAGAAAAAGTGAAAAATTAATTAAAGGAATTGACAGGTTATACAAGAAAATATTCATTTAGTACAAAAGAAAGCAGATAAGGAACAGAAGGAGAAAATGACATGAGACAAATAGAAAATAAAAAGTAAAATGGCATATGCAAATCCAACCGTATCAATATAACATTAAATGAGAATGCTTAAACAAACCAAACAAAAGCTAGTTTGTCAGACTGGATTAAAAAAAATACATCATCTGGGGCGCCTGGGTGGCGCAGTCGGTTAAGCGTCCGACTTCAGCCAGGTCACGATCTCGCAGTCCGTGAGTTCGAGCCCCGCGTCAGGCTCTGGGCTGATGGCTCGGAGCCTGGAGCCTGTTTCCGATTCTGTGTTTCCCTCTCTCTCTGCCCCTCCCCCATTCATGCTCTGTCTCTCTCTGTCCCAAAAAAAATAAAATTAATAAAAAAAAAAAAAAAAATACATCATCCAACCAATGCTGTCTGTAGGAGACACACTTTATTTTCAAAGACACAAACAGGCTGAAAGTAAAAGAACAGGAAGGAATATACCAAGCAAACAACAACCATAAAAGAGATGGAATGGCTACACTAATGTCAGGCAAATTAGACTTTAAAACAAAAAATATTACTAGAGATAATGATAACATTATCACAATGATGGTAAATGATATCATAATAAAAGTTCAAGCCATCAGGAAAATATGGCAATTATATAAACATAAATGCACCTAAAAACAGAGTCCATAAATACAGAAAGCAACAATTGACAGAATTGAAGGATAAAATAGACAATTAAAAAATAATACTTGGAGATTTCAATGCTTTCAATAATGGACAGGACAACTGGGCACAAGATAACAGGAAGTAGAATACTTAGAGTAACTAGACATTGCAGACATCTACAATGCATTCCACCCACCATCAAGAGAATATACTCTTCTTAAGTACACATGGAACATTCTCCAGGGGAGAACACATTCTAGCCCATAAAAACGCTTCAAGAAACTTAAAAGCACTGAACTAATACAAAATATGTTGTCTGATCACAACAGAATTAAATTCAAAATCAGTTTAACACAGGCAATTTGGAAAACTCACAAATATGTGGAAATTAACCAATGCACGCCTTAATCAGTGTTATCAAAAAAAATTAATAAAAAAAAACTAGAAAACACTTTTGAGATACATGAAAATCAGAATAAAACATACTAAAACTTATGAAATGTACCTAAAACAGTGCTCTGAAAGAAGTTTATAGCTATAAATGTCTGTATTAAAAAAGAAGAAAAATCTCAAAACGTTTATGGTCAATTGGTTTTCCAAAGGGTGCCATGCTAATTCAACAGGAAAAGAATAGTCTTTTCCACAAATGGTGTTAGAACAACTGATATCCAAATGCAAAAGAATGAATCTGGACTTCCACCTTATACAATATATAAAAGTGAACTTAAAATGGGTCACAAACAAATTTAAGACTTAAATAATAAAACTCACAAGAAAACACAGAAGTAAATCTTTGTGACCTTTGGTTAGGCAAAACCTTAGCCACAACATCAAAAGCACAAGGGACAAAGAACAAATTGGACTTCATCAAAATTTAAAACTTTAGTACTGCGGGGCGCCTGGGTGGCTCAGTCGGTTGAGCGTCCGACTTCAGCTCAGGTCATGATCTCACGGTCCGTGAGTTCGAGCCCCGCGTCGGGGTCTGGGCTGATGATGGCCCAGAGCCTGGAGCCTGCTTCCGATTCTGTGTCTCCCTCTCTCTCTGACCCTCCCCCGTTCATGCTCTGTCTCTCTCTGTCTCAAAAATAAATAAACGTTAAAAAAAAAATTTAAAACTTTAGTACTGCAAACAAGACCACAAATAAAAAGACGGCACACAATAGGAGAGAATTTGCAAACTGTAGATCTGATAAAGGGGTTAATTCCAGAATACAGAAGAAACTTTTACGAGTCAGTAATAAAAAGAGAACAACGCAATTCAAAAACTGGGCAAAGGATCTGAAAAGATTACAAATGGACAGTAAGCACATGGAAAGATGCTCTGTCTCATTGGCCATCAGGGAAATGCAGATCAAAACCACTTTACACACACACCAGGATGGTTACGTAAGAAAAAAAAGGTTGCAAGTGTTGACAAGGATGTGGAGAAACCGGAACCTTCATACAATGCTGGCGGAAATTTAAAATGGTTCTGTCATTTTGGAAAACAGTCCAGTAGCTCCTTAAATGGTCACACGTAGAGCTAACTCTATGACCCACAACTGCACTCCTAGGCATACACCCAAGAGAGATGAAAACACACGTCCCACAATAACCTGTACATGAATGCTCATGAGCAACGTTATTCACAGAGGCCAAAGGACAGAAACAACCCAAGTGCCCGTCAACTGACGAATGGATAAATAAAATGGAGTGTGTCCAGACAATGGGATTATTTGGCCACAAAAAGGGATGAAGCACTGATACGTATGATAACGTGGGTGCACACGGATGCCAAGTGAATGAACTAGACACAGAATGTCACCTACTGTATGATTCCAATTACACAAAATATCCGGACCGGGCAGATCCGTGGAGAGAAAAAGTAGGTTGGCGGTTGCTCAGGGCCAGGGAGGTGGGGGCTATCGGGGGCGGGGGGTGACTGCACGGATACGGTGCTTCTGGGGGTGTTCAAAAACGCTCTAAAATTAGATCGTGTGATGGGCACACAACCCTGTGAATAAACTAAAAAATACCGTATACTCTCAATGGGTGATTCATATAGTACGTGAATTAGATCTTAGTAAGACTGTCAAAAACCACTCAAAGGGCAGGCAGAATGGTGGTCAGGCTAAACGGACTCTCTATTTTCTTTCTGGCTGTAAACTTCTCAGCACCTAGAAGGCTGCTGGTCCCAGATGGTCCCGGGACGCTTCCGGACAGCAACGGGACTCGCAGACCAGACACGGCCACAGGCCGGAGAGAATCTCTGGGCGAAATGCGACAAGAGAAGAGGGTCTGGCCCGCAGCAGGCCCGCCGCGCGCTGAGCAGAGATCACGGCGCCCAGCCTCACTCACCAAGCATGCTGCTGATGAGTCTGTCGGGCCCGGCGTGAGCAGAGGTGGAGCAGAGGGTGTTGAAATAGAGCCCAGAGCCCTCCCGGATGGGGCTGAGCATCGGGGGCGGCGTATACGGAGAGCACTGGAATAGCCCCTTCAGGAGGCGGTCCACCAGGAACACGGGAGACCGCAGGCAGCTCTGGTGCCATCCTCCCAGGCCCGGCTCTGCGGGCGACGGCGACGAGGGCGGAGGAGGCGCGAACAAGGCCTTGGGCTGGGGGCGCTTCTTCCGCTTCCTGTGTTGGCTGCTCTCCTTGCTGTCTCTGTCTTCCCCGTCCTTCTCTTGTCCCTGGGGAAGAGGAGAGCTCACAATCACAGGGGCTCACGCGAGGCCACCTGCTGCACAGCTCCGTCTTCGGGAGGGCGGGAGATGGGACGAGAATACGGACCCCGGAGCCAGAGGGGAGTGTGACCCGTGACCCCGAGCCCCCAGAAAAGGGAGGCGGGCAGGGCCCAGATCCTAACCGAGCCTGATGCCATTCGAGCCTGGAACCCTCAAGGAGAGGCCCCGACTCAGGGGAATCTGGAACCAGGTGAGGCCAGCTCCAGTTGATCCCATGCCTGGCTCTTACAGTGGGGGTCGGGGGGGGCGAGGCGGAGACAGTGCAACGGCACGACAAAGCGACAAAATGGCAGTGGCAACGGCTCCCGGGGGATGAGCGATGGCATCCACGCACCTCGTCCCTGAGCCCGGCAGGGACTTCTCCAGCGGGTCCTCCAGGTCAGGCTGAAGAGACGGGTCACCCGGACTTGCGATGCTCTCTCCCACCTTCCCCACTCTCCCCTCCCCTCTGCCAGTCTTCTGCCCCCTCCCCGCCGGAGCTCAGCTCCAACACCCCCTGACCGCCTCAGCAGGAGTCTCTGGTGCCCCCTCAGGACGCCCTCGGCTCCCTTTGCTCCCCCCACCCCCACCCAGCCCAGCCCACTGCGGGTCGTCACTGTCCGGGGACAGCCCTGCTCCTTCACCAGGCTGGGAGCCTGTCCCGGTCACCACAGTCTGCAGCCGGGCCGGCGCGGGCTGGCACAGAGGAGGCTCGGGGGATGTGCATGGCCGAACGACCGACCGTGCAAAGCGAGCTCTCCTCGACTCAGGTTTCTCTTGACGTTTGGTCCGGGCTTTCCCCGCGGCCCCCGCCGGCAAGGGGGGGAAGCAGCGGGAAGGAAGCGGACTGACCGGCACCCACCTTGGCGGTGCTCCCGGCGGGTCGGTTCACTGGAGCTGCGGGCAGCGACGCAGGGACCGCCAAAGGGGCCGCGGCGGGGCTGTCCGGGGACTTCTTGGCTCCTGGGGGACTCTGCCCGTCGCCCTCCGGCCTCGGCAGCTGTCTCGGTGGTTGGCAAAACCCCACGCCAGACTCCTGGATGTGGACAAGAGATGGCTCTTTAAGACGAACGGTCGGCAGGAGTGAACGAGCGGCTCGGCCCGGCTCCTGCCCTCCCCCTGCGCCCAGACTCCACTCAGGGGTGCATCTCCATCCCGGAGTAGATGCCATCCAGGCGCCCGCCCGAAACCCCGAAGGCACGGTGCGTGCCCTTCACCTGCCGCTCCTGCTGCCCTCGAGGTGACGGCCACTGGTCGCTGTGGAAACACATGTGGCTGCTCAGCCCCTTCTCTGTATAAAACATCTGGCTGCAGTTATTGCAGACGTAAGTGCTCCTCGGCTCTGCCCAGTCTGCAGGGCCCCCGTTTCGCTGGCTACTGTGGGGAAACATGGCAGGACGGAAGAACGCGAGGATGGGGCTCCGTCCCCATCGTTAATGTTTTTCTTTTTTTTTTTTTTGGTTTTAAATCTGATCCACTGGTACAACTCTCGATGAACCCTAAGAACTGGAGAGAGGACACCACACCGCAGCGCCTCACGGCCGGGTGCGTACCTCTTCGGGACTGACGCTTCCAGAACTGGGTGACCCGGGGCCAGCACACAAAGGCCACCAGAGGAATCTGAGGGGCTGAGCGCCCCCCAGGCACGGCGGAGGAGTGGCTTCTGAACTTACCATCCGTCTGCCACGTTCTCCTCCTTCATCGGATGGGGGAGCCGGTAGATATTTCCACCCTGAAGGGGAAAACACATCTGAGCCACCATAGCAGGAAGGAGGCATGGACACGGGACAGCGGTAAGACTCTTAGAAGAAAGCACGGGTGGGGGGGCGGTGGGGCGCCTGGCTGGCTCGGTCAGTGGCGCGTGTGGCTCCTGATCTTGGGGTTGTGGCTTCGAGCCCCACACGGGGTGTAGAGATTACTTAATGCTAAAATCTTTTCTTTTTTTTAAAGGAAAGCATAGGTGTGATTCTTTGAGACAGCGGAGGAGGCACACGTCTTGGGGGACACCAAAACGAAAGCCAGCCATCGACACGTCAGACTTCATCAAAACTTAGAACGCCCGTGCTTCACGGGACCATCAAGACAGAGAAAAAACCACCCAGAGGATGGGAGAAGTATCACTGCGGGTCACGAACCTGACAAGAGACCCGTACTCATAATGCACGAGGAACTCTTGTACAGCCCGACGACGAAAAGGCGAACGACCCAATTTAAAAACGGATAAAGGGGCTGAAAGACCCTTGACCAAAGGGGATTTACAAATGGCCAATAAGCACGTGAAAAGGCGTGCAGCGTCGTCGGCCACAGGGAGGTGCGCACCAAAGCGTGATGAGAGACCACTTCACACCCGCCAGCACGGCCACGATTAAAAACAACAACAAACGACAGCAAAGCGTCGGTGAGGACGTGGGGACGTGGGGACGTGGGGACGTCGTGGGCGGGGAGGCTGAATGGCGCGGCTGCTTGGGAAAAGTCTGGCAGCTCCTCGGACGGTTAGACACAGAGTTACCGCTTGACCCAGAAATTCCAAGCGGACCGACGTATCTCCCGAGGGCAGCGAAAACCTACGTTCACCCAGAAACTTGCACACAAATGCTCACGGCAGCACTATTCACAGTGGCCAGGAAGCGGAGACAACCCGAAGGCCCCTCAGCTGCCGAACGGATAAACACAACGTGACACATCCGTTCAGTGGAGCATTATTCGGCCATAAAAAGGCATACGGATGCGCCGTAACACCCCAGAACCTTGAAACCTCATACTGAGCGTAAGAAGTCAGACACGGAAGGCCACGTAGCGTACGAGACGTCCAGAACGGGCAAATCCAGAGACACAAGGTAGATTCATACCTGCCAGGGGCCGTGAGGGATGGAGACTGGGGGTGACAACTCAGAGTGTGGGGGATTTGGGGGTGATGAAAGGGTTCTGGCAAAGAGTGGTAACGGACGCACAACCTGGGAGAATATACTGAAAACTACTGGAAGGTGTACTTTAAAATGGTGAATTGGGGGCGCCCGGGTGGCTCAGTCTGTTGAGCATCTGTCCCTTGATTTCACCCCAGGTCATGACCTCACGGGTTCCTGAGTTCGAGCCCCGCGTCGATCTCTGTGCTGATGGTGCGGAGCCTGCGTGGGATTCTCTCCCTCTCTCTCTGCCTTCTCCTGCTTTCCCGGCCTCTCCACGCCCAGACCTGGTGGGTGCCACCTGCAAGGACTGACTGTCTGCTCTGCAGGTGCTGGTCGGCGTGGGGACCGTGACTCCCACCAGGGAAGACCCGGCATTAGGCGCAGAAATACTGACGGGGGTGGGAACTCTACCTTTACATCCTCTGAACAACTTAAGGAGGCAAATCCAGAAGGAAGTGAAAGGCAGAAAGGGAGCCAGTAGAGAAAGCCTAGGAAAGAAAGCATCTCTGACAACCCTGAAGACTGAACGGGGGTGGGGGTTGACAGGAGGACCCACAGTCTCTCCGAACCTTCATTTCCGCCTCTGCGCAACCGCGGCTGAGGGCTCCCTGAGACTAAACACAATGGCTGGCCAACCAGTAGACGCAGAAACGAGGAACCAACGAGACTTTCGTCTCAAGCATGGTCACACCCCGTGAGGGAGGGCCCAGGTACCTGGATTCTGTTGAAAATCGTCAGCTTGGACTTCGAGTCCTGGGGGGGGTCTGCCAGAGGCCCGGCTGACGAGAAGGAGGCCATGGCTACCTGGCTCGGGGAAGCCGCACAGCACATATCCATCTTCAGCTTCTCCTTCCGGAAGCCGGAGAAGCGCTGGGACCTGGGGTTGCCCGAGAAGAGCCTGTAGCCCCCGCTCCGGGCGCAGGCCTGGCTCTTTTCACCTTTCGCGGCCCCCAGAGCCGCACCATTCTCCGCCTGGGCCTGCTTCCCTGGGAGCGGGGCTCCGAGGGGCTCATCCCCACATGACTGGGTCTGCCGTGGGCCCCCCGGGGAGATGATGTCCCCCAGGTCCAAGGTCCCTTTCGTGGATCTCAGCTGCTTGGCCAGAGAGGAGATGTCTGGGTTCCTGGGAGGGTCCAGTGACGACGCCGAGAGGGACGGCGGAGCGGGGGCGGTTTTCAGACCTCCCTTCGCGTCCCGCCTGGTGCCGCCTGGGGAGGCCTCTCTGGGGAACGCAGGCGTGGCTTTCCTCCTGCGGGCTGGGGACCCCTCTGGCTCCGGGTTTCCGGGGCCAGCGTGCAGAGAGTCAACAGGGGCTGCCGGCGGCGGGGGCTGCTGTGGCCAGGGCCCCGGCAGCGGCTTCAGGGCGGCCTGCTTGCCCTCGGGCCCGGGGAGCTGTGAGAAGATCTGCTGGGACTTGGCAATCATCTGGAACACCTGCATCTGCTCATGGCTCACCAGGGACTCCTGGGACTTGAGGAAGAGCTGCCGGAAGAGCGGCGTGGCGTCCGACGGGAGGCCGCTGGGCTTTTGGGCCTCCTGGAGGCCGGGCTCCCCGGGGTTCTGCCACAGGAAGGAGTCACAGTCAAACTTGCTTTTCTTGGAACCCCAGGAGTCGTCTTCCCCGCCAGCATATCTGGGGTCGCCCGAGGCCTCCCCGGGAGCCTTCAGGAGCGTGGCAGGGTAGGGCGACGCGTCCTCCCGACCGGGGCCCACGCCAGGCGAGGGCTCCCCCACGGGGGAGGTGCTGCTGGGCCCAGGGCCAGACTCGCAGCCCTCCCGCGACGGCACGGAAGGGGGCTTGTGGACGACAAACACGTTGTTCCCTTTGCTCTTGGGGCAGCAGGGCAGGTTCCGCAGCCACTGGAAGTTGTGGCTCGACGGCTGGGAGCCGGCGGGGACCGTCTGGCCTCGGAACACAGGCAGGCGGGCCGGCCGCGGGCCGCCCTCGGGCCAGCCCTCCAGGGCGGGCGGGCGCTGGAGCAGAGGCGGCTCTGGCCCGGCCGGGTCGGTGCCCCCGTTCTCCACCGCTCTCGGGTGGATGGCCGTGAACATGGCGGCGGCAGGCTCCTTCCGTGGGGGACGAGGCTCCTCGGGAACCTCGGTGCCCAGGTTTCCGGGGGCCCCCGGCATGCTGGCGGGGGTGCAGGAGGAGGGCCCGGATGAGGGCGCGCGGGGACAGGCCGCGGTCCTCTCCTCCCCGCCGTCTGGAGGCCCCGCCGGGCCGGGAGAGGGGACCTTCCGGTGGACGATGCTGCTCACGATGCAGCGCAGGAGGTCCCGGTTGGGCAGGAGGGAGCCGGGGGACCGGGCTTCGGGGGGCCCGGGAGCTCGCGAGCCACCGGGGGCCAGCCGGCCGGCGGCCTCGCGGGTGTGAGGGGAGCCCCCGCAGGCTTCCTCCTCCGGGGGGGCCTCCTTCAGGATGCACAGGCCGTGCTGGACCTCGTAGTGGCGCCGCAGCGAGCGGTAGTCACAGTAGCTCTTGCTGCAGCCCTGCTCGATGCACACGAACGGCTTGGTCTTCTGGTGGGTGAGCATGTGCCCGGTCCTGGAGTCACACGGAGACGCGGGTCAGCGGGCGCCCTGGCTGCCCTTCACCACGGGACCCCGAGTGTGTCCCCGGGGTGGGGGTGGGGGGACAAGGGTGCACGGGAACCCGCGCTCGGCGCCCGGGAGGGAAGCCCCAGGCGGCCACCCCTCCGGGCGAAGCGACGGAAGGGGTGCTCCCCTCCCTCACCTGTGAGCAAACCCCTTCTCTGGGGAAAAAAAAAAAATCAATGAAAGTCAGATTGGAGTTCCCCAAAGTGAGTTCCCAAGGGACAGCGGTCCTCCAGGGCGGCTCCCGGAGGACACGGGCTCAGCTGGCAAGGAAGTTTTGAAAAAACACGATTTGCTCCTTGGAGGTTCGGAGCAGCAAATTTAAAAGCCACGCAGCACGCAGACCGCTTCTTACCCTCCCGTGTCCCTCCAAGCTATCTGCCCACAGAGTCACTTACTCACTTGGCCCCTCTGAGCATCCCTGAGGACCGAAGGTCTAGCAGGATACGCTCGAGGAGATGGTAAGCTGGGGGTGACCCTTCCCCCGGAAGTCCAGCCAGAGTCTTTGCCTGACCGTAACAGTCCTCTAGGGAGCCAGCTACCTGGAACCCACCCCCAGCGAACAAACGAACGAACAAAATGACAGACGTCCCATCAGTAAAAAGTTGCTAGAAAGCAGCCAAATGTGTCTCCTGTACTTTCCACAATTTTAAATAAATAGAAGCATCTGTTCCATTTATAGCACGCTTCTAACCACACTGATGTATCGTAAGCATAAACCGGGGGGGGTGGGGGGTCCTGCTCCAGGCTCCCAACAGCCCAACCCTGGACAGTCTGATCCACGTGGTACATGGGGTGTCTCCGGTCGATGATACCGCCCTTCGCCAAGTGCTGACCCTTGGCCTCCCGCCCAGGGAAGCTGCATAGGGGGAGTCAGGAGACCCAATTTCTAGCCCCAACTGTAGGTAAGGAGCATCGATACAAATGCAAGGGCTTGTCATCACCCACTGGCAAGTCTCTCTGTTTGAAAAAAAAAAAAAGTCTGTCAGGGGCACCTGGGGGGCTCAGTCAGTTGAGTGTCCGACTGCGGCTCAGGTCACGATCTCACGGTTCTGGGTTCAAGCCCCGCATCGGGCTCTGTGCTGTCAGCTCAGAGCCTGGAGCCTGCTTCGGATTCTGTGTCTCCCTCTCTCTCTCTGCCCCTCCCTCTCTTGTGCTCCGTCTCACTCTCTCTCAAAAATAAATAAAAATTAAAAAAAAAAAAAAGAAAGTCTCTCTTTCCTGCCTCACTAGCAAGAAAAGCTCATCACTTCCAAGATATTAAGAACAAAGGGAATTCTGGCTAAGTCTTACAATGGGCTTTATTATTTTTTTTTAATCAGGAGTTTGTTTTTTTTTAAAAAAAGCATTAATGCTCCCCTGCCATATTCTGGAAACAGGCATTTCAGAATCTCTCATTCCCCCGTCATTCTAATGCACGCTCCTCATGAGACACGGATCTGTTCTCCTTGGATGCCTACGAGGGACTCCCAACATTTCTCTATAAAAGTGAGCCCAATTTCCTACATGACAAAACTGCCTTGGGAGCGAGCCGTTACAGGTCTGGAAACCACGAGGGTCCCGTCTGCAAACTGTGGCAGCGATTTCCTCACTGGTGTGACCCTGGGGGCTGGGAAGAGCCACCCGTCCTGGGCGGAGCTGGCCCCGTGTGAGAAGGGGAGGCGCGTCCCTGTGTCCCTGGGCAGGTCGCAGACATCTATCCGGGCAGCAGGAGGGGAAGCCGACCCAGGGCAGGTGTGAAGGCCACCCAGGAGCCCGCCCGCTGCCCCCGCCCCCAGCCCCCCGACCACACTCCTACATACAGGTGGTCCTGGCGCTTAAAGGCCTTGCCGCAGATTTTGCAGACGTGTTTCCTCTCCTGGCTGTGCGTCAGGTAGTGCTTGCTAAGGGAGCTGGCGCTGCTGAACACCTTCCCGCAGAGGCTGCAGTCCAGAAGCGGGTTCTGAGGGGAAGTGTGCTGCCGCTTTCCTTTCCTCGCGCTCCCCGAGGCGGCCCTGCCTCCTTCGTCAGCCTCTTTAGGCACCTTAAGAGCGCCTGGCCCCAGGTCTAAACAGAGGGAGAGAGCACAGGTTATAGACATCTGGGGAAATCAAAGAGCAGGGCGAAATCAGCACTCAGTGAGTGTCAGGGCCACGGCGGACTTGGACAGAGGCTCCAGGACCGCGCCCTCCAACTTCAGCGGCTTTGCGCGCCGAGAAAACGATGAGAGAGAGAAAAGGGGCCCTGGCAGGGCCACCCCTGCAGGATGGCACTCGGTCCCGGCACCACACTCAGAGGGGCGGCGGTGGTCGGAAGCGCTTCTAGGACAAGGTGACCAACACGGGTCGGGCTTCGTGTCTAGACCATCCACGGCACCCTCGGAAGGACAAGCAGAAAGACATAATCCAAAACCTCAGAGAAGTATAAATGCTTTCTGCCAGTCAATTCCGCTTTGGGGATTTTAAAAGTCATTTTTTTTATTTTTTTTAATTTTTTTTAACGTTTATTTATTTTTGAGACAGAGAGAGACAGAGCATGAACAAGGGAGGGGCAGAGAGAGAGGGAGACACAGAATCCAAAACAGGCTCCAGGCTCTGAGCTGTCAGCACAGAGCCCGACGCGGGGCTCGAACTCACGGACTGCGAGATCATGACCTGAGCCGAAGTCGGACGCTCAACTGACCAAGCCACCCAGGCGCCCCCGCTTTGGGGATTTTAAGGAAAGAAATACAGGAACGCCTGGGTGACTCGGGGGTTAAGCATCTGACTTCGGCTCAGGTCATGCCTGCTTTGGGTTAAGCCCCCCTTCTCTCTCTCTCTCCCCGCCCCCCCCCCCCCCCCCGCCTCTCCTGGGATGCTTTCTCTCTGCCCCTCACTCACTCGTGCCCTCTCTTTCTCTCTCTCTCTCAAAAAGAAAGAAAGAAAGAAATCTAGATTTGTACAAAGAGGCAGCCACAAAGCAGTTAACGGCAGTGCTGTCTTTCCTGTTAGAAACAACCTACTACCTGATAAAAGGGCGTGCAAGTGATCGTGTTATGGTGTAAAGGATCTAAGACACAGCATTTAAGGTAAAACTTCTACAGTTTTATAAGTAAATAAATATCCGATGAAGTGACTACTCAGTGTGAAAACAGCAGCCCGTTACAAAACAGAGAAAGACCAATACATCTGAACAGAAAACCGACAGAGAGAACAGGCCAGACTGTAGGTTACGGGCTTTTACTCTCCTCTTCTTGGGCCTCTGAGTATGCCTCCGTGTTTTCTGCATTCCTTGGGTACAATGATGACAGGTACATTTGCAACTCATTCGCGTGAGGAGCCGGAGGAGGGACTGGAAATGTTCACGCGGGAGAGGGGCAAGCCGTCAAGTATCCCAAGGGCCAGCGTGTGGGGAGGGAACTCGCTGCTTCTGTCTCGCTCCGACAGACAGAGATAGGTTTGGCTGACTAAAGAGAAGCTGGTTTCAAGTCACTGGAAACGCAGGGGCCGTGGCCGCAAGGACCCCGCGGGCTCCTGCCGCGTCCCGGCTCCCGGAACCCCCTGGCTGGCACTCGTGGACGCTCCACCATCGTCTGACTGTGGAAGATTTTCCTGCTGTTCACGCTGGTCTTCAAGATGGCCCAGACCACCTCGGGAGACGGTAGCTTCGAAATCGCCACTTCTCTAGTGTGCTGCAGAGCCGGGACCCCGGGCACCCAACAGCCCAGGGCAGCGGGCCCGCCTGGAGGACCCAGACGGCTGACCGCGGCCGGCCGAGGCTCAGCGTGACAGACACGGCAGGAGGGAGCCTGGACTGGCGTCTCCCACCTCTGTCCTGCCATAGACCGTTTGTCCCTCAACATGCCTGGTCTACTTCTCCTCGCGTAAGAAGTTACCGTGACAGGTGTTTGAATGAGCCCAACAGTTTAAATGTGGAGTAAGAGGACTCCCGTCAGAAAAGTCCTCCACCTTGCTAAGTTACCTTAAAAATGCTCAGTACGGGGCGCCTGCGTGGCTCAGTCGGTTGAGCATCCGACTCTTGGTTTCGGCTCAGGTCACGGTCTCGTGGTTTGTGGTTCGAGCTCTGCGTCAGGCTCTGGGCTGGCAGTGCGGAGCCTGCTTGGGTTCTGTCTCCCTCTGTCTCTGCCCCACCCCGCTCACTCTCTCTCTCTCAAAATAAATAAATAAGCTGAAAAAAATTTTTCAGTAAAATAAAATAAAAATGCTCATTAAAGCCAACTATTAAACTAGCACTGATTCAAAAACAATCACCAATGACACTGAAAATCGGGCAGAGTCACC
Source organism: Panthera onca (assembly GCF_046562875.1). Lineage (NCBI taxonomy): Eukaryota > Metazoa > Chordata > Mammalia > Carnivora > Felidae > Panthera > Panthera onca. The sequence continues at coordinate 9,671,865 of NC_138353.1, read as the reverse complement.
GGCCCCGGGAAGCTGCCCGATCTTCTCAGAAGGTGGTGTAGCCAAGTGGGTTATCAAACGGTGTGTATTCTCTGATGGGCAAACCTACTTGGAGGGGTATGTCCAAAGAACTCACCTAAAAGGAAGCGCCTCATGTAAAAAGCTGTTCCCAGAAACACGAACAGCCTAACAAGTAAGACTGTGGTCAAACATCACGGTGGAGTAAGTCAGGACAAGGGGCTACCTTCTCGTGAAAAAGCAAATACGCTCAGTTTGAAAAACCTCAAATAGCCTCGTACACTTCACACACCTGCGCCAAACCATGTTTTTCTGAATGACTTCACTCGGGTTTTTAAAACCCGACGTGTGAGAGCCAGGCTGGGGATTCTTCCTGCTGTCGATTTTCTCTATTTCCCGTTGAAGAACCGTGTACTATTTTTCTAGCTGAGAAGACAAACACCAGCGTATGTGTTTAGAGCGGCCTGAATTTCAGTCACAGAAGCATAAGGAGTTAGAATTTAATGCTCAGGGGACTCCTTTTTTTCACAAGTAAAAAGAAAAAACTCAAGCTTAAGGAAAATTAGGAAGAGTTGAACTGGAGTAATGACTTGTGACGTATTTTGCAGAGAGGGACACAGCCCCCCTCCCGCTCCCCCCGTGAAAATCTGGTGACAGCTCCAGCTCCTCTGCCCAGTGAAATGCACACATACTCGTGCTACCAGCGTTGTTCTGGTAGTTTCTGTGGCCGGGTTGAGAACCGTCATTACCGGGCCCCCACCCCCACCCCAGGCGTGGCCCAATGCCCGCAACGAGGTACACGTCTCAGGATTCTGGGATTTGCCCTCTAGCCTTCCAACGTGGTGACGAGGCCGGCCCCTTGTCTGCTGCATCCTGTGCGGAGAGGAGGGGGGTGCTTCACAAGTTTTTCATTTTACCAAGTCTTCGGGATATTTCTTGCAATGCTTATCCCGACTGACATGAACCCCTGTTCTGCAGGGCCATCTCAGAGGGGCCTTCTATGCATGAGGTGTGATGATAAATATCAAAGGCCGCCGGGGCGCCTGGATGCCTCAGTCGGTCGAGCGTCCGACTTCCGCTCAGGTCATGATCTCCCGGTCTGTGAGTTCGAGCCCCGCGTCGGGCTCTGTGCTGACAGCTCCGAGCCTGGAGCCTGCTTCCGATTCTGTGTCTCCCTCTCTCTCTCTGCCCCTCCCCACCCCCGTCAAAAATAAATAAACATTAAAAAAATTTTTTTTTCTAAATATCAAAGACTGCTAGCTCAGACAGCTAGCTCATCTAAGCGAGTTACCCAAGAACCCTTGAAAAGAATTAACAAACACCAAATTTATCTTGTAGTGGAAGCCTCAAGGCAAGTCAAAAAGCCAAAAGAAAATTGCACCAAAGCTTCTAAGTGTTCCATCAGTTACCCTTTCGCTCCCCCCCCGCCCCCCGCAGAAGAGAGAGACTTGGAACCCGCATCAATGGGCTGCCTGAGATGAATTCTACCGATATTGATAAAAATAACAACGATCTGTCCCACGCTCTGCAGCCTATGCGATGCTTTTGCATTCATTTCCTCCCTTGCGTCTTAGTGCTGTTAGTCTGGCGGGGGGCGGCGGGGGGGGGGGGGGGGAGCAGAGCGGGCCTTCTGATGCCCTCCCGCTTCACGGATGAAGACACTGAGGCTGGGGAAGGTTAGACAACCAAGTGGTGGACGGACAGGATCCCAGGTCATCCTGGGAACGTGAAAAGCGCCCCCGGGGATGTAATGGGTGGGAAAGTGTCCCGTAAACTCAGATGTCTGCCCACACCACACACAAGATTAGGACATCCACGAACAGCCAAGTTTCTTGACATTATTCCTCAGGATCAGCGTTCGGTTTCCTTGACTAGGAAGTTGGGAACAATTCCCAAGTTAAAAAAAAAAAAAAAAAAAAAGTGATTGTCCCCTGTTCACTATTCATCCGTGGAAGATAAAAGTTTTCTTATCCAATCCGTGCAGAATCAACCCTTAGCTGGCCACAGGAACGTTCCAACAGTCTTCTAGGCCCTCGGGCCCAGAGGGACAGCCTTACCTTGTAGGGACGCCTGAGATTCCGGGTCTGCATACTCTTCCAGCAGCTTCACAGAGTCACTGTCCTTCCCCGAGTACAGGGACAGGGTGTCTAAGTTGTCCTCCAGTGCCTCGCTGGGCATGTCAGGGGCTGGGAGGCTGGGGTCCAGGTCCAAACCATTCAGGCCGGCATAGAGCAGGTCTCGTGCACTGGGACCCAGATCCCGGTCGAGGGTGTCGCTGCAGTTGAGTCCCTGGCTCTCGGAAAACGAAGGGAGGTGCACCTCCGGAGGAAGGGCGTCCTCGTCCCCAAGGCTATACCGGTCCATGGCTCGTGACTGCCAGGTCTTGGCCAGGAGCTACTCTCCACACAAGCAAGGCCGCGTAAGGAGTCACGGAGAGCTCTTGGTGATGTCTAATTCCTGAAAACGAACGAGGAGGAATCAAAATTATGAGGTGGCAATACAGCATGGCGGATAGAGCAAGGACCCGGAATTCAAACAGACCTGCCTTTGGGTCTGTTCTCTGCCACTTAACAGCCATGTGAACTTGGGCGAGTCATTTAAGCTCCACGAGCCCCAGTTCCCTCATCTGTAAACTGGGCGTAAGAGTACCTCCGTCCTAAGGTTGTTGTAAGGAATAAACGAAGGGATTTCCGGCAACATGGTGGACTGAACTGACCTCTTTCTCCAGCCATAAGCATGAGAAATATGACAAAAGATCATTTTTAATACACAGCCAGGCGCAAGAGACAGGTAAAACGCCATGTGCCAGCAACAATGAGAAAACGCAAAGAAAACTCGCGTAAGTTCAGGTTGGCCTGAGGGGAAAAGCAGACTCAGATACCGAATCTGTTGTCCAGCGTGGTGGCAACTAGTCACACATGGCTGCGAAGACTTGAAATGCGACTGGCCCAGACTAAGACACGCTGTGAGTCTCACACCCACACTGGATTTGGATGACTTGGTACAAAAAAAAAAAAAAAAAAAATGTAAGTTTAGTATGTTTCTAAATTACTACACATTGAAATGATAATATTTTGGATACAGTGGGTCAAGCATGTTATTAAAATTACTGTCACCTTCGTCTTCTTAGTTCCTCAGTGTGGCTACCAGAAAACTTGAAATTCTATATATGGCTCATATTTATATTCCTATTAAAGTGCATTACCCTGGAGGCTGGGACCTGGGGTCGTAACAGACACATGAGAAGAGAAAACAGGGCCCTGAGCTTACGGGCAGTGGAGACCTGGGCCCCTGGAAGAGCCAGGCCATCCACGGGAAAACTAAACAAAGAAAAAGAAAAAACTCTTGCCCCCAAGCCTTAGAGATGAACCCCAAGAATTGGGAAGAAAACGGAGCCGTGAGAGACAACAGAACCCAGCCTGAGAAAAGGATAAGTCAGCGCGGGACAGAACAACCAGTTTTAAAAAGAAACAAATGAAACGTCCATGAAAGACATTGAAGTTAAAAGTGCACTGGAGGGGCGCCTGGGTGGCGCAGTCGGTTAAGCGTCCGACTGCAGCCAGGTCACGATCTCGCGGTCCGTGAGTTCGAGCCCCGCGTCAGGCTCTGGGCTGATGGCTCGGAGCCTGGAGCCTGTTTCTGATTCTGTGTCTCCCTCTCTCTCTGCCCCTCCCCCGTTCATGCTCTGTCTCTCTCTGTCCCAAAAATAAATAAAAAACGTTGGAAAAAAAAAAAGCGCACTGGAAAGGCTACAGAGAGCAATCTGGGGAAATCCCCCCAGGATTCAGCACAGAGAGATACAGAAATGGAAGCTATGAACAGGAAACTGAGAGAGCACAGATGGAGAAGCAAATGCAAAAACCTAGCGATGTCCAATAGGAATCCCAAAAGGGAAGAGGAGAGAATACGGGAAACGAGTATCTTTTTTTTTTTTTTTTTTTTTTTTTTTTTTTTTAAGGATTTTACTTTTAAATAATCTCTTGGGGCGCCTGGGTGGCTCAGTCGGTTAAGCGTCCGACTTCGGCTCAGGTCATGATCTCACAGTCCGTGGGTTCGAGCCCCGCGTCGGGCTCTGTGCTGACAGCTCAGAGCCTGGAGCCTGTTTCAGATTCTGTGTCTCCCTCTCTCTGTGACCCTCCCCCATTCATGCTCTGTCTCTCTCGGTCTCAAAAATAATAAAATGTTAAAAAAAAATTAAAAAAAAAATGTTTAAAAAATAAATAAATAAATAAATAAATAAATAAATAAATAATCTCTACACCCAATGGGGGACTTGAACTCATAACCCCAAGATCAAGAGTCCCACATTCTTCCAACTGAGCCAGCCAGCCAGGCTCCCTGCGAGACACGGCATCTTGAAGAGATAATGGTAGAGGAGCTTCCAGAATCACAGGGACACAGGATCCCAGACTTCAAGATCCTAATTCTTTTTTTTTTTTAATTTTTTAATGTTTTATTTATTTTTGAGAGACAGAGCTTGAGCGGCGGAGAGGCAGAGAGAGAGGGAAACACAGAATCCGAAGCAGGCTCCAGCCTCTGAGCTGTCAGCACAGAGCCCAACGCGGGGCTTGAACTCACGGACCGCGAGATCATGACCTGAGCCGAAGGTGGACACTCAACCGACCGAGCCACCCAGGCACCCCTAAAGATCACAGTTCTTGAAGATACATGGTTAATGACCAAGCACTGCCAGGCGGAGCAGGAAGAGTAAAAATGAATTTACTCCCCAACACACAGCAGCCGAACCGCAGACCACTGAAGACAGAGAGAAAATGCTAAAAACTACCAGAAGGAAGAGGCAGACAGTCTACAAAGGGGGATGATGACTAGCCTGATGGAAGACTTCTCAGAGGAGGCTAGGAGACAAGGAATGACACCGCCAGCAGACGAAGGAAGGGTGAGAGCCGGCACAGAACTCAACACCCAGGAAAACTAGTTTTCAAGCGGGAGCAACACAGACTTTTCCCGGCAAGGCACTGCTCATAGACCTTGGCTCAACAACGAATACAGGCTTTGAAACGTTTGCAAAAGACAACGATTTACTTTGTACTTTAAGTATGTACACTAAGAAAAAAAAAAAATCTAAGCATAACTACCAAAAGAAAAAGAATAAACTATGTAACATCTCAACAACTGGAATTTACCCCACTCAAAAAGAGACAAAAAAATAAAAAAGACTCAAGTTACTAAAATTAGAATTCAGAACAAAAATAGAAAGGATTATAAAAGATTACTATGTCAACAAATTAGGTAAGTTAGAGAAAAATGGACAAATTCCTAGAAAGACACAAATTACCAAACTGAGTCAAGAGGAAACAGACTATCTGCATAGCCCTATGACAAATAAAAAGATTGAGTTAGTCATTTAATAACTTCCCACCCATACTACCACAGAAACAATGAAAAAGTCAACTTTACTGGAACACTGGAAAGTAGTCAAAAGTTTACAGCAACCAAAGGAACCCTTAGCAAGTCAAAGGTGAATGAAACCTGGTAGGAGGGCCCTGTGGCATTTGAACCGACTCCTGTCCTATCCCCCATTCCCCGGCTCAGCAGTGATTTTGAAGGCACGTTCTGGTGTGGGCTCCTGGTGCAGAAGGGGGCAGAGATGACGTTGTTGTCAAACAGCTGAGATTGTCTGTCTTGACCTGTCGGATGGCTCCTGAAGGGCTAACACAAAGGTCTTGCCTTGATTTTGCCTAACTTGGAACTTTCTGAGAGCAGAGAACAGCCACGGGGATGGCATTTGTTAAAAACATCAAAGGCAATATGGTATGGAAACTGATATAACAGTGTGTGTTAATTATACTTCAATAAGAAGATGCCCAACAATAGAAAAATTAGGGGCGCCTGGGTGGCTCAGTCAGTTAAGCGTCTAATCTCAGCTCCGGTCATGATGTCACGGGTCGTGGGTTGAAGCCCATGTCGGGCTCTGTGCTGACAGCTCGGAGCCTGGAGCCTGGAGCCTGCTTCGGAGTCTCTGTCTGCCTCTCGCTCTCTCTGCCCCTCCCCCGCTCGTGCCCACACACTCTCTCTCTCAAAAAAAACTAAACCTTAAAAAAATAAAAATCAAAATAGAAAACAAAGGCAATGAACCAGGTGCTACAACCTCAGAGCAAAGGATATTAATTGGGGCCAACGGACATGTCACTGAAAGCCGGGGAGGAAGAGCTGGACAGTGAGAGCGAGAGGCTTTGGAGAGAGTAAGGCCTTTGACAAGCTTCCATGCTGGCAGTTCCTTACAAAGCTACACATCATCTCACCATCCAATCCGGCCATCATGCTCCTTGGTATCTATCCCCAGTGAGCTGGAAATTTATGTCCACACAAATGTTTATAGCAGCTTTATTCATAACTGCCAACAACCGGAAGCAACCACAACGTCCCTCGATGGGAGAATGGATAACCCAACTACGGTTCCTGTGTACAATGGAAGGTTATCGGCGATAAAAAGCGAGGAGCTATCAAGCCCCAAGAGGACATGGAGGAAACTTACATGTGTGTCGCTAAGTGAAAAAAGTTGGCCTGAAAACACTACAGATTTTGATCCAACCCTACGTCATTCTGGAAAAGGAAAAACTATAGAGACGCTAAAAGGTTGGAGGCTGCCAGGGCTCCAGGGGAGGGAGGAGGGATGAATAGGTAACGCACAGGAGGGACTTGGAGGGGACTGAAACTATTCTGCATGATGCCGTCATGGTAGGCACGTGACATTTTGTATTAGCCAAAACCCACGAAACTACACAGCACAAAGAATGAATCCTAATGTAAACTGTGGACTCTAGGAAACTAACACTAAAATAAGATTTTAAAAATGAAAACCTTCCACATATTTGAAGGGATCTAGAAGACCACGTGCCCAGGGCAGGCACCTGCTCAGAAAACACTCGTGAAGGCTCTAAGCTCTCACCTCCGGCTGACCTTCGGTCTGTGAAAGCAGGAAGAAGGGGAAGGCAGAGGTGTAAACTCGTGCTGAGAACCAACAGGGTGTCCCAACACCCACCCAGAGCCCAACTGCCAAGACGAGGAGATATGTTTGGGTTCCAGGCATTTAAGGAACTCCCTGCCGAATCACTAGCTGACCGCAAACTTAACAGAACAGAGATTTCCCCTGACCGCACACGACAAAGAATACAGTCTACAAACAGAGTCTGCAAAAGTCACTATCCAAACATGACAACCCACAAGCAGAAACCACAAACTCTGGGGAAGGGGAAGGAGAACCGGATTCCAAGAGTCACTGCATTATAATACGCAAAAATGTCCATTTTCTCAACGAAAAATGACAAGGCAGGCAAACAAAGTACGGCTCAACGAGAGGGCCGACCGTTTCGTACAAACGATGGAATCAAACCACATGAGGCCTTTTGTGGCCGCTGCTTTCACTAAGAACCGTGTTTTCAAGGTTAATCCACGCTGCAGCATGCACCATTACTTCATTACTTTTTATGGACAAATAACATGTCGCCGTCTGCATATCGCACGTCTTCGTCATCCATTCATCTGTTGGTGATGCGCATTTGGCTTCTGTCCGGTTTGGGCTATTATGAGTAATTCTGCCCTCACCTAGACATTTAATAAACGCTTGATGACTCACTAATAATGTACCTAGATCCTAGAGTAACTGGAGTTTGGGCCTAGATTCCTAGGTTACTGGTTGCTACGGTTTTTAACCTTTCCACGTTGAAAGGGAACAGACCAGCTGTGCCCACAACATCTGCATTTCCCATTACGCATCTACCTGTGTGTCTGTGTGTCTGTAGCCAGCCTACTGGGGGGGGACTCAGAAGTCGAACACAGGCCCACAATCCTGTACTACAACTCTAAGGCCCAAGTGAGTCCTAGGGTTCAGAATTCGGGGTGAATCAACGCAAATGCCGTATTTTAAGTAACCTTCAGTGGGTCTGGGGCAGCAGCTGGTAAAAAAATCATTATTTCTGCACTGACACCTCTGATATTGAGAGTAAATGGAATAAATACCATAAGTTCAGGCTCGCCCATTAAATGAGGTCTGCAACACCATGGCACCGTTAGAGCTTTCTGGGTTTCTAAACCGCAAAGCAGGCAGTGTGGACCACAGAGACTTATGTTCTGAGGCACAATGAATTTCTCTGCCAGTTCTAAAGTTTCTCGTATGGTGCTGCGATAAACTGTCTGTGGTACTCCAAGGGGGAAAGAAGCCGTCGCTTTTTTTCATATTCTGATAATAAAAACCAGCTAATTCAATAGAAAGCGTTGTTTGAAAGGAATACGAAACAGTATTTTTTTTTTATTTTTTTAATGTTTATTTATTTTTGAGACAGAGTGAGACAGAGCATGAACGGGGGGGGGGGGGGGGACAGAGAGAGAGGGAGACACAGAATCGGAAGCAGGCTCCAGGCTCTGAGCCATCAGCCCAGAGCCCGACGCGGGGCTCGAACTCACGGACCGTGAGATCGTGACCTGAGCCGAAGTCGGACGCTTAACCGACTGAGCCACCCAGGCGCCCCATGGAATATGAAACAATATTTAATGAAATAAGATATTAAGCCCTTTCTCCTTCTCACGTATCACACCGAGAGCTTCCTGTGCGTCCATTCGCTCACTTCTCTCTACAACCCAGGGGTTGGTGCTCTATCATTTCCATTTTACGAAGAAGGAAATGGACTCTGAGATACTAAGTGATTTGTCACAAGTCACATGCCTAACAAGGAGTTGGGCCAGACCTTAAGCCCCAGGTATTCGGACTTTAGAGCTCGTGTTTTTACCCGGTACACAATACTAACTTGCCATCAATGAAACCGTAGACTGCGCTGAACCAATCAATCTAGAAAGCACAGAAGGTGCTGGATGGGGGCAGAATTCCCCACATGCCAAATCACCTGCTTTCCAACACACGCCCGTGGTCCACAGAAAAAATTGGTCTCCCTACCACTTTGGCCAGGCAAGCCCTGAGTCCAAAAGCCACGTTTTCACATGCACATCCTTTTCCAGCCAGTAAAGCAAACCCCCCTCCCCTCAGCCAATATTGAACTTGTTCTTGTTCTGCCAACAGATAAATTTGATTCGACAAGTTTTAGCACCTTCTATGTACAGAGCTGCCTGCTAATCCCCGTGGGGAGGGCTTGTGGTCCCCTGGAACCTTGCAGACATTCCCCATTCTTTCCAAGAATTTTATAATTTTGTGTTTTCATTTGGGGAATGACCCAAAAGAAGAAAACCAGTCTACGCGGATTACTGGTTTACTACCTTATAATACAGTACTAGCGTTTGGTTTCAATGCCCGGGGTATGATTATAATTGCACTAACGCCAAAAAGGACGATTTTAATTGCCACGGGCTAACGAGAAGAGGATAGATGTGGATTCCGCTCGTATTTATGCCTTTGGGGTCACCTCAAAGCCAACAGACATCGTGGTACAGACGGAGGCCTTGCTGCAGTTCAAACCGAGGAAAAGGGACGGGAGAGCTGAGCCGTCTCAGGGTCTGCTAAACCCACAGGGGCCCAGGGCAACCGTTGGTTTCAAGGAAGCTATTAGGTTTCAGCAAAATGGCACCTCTCCCATTAAACTAACATTTGTCATTGGAATCACATCAGTTTGGTTGCATTTGTTTACATTTAATTTGCAAATTGATTTTGGCTTTACGGCGGGCGGCACAAAAACCGTAAGCTTGAGAAATATACGCCTTGCTTATTTGATCGTCATCAGTGCCTTGTTCAATGGTTTGAAAAACAATTTAAGCCAGCAGCAGGGATCCAAAGCAATTTTCATGTTTTTCTTTTCCTAAAAAGGCGTGTCATTCCATGACGGGTAGGAGCAGGAGGAGACAGGGAGTCTCCTGTGAAATGCTACAGCCTCTCGGGAAATTAATCTGCCACAGGTTCTCGCCTGCAGCAACACGGACACCATCGGGTAAATGACATCTACTGCGGCACTGTTTGCATGGCAAGGAGGGAACAATCTAAACACTTATTGGTTCCCCGAAAGGTTTATTTAGCCTGTAGTTAATCTGAGTATTTTCTACTGGTTATCAAGTCGAAAACTCTGTCCGACTTCTTTTGGATAGGGCTTCGCCGTCCAAAAGAATTTTCTGTGCTGAGGGAAATGTTCTAAGTCTGCACTGTCCAACGACAGCCCCTAGCCACGAAACGGCTAATGAGCGCCTAGAGAATGCAGGATGAGCAACTGAGGCACGAAATTATTTATTTTGCTTCCATTTCGTTAAATTGAAATGAGCATAGTTACAAGTGCCTAGCAGCTACCAACCCCACTGGAACTCGCTGCAGATCTCGAGGTTTCTCATTGAAGTAAGGCTTTCTTTCAACTTCTATTGAAAAATCTCAAGCCTGGGTGGCTCAGCAGGTTAAGCGCCGACATTGGCTCAGGTCACGATGTCACGGTTTGTGCGTTCAAGCCCTGGGTCGGGCTCTGCTCTGATGGCACAGCCTGCTTGAGATGCTCCCTCTCTCTCTGCCCCTCCCCTGCTCGCACTCTCTTTGTCTCTCTCTCAAGAAACAAAATCGCTCACATCCTCCCACCTCACTCATTTACATCCCCTGGTCTATATGCCCTGGAGACCTCTTTCTTTATGACCCTGATTTATGCAACTTCTCTTTGCTCTGCTTTACCAAATGAAACCGTTCAAAAGCCTAAACGGCTCCTCCCAGCATGACGAGTGTGAGATGATTTCTCCCTCCTTCCGAACTCCATGAGCGCTTGTCTGGCATTCCACTTAATACTTACCCCAGATGGCCCCGGAATTTAATTATCTTTCAAGTTCTTCTATTTTCCCCAGACTGCAAGCTCTGGGATGGCTGTGCCTCTGCCTTCTGTGTGAACACTTCTCATAGCATCTTGCCTGGCACAGAACTAACTCTGATCAAAGAAAGCTCTCAGCATCCCTTTCACTGGTGAGTGACAAGATTCCACTGTGGGCCTTTTTTTCTTTTCTTCCCACTCCCCCCCCCCCCCCCCAAGCACCACGTTCTCCTTTCCCTCTCTGCATGAATGTTAGCGGGGAGAGAGGGATCACGTCTGAGTTAAGATCAGACCGTTGGAAGCCGGGAAATAAGAGAGACTGAGACCCAGCTATGCAAATTCTTTCCTCCTTTTCCCACTCCAGACATTATCTGAACTGTAGGCCTGTTCTGTTTGGCCTGCACGGTGTTTTTCAAAATTGGGTCAGTCACCGGGGCGCCTGGGTGGCTCAGTCGGTTGAGCGACCGACCTCCGCTCAGGTCACGATCTCGCAGTTTTTGGGTTCAAGTCCCGAGTTTAGCTCTGTGCTGACAGCTCAGAGCCTGGAGCCTGCTTCGGATTCTGTGTCTCTCTCTGTCCCTCCCTGGCTCCTGCTCTCTGTCTCTCTCTCAAAAATAAATAAATAAACATTAAAAAAAATTGGGTCACCAACATTTTTCTTAATGGGGAGATTTCAACCAAGTATATTAATTTCTGGCTTCTCTTGAAAATTATTAAGATTTTGCATTTCCTGATGGCTATCAAAAGAGAGAGGTGAGGGACGACTGCCGTCTGGAGAGAGCCATGGCCCTCCAGCTCCTCGGCCTCACTTTCTTCCTGCCTCACCCCTGTAATAATTATCATTATAGTAACAACAGCAGCAAACACTTATGGAGGCTCTAGCATATGCCAGGCACAACTGAAATCACTTACGGATCATACAATTCCCAAAACAGCAACTTGCCCAAAATCAAGGTTAGAATTCAACCCTGGGGGTAGTCTGACCTCAAAGCCCTCACCTACGACCACACTTGAGACCGGGATTCCTGGACCCTTGCTCATTAAAAGAGTAGATTTAAAGCTTACGTACGATACGGAAGAGAACGAAAATGTGGAAGAATCAAGACGGCTAGGACTACGCTTTCCAGGAAATTTTCTTACATAGAATTAACTAAGGGAGGAAAAGAGACATTAAAGTTTCTCATTCCAAAAGCTGATCCCAGCGTAAAATGCAAATAAGCATTAACATCTACAACAGCGGGGGCGCCTGGGTGGCTCAGTCGGTTAAGTGTCTGACTTTGGTTCAGGTCGTGATCTCACGGGGTTCATGGTTCTGTGCTGACAGGTCAGAGTCTAGAAGCTGCTTCGGATTCTGTCTCTCTCTCTCTCTCTCTCTCTCTCTCTCTGCCCCTCCCCCACGCACCCTCTGTCTCTCTCCCTCTCTCTCAAAAATAAACATTAAAAAAAAAACGTAAAAAAACCACATCTACAACAGCCTTTTTCAAAGTGAGGTGGATGGGGGTGGAGAACCCTGGGGTCCTCGGGAATCTTTCAGGGAGTCTTCGAGGTCCAAACTATCTTCATAATAATATTCAGACATTATCTGCCTTTTTAATTCTCGGTGAAACCCTCCGGAGGCTACAGGATATATTTGCAGAGGCTGAATGCAGAAGCAGATACATGAGATTCCAGATGACTCGAAAAAGGTAAAACAATGCCTACTATCCTCACTAAATCTTGTTTTCTGAAATGCAGTCTTTAAAAAGTCAATTTTGTTAACATGTAAGGAGTTTACTACTGTTACTTTTAAACGAGTATTTTTAAAGTTTGACTTCTTTTTTTTAACTTTTTAATGTTTATTTACTTTGGGGAGAGAGAGAGACAGAGCACAAGTGGGGGAAGGGCAGAGAGAGAGGGAGACACAGAACCCGAAGCGGGCTCCAGGCTCCGAGCCGGCAGCCCAGAGCCCGACGCGGGGCTCGAACTCACAAACCGTGAGATCATGACCCGAGGCGAAGTCGGCCGCTTAACCGACCGAGCCACCCAGGCGCCACTGAGGCTTATTTGACTTACAATACAGCAAATGTCAGCATATATAGTTCACGCGCACCAACTCTTGAGTCTTCAATGATTTTACAAGATCAAAAAGTCTGAGAACTGTGGCTCTCAGGAGGAAGAAAAGTCTTGCAGGTACACACATACCCACGCGGGTGTGCATCTGTGCGTGTGTGTCTAACACAGGAAGGAACCCTGAATCAAACAGTCCAAACTGGTGGCCAGCCACCATGTTTTAGAAGCCCTCCATGCTGTCTTTGAATACCGATTAAATTCACTGTCGCCATTTAAAGATCAAAAAGTTTCACACAGGTCAGTGTTCTGGTCTCATCTCAAAAAACAAACAAACAAACAAACAAACAAACAAACTTCCACTTGGTCATTTCCACCGACAGGGATCACTCACTCAGAGGGGGCCCACGATCTTTGGTTCACCTGCAGGCCTTTACCTGCCTGTTCCCTGGAGGTATCTGAGTTGCTACCCTGAACCAGAAGGAGGGAAAAAGCATTTTTGCAATAAACAATGAAACCTAGATCAATCTAATAAATGTCTGCCTTCCTCCAGAGGCATCAACAGGCACAACAAGTAACCTTTTCCTCATCTGACTTCCCAAAGCAGCAATTTGTAATGGTTTCCCTGTGGGTGCAGAGACTCTTGGATCAATTCGAAACCCTTCTGAGAAAGAAGGGAATCCATCTGACAAAGTAGGTCTCTTTGGAACAAGGGCAAAAGGGAAAAGACTCACCAGAAGAGCAAAGGAGTGACTCTACAGGGAACAGGAAGGCCCGGTCCAGGCCCCATAGGGAGGGGATTCAGATGACCGTCAGAGCACTGGATATTTCCTCCTGGAACTCTGAGTAGTAAATTCAGGACACTCATCCAACTTCTTTTGCCCTGGAAGCAGGGGGTGGAAAGGAAGGGGCATTCAGATGTTGGGTCCCCAAAGAAGCAAGCACACAGGCGTAAAGTTGGGCAAGATGGGCAATTTTTGGAAGGAGGAAGAAAGCAATACTAAACCAGGGAGATCTAGATGGGAAAGGGGCTTTTGTTTTAAGGGAAAGTTAATTTTTCTTCCTTGCCTTATTTTCTTTCCTCGGGAAGGGACCTGGAGGGTTTTGCTGGGAAAAGCCTAACTGGGGTAGAACTGGGGATGAAAAGGGATTTTTGCCGGAGAGTTGGGAAAGAGGGTTGGAAAAACAAATTATCAGGTGAAAGAGAAACTGGCAGAACTGAGTTGGTTTGTTATCAGTGGAAAGATACTACAAAAGGGGGGGGGCTCTTGGTGGGAAGAAACAATTTTTGCTGGAAAGTTACCCTGGATGGAGGAAAAACTGGGGGAAAAATATACAATACATGTATTTTATAATACATATATAGAGAGAGATTTTCTTGCTAGAGGAAGTTCCTAAAAGGACGGCGAGGGGTATAAATCAAAGAAGAGAGGAAAGATTTTTGGGTTTTGCTGGGAGATCCTAAAAAAAAAAAAACGCCAATCTGGGTCCCCTCTTCCAGAGGCAAGGGATTTTTAGCAGGAGGCCTGGAAGAGAGGGCGAATGCAAGGACGCGGTGCAGAAAGCGCGGAGAGATCGGGTAGGGCCCGAGGCACGAGCTGGGGAGCTGCCAGGGGGCAGTTGGGGCCTGGGGGGCGGGGGAGGAAAAAACGAGGGGATGCAGCGGGCCGGGGGCCCCTGAGGAGAGTATTCTCCAAGGGGGAAGTGGCGGCGGGGGTGCAGCGGGGCCGGGAGCTGTTGGGATGCAGAAGGTGCGTGCGTGATGCGGGGTGAGGGGCGCCCGCCGCGCCTGCTGCGGGCCCTCGAAAGGGAGAGGGGCCCCCTAAAAAACAAACATATACACAAATTAGATTTTAAAAGGGGGGAGGGGTTGAAAAGTGAGGAGGGGCAGGGAGGGGGGGGTAGGGAGGAAAGGGAGGGGGCAGGGGCAGCAGCAACCGGGTTTTACCCGCCCCCGGGGGCTCGCGCGCCGGCCTCGTGCCTCGCGGGCCTCCCAGCGGCCCCCTGCCTCCCTCGCGCCGCCCGCCGGCCCGGCGCGCACGCGCAGCCGGGACCGCCCCCGGTGCGGCCCGCTGACCCGCGGCGCGGGCGCGCGGGCGTGGCTGCGGGTCGCTTCGCGACGCCCAGGGCCGCCTCGCGCGCGCCTCGCGCCGCCCGGGCTCCCGGCGCGTGCCGCCCGGCGGCGAAGTCGCGGCGGCTATTCGGCCTCCGCTGAGGGGCGGGGCCACGCACGGGGGGGCGGGGCCTGGCGCGGTCAAGGGACCCGCGGCGGGCGGGAGAGGAGGCGGTTGGTCGCCATTTTGCGAGGCGGGCCGTTGAGGGTGGGAGGGCGTGAAGGCGGAGCCCGGGAAGGGGCCGCAGGGGGAGGGGCCGGCCCCCCAGTAGCCGCTTACAGAGGCCGAGAGCCCCGCGGCCCCGGCCATTGTCCCCGGAGGGCGGCGTTAGAACGCGGCGGCGGGGGACTCCCGGCTCCCTGGGGCCGCTCCGAGCTTCGGTGTCCCGCGATGGGTGCTGCGAGAGCGGGGCCCGCCCTGGCAGGGTCGTGGGGCCCAGCGAGGCAGCCCCGCGTGTCCCCGAGGCCGCCGAGGCGCGCGCGGAAGCCACGGGGACCTGCCCCTCCGGGGCTTCGGAAGGTGCGGGGCTGCCCTTCCTTGTTGTGTTGGCGCCGAGCCGTCTGTGGGTCTGGCTCCGTGCCGAGCCGCGTGGATGGAGGAACGGAGACGGGAGGAGAGCGGTGGCCCAGGGTGCTGACTGTTCAAGGCGTTTGGACCCCGGAACGACGGAGCCGGGGAGGTCTTATCTTAGAAAGTGAGCGCTGAACGTCTATGGAGACAGAGAGTAGCTGCGCGGTGCCTGGGGGTGGGGAGGGGGCACGACTGTGCATGAGCACGAGCGGGGTGTGATTGGGGTGATGGAAAGATTCAGCAAGTCGAGTTACAGCGATGGTTGCGCAAGGTGGCGAATTCACTAAAAATCTTTGGCTTGAACGCTTACGGCGAGTGACTTCCGTGTAAATTACCTCAGTAAAGCTTTGTTGATTTTAGAAATTGATCCCTGGGGTAGACAGAACAGAGAGGAGGAGAAAAAGACTGGCATTCTATTTCTGGATTCCTTCACGCAGCCAGTATTTATTGAGCCTCTGGTGTGTTCTGAGATAACCGCAGTGTCTGAGTCAAACATCCCCGCTGTAACTTACCTCCTGCAGGAGCGCTGTCCAAATGACCCAGAATACAAAAATGCGAAATGAACTTTAACAATACAAGTTAGCCCCAAATGTTGTTTCAACGTGGAATGAATACCAAAATACAAAGATTTTAGTGGTGAGATAAGTTACTTTTTTGGGGTGGAGCGGGGGGGGGGGGGGAACTCTTGAAAGAAGTCTGGACCCCTCAATCCACATCAGCCATGTTTCAAGGGCAGCCACAGGCAGCTAGGGGTCCCAGTACTGAACAGCATACCTCCAGTGGGGGACAGGCAAATCCGTTTAGAATGCGACGTGGTTATACTTGAAGGAAAAAATTAAGGAAAGAGGATAGGAAGCGTCAGAGGATACTGGGCAATACGGGCCAGTGAAGGTGTCGCTGGTGAACTTACCCTGAGCAAAGACCAGAAGGAAATGAGGAAGGGATCTATAAGAATATCTGGGGGAAGAGCCAAGTGCAAGGGCCCTGAGACAGGAAGGATGTAGATCCATTTGAAGAAAAGCAGAGACTGGTGTGGACGGATCTGGGCGAATAAAGGGAACTGTAAACTAGGGCCAGATCATGTAGAACCGTGTAAGTTATGCAAAGACAGGAATTAAACACCTGCTTTCAAATTAGGAGAGATTTTTTTTCCATCTATTTAGCAAACATTAAAAAATACTGAGTTTCAGCAGTGTGATCTCTCCCCTTGATGGGGGAGATAAGAACCCCGGCCACAGGGTGCGTGAGAGTTTAAACAACAGCATTTAAACTCCAGAATACGTTGGTATCTTCCTGTTCTTTGACAAACACCGAACGCTTCACGGACAAAGAAGAGACTTGTAACGTATAACACAAAGAATTAGCATTCACAAATTATTTTCAAGGACTGCAAATTAAAGCAGCGGCCCGATTAAAAAATGAATAAAAGATATGAAGAGACGCTTCACCCCAGAGGAAACCTATGTAAACAGGCCTAACCACAATAACAAGGGAATGCAAATTACAACCACAGATGTCGTGTCATGTCACCCAGCAGGGCAAATTTTTTCATTTTTCTATCCGGTGGAGCAAGGGGAACCCTACAATCCCGGTGAGTGGTGCACTCACATTGGAGAACGCATTTGACTTCTTGAATACAATTGAAGATGTAATGTATCCCCTGTCCCGGCAAAGCCAAGGATTCACCGTAGAGAAACTTACTCGTTTACACAACAAGATGTGTACGGTAATAGTCCTGAGCAGCGATGCCTTCACAGCCCTCCATAAGCCTGGATTAGATGATCCTAGAAGAGAAAAAGGACGCCAGTGGAAAAACTACGGAAATGCCAACAAAGACTGGGATTTAGTTAGTAGTAGCGTATCAATGTTGATGTCACGGTTTTGACAAAGGTGCTGTGATGATGTAAGATGCTGACGTCAGAGAAAACTGGGTGGGGGGTATATGGAGGTTGTATATCCTTCCAACTCTCCCGTAAATCTAGGATCATTATCTACAGGATACTGGATAAATTACGATCTATTTGCTCGGTGGAATATTCTACAGCTGTAAAAATCAGTCAATTTCAGTTGCAATAGTACAGATGTGTTTTCATTTACTTCAAAACAGGCAGAACAAAACAATATACAGTTGGGGGACACAAACATATTGTAGATTTTTTTTTTAATGAGGGCAAGGTAAACACAAAGTTTAGCCAAGTAGGATGGGAGGGAACGAGAAGGAGAAGGGTCCATAAGGAAACCGTAGAGGAAATGGAATTTTTTTTCTTAAGTTGGGTGGTGGGACCACAGCTGCTCATTTTGTTCCTATTCTATGTATATATATCTAAAAAAAATTTTTTTTAACATTTATTTACAATTGAGAGACGGGGAGACATGGAATCTGAAGCAGGCTTCAGGCTCTGAGCTGTCAGCGCAGGGCTCGAACTCACAAACCGCGAGATCATGACCTGAGCCGAAGTCGGACGCTCAACCGACAGAGCCACCCAGGCGCCCCTGTATATGTTTATAGAGACATATGTTATAAATGTGTGTATTTGATTTTTAAGCATCTACTCCATATTAAAAACAAAAATTTTAAGAAAAATAAGAGTATAATTGGAGAAGCAAGCCCATAGGACTCTGAAACAATTCAGGTACTTCCGTCCCATCTCAAACCTTGAAAGCCTTCTGAGTGCTGTTCTCTGAGGGAGATACAAAAAAAGAAGGAGGAGGAGGAGGAGGAGGAGGAGGAGAAGGAGAAGGACAAGAGGGAGGGGGAGGGGGAGGAGGAAGAAGAAGAAGAAGAAGAAGAAAGAAGGAAGAAGAAGAAGGAAGAAGAAGAAGAAGAAGAAGAAGAAGAAGGAGGAGGAGAAGAAGGAAGAAGAAGAAGAAGAAGAAGAAAGAAGGAGGAAGAAGAAGAAGGAGAAGAAGAAGAAGAAGAAGAGAGAGAAGAAGAAGGAGAAGAAGAAGAAGAAGAGGCGGGGTGCCTGGGTGGCTCGGTTGGTTGACATTCTGACTTCAGCATAGGTCAGGATGTCATCGTTCGGGAGTTCGAGCCCTGCATCAGGCTTGCTGCTGTCATCGTGGAGCCTACTTGGGGTCCTCTGTCCCCATCACTCTCTGCCCCTCCCCCACTTGCGCTATCTCAAAAAAACAAACATTAAAAAAAAAAAAGGAAAATGAGACACTGGTCTCAGGAAATGGTGGTCCAGTCAAAGAGGGAGATTTAAACCCTAGGAACAGGGGTGCCTGTGTAGCTCAGTCAGTTAAGTGTCCAACGTCAGCTCAGGTCATGATCTCACGGTCAGAGCCTGGAGCCTGTGTCTCCCCCTCTCTCTGCCCCTCTCCTGCTAACTCTACTCTCTCTCTCTCTCTCTCTCTCTCAAAAATAAAATAAGCATTAAAAAAAAATTAAACCCTAGGAACAGTTTTAAAAGCATCCGTTCTTTTCATTAGTTGGCAAATATTAAGAAACACTGAGGCCGTCACTGTGCCCCACGCCTGAGCCAGGCAGACAAGCAGATCAGGAGACAGGGCCCTGGCCGTTGGGAATCTACTTACAGGAAGTAGGACTTAATTGCTAAAATGATTCGAGAACAAGCCATTCCTACTTCCCTTAAGCACTGAGTATCTGCTTTATGCTCAACCCAGTGATAAGCTTTTCTGCGAATGGGCCAAGAGATTCAGGAAGGAGGGGGCGCTGGACAAGGGAGACGACAGTCCACTTAGCCGACTGAGCCCCCCAGGCGCCCTGAGAATTTGCATTGTTAAAAATGTGTATTCACTTTTGAGAGACCGAAAGAGCGCGCGAGCAGGGGAGGGGCAGAGAGAGAGGGATATACAGAATCTGAAATAGGCTCCAGGCTCTGAGCTGTCAGCACAGAACCCGATGAGGGGCTCGAACCCACGAACCGCGAGATCATGACCTGAGCTGAAGTCAGACGCTCAGCTGACTGAGCCAGCCAGGCGCCCAGAGAATTTGCATTTCTAATGAGCTCTCCGGAGATGTGGCCGCAAGCAGACTGGCAACCGCACTTGGAGAATTACTATTTTTGAACCAATAATCTACTCAGGTTTGGGGGTGCTCCGTTAGACCCTTCCAAGAGCAGGGTGGCAGTCCCCCCATCGACTCAGCCCTGCACTCTGAACCCAGCACCCATTCACTCTTATGGAATGAATGAATCAGCGGGGTGACCGTTGCCTGATAAAGGCGACTGGCTTTCCCTTACCCTGAAATACAAGATCTGGAGACAGTGGCGAAACGTTTCTGGGTGAAATTCGGACTTGAACAACCCTGGTACCAAGAAAAAAAACAAACGAACGAACAAAAGCAAGCAAGCAGCCTCCTTCTTAATATTTAGCCATGGAAATCCAAATCTACGGAAATGGAACGCTATGTCTCTGGCTCAAAAAAAAAAAGGAAATAGAACAGCTTCTCTGACTGGATAAATACTGAGCCCTTCTGCAGCATTCTTCTATTTGTGCTTCATCATCTTGCAAATCATTCAACAAATGCCTTTTGACTGTCTGCTTAAGCAAAAACATTCTTTGGGGGCACCTCCTAGGATATGTATTTATGGTTAGAGTAACCTAACTGTATCATGGGTTATTTTAAACAAATTTTTTAACGTTTATTTTTGAGAGAGAAAGAGACAGAGCATGAGTGGGAAAGGGGCAGAGAGAGAGAGAGAGGGAGACGCGGAATCTGAAGCAGGCTCCAGGCTCCGAGCTGTCAGCACAGAGCCTGATGCAGGGCCCGACCCCACGAACCGGGAGATCATGACCTGAGCCGAAGTTGGACTGTTAACCGACTGAGTCGCCCAGGCGCCTCCCTGTATCATGTGTTATTAAATATCTTTTGTTATTTTTGTAATTCTTTTGTGTCTGTTCCCAGACTATCTGCTCCTTGAAAGCATGATCTGGCCTCAGCAACCTATTCCCCATAGTACTTTGTAAGACATTATCATCTGTGATAATAAATACTATTATTGATCATATATTGCTCACATATAATTATATCAGGATGACCAACTCATCCCAATGTGCCCAGAACTTTCCCGATTTTAGCACTGAAAAACCCCACGTTCCTGGAAACTCCTTAATGCCAAGCAAATTGGGACAGCTGGTCACCCTAGTTATAATGTATAATATAAATAGAAAAGATTTACCCAGCTGGACTTGTATTAACTCACTTCTCACAGCATTCTGATGAGATGGGAACTTATTATTGTCCCTATTTTCCAGATGAGGAAACCGGCTCAGAGAGGTTAAGGAATTTCCTCAAGTCTACACAGCTAGGAAGAGACGACGTGGGAATAAACCCATCCTTTTTACCACCAAGGGTGTTCAGTAAATATTTGTGGACTGGGGCGCCTGGGGGGCTCAGTCATAAGCGCCTGACTTCGGCTCAGTTTCGTTGAGTTTGAGCCCCACATCAGGCTCTGTGCTGACAGCTCAGAGCCTGGAGTCTGCTTGGGATCCTCTCTCCCTCTCCCTCTGCCCCTCCCCTGCTTGCACGCGTGCTTGGGCTCTCTCTCAAAATAAAGTTTAAAAACTTTTAATATTAAGATATTTTATAATATTAAAAATATTTTAAAATATTAAAACAATGTTAAGAAAATATTTTAAAAATTAAAAAATATTTTTGGGGCATCTGGGCGGCTCGGTTGTGTCCGACTTCAGCTCAGGTCATGATCTCATGGTTCGTGGGTTCGAGCCCCGCGTCGGGCTCTGGGCTGACAGCGCGGAGCCCGGAGCCTGCTTCGGATTCTGTGTCTCCCTCTCTCTCTGCCCCTCTCCCACTCCTTCTCTGTCTCTCATAAGTAAATGTTAAAAAAGTAATAAAATAAGAATCAGGGTTGAATCCTGAATATAAATGCATTTGTGTACCTTTGTCCTCCTCCCTTGGGGTAGGGGAAATGAGAGATGCCAGAAGGTACTGGGCTTTCTCATACGGCACGGAGATGGGGGGGGGGGGGGCAGGCAGGCATGCCTGGGGAGGGATGCCACGGCATGTTAAGCACCGGACTGATCTTCGGGGGTCCCCAGTTAAAGCAACCAGGTTTAATGATTTGCTGGAAGGATGCCCAGAACTCAGCAAGACTCTCGTACCCATGGTTGCCATCTGTTCGGAGAAATGAGAGAGTTAACATCAGCCAAGGTAAAAGGTGCACAGAGAGACGCCAGGCGTGAGCTTCTAATCGTCTCTCCCAGCGGAGGAGCCAGTGCGTATGTCCACGAGTGGGTGCCAACCAGGGAAGTTCATCTGAGCCTTAGCGCCCAGGGTTTTTATTTTGTGCCTGACCTTCGTCTCCAGCCCCTCCAGAGGTCACGCTACTACTGAGTGGGCCGAGGCCCCAGGTAAACAAAAACAGTCTTGTTCAGGCCAGATAGACCGAGGGCTTTAAGGTTTTACTTCCTAGGGACCAAGGACGGGGGCGAAACCTTCCTTTGCAATGCGCAGGGTAGACACCCCAGGCCTACTGAGTTAAGCCTGAGCTGCCCAAGAACAGAGCTAGGTTTAGAAGCCAGTTTTCGGGGACGCCTGGGTGGCTCAGTCAGCTAAGCGTCCAACTTTGGCTCAGGTCCTGATCTCCTGGTTCGTGGGTTCGAGCCCCGCGGCGGGCTCTGTGCTGACAGCTCGGAGCCTGGGACCTGCTTCGGATTCTGTGTCTCCCGCTTGCTCTCTGGGCCCCACCCCCACCCCCACTGCTCATGCTCTGTCTCTCAAAAAATAAGATGTCAAAAAAAGAAACAAAGAAAGGTTTGCTCAGCGAGGGGTATTTGAGTTGAGGTGTAAAAGGCGAAGGGAGTTCGCTCGTGTTCAGATTATTTATTGCTGCTAAACAAAACTGCCCTCCAACAGGGGCCTGAAGGTTGACAGTCATTCCCTTTGTTCACAAGGCTGGGGGGGGGGCGGGCGGGGTTGAGTGGATTCAGGCTCAGGACCTCTCAGTGCCATCAAGGTCAGATGGGGGGTGGCCTGGAGTCGGGTCAAAGGCGTGGTCGCTTGCTCTCTGGTGGCTGATGGGGGGCTGGCCAGGACCTCGCACCTCCTCTCCAGGCCGTCTGGCTTCTTCCCAAGCTGGCGGCCTCAGGGCACCGGGGTCCCTTACATGGCGGCTCAGAGCTCCAAAGACCAAGTCCCCAGAGAGCTAAACAAATATCATATTGCCTCCTCCGTGACTGTTCCTCGAAAGTCACACGGAGCCACGCATTAGTTTGCTGGGCTTAAGCTTACAAAGTGTGGCCTAAACCGCAAACATAGATTTATTGTGTCCCCTTATAAATTCTGGAGGGCGGAAGCCCAAGATCAAGGTTTTGCTAGGGTAGATCGAGGTGTTGGTAGGGGAACCCTCAGGAGGAAGGGATAATCGGTCCCTGTTTCTCTCCCAGCTTCTGCTGGTTTCCTGGACATTTCCGGTGTTCTTTGCTTCGGTTCCGTCACCCTGAGCTCTGCCCTAATCGTCACAGAATATTCTCCCTTTGTGCGTGTTTGTGTCCAAATACCTGCCTTTCGTAAGGACACCCATCATGTTGGATTAAAGGCCCACCCTGCTCCAAAATAACCTCATCTTAACTCACTTTACCACAACGACTTGATTTCCAAGTGAGGTTATGTTCTGAGGGGTTGAGGGTTGAGGTGTCAACATAGAAATGTGGGTGGGGAGACGTGATTCAACGAAAAACAAATCGCTTCTGCTATAGTCCCCAACCTTCCCAGATTCACAGGGAAAGAACATGGAAACCCAACTCTTTTTTTGTTTTTGTGTTTGAAGTTTATTTATTTATCTTAAGAGAGACAGAGACGGCGCGAGTCGGGGGAGGGGCAGACAGAGAGAATCCCGATGAGGGGCTCGAACTCGTGAAACTGTGAGATCACGACCTGAGCCGAAACCAAGAGTCAGACACTTAACCTACTCAGCCACTCAGGTGCCCCATAAGCCCAACTCCTTCTTTTAAAAAAATTTTTTTTAAGTTTATTTATTTTTGAGAGAGAGAGAACAAGCAGGGAAGGGCAGAGAGAGGGAGACACAGAATCGGAAGCAGGCTCCAGGCTCTGAGCCGTCAGCCCAGAGCCTGACGCGGGGCTCGAACACGCGAACCGCGAGATCGTGACCGTCAGAAGCAGCCGGTGGTACTGTCACCAGGACGACTGAAGATACTATCAATGTTCTGGGGGTGCTAGAGGCATGCCAACGCATACAAGGCTCTCAGAGGACCCAGAAGTGATGGCGTGCTTCTTTTTTGGGAAGGAGACTGTGATGACAGACGGATCAGCGTAATCAGTAAGGGCTTCGATTTGCTACAAAAGTGTAAAATTTTATTTATTTGCTTTTTAATACTTTACATGCATTCGTTTTGAGAGAGACAGAGCGCGCGCGCGAATGAGCAGGGAAGGGCAGAGAGAGAGAGAGAGAGAGAGAGAGAATCCCAGGTAGGTCCTGCACTGTCAGCCACAGAGCCCAACGTGGGGCTCGGACTCACGAGTCGTGAGATCATGACCTCAGCGGAAACCAAGAGTTAAATGCTCAGCCGACTGAGCCACCCAGGTGTCCCCAAGTTTTTTTTTTTTTTTAATTTTTTTTTAACATTTATTTATTTTTGAGACAGAGAGAGACAGAGCATGAACAGGGGAGGGGCAGAGAGAGAGGGAGACACAGGATCGGAAGCAGGCTCCAGGCTCTGAGCCATCAGCCCAGAGCCCGACGCGGGGCTCGAACTCACGGACCGCGAGATCGTGACCTGAGCTGAAGCCGACCGAGCCACCCAGGCACCCCCCAAGTTTTCAGATTTTAAGTAAAGTGGGGGCACCTGGGTGGCTCGGTCAGTTAAGCGTCCGACTTCAGCTCAGGTCACGATCTCACAGTTTGTGAGTTCGAGCCCCGCGTCGGGCTCTGTGCTGACCGCTCGGAGCCTGGAGCCTGCTTCGGATCCTGTGTCTCCCTCTGTCTCTGCCTCTCCCCGGCTCGCACTCTGTCTGTCTCTCAGGAATAAATAAAACATTAAAAACATTTCTTAAATAAATTTCAATACAGTGTACTAATTAAATGAAAATGTATTAATTAAAGTGTATTACTTATGATTCAAACTTATTAACTACAATTACACGAAAACTGTATTAAGTGAAAACCTATTAACAGATGAAACTTATTAATGAAAATGACATTAGGTTGTACTCTCAAAATTAAATTCACCTGTATTAATTTACGTGCATTGATTACATTTCAATTGAAATTGTTGATTGAAATGAAATGAAAACGTGCCAGTTAAATTGAACCTAACATTTAGCAGTTGGATTAAGCTTTGTTGCTATTGAAATTAAAATTCAGAAAAAATAAATAAATAAATAAATAAATAAATAAATAAAAAAAAATGGGGCGCCTGGGTGGCGTAGTCGGTTAAGCGTCCGACTTCAGCCAGGTCACGATCTCGCGGTCCGTGAGTTCGAGCCCCGCGTCGGGCTCTGGGCCGATGGCTCGGAGCCTGGAGCCTGTTTCCGATTCTGTGTCTCCCTCTCTCTCTGCCCCTCCCCCGTTCATGCTCTGTCTCTCTCTGTCCCAAAAATAAATAAAAAACGTTGAAAAAAAAATTAAAAAAAAAAAAAAAATTCAGTAAATAAAAATAAAATCTAAGTTAAAATTAACTCTTTTTTTAAGTTTATTTATTTTGAGAGAGACAGAGACAGTGTGAGTAGGGGAGGGGCAGAGAGAGAGGGAGACTGAGAATTTGCAGTCAGTGCAGAACCCGATGAAGCTTCGAACTCATGAAACCATGAGATCATGACCTGAGCTGAAACCAAGAGTCGGACGCTTAACCAACCGAGCCACCCAGGCGCCCCACTTTTTTCTTTTTTAAGATTTTATTTTGTAAGTAATCGCTACATCCGAGGTAGGGGCTTGGACTCACAACCCTGAGCTCAAGAATTGCCTGTTCTACTGACTGAGTCAGCTAGGCACGCCAGCTTTTAAAGTATTACATGAAATAACATTTTCCGTAGATCGTATCACACAATTGCAATTCTACCATTCGAGGAACTAGGGGCGCCTGGGTGGCTCCGTCGGTTGAGCGTCTGACTTGGCCCCAGGTCATGATCTCACAGTGTGTGGGTTCGAGCCCCACGTCGGGCTCTGGGCTGACCGTGTGGAGCCTGGAGCCCGCTTCGAGTTCTGTATCTCCCTCTCTCTCTGCCCCTCCCCTGCTCACACTCTGTCTCTCTCCCTTTCTCAAAAAATAAATGAACGTTAAAAAAAAAAATTTTTTTTCTAATAAATAAACATTACAAAAATTAAAAAAAAGAGAAAAGGATTCACGCAACGTGTATGTGAAGATACCACACGCAGTGCCTGGTGCACGGGAGTTGCTCAGATGGGTGAGCTAGGAGGTCGGACTGAGCTCAGGCTCAGAGGGTAGGCCGGGACCAACCCCCTCCCCGGAGACCGCACGCCCTGGAGGGAAGAGCATGAGATCTCCGGTCACCCCTGCTCTGTGCCAGGCGCTGTTTGAAGCGCTTTACATGGATTAACTCCTGGGATCCTTTTAAAGACCCTCTGAGGCCGTTACCGCAATCGTTCCCATTTTCCGGAGGAGTAAACCAAGGCCCAGAAAGACGAACCTAGTAAAACGGAGGAGTCGAGATCCGAAGCTCTGGATGTGAACCCGGGCCCTGACCCCCAAGCTACAGGGCCTCGGGCAAGCGTCAGTTTCTGCACCAGAGGGAGGACAGCGACGCATCCGAGTGGGTGGTCTCGGGGATAACGGGAAGGCGGTGCAGAAAGCCCTCCCTGAATCGTGAGCGGCGAAACGTTATGTCAATGACGAAACCGGGTGGGGAGTGGAAGCCCCACATTGGGCTTTGGGATTTTCTCTCTCCCTCTCTCTCTGCCCCCGCCCTGCAGGCTCAATCTCTCTCTCTCGCTCTCAAAATAAATAAATAAAAATAAGTAAATAAAAAAAATAACCCATTTCGGGACGCCTGGCTGGCTCAGCAATAGAACATGGGAACTCTTGCTCTCGGGGGCGTGAGTTTGAGACCCACGTTGGATGGAGAGATTACTTACCAAAAAAAAATAATAATAATTTTTTTTTTTTTAATTTCACTATCCTCTGGCGGGGGACCCTCTCTCTTTCTCTCTGAGTCTCCCCCCGCCAGGCACTTCACGAGCACTGAGCGCCTGCTCTGTGCCCAGATGCTGCGCCCAACAAGCAGACCCTGTCCCTGGCCTCACGCGTTTAAGTCCTTGTGTCCTGGGCGCAGACCAACCAGAAAAGGAGTAAGTTAACCAAACGCAGACGCTCAGGTCCCACCCAGGCCTCCCGAATTCGGAGGCCTTGCATTTTGTTTCAGCGGGGTCCCCGTGGGATTCGTATGCACCCTGAAGGTGCAGAAACGCTACCTGGGACCGCGTGACCCGCGAAGGCTTCTCGGAGGAGGAGGCGTGTGATTGAGACTTAAAGTTTGAGACGGTCGCGCAGTCGCGCAGGGCGCGAGTTCCAGGCACAGAGAGGTTCAAGCCCAAAGGTCATGACCCCAAGTAGAGGTCTGAGCTCGAGGAGGATTGGGGTGATTCCGGCAGCCTGTCCGTGACGGGAATACTGGCTGAGGTTAGGGAGACAGGTGACGGCCCCTGGTGGCCCTGGGAAGGGGTTTGGATAGCTTATGGGAACCATGGAAAGGCCATATGGGGGAGGGGGGACACGAGCTGATTGATATTTACAAATATGTCCCTCTGAGGGGTGTGAGGGGCGCCTGGGTGGCTCAGTCGGTTGAGCGTCCAACTTTGGCTCAGGTCATGATGTCACAGCTCGTGAGTTCGAGTCCCGCATCCAGCTCTGGGCTGATGGCTCCGAGCCTGGAACCTGCTTCGGATTCTGTGTCTCCCTCTCTCTCTGCCCCTCCCCCACTCACACTCTGTCTCTGTCTCTGTCTCTCTCTCTCAAAAACAATTAAACATTAAAGAAAGAATAATAATAATAATATGCTGGGTGATGACGGGAGCTATCCCAAGGTTGATTATACGTAATTGCGGAGAAGGAGACTCTGGAGGGGGGGCTCAAAATCACCACCTTCCAACAGCTTCTCCCCTGGTATGACCAAACTTTGCACGAACGACCCCACACGGAATGGCACAGTGGCAAGGTGCCACGGTCCGAGTCTCGTGCCCGGAGACGGTGAATTAACTGAGCAGGCACTGACCTGGGCGTTGGTTTGTTTTAAAGCTCCCCCCAGGGGCGCCTGGGTGGCTCAGTCGGTTGGGCGGCCGACTTCGGCTCAGGTCATGATCTCGCGGTCCGTGAGTTCGAGCCCCGCGTCGGGCTCTGTGCTGACAGCTCAGAGCCTGGAGCCTGTTTCAGATTCTGTGTCTCCCTCTCTCTGACCCTCCCCTGTTCATGCTCTGTCTCTCTCTGTCTCAAAAACAAATAAACGTTAAAAAAAAAAATTAAAAAAAAAATAATAAATAAATAAAATAAAGCGCCCCCCAGGTGACCCGAGCGAGTGTGCAGCTCAGGGGTCAAACCTGCAACGAGCAGAGTCTCTCTCTCTGGGGGATGGGTAGCCGGAGCCACCGTCCCACTGCTCGGCCTCCTACCTGCCACCGCTTGCTACCTGCGTGCTGACCACCTGCTCTTTCGACAGGCTGGGACCGTGCTCCTCACGCTGGGATCAAGGTTATCTGTGGTCACCGAACCCTCAGAGAAGGCACCGTACAAGGGGAGGCCGACCCGCCCTTGGGAGAGCAGGTCAGATGTTGCAAGAGGAGTCAATCCGTGAGGACCCTGAAAAGGGGGCACCGGAGAAGCGGAAGGAAAACCGTGGCAGGGGAAGCCCCCGGGGAAGCTGCGCGGCAGGACGCGCTCCAGAAGGAGGGAAGGGGTCCACTCTGACCGCCGGTGTCTCTTCTCCACCACCCTTTCTTCCCGTCTTCGCTTGGCTCGGCGCTACGCTCCGCGTCTCACTTTTGAATCGCTTCCTTCAAGCACCCTCAGACCCCTCTGGAATGCACACCTGGCCTAACCCCAGCCATCTGCCTTCTCGGGAAGAACCCACACAGCCAGCCCAACAGGTTCGACCTGAACCAGAGAAATCACAGACCTCACACAGGCACAGGGCTTTCTCTAGGTGGCTCTGGTGCCCGCTGGGCTCAAAGGAGGACTGTTGCCTCCCGCACTGCCCCCCCACCTGCCTGCCACCTGTCGACCCTCCCCATACTTCCCTGCACAAACTGACTGTCAGTCGGGCGGGATGTCCTTGCAGCTCATTCCCAGAGCACCAGCCTGGCATTTTCTCCCCCTTCTGTGCCCACACCCTTCCAACCCCGGCTTCCAGCCGCCCCGTTCTCCTTCCCTCCCCTTCCCTCCTTTTGAGGTTCCCGCTTCATCTTTCTCCCCGTCTTTCTCCCTCTCCCTCACCCCCTGCATAACATGGTCCCACACCAGCCGCCGCAGCCCTTTCGAAAAGGCAAACAGGATGGGGCGCCCCGGGGGGCTCAGTCGGTTAAGCATCCGACGTTGGCTCAGGTTGTGATCTCAGGGTTTGTGGGTTCGAGCCCCGCGCCGGGCTCTGTGCTCACAGCTCGGAGCCTGGAGCCTGCTTCGGATTCTGTCTCTCTCTCTCTCTCTCTCTCTCTCTCTCCCTCTCTGCCCCGCTCCTGCTTGCAACTGGCCATATGGGAGGTGACAGCGGCCTGAACTCCATTAGTAGGGACAGAGATGGGGAAGGGTGCTCGGCTTCTGGTCTGAACAGTAGCCAAATCACTTGCTGTGTAACTAATTCCTCAATATGCGTCTCCGATTGTTCCGTGGGGCCGGGGGCCAGGCTTATCCTGGTCGCTGTGCCTCCTACCTAACAGGGCTTTCGGGAATAATGATACAAAAGTTCCAGGTACCGTTCAGAGCCCCCTCACATCCACTCCCTCCTGAGAGGCGGATTGTTACAGATGAGGAAACTGAGGCACAGAGAGGAAACTGACTTGCCCGAGGCACACAGCCAGTAGGTGGCAGAGGCGGGATACAAACCAAGACAGAGGCCTCATTCCAGAGCCCCGCCCTCTGCAACACCAGACTGGCCGAGGAGAGAAGCCGCCATAAATATCTTTTATTAAGGTGGCAGGGGGAGGGCTGTTGTGGGTCATCTGAGCTCCCTCTCCTTACACCCTTTTGGGGGGTGGGGTGCGGATTTTGTTCCGTTTGCTGTTTTGTTCGATGATGGTGAATGGCCAGCACTTGCAGAATGATCTTTCCTAAGCACGTGCAGCACCAGCCCAGATCTGACAGCTGGGCCCGGGCACCAACTCACCACCTCCGTTCACCTCCGGCTGGACAGCCCCAAAGTACAGCTCCTCAAAATCCAAGTGGGTGCGGTCTCCGAGCACACCCAGGACGTTCCTTTTCCAGGCGGAAGGATCCAGGTTCACAGAGACCCTCCCCTCCTTGCCAAAGTCCTTGCGGTTTCCCAGAGAGCCTTCCAGAAAAGAAGAAAGATGCAACCAGGGACACGTGGGTCAAAGCCACCTTAGTGCAGGCAACACGGGCTACTGAGGTCAGTGCTTCCCTCCCTTCCATCAGTATCTATCACCTCTTCTCCCAAAATTCAACGAGATCATCAATCCCTTTAAAACTAAGCCCATCACGGGGCACCTGGGTGGCTCAGTGGTTTAAGCGTTTGACTTCAGCTCAGGTCATGATCTCGCAGCGCATGGGTTTGAGTCCTGCATCGGGCTCTGTGCTGACAGCTCAGAGCCTGGAGCCTGCTTCGGATTCTGTGTCTCTCTTTCTCTCTGCCACCCCCCTCCCCCCATTCGCACTCTGTCTCTCTCAAAAATAAACATTAAAAAAATTGTTTTGATTAAAATTAAGACCATTGTGATCTCACGGTTTATGGGTTCGAGCCCCACATTGGGCTCCCTGCTGATGGCACAGAGCCTGCTTTGGATGCTCTCTCTCCCTCTCCCTCTCCCTCTCTCTGTCAAAGTAAATAAATGAACTTAAAAAATAAAATTAAATTAAGACCATTGTTTCTTTACTTAATTGGTGATAGCTCCCAGCTAATACATAGCACAAACTCCAAAGCTGTCATTCTTCGACCATTGCCTCTCTCTTTTTTACAAATGTTTATTTATTTATTGTTGAGAGAGGGAGCGAGGGAGGGGCAGAGACAGAGGGAGAGAGAGGATCTGAAGCAGGTTCTGCGCTCTCAGCACAGAGAGCAGGGTTCGAACTCACAAACTGTGAGATCATGATCTGAGCCAAAGTCAGACACATAACCGACTGAGCCACCCAGGTGCCCCAAACATTGTTTCTTTCTTAAGGGGTTAATCCAGCAT
The DNA here is from genome assembly GCF_046562875.1 of Panthera onca. Lineage (NCBI taxonomy): Eukaryota > Metazoa > Chordata > Mammalia > Carnivora > Felidae > Panthera > Panthera onca. Next base: position 9,641,097 of record NC_138353.1, on the reverse strand, counting down.
CCCTAGAAGGGGGATGTATATTGTACTATTAGAAGCAAGATGAGATCCGGATATAGGAGTAAAAGTTTGAAGGGGAAAGTAGAAGGAAAGAGAGAATTCTGGATTGCCTTGGTCATTCAACAAATCCAAAAGTACTAGGTGGTGGGGATGCCCACACATTTATCTCAGTGCTTAGTCTGTCCTTTGCATCGGTCAGCTACAGCTGCATAACAAACCGTCTCAAAAATGTGGTGGCTGAAAACAACAACCATGTTGTTTCCCCACGTGTATTTGGGTCATCCGGACGGTTTCTGCTAATCTGGACCAGGCTCGGCTGACCTTGGCTGGGCTCACTCATGAGTCTGTCATCCTCTGGCAGGGTAGCTAGAGGCTGGCTGGTCTGGAGTGACTTCAGCTGGGATGACTCAGTTCTTCTCTCCCTCTCCCTCACATCCGTCCGGCAAGCTAGCCCAGGCATGTTCTCATGGCGAAGGCAGAGAGGCAGGAGCGGGAGGAGAAACACTCAGACATCGTAAGGCCTGTGAGAGTGATGCTTGATCTTTTGTTTTTTTAAGTGTATTTATTTATTTTGAGAGACAAAAAGAGAGGGAGAGAAAAGCAGGGGAGGGGGCAGAGGGAGCGAATCCCAAGCAGGCTCGGCATTATCAGCACAGAGCCCAGTACAGGGCTCCAGCTCACAAACCGAGAGATCGTGAGCGGAGCCGAGATCAAGAGTGGGACGCTTAACTGACTGAGCCACCCAGGCGCCCCTACCCTGGGGTTCTAGAAGAGAATGTCTTTGTTCTGTAGCTCTGTGCCACAGCGTTTGTGGGGATCGAGGGACACAGTGTCTTCCCCTGCCTCTCCCACGTTCAGAAAGGCGTGACAGAAGACACATGTGGCAAAACGAGGCTGGCAGCAAGCCCTTCGATGAGCGCGGATCGCCTTTGGGCTCAGCCCCCAAATCCATGCTATACCCCCAAAGCTGCCCAGTTCCTCCCGACACGCCAGCAGCCCTGCCTGCCTCCTTGCCCCACCGTGGCTGCCTCGGGGCCTTTGCCCCTGCTCTTCCCGTCCTCCCTTGTCACGCAAACTCTATTCATCTTCGAGTTTTAGCTTACAACCGACTTCCCTCAGGGAGTTCACCTCCAAGTCCCCCCAAACCAGGCCAGAGGCCCCCAAAGTAGCATTTGAGATCATTTCCAGGTCACGATCAGGCCTTTATTTTAATGCAGGTTAGGGGAAAAAAAAAAAAGTAACAAGCCTGTCACACCTGTGATGTCAGGACCCTTGGTGCTTCCGAGGAGCCTCAGGGAGCCCCACGGGAACCCATTTAAGGAATTAAGAAGAATAAAAAAAACCCCAAGTTGGTTGAAAGAACAAATTAAAAATATAAACAGTAGAGGCAGTATTCTGCAAAAATCGCGAAATGGCCCTTTGGGAATCCCAGACGCTGAGAAGCCCCTGGGGGCTGGGTTAACGCTGCCTGGCCTCTCAGGTGCTAGGAGCTAATAGCTATCACTTGGGCAATGATTTGGTTTATGTCTGTCTCCGCCACTGGGGTGGGGCAGGGCTGGGCCTGTCCCCGTCACCAGTGTCCCCTGCATCACCGGCACAGGGTGGGGCACAGAGCAGGTGCTCAGGGAATGTGTGCAGGGAACGAACAGATGCTAAGCTGCTCGAGGGTGTGGCCTTTCCCCCCGCCGGAGGGCATCAGGGAGCCCGAGCAGGGTTTCAATCAGCCATGTCAAGGTTCATCTCCGCTTTAGAAACTCTGGGCTCTCTCTTCCTCCTCTGCGCCCAGAAAACCAATGCCCCCGTCCCCCCCACTGCCTGTTCCCTTTTCCTATCACACTGTTCTTTATCGTTCTCCTCCTCCAGGAAGCCTTTCTGAACCCCAGGCTGGGTCGGGTAGCTGTTCCCGGCTCCTACAGCCCCCTGCCTCCCCCATCCCGGCCCTGACTACCCTGGAGGTGAGGCTGTATCCTCCAGTGGCCTGTGAGAGCTTCACAAGGTCCCCCCCTGGGCTCGCTGTAACCCCTCCGGAGCAGGTGAACTGTCTAGACCTCACTCCCCAGGTATCTCCATTCTTTGCCTCTACCTGGCCCCGCACCTTGTATACATTGGCACAGGTACTACCTTTAAAGTCGTCTGCGCTCAACACCACTGCTTTCTTTCTCACCCCCATTTAAACATTTTTAATCTTTTGGGGCACCTGGGTGGCTCAGTCAGTCAGGCATCTGATTCTTGATTTCAGCTCAGGTCACGATCTCGAGGTTCCCTGGGATGCGGCCCCGAATCAGGCTCCGTGCTGATGGCACAGAGCCTGCTTGGGATTCTCTCTCTCTCTCTCTCTCTCTCTCTCTCTCAAAAGAAACTTAAAAAAAATTCTTTTTAATCTTTTAATTTTAAACAGTTTGTAAGACTTACCATTTTCATTATTTTAAAGTGTACAATTCAGTACAAGTAGATTCATAATTTTGCACAGCCTTCCCCACGAATTCCAGAACATTTTCAAGACCCCAGAAAGGAAACCCCATACCCACTCTCCCTTCCTTCCTGCTCCCCCCAGCCCCTGGCAACCTACTGTCTCGATGGATTTGCCTTTTCTGAACATTTCATATAAATGGAATTCTACAACACGTGGCCTTCTGCGTCTGGCTTCTGACACTTAGCATGATGTTTTCTTTTTTTTTAATACATTTTGCATGGTTTTTTTTTTTAATTTTTTTTTAACGTTTATTTATTTTTGAGACAGAGAGACAGAGCATGAACGGAGGAGGGTCAGAGAGAGAGGGAGACACAGAATCCGAAACAGGCTCCAGGCTCTGAGCGGTCAGCACAGAGCCCGACGCGGGGCTCGAACTCACATCCTGCGAGATCGTGACCTGAGCCGAAGTCGGCCGCTTAACCGACTGAGCCACCCAGGCACCCCTTTGCACAAGTGATTTTTAAATTCCTGTTTTCACTTATTCGGGGGGTATATACGTAGGAGTCGGTGCATGGTAATTCTTTGTGCAACTTGACTGCGGAAACTCGAAACTGGTTTCCATTTTGGCTACGCCAGTTTGCCCACCAGCGGTGTATGAGGGTTCTGATTTCACCACATCCGTGCCAACCCTTGTTCTTGTCCCCTTTTATCATTGCGGCCATTCCCGTGAGTGTGAATCTGCGTCCCGCTGTGGTTTTGATTTGCATCTCCCTGATGGCTGATGACTTTCGAGAACCTTTTCCGTGCACTTGTCGGCCATTTCCCGCTACCTTTTGCAAGCTGCCCACAGCCCCCCCACTGCACCCCAATAAAGCCATTTTCTCCACGTTCACAGCCCAGTGGTTTATCTTACCTCCCATTCTTTCCTCCCTCTCTAGAAATTTTGGACACCTTCCTCTTCCTCCAGCCATGACCTGCCCATTCTTCTTGGTGTCCCTTTTCTTTTTTCTGGAGGGAGATGTGGGACGGTGGGCCAGTTACTCAACTCCTCTGTTCTTCAATTTCTTCATCTGTGAAATGAGAGTGGTAACAATTTTGACTTCTGGGTTGTTGCAATGGTTCAATGAGCTGATGTACATAAAATGTTTAAAAATGTGCCTGATACACTGGAAGCGTTAAGTAAGTGTTTAATGGAGGGCTGGGTGGGTAAAAGGTTCAAGGGCAAATCATTTCCTCTGTGAATGTACTTAAAAAAAATTTAGAAGTTTGCCTCCGTGTAGAATTTCAGAAAGAACCACCTAAAATTTTTTTTATTAGAAACAAAACAAAACAAAAACCTCTCTACTGTGGAAGGTCGATACAAAATAGTTTACCTCCGTGAAGACACAAGTTTTTAGGGGCGGGTGTAATATAACAGTTACAAGTATGAACTTTGGGGTGGGGCTGCCTGGGTTCCAGGTCCTGCGGGGCCTGATTTTGGCAGTTCTGGAAGCTCTTTGTGACTCCGTTTCCACATCTGCAAACCAGGGATAAATATTAGAACCTCCCACCTGCTAGGGATGGCCGTTGGTACCTTCGCTGAGGTTATTTCTATGGACCAGGGCTGAGAGTGCCAGCTTGGTTAAGCGGTTGCAGATGGGCAAATTTTCACTCCCGGCTTGACTTTCATGCCAAATTAACAGTGTATCACAAACCCTCCCCCCACGGGATCTAGACAGAGGAAGTAAGAACCCTAACAGTTCAAACCTCATTAGCTGCAGGAAGTCGTTCTTTTCCTCTCTAGATCTCCCAGAACACACGAGTATTAATACAAGTCAAAACCCAGGACGACTGCCCCCTCTGCCCAGGCGCTCAGCTTGCCTCACAGCCTCACATCATTTTTCTGGAGGAGGCAAGTTTCCCTTCTTAAAGGGGCCTCTCCTCGATTTGAGTTTTGCTTCTTTCCTTTAGGGCTTCCTTAGGCTTTTTTCTCTTCATCCTCCCCCAAGGCAGGAGGGTGCAGGGGGAGAGTCCTCAGAACTCAGTCCTGTATTTTTATTTACACGGTGTGCATTTCTTTGAATGGGTGATACAGGGCTCTAACTTGTAGGCAGTACAAAAACATCTATCCTCTACCCGCCCTGTCTTCCTCCCCACAGACAACCGCTGTTACCGGGTTGTTTCTGCTTTCAAAGGCATTCTGTGCATTTAACAAGCAAAAGCTTGTATTTTTTTTCACCCACTTTTAAGTCGGTACACACTCTGCTTTTGTCTCTTGACTGGATACATAACTTGTGTGTCGGTTCGTGTCTTCCTCATTTTACGGCTACTTCGTGTGTCACTACGGGTCAGGCCACAGCTTATTTAAATGAGTCCCCCATCCGTGGGCAGCAAGGTTGTTTCCGGGTTTGTGTGCCCTACAGCGTGTTTATGAAAACACAAACAAGGCTCCGCACCCTGGCCTTTGATTAGTATTTGTGGAGAAACGAGAGCGGAAGCCTCCACCTGCCCACCCCCGCTGGCCGCATCCGCCGAGGGTACCCCCCGTCTGCTGGGTCCCGGCGCTCCGGCTGCGGGCCCTTCCTCCCCAAGCTGTCAGGCGCGGGCCCGGGCCCTCTGGAGCCCCGCCCCGCGGCCGGCCCGCAGTCGGGCCGATTCAAATCCAGCCAATGGCAGGGTGTAAACAAACCCAGGCCCCGCCCCCCGATGAATAATTCCCGGGGCAGGCGCGAGGCCCAATTAACCCGGTAGGGGTTGGGGGCGGGACGGAGCAGTGGGCCCGCCCCTAGGCGTGAGCCAATGGGCGGTCAGGCCCCGCCCCCCGCACTTGCCGCGCTGAGGACCCGAGGCCGGGCTGGGCTCGCAGCTGCCTGATTTCGTTGCGGCTCTTGGCTTCTGCCCTCCGAGCGGGGCAGTAGGGCCTGTGAGCTGGGGCAGCGCAGTCGCGCCGTACGAGCCATATTTAAAGGGCGCGGTCAGGCGGCAGAAGCGGGATCGGAGCCAGTGCCCTCCGGTTCCCTTTTCTTTCCTCGCCTGGCGGCTCTATCCCGGATCCTGGAGAGGTCTTTGATGGAAACTCTCTTCCCTCAAATCCCGTTGAACGAAACCCGAAGGGACCGCAGGGTGTTTTAGGATTGGGCAAGCCTCCTTGTTTTGTTCCCTCTTGTTTGTTGAAGTGTTGCGTACCCACAGAGAAGCGCATGGGCCGTACGTGTGCCGCTGGACTGAAAAACCAAAAACTCCCGTAGCACCAGCATCCTCCCAGATCAAGAAGCAGAACTTGGGTCGGCAAAGTTTTCAACTTTGCAGCTGCCGAGTGCGAGGGAGGGGCCGCGGCGGACACTGTTTTGACTCTCGGAGGGACAAAGCACTTATTTAGAAAGAAGTAAAGGAAAAGAAAAACCACTCCTCTCGGTAGGGAGATGGAGATCACGCCAGATACTGGTCAGGGTCTTGCAAGGGAGGAGCTGGACGGCAGGGCGGATAGGAGGTTAGAGAGGTAAAGGGGCTTAGGGTCTGGTTGGCAGAGCCGAGGATGGGGTGGGGAAGGACTAGCAGCGCGAAAGGATGGGACAGAAAATGCCGTGGTACTTGCGGGGGGAGGGAGCTTTCCAAGCTGGAGGGTTGGGGTCGAAAGGGGCCGTGGAGTCAGTGGCCTGAACGTAGGAAAAAGCATCAAGACCCTGGGACAGGGCAGATCAGTTCTCCAATGTCCTGAACCCTTCCACGGCCAATCGTGGGTTTCCTGCTGTGGCTTTTCAGCTGCCAGGTTGTGATTAAAACAGTTCCATTAAGCGTTGAGATGAAGGGCAGAAATCCAAGTTCATGTTGAGGCCGTGGGTTGTTTTGTTTTGAGAGAGAGAGAAAGTGCGCGCAAGGGGGGTGGGGGGAGAGGGGCAGAGGGAGAGAGAGAATCTTAAGCAGGCTCCACGTGGATCTCGATGCCACTACCCGGGATTCATGACCCGAGCCGAAATCAGGAACTGGATGCTCCATGGACTGAGCCACCCAGGCACCCCTCCGGTGGGGTGTCGATAATCCCAGGTCCAATGTCTGGGGCTATGCTTGCTTGCCTACAGAAACCATTTTCCTCACAGCAAACGTTTTTGGACCCTTTGGCAGGTGTGTGTCACCTGCCCAGCCTTATGTTAACAAACAGGAGATACTGTGACCCATATGGGATTAAGTCCCGGACTGGGAAGAAGCAAGGACCCAGTGCCAGGAGCCCAGCCGAACACAGAGATAACAGCCTATCTGCTGGTTGAGGAAAACGTAGGTGCACCTTCTCTGGTCCTAATTTTTCACATCTGTGCACCGCTGTGTCACTGCCCCCAAAGACCTTCAATATCCACTCATTGTCTGATTTCTTCCTCTCTGTACTCCTTATAAAGTCTGGACCCAGGGGACCCCGAGCTGGGTTTGAATCCCAGGCTGTGTGACCTTGATCTGGTTTCTTATCCTCTCTGAACCTGTTTCTCCTTCACGGAGAAAAAAAATAAATAAATAAAAAGGGAGAGAATTGGGGCGCCTGGGTGGCTCAGTCGGTTAAGCGTCCGACTTCAGCTCAGGTCACCATCTCACGGTCCGTGAGTTCGAGCCCCGCGTCGGGCTCTGGGCTGACGGCTCGGAGCCTGGAGCCTGCTTCCGACTCTGTGTCTCCCTCTCTCTCTGCCCCTCCCCCGTTCATGCTCTGTCTCTCTCTGTCTCAAAAATAAATAAAAAACGTTAAAAAAAAAAAAAAAAGGGAGAGAATTGCAGTTTAAAAGAGAGCCAGCACCTGGCCCAGAGGGTTATACTACAGTCATCAGAGCATTTATCAGAGTGGGGAGCTAGGGTTACCTGGTTAATGACGTCAAGGGAGAGGTAAACAGATCTCTGCAACACATCAAAAAAGAAGACGGATTTGATGGATGGGTAGATGCACAGATGTGTAAGAAAGCAAGTAGAGGAACATGCTATGGTCGAATCCAAGTGGTGGGTTTTTAGGTGTTCACTGTATTTCCACCTTTCCACGTTTGAAATGTCTCCTCATAAAGTGGCGGGGGGAGGGGGAGCTTTGGGGATCCTGACTCTACACTCCCATGGGACCGATGAGAAAATGGAGGTGCTGGAAGTGACTCACCCCAAGTTCATCTGACGACTCAGAGACAGTTGGTGATGGAACGCCTGGGTCTACTGGATTGGTCCCCATCCTGGCTCAGTAGCCCTGGGACAAGTCGCTGAACCTGTCTGGGTCTCACCACCGCCCACTCAATTCTTAACCTAGAACTCACACCTTGCATGGGATTCTCAAAGGGAAGGTGTGTGTCATCCCCAGAAGACGGCAAGTCTCTTTTCACTTGGGCCCATAACGTCCCCTACGCTGACCTTGGACATTTGATTTCCCAGGGCTTTGGGGTTGACCTGTTGTCGCCTTCCTTCACACCCAGCCAGGCCCATTCCAAGTAGCATGGCCCCAGACCATCTTCCTGAGAGGTCAGGTGTATCTGTGGGAGGGTGGCTATTACCTCTTGGTTCAAAAGACCTTTTTTGAGCACCGAGTACCGGGCAGTGTTCTAGGGGTGGGGGTGGGGGGGATACCAGTGCACCAAAGAAACTTGGGACCTGCCATGCATGGAAGGCAGGGGGAAAACTGTCGCTAAGTCTTACTTGCACATTGTCTGCGTTCCCTAACAGATCGTGGACTGTGTGTGTATGGTGCGGGGGGAGGTGGTGGGGTGAGAACCTGAGTGGTCTTGACCGCTACTAAAATTCTGGAACATACTAGATAACTTAAAAAACACTTCCTGCAGTGGCACCTGGGTGGCTCAGTCAGTTAAGCGGTTAAGCCACCTGGTTCCGGCCCTGGTCAGGATCTCATGGACCGGGAGTACGATCCCCTCGTCTGGCTCCACACTGAACAGCGTGGACCCTGCTTGGGCTTCTCTGCCCCTCCCCCGTTTCTCTCTCTCAAAATAAATAAACAAGAGAGAAAGAAAGAAAGAAAGAAAGAAACAAAGAAGAAAGAAAAGAAAGAAAAAGAAAGAAAGGAAGGAAAGAAAGAAGAAAGAAAAAGAAAGAAAGGAAAGAAAGAAAAGAAAGAAGAAAAAAAGAAAGAAAGGAAGGAAGGAAAGAAAGAAAAGAAAGAAAAGAAAGAAAAAGAAAGAAAGGAAAGAAAGAAAAAAGAAAGAAAAGAAATAAAGAGAAAAAGAAAGAAAGGAAGGAAAGAAAGAAAGAGGAAAGAAAAAGAAAGGAAGGAAAGAAAGAAAAAGGAAGGAAAGAAAGAAAGAGGAAAGAAAAAGAAAGGAAGGAAAGAAAGAAAAAGGAAGGAAAGAAAGAAAAGAAAGAAGAAAGAAAAAGAAAGAAAGAAAGAAAAAAAAGAAAAGAAAGAAATATACACCCTGCCGGAATGAATACATGTGGACAATCACCCCTCCTAATGCCTCAAATCTGCTTTTAACCAGTCTTCCAAGTGCCGAGTGCCCCTGGGGCTTGCAGCTTTGACACAGACACAAGTGTCACCCAGCTCTAATCACTTCCTGGTTGTGGGACTTTGGGCAAAATACTTCCCCCTCCTCGGAGCCAATTTAGTTTCCTGCACTGTGAAATGGGATTAAAGGTTTTCTAGACGGGAGGTGCTAGAGGCATCTTCCTGCTGAGCAGTACTGAGGTTTCAAAATATTGTGTTTGGCGCTAGTTAATGAATACTCAAGGTGTAGCTTAATCGGGCTCAGTCATAGCAAATAGAGGGCGAGCTGCACAAAAACACAGTCTAAGTGTGTATATTGCTGTTTTCCAAAGAGTCCCATTTCTCCAAGTGAGCTGTGGATGACCACCGCGTAAGTTACGGATCCACCACTGTCTTATGTTTGGGGCAACCCATGCGTTCACTTCTGAAATTGATAGTTTTACTTTTTATATAATAATCAAGAACAGTCAGCGCTTCTCTGGCACTTCCGGTCAGGTGCTGATCTCCCTGACAAGCTTATTTGGTCCTAATGACCCTGTAAAGTGAGGCCTATTATTGAGACGAGGAAATGAAGGCACAGAGAGGTGAAGTGATTGGCCCAAGGTCACAAAGCAAGGACGCGGCAAAGGCAGGATGTGAACCAGAGAGTCACCGGTTTGAGTCAGGGCCCTTAACCTCAGTGATCTCTTAAATGCCATGAACAGTAGGCCCAAGATACTAGAATGAATACTAAAGTTTAAAGCACAGATACGTCTCAGTCACTCATTCATTCAACGCATTTATTAAGCCGCTTCTGTATGCATGGAGCTTTTTGGGGCACTGGGAAGACAGAAGGTAATAAGAGACCAAAAGAGAGGTCCCCCTGGTCTGTGCACCCCGGAGAGGCAGGCAGGTCCGGGCCATCTGGGTCCCCGCTGGGCCCCCAGCACGGAGCAGGACATAACAGCAGGCGCCCACCTAGCGTTCCCGACACGAACGCGGGAATCTAAGTGTCCCACCCGCAAGGCGTTCATGGGCTGGTGGGGCGGAAACGGACCCAACACCACCGAGGCGTTCTGGGGCTTCTGGGAATCCCATCAGCGCGGCCCGAGAGGCCTCGAGGTGGCTCTCAAGTTGGATCCCGCGTCCCTGGCGCCCTCCCCGGGGCCGTCGCATGTGAGCAAAGACCGACCGAGGTGAGCGATCCAGCCACGCCCGGGGTCCCGGCCAGTCGCCCCCAACCCCGCGCCGCCTTCCACCCTATTCGTTCCCGCTCCCGGCTCCTTCGCGGTTCCACTGGCGAGGTGCCCCCCCCTTTTCCATCCTCTACTCCCGCTACCTTTTCGAGCCTTCGGCGCTCGCCCTGGGCGCCTCCTCTCGCCCGGCGACTGTCCCCCGCGTCGGGCGCGCGCCCGGGGCGCACGGGGCCCCTTCCCCAGCCGGCAGGGCGCCCGGGGTCTGGGAGCGCGAACCCCTTTAGCCTTTCCCCGCAGCCCGGAGCACGGCTCGAGGAAGTCGGCCGACTCCACCAGAACCTGGCAAGGCGCGACCCCAAACCCCCGGGACTGGGGCTGGGGAGGGGGCGGCGCCGGCGCGGGAGGCACCCTCCCGGGGCGCCCGCGGCCTCCCATTCGCTCGCGGGCCCGCCGCTCGGCGTCCGGAGCCGGAGCTGGTGCGCGGAGCGCGGGGCGGGGCCTCCCCCAAGCCCGTCCCCCGGCGAGGGCGGAGGGAGGAGGAGGAGGAGGAGGAGGAGGAGGAGGAAGGGGGGGGCGGACACAAAACCTGCAAGGTTTTTTTTTTTTTTTCTTTTGCATTTAATTAAAAAAAATTTTTTTTTCTTTTTTTTCTCTCTTTTTTTTTTTTTTTTTTTTTTTTTTTTTTTTGCAAACCCGAGGGGTCCTCCCCGGAGCGCGCGCGGGTCCGGGGCGCCCGGGCCGCGGCGCGGGGCGGCGGCAGGGGCCTGGCGGAGGCTGCCGGGCGGCCGCCATGCGATCAGGCAGTGCGCTGACCGGCCCGGCCGGTCGGCCCCTTCTGGGTCCTCCCTTTGCAGCCCGTGCGGGGCCGTCTCGGAGACCCCGCGCCGACGGCTGCTCAAACATCAGGGTGAGTTTCTCACAATGTAGCAATTTCTCTTTAAATCTCTTAACTCTCTCTACCTGCGAGTCGGGGCTGTGACAGGGCGCAAAAGCGAGGGGGGAGTGGGGGTTGGCGGCGAGGGTGTGTGTGGGGGGAGCCGGAGCCGGGGCCGAACCCACCCCCCCGACACTCACACACTCAGCCCCCCAACCGGGGCGCAGCGCCCGCTGCCTCTTTTTTTGCTCGGCGCCCACCACCCCCGGCAGCCCCCCCATCCCCCGCGTCTCTCCCACCATCACCGCCGCCCCGATCCTGCGGGGACCCCCCCCCGCTGCTCCCCTGCCCAAACCCGGCGCCCGGTGCCTCCCCGGCCCTCCCGCCGGCTGCCGGGGATACAATGGAGCGGCGGAAAAACGAGACCTAACGTTCCACGGGGGGAGGGGCGGGGAGACCCCCTCCCCCGGCCCGGCCCCCCCCCCCCTTCCCCTCACCCCGCTCCCCGCCTTTCAGAGAAGAAGAGGGCAATGGGGCAGTGGATGGTGATCGCCTGGCCGGAGGTGGCGAGCCTTCATCTCCCCCTCTCGCCCGTCCCCTGCGCCCCCTCCCCAGATCCCGGTCGGGGGTGCCGGGGAGAAACGGGGCATCCGGCAGCCTGGGGAGGGATGGATGCGGAAGGAGGCCATTGGGTCTCCCCCTCCCCACCGCCCCTAAACAATGAAAGGAGTTGACTTGGTCCCCCACCCCTCCAGCGATGAAGGGAGTTGACCCCCTCCCCCGCTAGCTGGCTCGTCCCGGAGGGGGCCGTTACGGGGAGGGGGAGGGGAGGGAAGGGAGCCTTACCCCTGTCACCTCCCGAGATTCGGGGCGGCCCCCCATCTCCACCCCCTCGGCCTGGGAATGGGAGGCACCAGGCCCAGCCCGGGCACCGCGCTCGGGTGGTGACCTTTAGACAAAGGCAACCCTTTCCCTGGGGTGAGCCCGGACGAGCCGGGCCCGCGGCCTCCCCGGGCCCCTGCGGAGGGCGGCCAGGCCGCGGGCACCCGGAGGGAGGGATGGAGGAGGAGGGAGGAGGGAGGAGGGATGGAGCCATCTGGTTTTCCCATCCCTAGCTGCCCCTCGGCTGCTTCCCCGGCTCCTGTCACGGGCGGCCGCGGGGAGACAAGGGACCGGGGGGCTGCCCAGGCCTTGGGCCGCGGCCAGCGGAGAAGCGGGCGAGGAGCCGCGCCGGGGCTCCTGCTCGGGCTCCGGCTGGGGGCTCGGGACTCGGGGGCCAGCGGTGATCGGAAGGTACCGTGGCTCCTTCCTCTCCGCGCCCCTTTGTTTTGCTTTGTGGTTCTGAGCTGCTGAACTTCCTGGGAGGTGGGGTCAGAGGCCGCCGTGTCAGCTCTCCCCGGGAGGCCGGGGTGACAGGTCCCAGCCCTCTGGCGTTGCCAGACCGTGGGCTGCTGTCGTGCCCAGCCTCAGGTCCGGACCGTCAGCCCCTTTTGTCACACGGCCCTCCGATAGAATAATAACCATCTGGGGACGCGCGCGGAGTGTTTCCGTTTTTCTCACACCTCCTTTCTGCCGGCGCCTTTTGGGGGGCGGGAGGGGGGGGGGACAGTGTGATGCTCTCTCTGTGTGCTTTCACCCGAGGTGGAGGGGGGGGGGTAAAGGGCTCAGTCTGACCTGTGGGGTGGTGGGAGAACAGGGGAATTGGACAGTTTGGGAATCCTCCCCTTCCC